>NW_024609839.1:37921707-38521707 GCF_016920785.2 Ixodes scapularis
GGGCGCAGTGCTTTGTCTGAACGGAGTGAATCTTTCGAGCATTTTATGCCACGGGAGTTTGTCAGAAAACCCAGGGGGCTTGACGAGCTTGACCGTTGGAAGGCGGTGGAATTCAAAACATTCATGTTATACACAGGACCAGTTGCACTAAAGTAAATTGCTGCTGAAGAAGTGTACTGCCACTTTATTGCATTTCACTGTGCAATATCACTGCTCGTGCATAAAATGCCATACTATTTGCAAGATGGATATGCTAAATCTCTTCTGGAGTCTGTGGTCCAAGAGCTTTCCAGGTTGTATGGTGCAGAGCAGGTATCGCACAATGTCCACTGTCTTTTGCATCTTGCTGACAATGCTCTGTGCCATGGACCGTTGGATTCGTTTAGTGCGTTCTCGTTTGAAAACAACATGAAACAAATTAAGAAAATGCTTCGCAAACATGAGGACCCCCTGCTCCAGCTGTGGAATAGGAAAGAAGAAAACAAACAAACAACAAGCAAGTATCCTGTGAGGGTGCTTCCACCATATCAATTTGGCAAATCCCACAGCTCTGGTCCAATGTTGCAACACTGCTGCCCACCACAACATTACATGGTAAAAATGCCCATGTTCACTTTGGCTGTCAACAAGGATGTTGCTTTGTAGGAGATGATGTCGTTCAGATTCTGAACATAGCATTCCTCGAGTCCGGGGAGCCCTGCATTATTGGGCAGAAGTACAAGTTCAAGGAAAACCTTTATGAACTACCGGTTGAATCTTCGCGCTTTGGCATTTGCATTGTCTCTGACATCTTAACGTTGATGCAAGCTTGGCCCCTGAAGGATGCTAGGAAAGCTGTGAGGCTTCCCTATTGTGGAAGATTTGCAGTATTTCCAATAATTTATGCAATCTAGCTATTGCAACCCAAATGGTCTGGAACAGTGAGAATACATACTGATTTGTCAGCTTCCAATGGTGTTACTTGGTGAAGTCTAAAATTGTAGCCGTTGTCTATTCTAGATGGCTTTTGCAATTGTGGAATTCATCAATAAGCGGCTAGTTCAAGTCGTTCCTTCATCATGGATCAATGGAAGCATGTGTTTCTGGCCCTCTGGAAAGCCTGAAAGAATTAACAAGTTGGTGAGAGCTTCAGCAAAAGCTCAAGAAGATTGGAAGCAGCATGCTGTAAAGATCAAAGAAGTCTTCTGTAAGTTGCAAGTTCAGTTATTGCTTAGAATTAGAACGTGTCTCATTTGCATGCTACTTACTCACAAGCGGTGAATTTGGGCCATTGTGCTCAATATAAAGATGGAGATACTGGTGTGGCAATCAAGATGCTATACACCGTTTTGGTTTTTGTATGATATAAAATGTCACTAAAATGAACATTGTTTTTATTTTCAGCTTCTAATGAGCGAGCCAGAAAAAAACTGGAAAAGTCACAGTTTACGTCGGATCTCGCCTCAACTGATGAGGAAGTGCAGAGACGGCCAGTGCAAAGGCCCAGACGGTTCACATCTGATTCAAACTCTGACGGCTCACCACCTAAAAAAAAAGCAAAAAAAGCAAGCAACCATGCATTGACAGTGCACCAACTCTATCCAGCACTACCAGAGGATTTTCCCTCTTCACTGGCATCAGGTAAGTGTTAACCAACTTAATTCAAGTGTAAGGACTGCTGAAGGGAGGTAAAATTGAAGTGTGGGAATGAGCAGGTCAAACAAATAATTATGCTAGCACATGTAAGACATTTTTAATCCATATCTGCATTTCACTAAATTTCAGCCACTGCAGCTTCGGGCATGAGACCGGCCTTGGCACCTCAGCTCATAGCCCAGGTATCTTGTTTTCTAATTAAGAAGCGTAAATGAGTTTATAAACACAGTTTTGAGCCTTTGTTATTTCAGGTGGTGTTTTGACCTTAGAAGCACAAGGCCCATCCACCTCAGGTTCAACAGGTTAATTTATAATTGGAGCATTAGCTAGGAGCTAATTGTGCAGATATTAATTATAAGCCATGAGCTATTGTTGCAGACATTATTGTTATATGGTTGTCGCTTGTAACTACCAATAGGGCCTAAAAGTAAAAATTTTCCATTAGGATTCATGTTTTAATTTTAGGGCACATCTCTGAGGCACCCGTTTCTGGGTTGAGCGGCGTCGCCGTCGGCTTAACCGCGCATTGTATTATAGGCTGTTTCCAATAGTGACGTCACACGCGATACCACTTGACCGGGAAAATTTTTCCGCTAATGGGGAAATTTTTCTGCTAAATTTAGCTGGTAATTTTTTTTTGCTAAATTTAGCGGAAAACTTTTACTCAAAATTTAGCGGGAAAATTTTACCCTCGTGACATCGCACGTGACGTCATGTTTGACATCACGTGAATGAATGTGAAGTCACTGGAAAGTTAGCGGAAGATCTTTCCCGCTCAATTTAGTGGAAAAATTTCCCCGCTGAATTTCGCAAGGATATTGACGTCCCGTGCCCTCGAAACCAATTCAGTTTCCCCACTAAATTTTGCGGGGAAGTTTTCGCCAGCTTTCCTGCTAAATTTAGCAGGAATATGTCCCCGCTAAATGGGACGTACGGGAGCAGGAGAGGAGGAGGGGCATACCCTCCCCTCCTCCTCCTCAAGAGCTGTGCTCTAAGGCATCAGTTCAGGTTACAAATAGTATAAATGACTTCAGGTGGCTATTCTCGGGCTGCCTTTACTAACACTTCTAAATAAAGTAGTCACTCTTAAAGAGAAGCTGCTATGTAGGGATGACATGAAGGTTTTTATAGGTGCTAATTTTATTGTTGCTTTCAAGAATGTTTCTCTGCACATTGTGTCTAATGCCTGCGTGAAGAACATTCATATTGCTGTGGTGTACACCAAAATAATGCCTTCTAGCATATTTCAGTTGTGCAGAGCAAATTAATTTCACCTTAATCCTGTAGAAACTTGAGTTTTACTTTTTGCAGACATAAAACCTGAAAATTTTCTTGCAGCAAACATGAAGAAGTGTACAGAATCTCCACGAAAAAATGATGGCCTTTCTCAACGAGGTAGGTGTAACTCTAAACTTCAATACTCTTTTTATAACTGGCCAATACATTTAGTGACATGTCTTGAAAAGCCACCACCCCAACTGTTCTTGTTCTGTTTCAATCTGCTAGTCTTTCAAAAGCAAGTTCTACGACATCTGCAAGTAACGAGGCTCATGCTGGAGCAAAACAGAGAACTTTTGGAAGCCCTGCAAGCTAAAAACATGCGCAGCGAAGCCATAGTCCCCTCACTTCTGCCAGAGCCATTCAATGACGTGCAAGAGTTCACATCGTTTGACGCGACAATTCAGGATGCCACAAGAGATCAGCTGGTAAGAGTCTGCTTAATATGCACTGGTAAAACTTAGGATTATCTGTAAATGGTTTCCAGACGCACTTGTATCTAATTGCAAAAAATATTACAGTGATTATCTAAGTTCACATCAAAAAAGGACTAAAGAAGCATTATTCGTTTCTCGATAGGGGTTATGCCAGGTCTGCAAAAGTAGTGAAAGCAAGCCTTTAAAATGGGAGTCTGACAAGAGTGTATGTATATATAATATCTCACTTCATAAATAAGCATAGTAATTGAATGATTAATGCAGTGACCCAAGGCACTCTGTCATTTCTGTTTGTTGATAACTTATGATTGATATATAATACGAAAGTAAAATAAGTATTGGAGGAAAAGCACATATATAGTTAGCTCAGTGGTATCGGAAGTGTTCAGGAAAGGCTGGGAGGAAGGGGGGGGTCAGGATTAGAGATGAGGATTTCCCTTCCCTTCCCACTAAGTGCTCGCTATAAATGTCAGGGACAATCACCTTTCTGTTGCAACACCAAACACCGGTGGGCAGCAAATTGGTTAACTGGATCAATTAATTCATAGTTTCAAAGGTAACAAGCACTGAAATAACCAGGACCAATATGAAGTCATTCAATACAAAGCACACTTGGAACTGTTATTTATTCAGAAAGAAAATGTATTATACAGGCCCCATCAGCCAGCCAGTCAACAAATCTTTCAGCCGTGCTTTCTTATGTTGCCCTGGCAGCAGCCGTCTTACTTCCTACAAGACTGCTTTTTACATACCGTAACCCTTACCTCATTTTTTTCTTATTGGTAGCAGGACCGCTTTCAAGTATTTAGGTCACATGCTTGTTTCTTTTTTTTTCAAAGTCTTGGTAAATGCAACTTTTTGTTCATCACCAAGGTTCTGATAAAAAGAAAACAACCTAAAATACATTATTTAGTTTTAGAAAATTAAACCAGAAATGCGGATTATTAATTATAAATTAGTGACTGAGTTGGTACTGACGTTTCTTGCCGTGTTAAATTGTTTTCAGCCCTCTCATTTTGCATTAAAACTGCATTTTTTATATTACTTTAATTTCAAGATGCTGTAAGATCAAACCCAAAGTTTACTGCAACAGTCAACGACGTGGAAAGGGAGATTAAAAAGTGGCTACAGCATGCTTCCGGCCGAATCAAGCTCCGACAAAAGAATTTAACATTTTTTATCAATTATGCTTATTTTTTCATTTCCATAAATTATTTTCAACACATTGTAATACTTCAACCAATCCATATTTTACCATTTTTACTGTTGCAATGTAAAAAAAAGAGAAAGAGGGGCGGGTACCTCTGTATGATAGTATTCCGTTCTGAAATATCTACACAAACAAGTTTTCTTTTAGTACAGAAATGGGAGCAAGTGCTAGGCAGTAAGGGAAGCAATCTAAGAATTTTGTTTGTGCATGGAAAATGTCTAAATCAGTTTCTGTAAAGCTTTCTCATACGAAATCATAACCCCTTACCACATAAATTGTATTGGTGCCAAAAACTTACGCTGCCTTCACTTTGATACAGAAGATACCCAAACCAGGCTTGTTTTTTCTAAAAGAAATCGCTCAGTTGTGACTTTATTACAACTATAGTGTCACTCCTTTTTATTTGCGTTAACAAAAACCTATTTTGATGCGAACAAACAAAAAAAGAAAACAGAAGTATCATATCGGATGTCATAAGGAAACATTTTTTGTAATGAGAAGTATTTCTGTCCAATAGTTTGTCAGGCTGGTGTACAAAAAAAATATGACACCCCTTGTGCCTCTGTAGTGCTGGAAGTTGCAGTATTGCACTCCCAGTGAAACACCTTGAAGCAGTTGTGCTTCGTGTTGAAAAGGAGATGTCTATCAGGCGAATACAGGAGGGCAGTTTAGAGTGCAGTCACTTCTCTTGCCAGGTGGGGAAGTGGTCCATCTCGTCTAGGTGCACATCAGTAGGTTGCAGTGGCGCCACTAGGATTCTCCTTTTGCTTGCATAGATGTGCGCATCCGTTCAATAGTTTGGTCTCCCTGGAGGCTTCCCGTCGTGCAGCTTCCCTGCTTTGCATAATCCTTCTGCGACATATGATTTGAACTCGAGCAGCAATGTCTTGCAGTACCCTTGTCTTCATTACAGGAGCCACGCATTCAGTGCAGTCAGGTCCATCATGTGGAAACATACGCAGTGGTACCGCTTCTTTGCCCTAGTTTTGATGCAACAGTACCCTAGTATTCAGTCTAGGAGCTCCAGTCCACCTATGTGCGTGTTGCATATGAGCATTGCATGCGGTGAATGCATGATTTTGTGTGGTTTGTCATTCGTAAAGTAACCTATGACTTCTTTTATAGCTGTATATAAAAAAGGAACCTAAAAAAAAAAGACCGATACCAAAAATCGTTACATCGACAAGCTAATTTTTTAACTCCGAAGCAGGGCGATACGGCGATATATGCCTGCCTAAAAGCGCGTTTCCAAGTCTTGTTGTGCTGAAAACTTTCCAATCAAATTATAAAGAACTACTCTCTGCCAAATTAATTGCTTCTGAAGATGGAGCCACTGGACGTGTGGTTTCTAGGCGTTACAAAAATTTACTCTGAATATGAAAGGTATTTTTGAAAATATGGGTACGCATTGCTAAAAAAGAGGCATGCGTATCATATACGATATACCATTTAGTAAGGGGCTAACATTTTTCTCAACCACTACGAACCCACGAGGCTTTTCATATGAACCTTTACGTGCCTTACTATTGATTTGAGAAGAGTTTTATTCGTGCAGGGTGCACAGAACTGAGGTCATCTCAAATCGCCAAGCACAAGTTGTCAAGCCCAAGTTATCAAGTCCAAGTCGCCAAGACCAAGTTGCCAAGTTTGTTGCCAAGAAGGCAGCAAGTTTTTTTTCATGTTTTATATTTTATGTGTTATATTTTAAACTTGATATAAACTATAATAAAGAATTCAATGCCTGTAACGCCAGACTGAGGTAGCTTTTTGCGTGAATAAAAGAAAATTAAATTAAGACAATATTTGTGTATTTTGCAAATTGTGTGATGGGAAAACAATCAACAAGTGAAGTTGTTTACGTACATCACCCAACCATTTTATACTCATTGCTCACTCTGGAAAAAGTGAGCAGGAAGTATGAGATCGTCCAAAAAGCCAACTATGTTACTGGCTTACACGTTCTTTATATTGGTTGCAAATTCATAATAGTAGACGGTGTTCTTATAAAAAGCCCTTACAAAAAAAATTAGAAAAATTCAAATAGCAGCTGCTAAGTGCTTTTTTTATTGTCACCTGTCATCTCATCAAACAAGTCATTTTTTGCCTTTAAGTAGTGAAAATAAGTAAGAATATGTGTGTTCTTAAGCTCTATTCAGTCATAAAAAAGTTATATAAATAAGCCAATGATAGCAGTGTAGTAAAACTTGAAGAGGGTGTCTTTAGGTGGTGCACTTACCATACTCAAATTTCCTGTGGGTTTTAAAAAAAAAATTTTATAAGCATCACAAGAAAAGAGGAAAGAAATCACCTGGTTGACGTTGCTACTCACAGATAATACCACACATGCTTAAATCTGTTTTTGGCTGTTCTTCTAAAAAAACTTTAATGTTTTTGTTTTATGTGGTACCATTTGTAAGTGTAACATCAGCCTAGTGATGTTTTTCTTGAAGTTGTGCGTAAGAAATTAGGTTCTTCATCTTGACAATCTCTAAATCTACATTTAAAACAAAATAGCATGATATTAATGCACTGCCTAAAGCACCTTTGTGAAAAGTTTAATCTCACTGCGTTCACTGGCCTATTTATACAGCTTTTTTTAAGCCTGGATATTGCTCCAGTACACCCTGTGCTGTAAGATGCATCAGACGCATCCTGTGGACACTGTGTATTCATCGCCTAGACATTTTGTGGACATCCACACTAATGCTTATAACATGTCTATGTGATGTCCTTTGGATATTACGGAAACATCCTGTAGACGTAATGAGACCGTCTTGAGGACCTTATGTGGATGTACAGCTCGAGGCAATAGACACATCCTAAGGATATCTTATAGACATAAATTGAATGTTTTTAACATTCCCTGGACATTAATATCTTGCAGGGGATATTGTCTGGATGTCCATTAGACGTAACATGGTTGTCTGGGTACTGACGACATTTCTCTGTTTGCATATTAATTGCAACAGTGCGCCTTTCACAGGCCACCATTTTATTTAACAACATAGCGTTTCTTTCAACCGCGAGAAGCAACACCTGGGCCGACTTGCTCGAACAAGAGTTTAAGTTGAGACTGGGTGAAAGAAGGCACAGCCAAGGCTAGCGCACGAGCTGAGTGGAACGCCGCGTCTAGACTCAAGCGCTCGCGAGCCCCAGGCTTGACAGGCTTTCTTTCACCCAGTCTCAGTTGAGACGTTTGACCGAGCAATCCCTGGTAACAGGAGAGGCAGAGAAAGGATAGGGGCGTCCTATCGGCTGTTGTGAAAAAGCAGAGCAGGGAAACAAGGGGGCGCAGATGGAAGGCAGGAGCAGTGCCAGTCTACTTTTCATAGGATGCAGGAACAGTGGCAGTCTACTTTCAATAGGATAATATATCCTATGAAAAGTAGACTGGCACTGTTCCAGCCTTCCATCTGCGCCCACTTGTTTACCTGCTCTGCTTTTTTGTCATTGATATTTTCCTGTAAACGAAATACTGCAGGTGGCTACAAATTTTTTATTGGCCATACATTTCTGTTTGCTTCTGTGCGAAAGCTGGGGCCTCGTGATGCTGGACCTGTTGCAGCTTTTGCTCCGCTAACACGCTTCTCATAGAAAAAAAGACTGTTGGTTCAAAGAATCCTACCCAAAGTAGCCAAGTAGATGGAACTAAGGGTGCCTCCCAAAGGACAACAACTGACTACTCAGAAAAACATTCAAAACATTGTGGCAGAATATAAAATTTTTTACCAGCAAGAAATTTTTTTGCTCCAGGTTTGCAGGAGACAAGTGCTGCATCCGAGATGTCCCAGGCCGCTCCAATCTCAGCGAGGGCGGCTTCCATAATATGAAGGAGGGGGTTGTCAACTATTTGCTGGCCATTGCCCCAAGTGTTATAAAGTTTCCAACAGGCTTGGACAGCCTTGCTTCAGACTTCGAAGAGGTATGCACACTTCTCTTTAAACAAAAACAGAAAAAAGGGCCACCTCTCAGAACAGTGCCGTGTTTATTTCTTCCCTTGAAATGTGATTCCGTAGACGGACTCTTCGAAAAGACCGGTTCGGTGCACGGTGAATGAAGACACAACTTGTTTCATCAATGTTAAACACCGACGACCAGTTTGCGCTCCACCTTCCCCCTCTCCCTCCTTCTAGCCTTTTGCTTCCCCTCGCTCGAAGACTTAAAGAGGCAGGGAAGCGTTGCGGAATCTCGAGTTTGGTTGTCCGCCTTTAAGCACTTTCTGGGTAATTCAGTGCCTTATTTCATGCGACATCCATATTTGACAAAAAAATCTAATGGGCAGCATTGTGCTGTCACTGCTTATACAAATAACCAAACAAAACAATGTCAGATATAGTTGGGCAAGTTAAGAACACAATATCTGCTCTGCTCACATGCATGTTGCACTTGCTTCGATAAAATAATGACTTTTTTCTCCGTGACATTAACCACTGGCTTTAATGGGGGGAGGAAAGCTGGCCTCCGATTGAGTGAGATGATGTCGTGGAAAGGGGGGGTAAAATGCTGGCACGACTCCGGACTTGCTACCTTGCGTCGTTGAAGTGTACGGCAAGACGCAATTATAATCTCGTCCGTACACCTGTTCATCGTGGTTGTCTAATACAAAGAGACAGTCATTGCGACCAATCTCAACGACATGAGAAAGATGCAATGTTTCAAAGATTAATAGGAAGTGCATTGATAGTGTCACTTTAATCGAAATTTTAAATCCTTCTATAGAATTCCCCTTCCTGGCCAACGTCTTCAAATTAACGAATGCCAGCTCTGATTTAACTGCTCATGTTTTACTCATTGTGTTGGTTTGGAAGCCCAAACACCAGGGTTTAACCAGTCCTGGTATCACTGAGAAGTCCGACTCTCCATATTTAATGCCGTGGTCTGGTTTGTGTGTAGCAAGAGCCAAGCTCTTTCGGCTGCCCTTTTTTGTTGCTTCATGTCCGCAATTAGCAGCAGCACCAAGCTGCATGAGCTCTCCCCTCTGGTATGACTCGGGGGTCATTCTACGCCCTCGAGGCTACATGATGTGAGGCAGCGGGAATTAAGAAAACGGGAACTCTGGAATTTCGGGAGAGATTTCCCACAAACTGAATCTAAAAAAAACATGCAGATGAACTCCTGTGAGGCAGCACGGCATTGACATCACCCAAACGTCACGTGCAGTGTAGCACATTGATAAGGATGACTGCAGCATTCCATTGCTAAACGGACATTCATTGCAAAAAACAGTCAGTGTCAGTATTTTGCGAGATAACTTGAATTAGTCAGGAGCCAGCAGCACAGAAACGAAGAGAAGCCGCCGGCGGTGCCAACAGAGCTTGTCTTGGGAGATTCTGGAGGTCCAGTCTGCCCACCGTACTCATCTGATCAAGCTATTAAGCATGCACTCAATGCGACGCACCTATTCGATTCTAAGTGGTATGATGTCCAACAGAAACAACCACAAAGCACAAAAGATGCTAGCCTCACAACGTTTAGTTAACTTACACAAAGGTGAGCAGCACATGAATAAAAGAGGAGCCATCGGCTCCTCTTTTATTTGTGGGAAACGAAACGTTTGATTAAATTGTTTATCTTGATAGCCGGCGCAGTTTCCTTGATCATCGGCTCTTGAAGGTCGCTTGGTCTCACCGGCCATAACCTCCACGAACGAAACAATGTTAGATACTAGCTGCGCTTTGGAACTTATTATTACTTCAAGATGCCAGCGTGCGTCGCGCACAGCAGAAGAGGTTGCCTGCATGGCTCACCGCCATATTGAAAAACTTCCATTGTAAAGCCATGATTTCAGTAATGTCACGGAAAGTAAAAGAAGCGATTGACTGGCAGAGTGATATATATCCCTTTGGGGGCACTTTGATCCCCTGCATTTTTAACCTGTAACTCACTGTAGATGCCTGAACACTGACAACCAACCTATGCTGCCAAACAGAATTAATGTGGTTCCAGTATGTTGCACCATTTCCCCGTCGATCCAGAACCACAGAGTCCGTGACCATTAGATATAATGAACCAGACTTTGTAATGTCAAAAAGCCTCATCTGCTCACAGTATTCTTGTGTGACTTGTGCCAGCCAATGCTTAGGCTGGGGCAGCAGCCAAAGTGCAAGTAGAGCACAGCTTATGCCTTAAACAAAGCCCTTTCATGTCACCTGTACCACTGGTTTAATCGATACATGTCTCTTTGGGGCATAATTGGCATGCAACACAAGGTGTCGAGAAAGTGCACTGCCCATATTGAAGCATCAAGAATGCACAGTCCAATCATCGCTGGAGCTTCTCTCTCACATTGTTTCTTTAGCATCAGTGCATTAGTGTGAATGGTTGAATGCTTGGATAATTTATAATATATGGAAAAGCGAACACATCATCGATGAGCCGCCTGCGCTGATATACGCCAGCTCTCAGTAGCTAGTTTTATATTCTCTGAAAAAAGTAAGGTGCAGTGAATGCCACGGTTTCAGTAATATTTTATTATGATAAACAAATTTAATGTGACCGAATCTTGAGTTTCTGGCAGACAGAGCGTCTGCCAGAAACTCAAGATTTGGTCACATTAAGCTTTGACTTGTGTCTATCACTTCACGTGATAGACACAAGTCAAAGAGGAACTAGGAGCTATGCAGATCAGCTGAAAAGGTGAAGCTGTTAGAAGACACAGCACACCTCCTTTTGTTATTAAATATGTGCACCTTTTGTTTTCTGTTTTTTTTTTTCTTTTCAGTGTAAGTATTGGTTCATAACAACTAGTGCTCTCTTATTTTTCTTGCAAGGTTTCTGAAATCCCCGGTGTCATTGGATGCATCGACGGAACATACATAAAATTCCGTTGTCCAGACGAGAAAATCCCCGCAACGTACGGGCACCGGCACGAGGCCCTGTCATTAACCTTGCAAGGGGTATGTGATGAAAAGAGCCAGTTCATCCATGCTTTTACGGGGGTTTCCAGTCGGATCCATGACGCCAGGGTTTTCGACCTGTCAGACCTCTCCGAAAGGCTTCCCATGCACTCTCTGTAGGTGAGGGAAGTTCCACACTCTAGGGGATGCGGCATACTCCATCAGGGAATACCTAGTGACACGTTTTAAGGACTACGGCAAGATGACACGTGAACAGAGAGATTTTAACAGACTTCTCTCCCACACGGGTGGCAATAGAAAACTCCTTTCAGGTACTGAAGCGCCGCTTCATGCAGCTGTCCTATCTTGAGTATGCGGAGGTTGACACAGCTAGTACATTTATTATGTCGTGCTGTGTGCTCCATAACTTCTGCATTCAGTTGGGAGATCTTGAAATTGAAGGCGTAGAAGCCACACGTGATCGTCTGCCAGATGACGATGACACAATTGAGGAGACGAGCCCTGTTCTACGAAGCAGAGGAATGGCGAAACGAGAACAAAATAATGCTCTGCATCAAGTATTGTTTTACAGTCATGTCTCATTAATAGGGACCCCGTTAATATAAACACCCCCCAATATGGACAAAATTTTTAAGAACCGGTCCGTCGTCATGCTGTTTTGCCCCGTTAATACAGAAACCTGCAGTCCGGACTATGGACAGCTATTTTGTGAACCAAGGGCGTAAATACAAGCTTTTTTTCGTTACTATAAATGTGAATCCTCACACTAAAAAAAAAAATCAATTAGTGAACCCTAGAGGCCAGAGTGTGTACCGGGAATTCACTATTGTCCCTCGTCTGTCCCGAGATAAGACCTGCACACCTAAAGTATACTAGGGTTTTTCGAGCTTTGAAGTCGAAAGGCAATTAGGTATGTGCAATTCAAAAGTAGCAGACACGCTCCACATTTTGGGCATGAAAGTAAGGTTCAGTTTAAGTATAAGTACAAGCCCACATTTCCTCATTTCATGGCTAAATAACCCGCATTTCCTTTTCGCTACGATTCTAATATATGATCTTGTTTTTTATCCTTGACCTTTTATTATGGACGATTTTTCATGGGAACGCAGGCATCCAGGTGAACAACACATGACGTTATGATCCAGTAACATTTGCTTAACTAAAAACTGGAAGCAACTGGAAGAGCATTTTTGTAATCCAGAAGCCCAAGGCAAAAAATGCCAAAGTTGACCCATTTTAGTTTTCTCGGTTATGTCAACTGTGTATACTGTGTTGACTGGCGGCATCCTTTGGTTCTGTTGGTCCGTTACAGGTGTGCCTTTCATTGCTTTTGAATACATATTTTGCAGCAGTAACAAATAGTCTTATTTTTGTTGTAGCTAGCTGGGTACAATGGCTGTCATTGACTTGAATGCCTGTTACCTTTCCTATTTTCATGTGCTTTGCAGCTGCCCCATATATTGGCTGCTTATGTCGAATTCCTGTTTTCGTGACTATTCTCGTGTTGTAATCCTTTTCAAAGTAGCAAAACTATTAATGGAAACATGTGATTTGCCTATTGCCTTCTATTTTATAGAAACAAGGTACAATATTGAAAGAGTCATAGGAGGAAGAATACAACTGATGGGTTGCACTCTTATATACCTTTGGGGAACACGTGAATAAAAGAAGTCAATAAATTGAAGGTTGCACTGAGATTTGTTTTATTATTATTCACATAGGGGCCAGTGAGAGAAATACATAAAAGTTACAGCAGCGAACCAATTTGCTGCAGTGCGTCCCTGACTTGTTTTAGTAGCACCATGTGCTGCTTGCTCACTTCCAAGTGCTGCTTGTTCACTTCCAAGTGCTCTTTGTGCCTTCTTTGTCTCCTCTTCTCCTTCTCCCCGTGGAGCTCACTCATCTGTGAGAAACACTCTGTCATTTGTTGCTGCCTTGTGGTAGTGGTGCTCACACGGTTAGCCTGCCGCCTTCTCCGAGCTTCTGCAGAGGTCTCGGCACGATGCTGATCTGGAGGGGATGTTGGTGACATCTGCTCCACCGCTGCTGCTGAGCTTGTGGGGCTGTCAGTTTCTGCGACTGCAGCAGTGCGACCAGTTTCCTTATATATGACTGAGCTTACTCCACGCCTCACCTCGGGTTCAAGGCTGTCTGTCGTCCATACTTCCGATTCTTGAAAACTCTCCCTCGAACTCAACGGTGTAGCGTGAACTCCCTGATGTCCTGTTAACTTTTTTAAAGTTTTTCTTGCGTGTCAATAGCATCTTGAATCTGCTGTCGCACTGTAGTGCTGTCCGTGATATGCCCAAAATTGATTGCAGGTCAAGGGCTATTTGTTCAAACATTGCCTTCTTTGTCTTGAACTTCATTGGCCCTATCTCAGGATAATATTTTAGAGCGCAGCTCTTAGGGGCCCGTTTCCAGCCTGAGCGGCGTCGGCGTCGGCGTAACCGGGGGGGGGGGTGTCACGGTACCACCCTGAGGTCACGTGACCCCCCCCCCCCGAGGTCACGTGACCCCCCCCCCGAGGTCACGTGACCCCCCCTTCCCCGAGATCACGTGACCCCCCCGGGGTCACGTGTCTACCCGCAGATGACGTGACCCTCCTCAGTACCCTTCCCTACTCCTCCTCAAGAGCTGTGCTCCAATTCGGCGTTACAGATTTGTAAATGGCTTCCATTTTTAGTAGTAGTCAAGAAGCAGCTTTGACTCCCCTGCAGTCCACTCTGGTGCAAAAAGAAAAGTTTAGTAAAACTTCTGTCTCGCAGCATCTAATGTGGCCACATGCCTCCTTCCATTTTTGTAGGTTTTCTTGCGACAGGCCGCAAGGCGCGCGGCACGGGCACGGCCCCTGCTGCGCGTCTTGGGGCCGCGCCATTGCGCGGCCCCAAGACTGCGCGGTGGCGATGGCCTTGGTGAGTCTCCTCCGGACACGATAGGACCCGGAGGAGACTTACCTCCTGGCCCGCCAGGAGGCCGCCCTTGAACCCGACCACAAGAACATCAACCAGGAGCTGCAGGCGGCGCTTCCTCATGGTTCCTGCGAAACCCTTGAAAGCATCAGGGCCCACCGGAAGCAGGCGGCCTACCGGGACCTGGGGCAGAGGCTGCGGACGACCGGGGAGAGCAGCGAGGCGCAGCACGTTCCAGACCAGCCTTGGGGCACTCCGGAGCTCCAAACACCAGTGGGCCCCCGAAGGAACTCAAAGCAGGCAATCATCGAGGCCCTGCAATCTCTCATCAACCGAGTGCCACCAGAGTCGTTCCAGGGAGCGCGACTCCGGGACATCGAAAGACAAGCGACAAGGGGGATCAACACCCTCCCGCTCCCGAATTCCTCCCTGCAAGATGCGTTCGATCACCCTCCCTGCAACACAAAAGAAGAGACAAGCTGTGCGACCCGCCCGAAGCCGCAGGAAGCAGAAGAAACAAGAGTACGCCAGGACGCAACAGCTGTTCAGGGAGATGCAGTATGACTGTGCCAAGGAGATCCTGGACGGAGTCGCATCATCATCGGTTCCTGGCAAGGCCGCCTTTCTGCAAACTTGGCAAGACATCATGACGGGGCCCAGCCCCGTACTCAAGGTGCCGCTTCTACCATCCTGGGAGGAGGTCAACCTCTTCTTCCCAGTGACGGCGCAGCAGATCCCGAGCGCTGAAATAGCCGTGAAATCGCCTGCTGGGCTCGACGGGTTCTCTGTCAGTCTCCTCAAGTCTGTCCCGGCCCTTCTCCTGAGGGTCCTGGTGAACCTGCTGCTCCATGTGCGGCGTGTCCCAGCGGCCCTCCGAGACGCAAGAACGACCTTCATCCCGAAGGTCCCCAAGGCAGCGGAGCCTTCCCAGTTCCGCCCAATAACGGTGGCCTCCGTTCTCCAGCGCCTGATGCACCGTATCCTGGCCAAGAGAGCGATGGAGGCCATTCCCCTCAACTACAGACAAAGAGCCTTCCAGCCGGTGGATGGCTGCACTGAAAATATATGGCTGCTGTCCACCGCACTCAATGAGGCGAGAACCAGGCGGCGCCCGCTACACATGGCGAGCGTCGACCTCACTAAAGCCTTCGACCGAGTCACCACGCATGCCACCCTGAGGGGTGCAAGACGAGCCGGGCTGTCCGGGGAATTCATCGGCTACCTGAGGGAACTCTACACCACGTCCAGGACGCTCATGCAGTTCCAGGGGGAGAGTCTGCGTGTCAAACCAACAACCGGCGTGTGGCAGGGTGATCCACTATTGCCCATCCTGTTCAACTTGGTCCTGGACGAATACCTCTCTTCCCTGGACCCGGACATCTCCTTCGTCTCGGGTGACCTGCGCCTTGATACGATGGCGTTTGCGGACAACTTGATCGTCTTTGCGTCAACCCCAGTGGATCTGCAGGGTCGACTAGATGCCCTCGTCGAGTTCTTCGACCCACGGGGACTAAAAGTGAACGTAAAGAAAAGCTTCACCCTGTCACTACAACCGAGAAGAGACAAGAAGGTCAAGGTGATGTGCGACCAGGCCTTCAACATTGGAGGAACCCCGCTTCCAGCCTCCAAGGTCGCAACTCCTTGGCGCTACCTGGGGGTGACCTTCACCCCCAGGGTTTGATCAACAAGGGCTCCAGCGAGCAGCTGGACCTACTGCTCACAAGAATCAGCAAGGCCCCCCTCAAGCCGCAGAAATGATGGTGGTCCTGCCTGCGAAACTACCTGCTACCGAGGTTCTACCACTGCCTCGTGTTTGGACCCTGGTCGTCTGCCCTCCTGCTGAAAATGGACACCACCATCAGAGGCTCCATCAGACGCTGGCTGGATCTCCCGCACGATACACCCATGGGATTCTTCCATGCCCCGGTAACGGAGGGGGCCTCGGAATCAACTTCCTACGAGCATCAATTCCAGCAATGGTGCTCCAACGACTAGAGGGACTTCTCTTCAGCACCCATCCTGGGTCCGAGGTCGCCGTACAGCTGCCGTTTTTGTCAGGACTCCGCCGAAGGGCAGAATCGGCGGCCAAGTACCAGGGACAGTGACTCCTGTCCAAGGCAGAGGTTCACCGGATGTGGAGCGCGAGGCTCCATGGAAGCTGCGATGGAAGACCCCTCCGGGAGTTAAAGAGGGTGCCGGCTACCCACCACTGGGCCGCGGAGGGCACCAGACTACTCTCAGGCAGAGACATCATCTCCATCACAAAACTGAACATAAACGCGGTACCAACGCTCGAGCGCACCAGCCGGGACCAGCACAAGGACATCCAATGCAGAGCTGGCTGCCAGGCTGTCGAATCATTGGGCCACGTCCTACAAGCCTGCCATAAAGGACACCGTGGCCGAATCCGGAGGCATGGCAACATTGCCCGCTACGTCTGCGGCCGGCTAACGCAACAAGGATGGGTGGTCAAGTGGGAAACCCACTACTCTATCTCTGGAAGGACACTGAAACCGGACATCGTTGCCCATCGTGGAGCCAAGACTGTGGTGCTCGACGCCCAGGTCATCGGTACCAGCATGACGCTGGGCTTCCAGCATGAGAAGTATTCCCTCACAGACCTCCTCAACCAAGTCCGCGAGGGACGCAGTGACGCGCCCCAGGTATCGACCATCACCCTAAACTTTTGGGGTGTTTGGGCACCAGAGAGTGCTCATGGCCTCAAGTCCCTGGGCCTAACGGGCAACGACTTTAAACTCATCGCCATCCGCTGCCTCCAGGGAGGCATGCAGTGCTTTCGGCTGCACCGACGTATGACCACCGCGGTGAAAGCCATGGGCAAAGAAGCCGACACCCTCCCTGCTCGTTCGGGCTTGCCGGCAACCCAAGTTGGTGGCCGAACCCTGGGTACCTGTGCCCATAACCAGAGTGCAAGAACTTCCCGGAATTAGCCCTTTTAGCCCAGAAAGAATATACATTACAACATTTTAAGAAAAAAAAGAAGGGTTGTAGGAGTGTTCGTTGATTTTACTAAAGCCTTTGAGTTTCTGGGTCGTAGCAATGCGAGCAAAAACACAAAAACAAATGAACACAAAAGCAATACAAAAACATGAGCGCAGTGACGGTGGTGGAGCCATCTCGTGGAAGTAGCACAAAGTTTTCTCTTCCCCAACGCTTGTTTGCTTTCTCGCAAGAACAAGTCGCTTCGCTGGAATCCAGGGCATAACAGCGGGCAATGTTCACGAGCTGCACTGCCCTGAGTAAATGGCGAATAATAGGAAGCATAGACAATCACATGGTTGGTAATATAATGTACACAATTGTAAAATATTTGAGATAATCATTTTAAAACAAGTCTTGCATAAATATTATGCAAGTATTTTGAAAAATGTTTTTACTCCCATTCGCTGCAAAACATACTCATTCACTGTCGAATCACTGCGATTGCTCAAGCCTTTTGCCAACTCCTTCGGCGTCCGGTGGCTCGCATACTTCTTTCGTCGTATGTTTCGTCTTTGTGGTACCCTTCAAACACTCCAAGGACTGAAAACAAGCCCCAGTACGAACGGATTGCTTCTGTCTCGATGCATGGAAGCGGTAAGTGCCAGTCTTGATATGATAGCTGTGTTAAGCGAGTCGGTTTGGCGGTTGTGGACATATGAAAAAAGGGACGTGGAGCTTGTGCGTTGTACATTCCGATTTTTCTTCTATTTATTCTTTTGTAGGGCAATGGCAAGACGGCTTCTATATGACACGGCAACAAGGTTTCTCAGCACATAAAGGCTTAACAGCAAACCTCGAAGATGCCCTGGGCCGCCAGAAGCACTGGTGTGTAAAATGATCCGGCCAATATCAATTGGCTCGTGGTTGTTCCTTGACATAGTTCAGAAAATGGAACATCTGAGCACGAGTGAGTATTGAGGTGCCCGACCAATTACCACTTCGATGTCCGACGGCTGTCCACTGGAGATTCACGGATCTTTAGTTAATGTCCACCGGATATCTGTCGTTGGTTGGCATTTACAAATGGTTTATAACACCAGCACCACTTACAAGTGGTACCACTTGCAAGCACTTGGTACGACTTACAAGTGGGTTATGGAACCGGCCCCACTAGCTAGTGGTACCACTGGTTCCACTTGCAAGTGGGGCTGGTTTCATTAGCCACTTGCAAGTGGTCCCACTTTGAATTTTCACTTGGGGAAACCAGCATCCTAGGAAGGCACAAAGACAAATTGACTTGTGAGGTACTGGAAGCTTACTACATCCCCTCCGCAGATCAGGAATGCAGTGTTGAATTTGTGGCTCTAACAAACAAGAAAAGAGACTTCTTAACACAGACATTGAAGACTTCGCATGAGCCACGGTTGGCGCGACGCATCAGGTAATATGACAACGCCTCAGCCAACAACGGATAGGAAGTTTGTCTTCATCTTCGACAATGAAGACCTTGCACGTGTCAAGATTGCTGCGTAACACCCTGCGTGATGGCAACATGACAGCCAACAATGAATTAAGTGTTTGAAACAAAGGATTTGGTGTCTGAAGCATGTGCCTGAGAGGGAACACCCTCCTATTTTTCATATTTTTGGAGAGATGAATTTTTACGAAGTTCTTCGTTCTCTTCATCTCAGTAAATATAGTTGTAAGTGCTCCATCCTGCATCCTCTCTCTTCTTTCTACATCTGCACTAACACAGTTTAGATGCTTAATTACCAACTAGCCCAATTATCTACCTTTTTAGGCATACAGACAGTATGGGACGCCCTCCAGCATGGCGGACATACGAAGTTCGCGCACGGTAAACGAGATGGCGCTATTCATTTTCACATATTGGGACTTGCCACGCCATGCCTTTATTAAAGTCTCATAGTCTTCCATTGCTTCCACGGGGAGTGCGTACAACAGAGAACAATCAGATCCTCCATTGAGGTGCATGCCACACAGGCAGTTACACTGGGCGACTTCCATTCGCAGCGCGCACGGCACGCATGTGCGCTAGTGGTGCACGGCGCAGCACAGAAAAAAAATACTAGTCAAGTTTTCAGCGTCAGGACTCGACCGTGTCGTACTCTCGACTCTGCAAAGAACAACATGGCGAGCGGTGTTCAGACGAAGGAGGCTTTGCTGTTCGAGCTGTTAAATGAACTCGAATGCGAAGGTGCCGAGGGCGAAGATGAGAAACTGCTAGCAGCATTTAGGCACAATTGCGCATTCCAACTCCCAAAAGTTTAGTTTATGTTGATAACATTGTTCACTGCAACTCCGACGAGGAGGTAAGCTACGAAGCGCGATGCCAAGTCACCGGCTTCTCGTATTTCTGTTTTTACAATGCTTGTACTAAAGTTGTTTATAGAAGGTCATACATGTTGCCTTAAATGAAACTGTGAGGATGCTTGCTAGAAACATCAAATACAGTAAAACCTCGTTATAACAAAGTTGAAGGAGCGGTCGTAATTATTTCGTTATAACCATTATAAAATTTAAAAGCGCTAACAAAGACGAGGACAAAAAGCAAGGCGAACAGGACGAACGCTTACTCTCAACTGAACATTTATTTAAAAACAGCTAAAGCAAACAACCTCCGACAAAAAAAAACACTGAATCACTCAGTGGCGTCAGTCATCACCACGTGTCAATAAAATCACGCTCTTTTTGGTGCAGAAAAATTGACGGCTGGCTGACGCAGCCTTCAGTGCCCTCCTTTATAGCATGCGCTTCAAGCACGCCTCTGCGCGCTATTGTCACAGAGAGGGGATCATGGCAGAAACAAGTAAGCCTCTTTATGCAGAAACACCTGAGCACTCTGGAGCTGATTGATCCTTTTTTGGCAAAAAAAAACTCTCAGACCATAGTGGAGTTTCTTGAGAGGGGCACTACGGAGGACGTTGTAGCGTTTTCTGTTGATGTAGAAGATCTTTTTAACTCGGTACCTCACGAGGCGCTGTTTGTTGCTGCACGTGAGAGCATAGAGGAAAATGGTGTTGTCGGCTTCCAAAACGCTTGTGGTGTGGGGTTGGGCGGTTTTATGGAACTTTTGAAATTTTACCTGCAGTCCACCTTCATTCTTTTTGAGGGCAGTTATTATGTGCAAAAAGCAGGTATTCGTATAGGATCTTGCGTCGCCCCTGTCTTTTGTGACATTTTCCTAGCCAAGTTCGACCGAAATGTTCAGATTGGCTTGGAAGGAAAACAAGTGTGTAAGGTTGCCCGGTCTGTGGATGACTATTTGGTGCTATGGCAATGTTCTGACAACCTTTTGACGTGCCAGGTTGTTAAGAGTGTGCTAGAAGTGTTTCATGACCACTCAAACGGCTTAAATTTCACTCACGAACTCCCGGACGGCCAGTTTCTCCAATTTCTAGACTTGAGACTGCAGTTCACGGGAAGCCATGTGTGTTGGAGTTACCACCACCCGCGCTCCAAAAAGGGAATCCTCACCTATGATTCGGCACATCCTAAATTAGTAAAAAGGGGTATTGCTGAGTCTTGTTTCGAAGCGGCACTTCAGAAGTCATGCCACCATGTTATGCGTGACAGCTTCAGCCGGCAGGTTAGTCGACTTAGAGATGCTGGCTATCCAACATCACTTTTGCTTGGAGTTGCCGAGACGCTGCGGAAGAAGATCAAGGGCAAGTTTGAGCGTAAAAAATAAAAAAACAAAAACGAGACCTCAGGTCATCCCCTACTTGCACAAAATTTCGCATAACTTGAAAAAGGTGGCAGAAAGATTTGGTGTGCCGCTTGTGTTTTCGGCGCCATGTAAGTTGGCCCAATTATGCCCACGGATTCAGGAAAAAAAGAACGACGCGCGCTTATGCACCGCCAATCATGCCAAAAGATTTGTAGTTTGTGACGTGGGCCTGGTGACATGCGGTAGCATACCGCTGACATGCGGTAGGGTGTATATCGGCCAAACAGGACGGTGCATAAATGAGAGGATGCGCGAGCATGACTTGGCTTTGCTCTCAACACCTGGAAGACACTTGCCTCTTCATTGCAGAAACTGTCTGTGCCAGTCCAACTTTTAAAATACCACGATCGTAGGGAGGGCTCGTGAAAAAGCTACGAGGGAAGTGCTTGAAGCGCATGCTATAAAGAAGGAAGGCACTGAAGGCTGCGTCAGCCAGCCGTCAATTTTTCTGCACCAAAAAGAGAGTGATTTTATTGACACACGGTGATGACTGATGCCACTGAGTGATTCAGTGTATTTTTGTCGGAGGTTGTTTGCTTTAGCTGTTTTTAAATAAATGTTCAGTTGAGAGTAAGCGCTCGTCCTGTTCGCGTTCCTTTTTGTCCTCGTCTTTGTTAGCGCTGTTAAATTTTATATCATGAACCAACTCGCCCGCTTCGCCACTTTAGTACAGTTCGTTTCTTATACTGCAGGCTCTTTTACGTGTTTCAACGGCAACGGCAATCAACCAATCATCTACGTCAACCTCATAGCTGTGTCAACATGTCGCGCTCAATTTCTTTCAACCTGCATCAAGAACGGTCAAGCACCAGCAGAAGTAACAAGCATCTTCGGCTGCCTACAACCATCAAGCGGACACACCAAGCGCATCTGCAGGATTTTAAGGCCCGAGTGCTAAAGGCAAGTTCGGTTCCTGCATGACTGTCTCAGCACTCTGTGTTTGTGCGACAACGCTGCCACTACAGGATATCGGAAACGCCAAGAACACCTTCCACTTGTTACACAGGTAATAGAATTCCTGTGGCAACGCGTCAGACTAGAAATTCCCAAAAAGCCTCGGTCGACAACGCCTGGTGAAGGGGGCTGACGATTTTGGGAGATGCTCAGGTGCCCCAAGACGTTGCGCGTACACTTGAAAAAGGACCTAAGTACAGTGTAGAACCGCGTATGAGTGCACACGAACTTCTGGCTGTGGTGCGAGGTGTGTCTGAGAAGGCACCGGCGGAGGAGAGGGACAGGTGTGTTTTGGAAGGGGTGGATTGTTTGTTGCGATGTTTGCCACAAAAGTCGTCAGTCCCTAGTGGAAGCATGCTAAATAATGTAGTAGCGTGTTTCAAACGTCAAAATCTTGGCTTACTGCAGGCCGATAAAGAGGGGGGTTTTGTAGTGCTCCCGAAGGACATGTTACAGGCCAATTTGGTTGTTGGTTGGTTGATTTGGGGTTAATGGCGCAAAAGCTACTAAGGCCATAGAGCGCCAAAAACAAGACTACTGCTGGAAAAGGTTTAGAGAGAAAAAGGAGGCTTTAGTAGCCAGTGATTAGATAAAAGATGGTAATGGGGTACCAAAAGGTAAAAGGATGATGGGCATGATCTGTAGGTTAAGACAGCTACAATCGGTGTAAAAGGCCGATACTATCTAAAAATTTGAAAACATTAGTGTGTGTCACAAATGAATTATCACTTAAGAGCAGAGCTGGGTGTATTGGGACTTGTTCTTGATACAGTTGCGAAAAATACAAAAGACGTTCTTCGTGATAAGCATGACATTCAACTAGAATATGTAGGATGCTTAAGGCATTGTCACACTGCTCACAAGTGGGGGCATCTTCCCCACGAAGGAGGTAGCCATGAGTCAGATGAGTGTGACCAATCCTGAGCCGGCAAAGGACAACCTCAAAAAAGCGTTCCTGGTGGCGTGCACTCTGCCATTCGCTCAAAAGAGGTTTGATCATGTGCAACTTGTTGCCGATTTCTTGATCCCATTCAGCCTGCCATTTGCACTTAACGTGACGCCTGAGAAGGCCTTTGTAGTCTGCGTAAGGAATGTTCTCGAGGTCAATGGTTCGCTCTACGCAAGTACTTGCTGCACGATCTGCGAGTTACAGGCCAAGTCTCGGGACGCTATTCAAAAGAACTTTAGGCTGACTCCCCTCAACCCCAAAAAGGTTAAGAGCGCCGCTCTTAAGTTGATCAATGGTCTCCAATTGTCTACGTTGGAAAAAAGTGTCAGGCAATGTAAGACAGGTTACCTTAATGTGTTTTTCTCTGCAAAAACTCATAAGCCGGGTACGCCTCTGCGCGCTATCGTCACAGAGAGGGGATCATGGCAGAAACAAGGAAGCCTCTTTTTGCAGAAACACCTGAGCACTCTGGAGCTGAACAATCCTTTTTTGGTAAAAAAAACTCTCAGACCACAGTGGAGTTTCTTGAGAGGGGCACTACGGGCGACGTTGTAGCGTTTTCTGTTGACGTAGATCTTTTTTACTCGGTACCTCACGAGGAGCTGTTTGTTGCTGTACGTGAGAGCATCGAGGAAAATGGTGTTGTCGGCTTCCAAAACGCTTGTGGTGTGGGGTTGGGCGGTTTTATGGAACTTTTGAAATTTTACCTGCAGTCCACCTTCATTCTTTTTGAGGGCGTTTATTATGTGCAAAAAGCAGGTATTTGTATAGGATCTTGCGTCGCCCCTGTCTTTTGTGACATTTTCCTAGCCAAGTTCGACCGAAATGTTCAGATTGGCTTGGAAGGAAAACAAGTGTGTAAGGTTGCCCAGTATGTGGACGACTATTTCGTGCTATGGCAACGTTCTGACAACCTTTTGATGCGCCAGGTTGTTAAGAGTGTGCTAGAAGTGTTTCATGACCACTCAAATGGCTTAAATTTCACTCACGAACTCCCGGACGGCCAGTTTCTCCAATTTCTAGACTTGAGACTGCAGTTCACGGAAAGCCAAGTGTGTTGGAGTTACCACCCGCGCTCCAAAAAGGGAATCCTCGCCTATGATTCGACACATTCTAAATTAGTAAAAAGGGGTATTGCTGAGTCTTGTTTCCCAGCGGTATTTCAGAAGTCATGCCACCATGTTATGCGTGACAGCTTCAGCCGGCAGGTTAGTCGACTTAGAGATGCCGGCTATCCAACATCACTTTTGCTTGGAGTTGCCGAGACGCTGATGAAGAAGATCAAGGGCAAGTTTGAGGGTAAAAAAAGAAAAAAAAAAACGAGACCTCAGGTCATCCCCTACTTGCACAAAATTTCGCATAACTTGAAAAAGGTGGCAGAAAGATTTGATGTGCCGCTTGTGTTTTCGGCGCCATGTAAATTGGCCCAATTATGCCCACGGATTCAGGAAAGAAAGAACAACGCGTGCTTATGCATCGTCAATCATGCCAAAAGATTTGTAGATTGTGACGTGGGCGTGGTGTACAGAATACCGCTGACATTCGGTAGGGTGTATATCGGCCAAACAGGACGGTGCGTAAATGAGAGGATGCGCGAGCATGACCTGGCTTGGCGCTCAACACCTGGAGGACACTTGCCTCTTCATTGCAAAGACTGTCTGTGCCAGCCCAACTTTCAAAATACCACGATCGTGGAGAGGGCTCGTGAAAAAGCTGCGAGGGAAGTGCTTGAAGCGCATGCTATAAAGAAGGAGGGCACTGAAGGCTGCGTCAGCCAGCCGTTAATTTTTCTGCACCAAAAAGAGAGTGATTTTATTGACACATGGTGATGACTGACGCCACTGAGTGATTCAGTGTATTTTTGTCGGAGGTTGTTTGCTTTAGCTGTTTTTAAATAAATGTTCAGTTGAGAGTAAGCGATCGTCCTGTTCGCCTTCCTTTTTGTCCTCGCGTCTTTGTTAGCGCTTTTAAATTTTATATCATGAACCAACTCCCCCGCTTCGCCACTTTAATAACCATTAGTTTGTTTTAGCCAATCTCCATTTCTTCCCACTATTAGCAAGCAAGGGGAATTATGATTGTTTTGTTATATCCATTAGTTTGTTATATCCCATTTTGTTATAACGAGGTTTTACTGCATGTGATTGGTTTCAAAGTTTGAGAGTAAGCGCTGACAAAGCTTGCATACGAGCAATATAGCCACAAGCATCGCTTCTCTTGTGCTTGGGCGCCCCAGCTTTCGCAGTGCTTTTATTTGAAACTGGTTTTACACGAACCCCTTATTTCATTTCAAGCAAGCCTTCAACTTGGCCCCGCCGTGTAAAAGCCTCTTCGATGCCAGAAATATTTCGGGCGAAGCGCTTGCCCACGTCGCCTGTAACATGTGCCGCTGAAAACTCTCCAGCTATGCATTTAATTGCTCGCTGTCCTTACTACCCCAAAGGTGAAATGACGTTCCGTCACAGCATCATCAAGCACACATAATGCTAGTGTGCCTCAATCCTCTTTACATAATCTGCCCCAGAGTAGAGACTTCACCTGCTTAGATTGCAAGTTGTGCTTGAAATGTCAAAAAGTTGCCTATAAGAACTCGTCAAACAAGTGCAAGTTCACATGTCCGGCAAGCAAATTTAAAGTATATGTCCACATGAGCATAACAGCCAAGGCCGTTGATTCTTCTGTTTAATAAAGCCTTTGTTTTGGTAGGATTAATTTTTTTTCTTCTCTCTTTTCTAGCTCAGAAAAAATTCCGTTTGGATCGGAACATCTCTTACGATTTCATGAATAATTTTGGGCAGTCGGATCATTTTCCGCCCAACGAAGGCAATGGTGGACGTCCACAGAAAACGTCTGAAGAACAGATACTGTCATTCTTGTGTTGAGTGGTATGAGATGTATATATATTCTCTGGTGCATTCAATATATCTCTGCCTTTCTTCTCTGCCTTCAATCTCAACTCGTTCGCTCATTTCATGGTACTTTCGGAAAGGAGCACCGGACAAGAGGTCATGCCATCCTGCAGTGCAAGACCGACCTCCCTTGCGACAGGTCCATGCTGGCACAGCATGAACTTCATGCTCCTGTTTTCTACACTATTTGCAAGTTCTGCGGCCTATAGGGGACGCGCGAGAAAATCCAACATTGGTGCCTGAGAGATGATAGAGTGTCGTGTGCTCCTCTGCGTGCCATAGGTTTGTCTGTTGCGCCGACGCTGGCTGCCAATGATGCCATTCGATCTCATGCAGTCACTTTCTTAAGGAGACATTATGAGGTATATTGGAAATATTTAGGGTTGTGCGAATATTCAAAGGCTTTAAATATCGAAACGAATAAGGCCATATTCAATTCAGACTTCGAATCGAAAAATAGTACTATTCGAAAAATTGGCATATTTTTGAAGTATTTCGAAGTTTGAACACGGTGCAAACCACGACCTTGTTCGAAAAGAGGGAAGCTGAGACAACTCACAAAAGATGACATTCACGTCGAAAATCGTCTGACCGTGTGCTACGGTTGCCAGAGCTAGCTCCTGACTTATTTTTGTCCTTTTCTTGCCTCCGAGTACTCTTAAACTAATTCCCACGAGCTGCATGTCTATCGCGTACGCCGTTGCCACCCCGCGTAGAAAAACAATGATGGTGATAGTGATAGTTCCTCCAATTTGAACAATTCCTCATTTCAATAGTTACGACACCTCTCAAATACCGTCATTGTTTCCTTGGAACTAAGTCGTACGCGGTTTTGAAGTGATGTTCATTAGTCGAAATCACCACGCTCTAAAGAGTAATAAATTTCAAATCTGACAACAATATCGGCAAAAAGTGTGAAATGTCACACATGCAAGATGTGTCTCAAAACATTGACGGGTCAAACTACGACTCTGGTCAGCCACCTGAAGCGTCATCACAGACCGTTTAAAAAGTTTAAGAAGATGCATGCTGTCGAAACTGCAAAGAAAACAGAAGCTAAAAAGTCTGACGGCAGGGTTGCGACTCTTCAAGCCGATGTTGAAGAAAGACAGCCAGCGAATGAAAACGCTGACAAAGAAAACGGCGCTGTTCCTTGCCACAGGCCTACACTCGTACCCGATCATCGAGGAGCCGAGGTTCTTGGCGTTGATGAATGTTGCCGTGCCCGAATACCAGGTTCCTTCGAGGACTACCTTCTCCCGAAGTGTGGTGCCAGAGCTTTGTGTCAAAGGAGCGCATTAAAGGCGAGTTGCGCGACCACTTCCAGAACGGGTCCCCATGCTACACCCTAACCATAGACGGGTGGACATAGAGGACGGTGGACAGTTACGTTTTGATGACGTGCCACCTACTCGATGAACCCTTCCAGCCCCGCACTACAACTTGGCCCGCAGGCATATGCTCGAGGGCCACACTTCTGAAAACCTGAAGAGCCTCCTGCTTGATCTCGCCATAAAATGGAGACTGCCACAAGACATTCTAGTCTCTATTGTTACCAAAAATGCAAGAAACCTTTTGAGTGCGGTATCGCGAACGACATGGACGAGTCTGCAATGTTTCGCACACACACTGCAGCTGTGTATACAGAACGCTCAGAAGGAACTGCCAGACTTCTATGAGCTCTGCACCAAAGCCTGAGCAGTTGTAGGGCACTACAAGCAAAGCTCCGTGGCAAGAAGCCGCCTGAAAGAAATTTAAATTTCTATGAAATTGCAACCCCTTGAGGTCATCCAAGATGTTGCCACACGGCGGAAAAGCAAGTATGATATCATGTCCCGTCTGCTCAAGCTGCGTCCAGCTATTTCCTTGGACTTGTCTGAACAAGACAATTTTGACAACCTGACCTCAACCGAGTGGCGCCTCATGGCATCAGTGACGTCAGTCCTCAAGTGCGCTGAGGGGGCAACACGAGAGTCGTGCCCTGAGAAGCACCCTACTCTCTCACGAGTGGTGCCACTAGTGCACTGTATGCTGGTCCTGCTGACTCTACAGTCACACACAGCGGTGGAGAGCAGTCAATCTTTGCAGGGAACTTGATTCGAAACATCAAGTCTCGATATGTGGACATCAAACTCCAAAGTGCTCATGCGCTGAGCACTCTGCTGGACCTCCGGTTCAAGGCGGTGTGCTACACTGTGCCAAGTGAAAAGCAATGGGCAAAGAACCATCTATGTGCAGTTGTAGAGAAGATCCTTCCCCCAGAGGAGAACTATGAACAGACCCAAGGCCCAACTGCACCACCTGCCAGTGCCAGCAGTGATGTGTGAGACGTTTTTGGGGCTCTGGCATCCACCAGCACCCCGAGCATCTGCTCCCGACGACCATCAGAAGAGGTAAGGAGTACTTTTACTCACCTAGCTGTAAGCCCCAATCGGAGGACCCCAACGTCTGGTGGAGGAATTTGGGGAAGGACAAGTACCCCCTGCTGGCAAAGGTTGCCCAGCTTTATCTCTCCATTCCGGCAACACAGGTATCAAGCAAAAGGCGCTTCTCAACGTCGGGGAACGTTCTCACAAGCAGGAGGGAGCTCCCTCTCCCAGAGCACGTGGAGCAGCTGGTGTTTATCCACAGCAATATAGAGGAAGCTCACGACGTGATGCACAGGCGTCAACAAACTTGAGAAAGTTTGCTTCCTTGAATCTGTTCCCGACCGTTTTTCCAGTAGCCTAAAAAACATGTTGAAGACGACACGGCTAGCTAAGACATATTGATGCACAAATTATTCAAGTTCTATTTTTGTCAATTTTCTCACGTTAAAATTAACAATTGCAAAATATTTGTTCTGCTTCGAAATTATTCGCGTCGATTCGAAACTATTCGTTGAAATTAATTATTCGCTTCATATTCGTTTAAAAGTGAAAATTCACTATTTGCACATCCCTAGAAATATTTAGAGATGAGGATCCGGTGCCTCGTTGTAGGTGAAGAAGTACTAAATGCTGGCGACATCATTTGCGTTGGTGTGAAGGCGTGCAGTGCTGCATCAGTGACTGTGCAAGGGCTTTCTGTACAAACTTTACACGTTAAACAGAAACCTAATCAGCTGGAGTTTGTTTACGGTCACGACCGCTCTGTGATGACCATAAATGTGCATAATATTTATTTCTAAAATTAATAAATAAATTTGCTCCGTGATGCCAGGCTTTTCCAGGCTCTCAAACACAGAATATTGAGTGTTCTTTTTTTTTCTGCACATTTGGGTTTCTCACTCACTTATAGAATGTTTCACCTACTGGGCAGTTGAATTGAAACACATCAGTTAATGTGATTTTGTTATAATAACAAGTCTCTGATGGTGTAGGCGAGCTGGTGTAGATTTACTATTTTTTTTAACCATCTGAGACTGGGTGGAGAAATAAAGACCTAGTTCTCCATCCAGTCTCAAGTGGTTCAAGAAAGTGGTGATTTAATCTTCGCTTTTTCACTGACCCGCAACATCTTCTGCAGAGAGTTAAACATTTTCTCACATTGTGAGGTGATTTCCTGATTTTGCCTGGGCGACTTCACTTTCCTTTCAAGACGTGTGACAGTGGAGTAAACATTTTCCGATTGCAGGCCTTTGAAGTTGTCCGAATTTAATTCAAACAGATATTTAGAAAAGAAAAAGTGAAAGCCGTTTACAAATCCCTGTAACGCCGAATTGGAGCGCAGCTCTTGAGGAGGAGGAGGGAAGGGTACTGAGGGGAGGGTAAACCCCTCTTCCTCCTCCTCCTCCTCCCCTCATTCTTTAATATGCTCCGGGGGGGTCACGTGACCTCGGGGGGGGGGGGGGGTCACGTGACTTCGGGAAGGGGGTCACGTGACCTCGGGGAGGCGTGACCTGGGGGTCACGTGACCTTGGGTGTCACATGGGGCCACCTCAAGGTCACGTGACCCCCAAGGTGACCTTGAGATGACCTTGGGAGGGGTCACGTGACCTCGGGGGTCACGTGACCTTGGGGAGGAGACCACGTGACCTCAGAGGGGTCACGTGACTTGGGGGTCACGTGACCTTCAAAGGGTCACGTGGGGTCACGTGACCTTGAAATGACCTTGGTTGGGGTCACGTGACCTCGAGGATCACGTCACATTGGGGGTCACGTGATCCCAAGATGACCCCACGTGACCTTGGGGGTCACGTGACCTTCAGTGGGTCACGTGACCTTGAGATGACCTTGGGATAACCTTGGTTACGCCGACGGCAACGGCGACGCCGCTCAAGCCGGGAACGGGCCCCTAAGAGCTGCGCTCTAACAAGTGAGAGTTCACCAAGTGCGGTTTTCACAATCGATTCGTCAGGCCCGGTGGACGTTAGCTGAACTGACAACCGTCATGCTAAATTTACTAATTAACTAAACTTCGTTAATTATCAATCTATACTTGCGTTCAGCTTTCTGTGGCGATCCGAAGAGAGGAGGAAAGCACGTGTACAGCAGTTTGTGCACCATCTCCCCTAGCAGTGACTGCATTGCCACAGAAAGCTGACCGCAAGTATAATGATTGGTCTTAGGATTCATTCTGAAATTTTACTCTTAACGGCATTTAGCACTAGAAACCAGGCCAATTGAGAGAATTTGAAAAGGTAATCATTTTTTAGATAATAATCAATGACTTTTGTTCACTTTTTTGCCTGACTGAAACATTGCGCGCCAAAAGAGCGTAGCAAGCCCTGCCCACAATGAGGCTTGGACGAGTGACATAGTCAATCATTTCAGCCATGTTGTCACTTTTGTCGTCTGCGCACCTACCAAGAATATATACTTCCGAGATAATAACAACGTGTTTGAAACAACGACGTCACCCTTCCAAGTGTCATTGTGGGCAGGATTTGAGCAGGCGAAAAATTGAAATTTGATCGTAGAAGAGATTTCGGATTACTATTTGAGAGAGATTTTGCAGGTTTATGGCGCAAAAGCTATGAGGCCATCTGCACCAAGCTAATTGTAAGGATCATTGTATTAAACGAAGGGTTTTACAAAAGGATGACCAAAAGGCTAGAGTCGGTATAAAAGGCCAATACTACTAAGAATTTATATTACTTGTTCAAAAGAGACCAGAGGATTCTCTCCCACAAGGAGAGCAGGATAAAATGGGATATGATATTGAAAAAAATTCAGGGAAATGAATGCGGCACTTGGGCTGAAGGCTGGGACACAGCCACAATATATGCAAAACAGTGAGCCTGTCACCACACTGATCACACACAGGTGGATCTTCTCCCGAAAGCAGATACCTATGAGTTATAAATGAGTGTCCAATTCTCAGGCGGCACAACGTTTCATGGAGTCAGCTCATGCATGAAGAGCTTTCCCAAACTCCCAATGCAGGTTTGGTAACATGGAGCTTGTTATCGTACTCCATGTCCCATTCCCATTGCCAAGAGTGAAGAATCGAGGACTTCACCAAGGGCTTAATATCTTGATAGGGTAAACAGGACAGCGACTGTGGAAGGTTGATTGATTGATTTTGAAGGTTTAATGGCGCAAGAGCTACGAGGCCATCTGCGCCAAACGATAATAACAATCAGCATGCTTTGGTGAGAGTTTTACCAAAGTGCAACCTAGGATTTGGTAAAGCTATATTTGGTATAAAATGCCAATGCTAGTAAGAAAGTCTACTACCCTGCTAAAAGGGACCATGGGATTCTCTCCCAGCAGGAGGGCCGGATGAAACGGGATTTTTTGTTGAAACAACTCAGGAAAATAAACACGATGTTTGGGCTCCAGAGCGGGACAGGACCACAAGATATGTAAGATTGTAAGAGTATCACCACACTGATCACAAATAGGAGGATCTTCCCCCCAAAGTAGGTACTTATGAGTGATGAAAGAATGCCCGATTCTCAGACGGCACAGCAAGGTTTCATAAAGACGACTCTTGCATGAAGAGCTTTCCCAAGCTCCAAGTACCGGCTTTGTAACGTGGAGCTTGTTTTCGCACTCCCTGTCCCATTCCAACTGCCAACAACGAAAAAGTGATGACTTTACTAAAGGCTTTATATCCTGATATGGTAAACAGAAAGACGATTGGACAAGGTTTCCCACAGACCCTGCAAGCCTGTCAGCCTTCTCGTTGCCCTCTATGCCAACGTGACTAGGTACCCAACAAAATGTTATGCTTTGACCATCGTGTAGAGCAGCGTTGAGTTTACTCTGAATTTGTTGTACAAGCATGTTTTTAGTGTCTTTAACAGAGCAAACTGCAACAATCACACTTTGAGAATCAACAAAAAGAACAGCCCTAGTTATTTTCTTATGTAGAATGTAGTCTATTGCCATTGATACTGCATAGAGTTCTGCAGTAAAAATGCTAGCAAACGAATTAAGTCGCGTAACTTTAGAGAAGCGTTCTGAATACACAGCGCAGCCAACGAAGGATGAAGTCTTGGCGCCATCTGTGTAAACGTGAAGATAACCATCATACTTGATTTGTACTTCACAAAACTCTTGCAGTATTACAGCATGGGAAATGCCATGTTTGTTAAATTTTGTGAGCGACCAGTCGCAGGCAACTGGCAGTGTCTTCCAGGGTGGAATACGATCGTCGACATTTCGAATGAGGCCGACCTGGTCCAATGGAAGATGCAGTGAAGTGCAAAGTTCTTCAATGCGGGAGCTTAATGGTGTCACAATGCTTGGCTTGTTGTTAAAGAGGCGGGAAAATCTCGACCTTGTAAGGGAAGAATAAGTAGGGTGTTGAGCGTCAGCCAGAATCTTAAAAGCATACGTTAGGCTATGATAGGTACGTCATTTGTTCAGTGATAGCTCATTAGCTTCTGCATATAAACTGGAGACAGGGGATGTTCGGAAAGCACCAGTTGCTAGTCTCAACCCCAGGTGGTGAACTGGGTCCAACATTCTGATGGCAGATGGCCGGGCCGATCCATACACTGCCGCACCATAGTCAAGACGAGATCTTATAAGAGCATTGTACAACCGTAGAATACATTTTCTGTCAGAACCCCAGGACTTATGAGATAGAACTTTCAAAAGATTCATAGACTGAAGACATTTAGTTTTTAAAGCTTTCAGGTGTGAAATAAAATTAGGCTTTATATCAAATATCACACCAAGAAATCTGTGCTCTTTCCTGACAGGTACAGGGTTTCCATTTAGTTCACCAAAAAAACTTCACCATTATTTTTAAATATTATTCGTTTGACAGCGATGACACCAGAGCCTTCGAGGCCCTCAAGAAGTTCATCCTCACTGGTATGAAAGAAGTCATCCTCAGAGAGGACACCACGAATGGTGTTAAGTGTACGGTGAGGGCTCACCGACACTTTCAAGTCAACAATGTTGGTCATCTTAGAGAGTGCTCCACTTTGTTTTTTTGTTTCTACCTCCACAAGGAGGTCTCCACAGTAGAGCTTCTTAGCCTTATAGGAGAACCCTACAAGGTGCTCAAGAACTTTAGCTACAACAAAGGGTGAGAGCTTTGCAACTGGTTTCTGTTCATCCAGCGAATGAACGACAAAAAACTTTGTAAAGGTTTCTTCCTTAGATTCTTTTTCAATGGTTTTGTGTTCAAGGCAGCGCCTTTTAAAGGCTTGCCCTGAACGGGGTTTGGAGGGGTGGGGCGCCATAGGAGGGCAAAGAGTGTTCGGTATCCGCGGTGCACCGCCCACCACCGAGCCCAACAAGGGGTTGGGTAACGCACCATAACAAGGAGGGCTTGGCTGGAGACGTTACGCTAACAGTGCTGCCGGGAAACTATACCCAAGTGTGGGTCAAGACAGAGGTCCATTGCCACCCAAGGTTAGCCCTTGCCTCCAAAGAGGGTTGAAAAAGGAGTAAGATAAGTGAGAGAGAAGTAAAGGAAGCAGGAAAGGTAAAAGTGAAAGATCGGAGGGGATAGTAGAAGAAATGGCGACTAGACTGAATCATCCTGGCGGGGCCTTACCAGGACTCCCGTCTATGAGAAGCGGGGGCCGAAGTGGTGTATTGCCTCACCCGGGGGGCCCCGAAGGGTCCAAACCTGCCCCGGGCTCGGCTCAACCACCAGGATTCCCTTTTCCCTTGACACGGGAAAGCCACGCACAGCCATACGTGGGCGGGCGAACCCGCACGGCTCGGGGTCCGTGGAGGCGCCACTCTCCAAACACCTGCTTTCACAGGTACCCCCTGCGGGGTGTGGAAGGTTCCCGGCAGATCCTGCAAGCTTGTCGGCTTCTTCATTGCCTTGAATGCCAATGTGACTGGGTACCCAACAAAATTTTATATTTTGACCCCCATGCAAAGCAGAGTTACCGTAAAATACCGAGGAAGCGCCCATACCCGTACAAGCGCCCACTATCACCATTTTCGAAATTCGAAAATTTGGGCAAGTACACATCAAGCGCCCATATTCTCGGAAGCGCCGGCGTTCACGGCAGCCGCCGCAGCAAGCACCCTGCCGAAGGTGGCCGCGGCGGACTGGGCCCGGAGACCAATTCCCGTAAAATTGGGTTACCAAGGTCACTCCGGGCACTTTGTCCTTCACGTTACTGCAGCATTGTGTGGTCTGCACAATCCGGGGGTAGCAACGACAGGACCAATAGGAGTGTAGATAATAGCCAGATCGTCCCAGCATCTTGATGAATGCTTCGTGCTTCTCGATTGCCGTTGGTCACTCAGTTGGCAAGCAACCAGTTTTACCGCACAATAGATGGCGCACAACTCCTAGCGTTATAAAATTTAGCAATTTCCACCACATTGCTAATTATTCAACAAAATATGCATCAGAATATTCTTAAACAAAGCTTTTAATAAACATTAGCCGGCTATTTATTGTTTATGATAGCGGTGCTGGTGAGGTAGGCTCTTATCCAATAGGCGACGTATAGATGTGCCTGACGTGCCGTGGCACCCGTGGGTACATCGCAGTGAAAAGGCAGAGAGCTTTTGAAGGAAACAAGGTGCAAAAGAGGCCGGTTTTGTTTTGGAAGTTTTATAGCGAAGAACTTTTTGGGCTCTCTGTTCTTGTGTTTTTTTTTCTTTTTACACCCTTAACGACGTGCGGTGGATGAAAGTCGATTTCAAATTCATTTAATGGTCCCTTTAAGTAAAAGGAAACTGAAAGTGAAGGTCAGCTATGGCCATGTGATGCATGTCTGCTGTAAACGGTGTATAGTCCTTGGAGAAAAATTCAGGCTGCAAATCTGCTTTGTTGTGGCGAGTTCAGCTGGTAGATCTGGACCACTTCCCAAAATCTTCGAGGGAGGAGAAAACCTGTTCCGTGGAGCATCCTCAAAATCGACCAGCCGTAGGTATACCCCCACAGTTTTGGAGCGGCCCTACTGACGCGCACCGAAGACGGAGGAATGTTTTTTGCAAACTTTCACGGCTGCTGTTCGCGTAGCTGCAGCCTCAGTTCTCTGATGAATCACTTTCATACAGCAGCAGCAAAGCTGCACGCAAGTTTAGTGCAGATGCTCTTTCACAGAACAACAACCCAGACACACGTCTGGCAGGACCAACAGGACGAGTGAGCGGGGCTTTAGTGACCTTGTCTCAGGGGGGATTTCTGCGTCTGGGTTGTTGTGTGAAATAGCTTCTGTGCCAGACTTGCGTGCGGCGTTGCTGCTGCTTTGTGAAAGTGACTCATAAAAGAACTGAGGCAGCGGCTTGGTGAGCGGCAGCCGCAGAATATTGCGAAAAATCGTTCCTCCGTCTTTGGTGCGTGTCGGTTGGGCCGCTCCAAAGCTGTAGCAAATGTAGCCTGATGGTGGCCAACTTGATTCGAGTCCATGAGCTCAAGATGCGCGCTTCAAAAGGAGGTCTTTAGAGCGCGTTAAGTCTGACAGCTGAATTCACCATTAGACATTCCAGACAAGGGATATTTGTGGACATGTACCCCTCTCATCGGTCAATACCAGAGCTTCTAAAGATTTATCTTGACACGCATTGGTTGCTTGGGGGCACCCAGGCAAACCGTGTGCCACTTGCAACATATCAAAAGACTTGGCAATGCATTGAGTTTGATTTTGCGGTGCTTACTCAACGTCCACCATAAAATATTGTGAACACGGCAATCTGATTGGAGCAGTCTGGAGGTAACAAACAATCTAATCTGCAACTGAAGATAGTCTGCACAGCATAAAGTATGCATGAGCCTTTAGACATGTATAATCTCGAAAATATGGCAGTGTTTATCAGAGGTGGAAGCATCTGATTAACCTTTTATGAATTATTTTTAAGGACGCCATTGCCCAAAGAAACCTGGCCAAGAGAGGAAGCCGGCCATCTGCCCCACCAAACTCTCTATCCTGAAAAGTGAGTAGTATTTTTTTATTGCACTTCACAGCTGTAGCTGTTCACTTTTTTTTGTTTGCATTGAATTTGAGCTGCTTTCTTTTACGTAAGCCGAACTGCGCACAGAAAAGTATTAAAAGCCATTGCCGTTTAATATGTGGCATGATATCTTTACAATGCTAATATGCTTATGCAATGAAACGTTGCGTTTCCACAATGGGCACCATTATTTGCTTAGGTCGATAGGAGCTTTTTCCGGTGTCTTTCCTTACTGTTGCTATGACTTTGCTGTCAGCAGGTCATGCCATTGAAATAATCAGCCTCTGGGTGATGTAGTGCAGCACAGCTGCGTTGATCGAGCCTGTGCTAAAGCAGAGCACAGGTGCTTTCTTAAAATCTATCTTTATGTCACACTTCAAAGATAAATTCCACCAGCCAGTTTCGCAAGTCCACCACTGCTGTGATGCATTACAGGAATTTATTCTTTCCACACGCGTGACAAGTCATAAGCGTGAAGCATGCACCTAAGAGTTTGAGAGATTGGTCTATTGTATTGTCATGATGTCATACTTGAACGGCTTCATGCCGCTTTGTACTTGAACAACTTTGTGCTACCAAACAGCAGAGTCGTGGTTGCTAGATTGTAGCTGCTATTTCATTATAGTAGTCAATCTTCACTCATTTTATTGATTTATACTCAAGTTTTCTGATGCAACGGTTTTGAGCCAAGTATCTTACTTTTTCATGCAGATGTCTACGTGGCTCGCCTCGTGAGCAAAGGCATGCCGGAGAGGTTTGCCAAGGTCGGAGCCAAGGATGTGACCAGGTTCATTAATGAGAAAATCACTGAGCTGAGGAGGCTTGACTCTAGGAGGTGCCTTATGTTTGTTTCATTTCTTCTCAAAGCAACATGCATCTTTTTCTTTTTAGCAGGCTTTCTTCCATGTTGCCTTCTGCATGCTGCGAGCATTTGGCAAATGCTGTAACTATGTGGTATATGTGTATAGTTACAGCATATTAGCTGTAACCCCTTGCAGCAGAGAATGCCTCAGTGGTTCATAGGAAACAACTAGTCGTTGAGTATCCAAAATATGGAATCAGACTTAGTCAACACGATCGCAGTTATTCTTTGCAACCAGCAGAATTTGCCCATTGATTATGAATGTACTGCACATACTGCCGAATGCTCTCCTTCAAGCAAAATCGAATTTTTATGGATCCATATTTCTGACTACCGTAGAATACCGTGCATCCACCCATTTTGCACTAAGCGCCCACCCCCAATATATGAAACATCTGAAAAAATATGCACAGTACATATATATGTAAAATTGATGACCTCACATCTTCAAATTTTGAGTGGGCGCTTGCTGGGCATTCTACGGCAGTCCAAAATGCTGCCTGCAAATCCTTATCGGGCGGCTTTGGCCGCCTTTTGCTGCAGCATCGGAGACTTGATTACAAATAAATGAAGTCAGGTTTTATGGAGGGAAAACATTATTGTTCTTTATCGCAAGCTAAATATGAACACTTATATCCCATTAAGTAATTTAACCTATATTGGTGTTTCTAGGAAAGCTGCACAGGAAAAGTTTGACCTCGAGGGAGCTGTGGAACCAGAGGGCAACGCCTGAGCAACAGAGGAGGCCGAATGAGTTTTCATTTCAATAAAAATGTCAAAAATCATCTACTAGTGTTTCATTGTCTAGTTATCACAAACCATAAGCAGTTTTCCCATGTGGTGGTGCTCAGTTAGTTCCAATTAGCAACACTCAATTGGGTTTCGACAATTGGAACCAATCGATATTTTTTTAAGGGGAGACACTACCCAGAAAAAAAATTTCTGCAAAAAAAGTTGATTTTGAAAAATGGCATCTTTACATCCACCAACATCTAGAGAGAATTCCCAAAAAGTTTCATTAATTTTCACTGTATAGTTAATTTTTTATAAATTATTTTTTGTCCACCAAAGCTATAGAAAAGGTAGGGTTTGGAGCACTTTGAACATCTTTTTCTCCGTTCCACTTTTTGGTATAAATTCCATTTTAGTCAATCTATCGTTTGATAATGGCAAAACAAGAAAAGCTCATTCTTCCCTTTTCCTGACTGAAATTTAATAAGGAGTGCGGCTATGGAACTTTTTTGTCACTTTACGGATGTCTTTTGTAAAAAATGTTGGCATTTTGTCGAAGGCACAGAAGACAAAAAAGTTGACAAATTTTGCAGAAGAGAAAATTTATAAAAATGGATTACTTTTTAAAAAAAATGTTCCATAGCCGCACCCTCTAGGCATTCTGCTACATATCTAGCAAATAATAATCTTTAATATCGCAATAGTTTTCTGACGATGGATTAACTAAACAACGCAGGCGTGTTGCTGATAAAAGTTACTCTTAATTCCTTCTCTTTTAACCGACAGACCTGAAATTCTGTTATACACCCTCTAGCATGACCACCAGCCTACCCTGTAAATTTCATTAATTTTAAGACAAGGGTTCAAAAGTTGACCCCTCTAGGGGGTGTGCCCCCTTAATGAGGAGTCCAAAGCCGCAAAACGATTTTCCCAATTGGTCGTGACCAATTGGTTCCAATTGGCAATGCTCAATTGGTTTTCGACATTTGGAACCAATTGGGATTTTTCAATGAGGAGTCCGAAATCACAAACGGTTTTCCCCAACGGTTCCAATTGTCAGAAATCCATTGGACTCAATGGTTATTTTTACCTGGGCTGGGGGTGTGGTCATGTGACCTGGGGGTCACGTGACCCCCCAGGACACATGACCACACCCCAAGTCACGTGACCTTGGGGGAAACACCAGGTCACGTGTCCTTGGGGGTCACGTGTCCTGGGTCACGTGGCCCCCAAGTCACGTGACCTTGGGAGCTCCAGGCCCCAGGCTGAGTTGTCACGTAACCTTGGCGCGGGGCCACGTGACCCTCCAGGTCACGTGACCTCGAGAAATTTTTCCGCTAGATTTAGCGGAGAAATGTTTCCGCTAAATCTAGCAAGGAATTTTTCTGCTAGATTTAGCGGGGAAACTTTTCCGCTAGATTTAGCACGGAAATTTTTCCGCTAGATTTAGCGGGGAAATTTTTCCACTAGATTTAGCGGGGACATTTTCCCGCTAGATTTAGTGGGGAAATTTTTCCGCTAGATTTAGCGGGAAAATGTTTCCACTAGACTTAGCGGAAAATTTCCCCACTAGATTTAGTGGGGAAATTTACCCATAATGCAGCACGCGGTTACGCCAACGGCGACGCCGCTCAAGCCGGAAACGGGCGCCTAAGAGCTGCGCTCTAAAACAAATTCGACAGTGCAAAATGTATGCTCCCGAAGGTACGGACATTTAAGCATGGCCACCACAATGTCAGCTGATGTGACATCAGTTCAAGCCATGTACAGGCCATGCACTTCTAACTCAGCCTATTGGCAATGAGAGTAGTTCTCCACCACTCAAACTGATTGAAAGAGTGGATGTAACAGAAACTTTTGTCAGAGCACGGTGGCTGGTGCATGGCCAACTCGTTTCACCACTAAGGTGACTAGTCTAATTAGGAATTTTATGTCTTTGCTGCATTTCTTGGCCGATATGGCTGTTTCAGAACTCAGCTGGCAGTACCGCATTTCGAGAACACGAAGAGGAAGCAGGTTTTCACGAAGGACAGCACTGCTAGGTTCAACGTGAAGTACCCCAAAGCCACAGTGAGTAACCCTGTTGCCTGCTCGGTGAGGGAGCCGCCCACCCGTGGTAAGTTCACATAACTAACTTATATGTACACAAAAGCGCGACCGCTTTATCAAATGCGCACACAGGCCACATGGAAAAGCTGCTTGATGATGTCAAACTGGAGAAGACCTAGAAGCAGAGGACATCAGGGGCTGGTTAAGCTCCAACACCACTGAGCAGTTGCTACCCTAAGGTGGCGAAAGAAGAACTCATACGACGCGGGCAAACGAGATTTAACATGCAGTAAAAAATATGTAAAACAGAAATTAGAGTGAAGACGCAGGCGAGCTGGTGACTGTAGTATTCCGAGTTTAGTTGTTGTGTGGCACGAATTCTGAACGAGAGAAGCACGTGCCCCACTTGCGGTGGCACGGGCTCAGCTCACGCTTGTCTCGATTTGGAATAGTTGACCCTGGGATTTGGAATAAAGAAGTCAGGCAGTCAAGAAAAAATAGACAGTGACCGATTCCTCACCCTCGCCGGGGCTTGCAAGGATGCGGGCCCCCGCCTCTACCGGGTCCCCTTTGCAGATGAACCCGACGTCTACTCCCAGGCCACGACGACGCCTGCAGCAGCGGCTGCTGCTCCTTTCCTGACTTTGACAAATCAAGACAAGGTCATTCACGCAGCTTTGTGCCGGTACCCAATACAACTTCTCGGACCACCACCTCCCTACCAACATCGTCCACCTTCAAAAATACAGTATGGTGACGAGAATGGGATTTGAAAAGGGCAACGGACAATGCCAATGCAAGCTCTGCGTACCGGTCACATAGTTGGTAAGAACCAGCGCATCTTGGACGTTTCTTGTTTTGTTTTGTTTTCTTTGCAGCCTTGTGGCGTTTCGTTATGACTATTTTGGGCCAGTCGAGCTAGCGTTTGGTTTTTCTTCTTTTGTCTGTTTCTTTTCGTGCGGCCTACTTTGAGCCAGGTAGTACTCGTTTCTCCGAACCAGCGCGTCTCGCAACTCCTGTACGCCTCATGTTTCGAACGCCGAGTTTATTTGATTTTTTGTAGCTTTAGTCATTCCTTTTGGATGCACTGCGTTCCGGAATTAGTCGTTCCAGGCAAGAAATAGGCCCCGAGAAAGTTAGCTGGTTTTGCGAAACAGCAATTCTTTTTGTTGTTGTTCCTTCCGCCCTGCAATGACGCGAACATTGTTCCAGGCGAGAAATAAGCCCTGGCCGAGGCAGCATTTTTTTTTTTTCATCTCGTCCGCCCTGCGATGACGTAGACTTTCTTCAAATCGAGTTTTATTTTTGTGTTGTACGTTCAGGCTGAGGTTTGGAGAATTCGGAGGTGTAGCGTAGTTACGCTGAAGCTTTTTTTTTTTTTTTTATTGTCGTGATGCTTTAGCGCTGATCCAAAAAAGTGCCCAAGATAGCCGCAAGCTCAAACCTCCCGACTTCACTGTTTAAAAGATGGCCACCAGTGGTCATTGGCCTCTCGCCGAGATGTAAGAGTGCAGCGCCTGGTTTTCCTGCGAGGCCCGGTTTTCTGCTGCGTCTGATGTTCCTGCAGCGCCTGGTTCCCCTGCAAAGCCTGGGTATTCTGCTGCATATGACTTTCACAACACAACTTCAGAGAAATAGCGCGCCCGTACGCGCCTAGAGATTTCAGCCAAAGCTGCCTTGCGTTGTGCTTCGCTTTCGCTGGTGAGCAGCCATGTTTCTTGGCACCACCGTATGCGGAAGAATTAGCACCTCTTGCGTTCAAGACAAATGGTGCCAGAAATAGGCTTAGCTTTCGAAAATAGTTTTGCATTCGACAATCAAAGTACCAGTTTTCAGAATGATAATGCTCGAAGATTCTCAACGAACTTTCATAGACATGCATGAGCCCGCGTTTTCTCTGAATTTGAGTGAATCTATCGAAATGACGCTGACCTTTCACAGGACTTGATTCTTTTTTTTTTTTTTTTTTTTTTGGGGGGGGGGGGGGGGGAGGGGGTCTTTATTACGAAACCCGACAGTCGTGTTTTCGAGTTCTTACCATTCCCTTTAACAAATGTTGAAAAATTAAGAAAGGGAGAATAGGGGCATGTTTCAGAGTGCTTTTGTGTTCTTTTTTTGGCTCTTTATTCTTCCATCATGTTCCTAAAAAATATATATTAAGAAAGGGAGAATGTAGTACTCCGAGTTTAGTTGTACGGGCACGAATTCTAAACCAAAGAAGCACGTGCCCTACTTGCGGTGGCGCGTGCTCAGCTTGTGATTGTATAGATTCGGAAGAGTTGACCCTTTAATTCAGATTAAACAAGTAGATAGTCACTGGTGTCCTTTCTCGCCCTCGGCATAGCCCGCGAGGACGCGGGCCCCTGCCGCTACCAGGTCCCCTTTGCGGATGAACTCGACGTCCACTCCCCGGCCACGACGACGCCTGCAGCAGCGGCTGCCGCCCCTTTCCCGACTTTGACAAGGCAAGACATCGCCATCACCGGCATTCAAGGTCACTCAAGCAGCCTTGCGCCAGTACCCGACAAAACCTCTCGGACCACCACCTCACTGCTAACATCGACCGGCCATCTCCAACAAAATACAATAGTGACGAATCATAGCAGAAAAACCTGAGACAAGGAGCTAAAAAAGCACAAGAACACCACCGTCTCAGAACCAGCACAACAATGATTTCATTTGACAGTCTTCCTTCTTTTCACATATCACGAGCACAACACCTGGTCATCAACAGGCATTACATTTAAAGGTCTCAAACAAAAGACACATGTACAACTGCAGTCCTAAGCGTTCGGTGATTACAACAACACTAGACCCGCAAAAGCGGTGGTGTCTCATCATCCAAAACAAACCTGTACCAAACAAAGGTTTGGTACAATTTCGTAATAAACAAAAATAAAGAAGAAAATTAAAAGAAATAATTCCGCTGGACATAGAAAATAGACTAGAGAAACAAGAATGTCCGTTTCTCCTCATCCAAAGTCAAAGAGGGCCTGCTAATACAATTTCCGGCGCTTGTAATCCTAATTGTTTCCTTAATACCTCTCTTAAAGGTGTCTTTTTCTTTAATAACTGGGACTACTCTTGTTAGGCTTAACAACAGCAACAACACTAACTGGGCTTGTGTTCAAATATTAAAATTGCATAGCGATGAAGAGTTAAGATATATCACGTAGAAAAAATAACCAAACGAGACAAGGGACGACACAAGCCCATCTTTGAAGGGTGCTTTGCCGTAGCGCAGCCACGTACTTGAGGGAAAAACACTCCCTCAGAGCGGAATAGCGCACGCGCTCGTCCCTAGTGAGTTAAAAGACAAATATTTTTTGGGGGGGTATTAAACGTAAAGCTAAGCAAGCGTTAGCGGTGTTTGAACACCAAGCTGGGGAATTCACCTTTACAAGCTGAGCCCTGTAACCCTTGTTTCCTTTGAGAATAAATATTTATCTTCTCACATGGCGATTTTGTGTTTCATATAAATCTACCTTTAATATATTATTGATGTGCATAATTATATTACAAGGCTTTATTCTAAGTCAATAGCGAATTGTAGTAACCTTTAGAACATAATCATAATTTACCCAGCTTGAGAGTTAAAATTATTATATTTTAACATTCAATAGAATATTACTTTGCTTACATTTGGTTTCGTACTTACAATATAGCTGTTCTTAGCAAGTGTATGAAAAACAGTGGCTGGAATTTCTAAAAAAAAAGATAGTTCTCGTGACAACATTTTTGTCGCATGACTATAGTGCTTCTAACACAAACTACAGAGCCAATTGCGTGTTCCGGGAAATTAGATTATCTGCCCTGCAATTCACACGATTGAGTGCTAGCTTCAATAATGCTAGCACTCTCCGTCCTCGTCCTCCTTAACATTGTATTCAGAGTAGAATCAATGAAAATAGAGTATAGGTATATGCCTGCTCTAAAAGTTCTTTCTGCTGCCCGGAATGGACTTTCGGCTGCTACAAAGCTGCTCCAAAATGGCTCAAGCCAATCACATCACTGCATTTTTTTTTTCATCGATTAAATGTTCGGTTCCACATTCCAGGTCCTGCCCAGTTGAATGAACCTAACCTTGCCAAGATCATTGGAGCCCAGGTGCCCACAGCAACCAAGGTCCTCAAGACGTTGTGGCTCCTAGGAGATCAGGATACTAACGTGACGTCGCTGACAGGTTTGGTGTTCACAAGAGCACCCTCCACTTCGTGGTCTATGAGATCGTATTGGTATGGGCACGGTGTGCACCCTCTGCAATACAGTGGCCCACGCAGCTTTGCCCAGGTGGCCAGCCAATTCGAACGCAAGTGGAGGCTCCCAGGCGTTGTGGGTGCCGTGGGCGGCTGCCATGCGTCTATCAAGGCTCCCAAAGAAGAGCAGTCTGTCTCCTATAACGGGAAGGAGCTCCACTCCGTCGTGCCCCAAGGCTGCTGCGACAGCAGCATGGTGTTCACACACGTGCATGTGGGTTCCCCGGGCCGGTAGAGCGATGCACGCACCCTCACCAATTCTGGCTTAGATGACATTCTTAGCGCCCTTCCTGAGGACCTCCACATCCTCGACGACTTTGCTTACCCCCTCAGGGTGAACCTGATGCGTCCTTACAAGGACAATGGGCATCTGACGAGGAGACAAAGTCATTTCAACACAATATTAGGTGCCTCGCAATCAGTGATAGAGGGGGCCTTTGCCCAATTGAAAGAAAAGTTTTGACGTCTCAAACACCTGGACATGGACAACCTTAACATGGTTCCCATGTTTGTAATGGTGGCGTGCGTTCTTCATAATCTCATTCTCACATCTGCACAGCCCCTTGTCTTTCGCACGGAGGAACTAGAGGATCCATGCCTGGTGCGCAGAAAACCAGACGTGACAAGAGCGCCTTCCGCCGCAAAAGCTAAACCACGGCCGGACTGGAAGCGCGCGCTCTCTTTTTCTTCTTACGGCCTTTGCAATATGGGCAATCGCCGCCTCCCGCCGCAATTCGCGGGGGGCGCTGTCGCCTCACCCCTGGGCTACCCTTTGCCGCTTGCACAGAGCGCGTCTGACAGTGTATCTCAGCTCTGTCGCAACTTGCGGCCGAGATTTTTATAGCCTTTGACACCTGATCCTTACGTTTAGATCCTCAGCCACTAACTAATGCGCTTCTGATGAGCCCAAAACTGTGAATATTTGACGCACATCTCCGAGAGATTCGGGAGTAAAAAGTAGTAGGTAAGTAGAGACGGCGAATGCAATTGCGGAAAAACTATACTCGGCTTTACCTCCAGGACTTCCGTTGCAACTCAAGAACAGGAGGAGGCGGACTCCTTCTACGGGGAGGATTTTTAAATGATAAATAATTCGTACACTCTCGTAAAATGTAAGCAGGCCCAATCTATTATTGTCGTGATCTGCATCATCATTTCATAGGCCGCACATGAAGACGGTCAGATGCTTTAGACGAAGGTGTAGTAGTCTGTACAATTTTCGCACAGTGCATATTACAGCCTAAAGTGCTTCCTCGAGGGCTTGTGCAAATATCCAGCTGATTTTACGCTTCTGTCCGTGACCATCTTTGCACGGTTAATCAAAAGTATTCTGACGAACTTGTTGCAAATTAATTCTACTGACAGAATGGAATGCAACAGCAGACCATGACCGCGCTTTCCGAACAACGGTGTGCTAGGGGTCAGACAAGTACAGAGGTCCCGTCCATGTCACAGGGGAACGCAGTTTGCTGACGACACAGCCAGTCCGTAGAGTGACTTAAATCGGAGCGAAGTTCAATAAGCCGTTACCAAAACTACCACCTACGAAGCTCGAACACCAGCGCAAAGCAGCTCGAAGAGACTCTCCGAGTGGGGTGAAGCGGGGTAGGGTGGTTGCGCCCCTGGCGGCAAGCAAGTGAACTGTATACGGAGGAAAAATGCCATTGACTCCCCGGGCAATTGCAAAGACCGTAAGAAGAAAAAGAGAGCGCTCTTCCGGTTCGGCCGTGGCTAAACGCGACGCAATCGCTAGCTTGCTGCACCCTGCGTGCACCTGAAGGGTGAAGTTGACATGTTACAGATCACTGTATGTCTTCAGCTGCTCGGTTCTCAACCTTTAGCAAAATTAAGTTGATAAAATAGATCAATATTAAGGCAATTGACAAGAACAAACTTTTTGCTGCTCGAGTATACTTTTTGGGGAGTTTTACCAATTTTCCCCCTCCTGCTTTTTCCTGTCATTTATGCCTTTATTACGATTCATTAGAGCTACATGTTCACATTGTTACACCACAACTTCCTCTGCAAAAGTGTTGGGAATAATTAAAATAATACCATCAAATACAAAGACAAAATAAAAAAATTGGCACAAATGAACTGGTATTGAAGAAGTCTTGACAAGGTCGTTAAAAAAAGCGAGTGACTGTACACTTCAGCGCTGCTGTTCGAAGCGATCCAACGTGATTGAGCCTTCCGCAAAGCGGTGCAAAGGCTACTTGTGTTATAAAAACCAACAAAAAAGTCGTCAGCACACGCAAAATATAGAGCTCGGCGAAACTACGCCGCCGGTCGCGATACTTTTATACGGCCATACGTTTGCTCTGCCCTTCGTAACGAACTTCCTATAAAATGTATTCATATCAGGGTTGGGCAGTATCGTGATACAAATGTATCGCGATAGTATTTCAGAAATACATTTCGTATCTGTATTTCTGTATCGCGATACATTTTTTTCACCAGTATCTGTATTTCTGTATCGAAGCACATTTGGAATGGTATTTTGTATCGCGATACAATCAGGGTGAAATGTATTTCGTTACATTTCTTGTAAAAAACACCCCCCCCCCTCAAAAAAAAAATCCAAACACATTTTTTTTTCTTTTTTTGGAGGGCACTAGGGTCAAGGAGATGCTGAGGCATTTTTAATATATGCTGACCAAGATTCCTTCCAATTCTCCAAACTATTTTCCTATGCGTCCGCTTCTCTCTTCTGAGAAGCGTTGCGTAGTCGGGGACTCTAACCAGGTGGCGTGCCAGGAGTGGAGTCAGAGTGTCTTGTGCCTCAGGTCCTTGGGAAGAGGTTTCTTGAGTCATTGTTTGCTGGCATCCAATGCCCGCTGCTAACCGTCTCTCTTGCCTTAACGTACACCGTACACTCAGCCGGCAAAGCTGAGTCACAGTCCGTTGCAGCACGAGCCTGGTGGTGGTTGACTTCAAATAGTAGGACGACTCACGCAGTGAAGTTCAACGCATATTCGAATGTGTATGCGGCTGCGCCCGTAATATTTTACGGCTCAAGGGTACGTCATCAGCCGATGTGAACGTGAACCGCTGGTCTGGTGATCCGAAGCCCAAGAAGGAGGCCAGACGTTGCCTCGCTGTGCCGACCCAGACTTATACACCTGCGACTCGTTTCGAACGCGCTGTTTCTCGGAAAGCTCGCACCTGTACGGGGCAATATCAGGTCGCAATCCACGATATCTCTGTTTGGATTATGCAAGGCGAAACTTGAGGACTGCAGTCCATGCGTTGGTGGCGGAGGGTCGGCAGGAAAAACCTTCCCAACAGGGATGCCACCGTATCGTTTTTTCAACCGTAACAAAAGATAAGGCATGTTGTTCTAGTGTGCTTCAGGTGGTCCACTATTCTCAAACATTTTAAATGGTAACTGCCTTCACAATCTTCAACGAGGCAACCTACAACGTATGTACGTATTGCCGTTTCATTCAGCTGCGTGGTAAAGTTTCATGTTCAAAGCCACGCCGACAGACGAAGAATCCCTGTTCATTCCACCATGACGTCATGTGATCATTGTTGACAGGGCCGTTCTTATTGGACAGGGGCGAGGTGACGTTTGGAGGGGATTTAGGATTACATTGAATTTATTTAGAGGTCGAAGTCTTTTCGCATCCCTCGTCAGACAGACAGGATGTCAGGTAAGGGACCGTGGTCAGTCCTTGATGGAACGTTTTTTTGAGCCCATTGAGACTGACTTCTCGTCGTTCGAAATCGCTACCTTCAAGGCAAAGTGCCCAGCCTACGGGAAGGCAATTTCGGGATCAAAAACTGCCACTTCCAACTTCAAGCTTCATCTCATTTGGCATCTCAAATCGAAAGAAAGTATTGCAGTATCAGTATTTGTGTATTTGTATTTCTGCCCTCCCTAAAATGTATTCCTGCATTTGTATTTCCAAATACTTTTTGCCTCTATTTAAAATGTATTTCCGATACGTATCGCGATGCACTTTTACAGGTATATTTCAGTATCAGTATTTTAGCCACTATTTTAATGTATCCCAGTATTTGTATTTCCAAATACATTTTTGAGTATTTCTGCCCAACCCTGAAACGAAACAACTTGCGAAACGCGGCAAAAAAAAACAAAAAACACGGAACTGAGAAAAAAACAAAAGAAAAAGAGAAGCTTTTTCTTTTCTTCTTTTTTTTTGCACAGACTCGGAACAGTTTGGTTACCGGGGTCGTGCGTCGCGCGCAAGGAGATAAGGTAAGCGGAGAGCCCTTGCCTAAGCAACGCCTAAGCAAACAAAGCAGCTTGCGAAAGACCGCAAAAAAAGAACCAAGGAACTAAGAAAAAAAAGAAAACAAAGAGGAGTTTTCTTTTTTTTTTTTTTTTGCACAGCTTAGTTTGGTTAAGGGGTCGAGCGCCGCGCGCAAAGAGATAAGTTACTTCGATTTTTCAGGATAAGAATTTTACTTCGCGTAATGAACGTCTCCCCCCCCCCCCCCCCCCCCCAACTTTGCATCGATTTTTCGGAAAAAAAGTGTGTTCATTCTGCGAGTAAATACAGTATTTGAAATTTAGAATGTTTGCACAACTCTAGAAATGTGCTTCCAGATAGCAGCTGTGGCTACAATACTATGATTCTCCATAGGCACAGGGACCTTCAGGCGACTGGAGTCTGTGCTTGTCCCAGCCCACCTACTAAAAGACATCCCTCGGATCTCTCACAAGCAGCAGACGTACGCACTGGAATTGTTCCATGGCCTGCTGATCCATTACACACCAAAGTCCACCAAGTTCATGTATGCAGGAATGCTGGCACGGCAAACAAATGTACCCATTAGGGAGGTTTAGCATAGCATGCCCAATTAGTGCATATTATGAACTTAGGTTCATGAATATAACTTCAGACAGTTTCAGAATGGCACTTGGCAGCAACTCAGAACATATGTGTTGTGCTTCCACCTCTACATGTAAGTAGAGACAGACTGGCAGGATTGCTAAACAAGAGTATGAGCCGCCAGCTTTGATGGCACATGTTGTCACTTGAGGCTATACAATGATTCACCAGCAGCATATGATGTTAAACACACTATACTCCGTTTCACCTTACGTCCGGGCGCAGCGGATGCTACGAGCCCTCGGAGCCAATCCAAGGCCGTGTGAGTGTCACTTGACTTTAGAGAGGGGGCACAGCGGCGCGCGAAAAGTGTATCGTGGACTATGTCCAAAGATCGGGATCGGCTAGGATAGCTTCGTCCGGACATAAGGTGAAACGGAGTATAGGCGAATACGGCACATTAGGCCACAGTCCACACATCTGAGGCCCATCGTGTAGTTTGTATGTTTGCACCAGTGACAGATCTCTTTTCCTTAGTGTTCTAAGACCGGCCCTTACTACCATTCTTAAGCACTATTAACACACTGGCAGACTTGCTCTTTACAAAGAAGCATGCTTTGCCCACACAGCAACTTGTTTTGGGAAAGGTGAAGCATCTGCAAGTACGCTGTGCCATAGGCAGTAATTGTTTGTGTACAATTTTCTTTTTTTTCGTTTAGTGCCCCCAGGCAGACATGAGCAGCTGCAAAATCTGCTTTGGCACTTATCCATGGCACCTTTCAGACAGGAAGCACGAGTTCACAATTTTTCAATATAATTACAAGTTTATACAAAGATGGAACTCTCTAGCGTGGAGGCTATTAGATTGTGAGACTAGATAGATATTTAGAATAGATTATTTAGCAAAACTGCATGAGGACACTGGCTTTTCCTTTTTCTAGGACCCGGGTCGCAGCCCTCCACTACAACTTCAAAGCAGACAGGGCTACTCCAAAAACTGCGGATGGCCACCCACGGTTTTCCCAGCGTCGCTCAAAGGGGGACAAGCAGTGGACTGTCATTCCTGTGAAAGAAGCTGCAGCATATGGTGAGGATGCTTGAAACAAGATTGCAGAAGCTACAAAGTACAAAAAAAAGAATCAAATTTGTGCCGTTATTCGCAACTCCAGCGCGCCGCTCGCCCTCCCGCGGACGAACGGAGAACCAGAGGAGCGGGGACGGCAGCGGCGACGGCGGCGCGGAAACGGTGGCAAGGACTGTCGGCCTTGATGCGTGAAGCCGCTTAAACGAAAAAAAGTGAGCGCGTTAAAAAGGGAATTCTTGTGCTCCACCTTGCAACAGCCTTGCACAAAGGACCGGGAGGTCTAATTTCATTAGCGACTTTTCGTGTATCGCATACGCTGCGGATTTCTGGTCTTGTGCATGGCCGCCAGCTCAATCTGTGCTCAACGTGACGGAAGACGCTCCTGCTAATAATGAAGAACTCCAGAGTACGGTCTACGGAAAGTCTATTCTTCGCCATAAGTACGAAAAAAGTTGTCGCGCAACGGTATGTCGAGCAATACAAATCGGGAATGGCTTCCCGTTTTAAGGCCGTTACAAGGAACAGGACCATTTATTCCAAGCACTTTGAAAAGACAGAATAACCGTACCTGCTTTCACGTAATTACAAAGCAAATAAAGAAATGCTCGAAGCATTTTAAGCGCGTCTGTGTTAGCCAGCCGTTCGCGACGAGAGCTTAGAACGCGCAGTTTTGGCCAGAGGGACCGCAATGTTGCAAATAACACGGTACAACAAATGTAGGGTATATTAAAAAATTTTTTAGAGAGTTTCTGCATAGCGTACGACATCAGTTGGACGTACAGCGCACTGACGTTCGACCGGCGCTACCAACTTTCACGAGCGGCTTGATAGCCGAGTTGTGCAACTTTTTAAAATAGCTTAAGTAAGTGTAAAGGACTGTAAAAAAAAAAAATTAAGACAGAAATCGGGGTTTTCTTGGCCCCACTGCAAAATCTCGGTGTTTTTTTTTTTTTTTTTTTTCGGTACTCTTTGATGCGTACTTTCGCTGTTTAATATCTTACATTGCGCCGTCATCGAGGTTCTCGTAAAAGTTGGGGCCGTTAGTTTGACGTGAGTGGGCTGCACGGCGAACTGAAGTTTTGAAGCGTCGTATACGTGACAAGAAGTGTAAGGACTACAACATTTTTTTTTTTTTAAATGAGCACGGCAACGTTTCTGGCGCGCACTGAAAATTGTGCTTCAAAGCCGCAGCGCGAGCTTGCGGTTGTAATGCTACACCGCACGGTAGCCTGCAGTAACAAACTTTCTATCAATAACCATAGAGCAGTTTGATTACGTGTTGCAATACACTGAAACCGAGGCGGTGAGCAACGATTTGAGAGGCTAGGACGCGAAGACACCAATACTGTGTATTGCTGCTCTTCCGAAGCTTGACGGTCACCGTTCGCGGCTCTTTTTTTAGAGCACTAATTTGCCAGGCAAAGCGCAAACATATCTTCATCACCCCCAAAAATATTCTGCCAGAAGCAGTAACGTGGCCGGTGCCTAAAACGCGCTCGCTCACTACAAAGCTTCGCACTTTGAGGTTTCTGCAACTTCTAAATAACAGCATGCTCGTTTTCCTAACGTGCATCAGCATCTCCGTCACCTGTTATACGATCCCTCCCTAACCGCTTCGCATTTGTAAACAAATGAATCATTTTTAGCGCGCTGAACAGCGTCAGCAAGCAGGCGCACGGGATATCCTCGAGAATCTATCCCCGTCTCTTCCGCCATCTTGGAACTACCACCCCGCCACCTATAGGGCGTTGGAGTTGCGAATAGTGCAGATACGTGTGATGTGACCAGTCTCATTTTCAGGATAATTGGTATAAGTGCTAAACCATCGGTATAAACCACTCTCTTCTGACATGTTTGTTTCAGGCTATGTTGGCAAGCTCATCGATGCCGTCTTGACATGCGTGGCACGCTGACAAACATACGAGTTGGCAGAACAAGCCACGCCACATGTCGTGCACAAGACAGGCACGTAGCCAAAATTTTGTTTCGGGGGAGGCCCACCCATGACAAAATGCTGTATGAGGGGGATGGGGGAGAGAAGGTCCCGGCAAAATGAAAGATTTCGGGGGGTGGGGGGGGGGGGGGGCTTGGGCCCCATGGGCCCCCCCCCCCCCTGGCTACGTACCCGGCACAAGACCCTGAGAGCCAGGTGCAAACCACGGCCAGACAAGGAGGAAGAAGTGTGACGCCACCAATCGAGGTTTGCTCTGTAACTGTTACTGACTTTCAGTTGCCCCTCCCAACTGTGAATAAACTTTGCATGAAAGGAAGATCAAACTCCACCCATAGTCGGTGACAGGTTGACAATTCAGTAGAAGCTCTGCCTTCATCGGGCTTTCCACCCTTGATAGCAGAACCATGCAGTCAAAGCATGGCAAAAGGCAATGAGTGTGTGCTGGAGGTGGAGCTTCTACCGAATGTTTAGCCTGTCACTGACCATAGATACGTAATAGTGAAACGGTGAGAAAAACTTAAAAATAGTGTAAAAAGTGTAAAATAGAGTACTCAGCTGCACTGTTTTCAGACATTGTGGTACTATCTTATGTACATTTTGTTTGCGCCTGTGCTATTGTCCTAATAGATGTTCAACTTTTGATCAGGTGTTTCTGTTAGTACTTGCATGTAGGTTCCCTATTGGTCACTTTAAGTGACAGTTCATACCCATCTAACATAATTGTTCCGATTTGATGCAGTGTCATGACTTTGCTGTGGCTTGTATCGATTACTTACTTTTTCTTTGGTGCTCTTTAGCTGAGTATCAATCGCTTGTATTGGTGTGCTCAAAAATTCTCTTCCAATTTGTCGAATATCCTCTGCATTGCACAAACACTCATGTGCAGTATTGTCACTTTTTCCTGTTGTATGTGCTATTTGGAAAGATAAATGAATGAGCTTTGTTTACCAAAACGCAGTCAATTCTGTCGCCTCACAAGGACGTCGCTAAAATTCTTCCAGTCGCAACAATTGATGTTGAACAGCTCCACAAAATTTTGAAAGAAGTCATCATGAAGCTTGAAGAAGCTGAACTCACTGTTGTGGCAGCCATGAGTGAAACATTGCTATTAACAGGAAAGTGATGAGTCTTTTTTCGTCCAAGGGAAAGCTTTTGACATCTGCTACGCATATACAGTTGACTCCAGGCGACCCTTGTTTTTTGTTGTAGCTTTGGTTCACTTGTTGAAGTGTGTGCGCAATAATTCGTTAAACCAAAGAAACCTAGAGAAGTGCATGTTCTACCCAGCCATAGACCCTGCCAGCACCACCGAAGTCAACGGTGCATCGTTAACTACACTGAAGAAGTTGCACGAGCATGAGCAGCACAAACTTGTAAAGTTTGGTCATGGTCTCAGATTTAAAGCACTGAATCCTTCAAACCTCGAGAGGCAAAATGAGAAACTTTCACTCAAGGTGTTTAACAGCTCTGTTGCTGAGGCAATGAGAGTGCGTAAAACATACAACTGGGTGCTCAGATAGGAATATATGACCGGTAAAACCAACAAAGACACGTAAAGGACATTTCACAATTAGTACATGAACGGAAGATATACCTACAACAGAATACCCAGAATAGGAATATTTTACCGCCAAACAAAGAAAACAATGCACGTTGCGCCGACCGCTTTGAGTCAGTTTGACTATTAAAACAGGAATGCCTACGCATGAAGGATCAATGCGAACGCTTGCAGCGTTGAGCATTATACCGAACATTTATCTATAATCGTTTCCTGGACTCAAATCAACTTTCAATATTGCGATATAGCCATAGAAATAAATCGGGCTTCAGCACTTTCAATAACAGAGCACAAACGGTAAAGAAACTAGTAAGGCGTTTTTCGTGTTCCCCATATTTTCACACCCTTGCTCGCCAAGTTTCCGAATTCTAAACTTGACTGGACATATATATATCTAAAATGTGACAAAAAGAAAACTTCCCAAAGGATATCCTTTTGGAGGAATTGCATCGAAACCTGGGACCCTGTATTGCACGTTTCGGACTCCAACGGCGACTAGGGAGAAGGAAGTGGCGTAGGTGTGAATGAACGTATCTCAGCAACACCACGCATCGCGCAAACTCGCCTTCCGATGCCGTGACGACATCGCAGTAATTAACTACGACACATTTCCGATGCACGGCCATGAGGACACGAAGCCGAACAAGCGAACCAAGCCAACAACTCTTGTACTTGCATTGAGCCGACGGTAGCTAAGAACGTGCGACGCTCACCGTCACATATAATATATTTTACACAGCATCGTTAATAAAAAAACTTTGAATGCTGATGAAATTAGCACGTTTTTCTTTAGCTGGATTGAAAAGAAAAGTGAAACCGAAGTTATGTGGTGTAAAAGCTGTCGGCAACAATTGTTGGATGCGGACGCGCGTCTTTTTCGAAAAGTGGTAGCAGACGACAATTTACCGCCTCAATCATGTCAGTCATGTCTGATCAAGCAAGCGAAAGACAGCCCTGCGAGCCAGTCAATTCCTTCCAAATGGATGAATTGGACAATTTTATGTTCCAACATGGAGACCTGGCTGGTGGGGCCTCTGACCTCACGCCAAACCTGACCGGAGATGACAAGGCAAGGTTATGGGCCGAAGTGACCTGTCGCCTGAACCACCTCGGGCCGCCGCGCACCACAGAGCGATGGAAAAGAGTTTGGTTCAACAGAGTGAGCAAAGCCCGGAAGCGGTGCGCAGTTGTTGAGGCTGAGAGGTAAGCTAGGCAGTAGATAAATAGCCGGGACAAAGTTATTGATATATATTTTGTGTTCACAGCCGCAAAACGGGGGGAGGCTCCTCCCGGGTGCGGCTGTCATCGACGTACTCCGACATCCTCTCCATTGTGTGGGTGGACTCTGCCCTGGGCGCTCCCCGGGTTCCGTGTACCTCACTTTCCAGAGGAGGAGGTACATACTTGACCAGGGAACAGCACAACAGTCTACATGTACTGCTTATTTCTGCAGAGTTCCAGGAGGCGGGGCAAGTGCACAAAGCGAACGCTTAAATCTGTATTTTAAAATTAATGGAAGCATTGCATTAAAATTTCAATGAACTTCCCTGAGAAAGAAGTGAAGAAAGCAGGATTGGCACCTCGTTACCTACGTGGTCCCAAAAGTGGGTTCAGCTTTCTGAACATTTGTGGATAGTTTTACTGGTGGGTTACAATAGTCACTGTTTAAAGTGATAAATATAAGCAACAAATGGTTCATTTATTTATCGGTCCCTTTCACAATCCCGCCAACTCTAGGGTGTACAGAGGGCAAATGGACTAGTTCCTGTACAGGCTAACCCTAAAAGGACTGCACATGTGATAACTATTAAAAACTATAGGACATGTGTGTAAATAGTTTCTGGGTTTAGGGCCATATCCAGGGGAAGAGGAGAAACTGAGCTTCAAAATTCATCCTGGACCGCCAAGTATTTTTCCTGGGTTCGGCCCCGACTTTGCTTAGACCTAGAAACATTGAGAGCTGTAGTAAGCTGGTTAGTTTAGTTAAAAGGTGATTCAAATGACATGTAAATGGGAGTGGTACATCCTAGCGTGAGCCACAGCACTACCAGCTACATTCAGCTGCTGCAATGAATCATCTACTTATCTGTTTCTCCCGATAGTATGCAACATGTACAACTTTTATAGGGTAATACGCACACGACAGGGAGCAGCTACTTGCCTGGCACTCACGAGAGGTTTACCACAAGTCATCCATTTGCAGCATTGTTTTTACAGCAAACTATAAAAGTTACTACAGGGGCAAACCTGTGTAGAATCTAAAGCTGGAGCATAGTTCCATTTCACTCTATAAAAAAAACATAAGAGATTGCACACGTCACAGTGCATGCAGTGCAAACACGTAACAATAAATGTGCCATGTAGGTGCAGTCTGTGGGGGCCCCGGCAGAGGAGCACCCAGATTCGCAGGATGCAGGGGAGGCGTTTGAGGAGGAGGCGGAGGAGGGGGAGGAGGTAGATCGGGAGGCCTCTACCTCAACGCGTAAGATGCTTTGCTTGACTAATGGGAACTAAAACCGTCAGCAACATAAACATGACCACACCTATTACTGATCTGAACTATGTTTTCCTCCAGAAATGCCACAGCCTCGAGCACAGCAAGCCACGGATTGACCAAGGCTGCCTCGTTGAGTCCCTCGAGTCTCTCAACAGGAGCGGCGGGTCGAGGTGGCTTTTTCGGCCGTGGCCAACCAACGGCGCCTGCTCGAGGCTAACATAGGCCGCGACACAAGAGATGAGAAGTTCCAGGAACAGGTAATGTTGACAAATCCCTGAAGCACAGTAACATGATTAAATACACACTTACTTCACACATAAGCTTCCAATAGTTGGTCTCAGCAGTCTTCGTAACCTGTACGAGATGTTGGAAGTCAAGAAATCTGCAAATCATGTTTCAGATCACGCTCGGCATGGGGCAGCTCCTGGAGCGGTTGGACCAGCTGGCGCAGAACGTGGGGCAGCAGACGCATAGCATGGACCGGATCGTACAGAACACCCGGGAGCGTGTCCTCTCCATACAGGAAAGCGCTGTCTTCGTGCGAGAGGTCATCCTCCTGCTGTCCAGCCACGCTCTGCGTCAGCCTCAGCCCCAGCCCCAGGCCGAGCACCTGGCCCAACCTCCTCCGGAGGATGACAACTGGGTGTGAATTACTTTACCTTTTTTTTACTAACATCCAAGGGGATTTTTTTTTCTTTATTTTGTATATATTAATTTAATGGCAGGGTGTCTAGCAACCGGGAAAACCGGGAAATGTCAGGGATATTTTATGCACCGGGACAAATCATGGAATTGTCAGGGAATCTGGCATAAATCGAGCCAAGTCAGGGAAAATTACAGATTGACATTTAAAAAGGGGAGGTTACGAACTTGTACACCAGGCGGCGCTAGCTTTCGCCCGATACCAAGGGTGGACTCACTACTATTTATCCATCCAAGGTGATGGTCTACGTTGTTGATCTGGCTGATCGTGCTGTTTGTGCTTTAGTTTTGCGGGCACGTGACACGTCTTTTTTTCCTGGCTCGTGCTTTCTTTACGCCCATTTTTGTTGCTTTGTGCCATGTTTACGGAACTGGAGCTTCTCGATGTCTGCGATCAGAGTGCTCGTTGAACCCGGGCAACCGAGCCGTTTGAACCCAAGCCTAGCGCTTTCGCAGCGCTAGAGGCCTAGCGTTTCGTTGGGGGAAATATCGACGTCCGACTGTGCGTCCGTGGTCGCTCCAAAAACTTCGTGAGTGAGGATGTCCACGACAAAGAAGTGCTCATTTAATCCAGACTGGACGAACCCAAACGTTTCTGGACATATAAGTTGGATCCAACCAGTGAAAGGTGATCCTCACAGCGCGCAATGTTGAGTCTGCCGGAAGAGCTTTTCTTTGAGCAACATGGGGAAGACGGCGGTTTCGAGCCACGCTTCGAGCGAGAAGCACCTTGGTGCTATGAAGTTGCTTCCAAACTCAACCCAAGCATGTCTCCCGTCGTTCTTCACAAGACCAGCGAACGTTTCGGCCGCTACTACTAGCGACGCCGCGTGTGCTTCCGTGAAACAAGCAGCTACCGCGCCACCTCCGAACGTGTCGGTGGGTGGTTTTCTTTTTAGAGTAAAGCTATACGCACTCCGGAGTGCGCTTCGGACGGAAATGGCTATACGCACTCCGCTTTTCTCGTATAAAAAGAGTGGACACAACGAGTTTCCTAAGCGGTGCCATGGCATTGGGGTTAGGGTGTCTGCTTCATACGCAAGTGGACGCGGGTTCAATCCGCAATGGGCCTACTTTTTTTTTTTTTTTCTCAAACATTCTGTTTTGTTGAGGCATTTGGCGATATTTACGACATTTCCTTTTTTGCCATGAACAGTAAAAAAAAAAAAAGAAAATCGAATGTTGTCGAGAAACTTCGCAGAACTAAATGGTATCGGACTCCCATTCCGGAGGTGCGATCGGGGACAGCGGGGCTTGGATTGCCGGGTGGACGCCGCGAAGCGGCGTGTACTGGTTACACTTTGTAATTAGCAGCTGATACTGTCGCCGCGAAGCGGCGTGAACGCAGGCGGGGGGCTGTGTTAACGAGCGCCCCAGTGATTCACGCGCCGTTCGAAAAGGGTGGCCCGAGCGGCATGATCTCTCGGAGGAGTGCGTATAGCCATTTCCGCGCGAAGCGCACTCCGGAGTGCGTATAGCTTTACTCTTCTTTTTAAGACGAATGTGACAAGGGCAGAGATCATTTGGTGCCTGAACTCGATAATGACTCATGGATCATCTTGCTCTACAGCGGCATCTGCCGCGCTTTTCCCGTTGATTGTTCCCGGGGTGTGAAGTTGCTTCAAAAATGCAGCTAGGAAAAGACAAGGTGGGGTACACCATTTGCCACGGAATTGCTCCCTACTTTCGAAGGCAGCTGCTCTCAAGCCTCAGCAGTGTGCCGTACTCGGTTGTTGCGTTTGACCAGTGTTTGAACAAGGTCGCCCAAAAGCAACAGACGGACGTACTAGTCAGGTACTGGGATGGCTGTGTGAAAACTCGGTACCTAACTTTGTGTTTCCTGGGGCACTCATGTGCAGAAGACCTGGCTTCTGCTCTCCGCAGCGCTACTCAAGAAATGAGCCAAACAAAGATTTTGCAAGTTTCGATGGATGGGCCCAATGTCAATTTGAAGTTGCTTAGGTCTCTGAAAGAAGAACTAAGATCATCAGATGACTAGTCACCAGATCCTAGATATTGGAAGTTGCGGGCTTCATGTTATAAATGGTGCTTACAAAGCAGGTCACACCGCAACTCGCTGGGGCTTGGTAACTTTCCTTCGCAGCTGTTACAACCTTTTCAAGTCTGTACCTGCTCGTCGTGCCGGTTATGTGCTCATGACAGGAAGCAAACAATTCCCAATGAAATTCTGCTCAGTGCGATGGCTGGAAACCAGTAAGGTGATTTCTAGGGCACCGGTGGTCCTTCCTAACTTAGCCAAGTTTCTGGAAGGCTCAACAAAAGCAAAGAAGCGGCCAACATGCTCCAGCTATGACATAGTAGTTGAAAAAGCAGTGGGTGACGGAGCTGCTGTCAGCAAAACTAGCCTTCGTATTGTCGATTGCTGGGGAAATGGAGCCATTCCTGGCGGAATTCCAGACCAATAAGCCAATGACTCCTTTCCTGTCAACTGCACTGGATGGTATCCTGAGGTCCCTTTTGGCAAGGATTGTCAAGAAGGAAGTCCTCGACCCTGCTGACGCCACAATAACATCTTTCATCGAACTCTCACATAATAAACAGAAGTTTGTTTTCAATTGCACATACAGTTTTGTACTGCAATGTGTAGTAGCATTTTGTGCAAGGAAAACATTTGCAATTTTTGCAAAGATTTTTATTGCTAAAAGAATATCTCTGTCACAATCCACTCATGTGTACCCTCTTTGTAAACAACAAAAATATATCAAAATTCTATAATCACAAAGAATACATAAAAATGTGGCACACCTGGAAAGGAAGAACATAATGCAGCAGAGGGGAAAATGAGATAATTTGAAAGAGAGGCAAAATGATTTGATCCCAGGTTACTTCGTCATACCTGTTACACAATCTAATATCCAATAACACATGAGGAAATACATGACATAAAATAACAGAGTTTGCTGCGGGGAAAGAGGCGGCCTGTCTGTGTTTGCCATATGAACTCAACTAACCAACCACGGTCACGGACACACAATACTCATTACCTCATTTCTGTTGTAAAATAAAAGGTTAACCTATGGAGAGGTACGCCCTCGGAACCACCATTACACTTAAAATCCCCAATTACATATATCCGAAGCAGCACCATGCTTCTGCAAGGGTGGCACAATGGATGTGCTAAAAACTGTAAGGAGCAGGAGCTCAAGAAACTGCGCAGTTCACGAACCCTCGTGTCTGGGGACCGGAAAGAGTCTTACGCACTTCTACAGGGAGCTCCCTTGGCACCAAGGGTGCTGACGAGGGCCTTGGATGTCACAGCACCTCAGTCCTTGCGGAACTGCCGGCTTGGTGGCGACGATGACGATGAGGGGCTCCCTGTCGTCGCTGGCCTCCCTGGACAGCAGGACTGCCAGAGAGGCTAGATCGACGACAGACTTTTTTGGTGGTGCCGCTGCAGCTGGCGTAAGGAACTGCCAGAGCGGCCTGCAGAGGGCCCTACGACAGCACGGCTTTGGCAGGTCTCGAACTGGGACACAAGGCCTATTGTGCGCCATCCCCAGATGGCGCACAATAGCGACAAACACGGCCAGCAAAGCGATGCTGACCGTGCCTTGATCCCGTGCTATGACCTCGTCGCTCGCCACGATGCCTTGGAAGCTCCCCGTAGCGTAAAGCCGAAGGGCGCACAGCAATTGGTCCTCCACAGTCATGACAGTACTTGACAGACGCAGTCTCTGCAGCCCCGACTCCCCGCGTAGTTCATCACATAGCCACCGCACTAAAGTCTTCGCTAGGCGGTATTGCTTCCGAGATACGTGCTCCGGGAGTTCAAAAGCATTCCGATGGCTCCGGTTGCACTTGTCCGCCGAATACAACAACTCAATTATCGGGGTGCAGTCCATAGTTCGACGGCACGGCGCGGACGCATTGCACCCCATATTACATCGTTCTTTCGAAGCGACGTAATAGTAAAGTATTCATATGTCATTTTGACGTCACGTCCGTTAATGGTGGAGCTTCCGGTTTACCGATTTCCGCTCACTTTTCTTTGTTTTCTTCTGCAGATACCGTCATCGCCTCTACCAATCGAAATCCAAAGAGCGTTGTTGACGTCACTTCCTTTGAAAGCACATGCGCACACACATGCACCGGATATATTTCTTGCTCCTTCCCTGTTCACTTCTTTCGGGGAGAACGTTGTGGAATGCAAGCGAAAAAACCAAACACCCACCGGAGAGGCGTAACGAGGCTTAGCCATAGCCAGCGTAACTGCTTCGTTTCACCTTTCTGTTCTTTTTTCGCCGATATTGCGCCGAGACTTGAGCTCTGAAGAATGAAGTTCATGGACATATACGAGATTAAGTTGGAGCACCATTGCATTTCTTGTTACAGACGAACAATGATCACAGTGGCAGATAGCACATCGAACCCAACAGCAGAACCGGGCATGATTGATATGGCAACGGAACTGAAAGTGGATCGGGGTGCGTGACGTCACACAGGAAGTGAGCGGGCCTTAAGGCCAGTTCAGACACTTGCGTTCGACTGCGGTGCGTTCGGTTACGGAAGCGCGACTGCGGAACGATGCGGAGTGCGCTTGCGGATGGCTTGTACACACAGTTGCGTGGAAGCGCCGTCCGCCGCAGTCAAGAACCAATAGGAGCTTGCTATCGGCTCTTGCGGCGCACCAATCGAAACCGCAACTTCCGCGACTTGCAGCGAATAAATTCAAGCAACTATGATCACAACGAACATGGCGGCGTCCGACGGTAGCGTCGGTATGGCCGCGACTTCTCCGTGTTCGCCGGGGTTGTCGAGACTGGAAGAAACAGAAAACCTGAGGAATCTCTTCCTAGACGGCGTGCGGGGATACATTGCACAGGCGGGCAGTGAGGCGAACTGGCCCCTGGTTGTGCGGGCTACCACCGCGATGATTTTGCTCCAGCGGCGACGCCACCCCGACCGCGAGTGGGTGCGCTCACTCCTGCGGTCCCGCGAAACTTTCGGGGAGTACCACCATCTGGTGCGCGACATGCGCCTGGACAACGGCCAGGACTTCTTTCAATACTTCCGTATGACGAGGCAGAGGTGAATACGTAGAAGAAACTTCAGAAGCAGACGTCCCCGACCGGAAAAACGGGACGAACCGGATGTAGTTGCCAGCGCCGCGCATGCGCTTCGGCGTTCTTTTTTTCGCGAATTGCGATTGGTCCACCGCAACCGACCGCATGCTCCTCCGCACTGGAAAGTTCAGCCTGGCCCAACTCTGTTGCAGTGCGTTGCGGAACGCCAAGCGTCGTCGGTTGCTAGGCGACCCGCTTCTGCAGTCGGCCGCAAGCATGCCGTTCCGCACTAGAACGCAGTCAAACGCAAGTGTCTGAACCGGCCTTTAGTTTCTTGAGGGTGTTGCTGTGGCTCCTGTACGGATTCAGAGTAACTGACTAACAATACACACATTGGTTAATAAAAATCAAACTGTTATAGTTTTTCCACCTTTAACCTGTCGTAGTGTTTATGCAATAATCGCGGTACTACCTACCGGTGCCACATACATACCGTATTTCCTAGATTCTAAGTACCCCCTTTTTTTCAAACCAGAGATGTTCGAAGAGGGGGGGGGGGGGGGAGTGTTCAGATTCGGAACATGACCCGAAAATATAAAATTTGCAGAAAAAATATGAATTTATTAGAATCAAAAGGAAGGAATAAATGTTCTAAAGGAAATAAATAAAGTAAAGACTGGAGAGTAGCCCGCTTGCCACCAGTTTGCACCACGGTCAACAAAAGACTGGTCGCTCTTGCGACTAGTTCTTTGAAGATGATGTAGGGCGCAAGTTTTTGACCGTCGGCTGTGATGCACAGCATTAAGGTCACCCTTTGCTTCTCATAGCCAGTCGTACGCACTTTTACTTCTCAGGCGCCTACTTCGTTCAAGGTGCACGTCCTTCCCTATTGAAAAAAAAGCATTTGGCGCCTGTATGAAAATAAACGGGTTCATACGGGTAACAGTTTAGCAATACCGGCCACCAGTTTGTCAAAGGGGTCACCCGTTTGGCTCAAAGAGGTCCCCCGTATGAGCCGTAACGTTCACCTATTTGGACAAACAGGTCAATCCTTTGGCAAGCACGTCGCTCGTCTGGGCAAATGGGCGACTCGTTTGGGCAAAGTTGTCGCACGTTTGCTCAAACCGGTGACCATGCTGCACAGACGAGTGACCGATGACCGGCAAACTGTACCGGTTTAATCAAACGGCTCTCCCCGGAGCCCCTGTGATATTGAACGTACAGATCGGCGGCATGGGCACGCCTGTTTCAGCCGTGGCAGTCAATGTTTCCGGAAGGCTGGGAGCGCCGGTTCATCGATTTCAGATCTCCCGCGTTATGCAAGTAATTATATTTATATTTTAATTGTGCTGATGTTCGTGCTGTAACTAAAACTAACTTTTTTTTTTACGTAAACGCGCGACGTTGGTGAGCCTATATTTTTGACAGAACTTTAAAACTTTGTCTATCTTTGTTTCTTCAATTTATTTATTCAGCTCGAATCTCTCTCCCAGAAGATGCAAACGCGTGAAAGAATGTACTTCTAGACTCCATTTCACTTCAATTCAAGACGCAGCGAAGGTAGCACACGAACACGCGGCTGCAAGAACATCGAGCATTGCGAGAGCACGCCCGCCGTTGCAGCCGTCAAACGACGAGCTCGCGCTGAGTACTTTCTTCGCTCGGGCGCAAGCCGAGCTTCTGGCCGCCGTCATTTCCAGCGCGCGCGCCTGCTTTCCGAGGCTACAAAAACATGTCTCACTGAAATGCCTGGGGAAAGGGTACAAGGCTGTCCCGGTGTCGTGAGCCTTCAACGCGCCCCCTCCTTCCTCTCTTAACACCACTGTCAGGTGAACCGCAGCATCGCGCGAGCTACACGCTGATAAGCATCGAGATCCGGACGGGTGCGCCTTTTGTCTGCTTGTTGTCAGTTGCAGTTCGAACTTCGTGCGTCCTACCTGCTTCGATCTGTCGCCTAACCCTGCGGTCTTGTTCTACGTGTTTCTCGACAACATATGTCGCCTAACCCTGCGGTGTGTTCTACGTGTTTCTCGACAACGTATTGAATGTACACCAAAGCTATCAGTGTTCGAAAACTCGTACACGTATATCGGCAACAAGCGATTCTTCAAAGAAGTCAGGAATTCTTGCGGTTTGGTTGGGTTCGTCAAATGACAACTTGCGCACCGCATTGTGTTGAAACTTCAAAGGAGCCGTTCCCTCCCGTTTGTGTTTGTGCGGTTGTCCTGCTTTGACCGTGTCAACAAATATCACGGAGTACATCTTTCAAGCCTGCTTATTATTATGGTAAGTGCACTGCAACCTACTTGTTGGCAATGATTGACCGTTCTTCTATGCATACTCTTCCAGATTATCTATAGAATTATGCAGCGTCTATTCCCGCGGCAGCCGGGAGAATAATTTCCCCGAAAGTCTGCCTTCATAGTCTAGAATTACCTCAGTTGTTGTTTGCTTTGCAATCTTCTCAGTTGTATGTAAAAGCTTAGAGTGCCTCTCACATTTCACCGTTTGTACTTGTCTACAGAAGAGGTAATAAAATTCGAGGAGAATTGAAAACAATCTTTTGTGTCTGTTTTCCTGTCCATTTGCAAACACCTACGCGAGCACATTTGTTGTACGTGTTTCGTCCATGTTATAAATAGGTTTACGAGTTTCGGGACGTCTTAAATAAGTGTAAGATACCAGCCTCCCAGACGTTACCCATTTAGGGCTAGAGCATAATTTGCCAATTCGAATGGCACGTTCAAACGTGTGGTCACGTACGTGCCAGGTCGAACGGGCACCCGTTTTAAACGGGCACCTGTATCAAACGGGCACCTGTATCAAATGGGCATCCGTATCAAACGGGTACCGCTTCAAACGGGTACCGTTTCAAACGGGTACCCGTATCCCATGATCACGTTTGATCCAAACGGATCGACAGGTTTGTCACCCGTTTGATTCAGACGGGTCAACCAGTGTGCCCCCCGTTTGAATTTCAAATTTTTTTTTTTTTCAGTAGGGTTGGCATGTGAATGTACACAGGGGACTCATCGGCATTGCCGATCTGCCCGAGTCCGTAGCGAGATTCGCGACGCAGCTTCATTGCATAATGTTGGAAGTTGACAAGCTTGTCCTCAAAGTCCAGCGGTAGCTTCTGGCAGGTAGCGGTGCGGCGTCTCAAAGAGGAACCGTTCCTCTTCATCATCCACTCCAAACAGCCTCGGCTTGCACATAACGCTGCACTCCGAACTGTTCAGCAGCGCCGTGATTTCCGTTGTCTTCCGCGTAAGAAATAACCGTTCTCTTGAACTTCATCGTGTTTGAAATTCTCTTCGCACTCATGACGGACAACTTTTGCAAACCACGTGCGCACAGTGAACGGAATACCACTACGAGGCTAATGCGGATGAATAGGCTTAACAGATTAAACAACTGACTGCAACAAGCACAAGGAGACAAAACAGACAAAACATCTTCAAGAGGGTACGGCAACGCACCCTCTTTCGCAACCTGCATGGATGCGAAAGTGGAAAATGGCGGTATGTGCTGCCATCTATTAACTGACGTTAAAACTAAGTGCCAGCGGCCGTTTGCGACTCCGGCGCTCGGCGATACCGGCGTCTCCGATCTCAAATTTCTTGATGGGAGGGGGGTGCTTACATTCGCGTGCAAACTTTTTTTCATGTGTTTATGTTTGAAAGTGGGGGGGGGGGGGGGGGGGGGGAATGCTTAAAATCGGGGGGGTGTTTAGAATTGCAAAAATACGGTAGTTTCTGGGAAAAGAAGTATCTTAATTACGAGAGTAATAAAGATGACCGTAATTGTCGCAACCCTCAAAAATAGCCTCAGTTTTCGGGAAAAGAGGTGTGTTAATTACGCGAGTAAACATGGTACATTCAAGGTTGACAATGTGTGTAAAGCCTGCTAGGCAGTAAACTCAGCACACAATAAAGCTTGCACTTTCATGGGCTAGTAACATAAATGTGCCTATCAACAGGGCAGATTCAGGCTCTAAGGGAGTTCTTTTCACGAAAGAAGTGCAAAGTCAACCTTTCCACTCCCCTAAAGCCATGAATCTCCCAAGGATAACAGCAGTTCAACTTATTTCTTGCGTGGTTTGCATTAGAAAGTAAAGAATAAGTGAACTGGAGACTTGGGACTTTTGTGTGCAGGTGTCCTTCATCAGGCAATACCATTAAAGAACCAAGACTGTCATTTAAAACTGGACCTCAAACTTGATGCAAAGTAATTCACGAGACTTGCAGGGTTCCTTAAACACTACTCAAAACAGACTGCCCTCCTGCGAGTATGATATACTATTTACGTTTCACCTATCGAAAGCGCTAAAGCAAGGATGCGCAAGCATCTGCTTATTTGCACAGCATTGCATGCACAGCTACTTCGTCCTGCCAGGGCTTTCCGTTGCCTCCATTAGAGCTTTTTCATGGTTTGGCAGAGCAACAAGTTAAGGTGTTATTGTCAACCGGCACAATGTCACGAGCATCCAAACAATGGCCTCTAGCTCAAGTAACTCAACCATTTACTTTAAAGTCATAAAAAGGAATGTGCTGGATCAATTCATCCGCCTATATAGCCCAGTCATTCTTTTTCCGGCAGGCAACGAGAATGGATGCGAAAGGCTTGCTCCACGCGAGCCGCGACGACGACCAACGCTGGCTGCAATGACTCGGCAAAGACCATTCCAAAGTATTATCAGACGGTTTTGCCCCCTCTGGCTTTCGGTGACACAAAGAAGTGTGAAGTCGTACTGCACTGCAACAACGCTGGACGAATCTGCAGACTTTAAGGCTTCTGAACAGTGCTGGCATGGGGGTGTACCAGATGTCTCGACATCCAGAAAAACGAGGCGAAAAAGAAGCTGCCTTACACTGGACAGCTCATCATTGAAAGCAAGATAATCCCCGCCTCGTCACGGACCACACGAGGCAAAAACTTCGGGTAAAGGTGCACTGGGCGTCGTACGATGTGCGAAACGACGTCTATCGAAGAGGCTTTGTAGACTGCAGCAACGCAAAAGAGGCTACAAACGAGGTCATGGGAGCCATTGGTTCACGCTGTCAGATGTCGTAATCCCGGCAGTTGGTCGTGGAAGTTCCGGCAGGCAACAGCATCATACATCTGCGACGTCATCGGGTGGAAATTGGGAGACCCCTTCTGAGGACGCCGTAAACACACCGGTCTGAAGAGCATGATGTATACCGTAAAATCACAAGAGAGAGCCCACCTAACATTAAGAGCAAATTGGCTGAGAATATGGAGTGGGCTAACTTTCAGTGTACAATCAAGAAAAGTTTTTAAAAAATTGCTATTGTTAGGTTTTTCCACTTCCAAGCTTGTTATGCCGGCGGGGGGCAATGAAGCAAAGATGACTATACTTCCAAGTCAGCAATGTTCGCTTATACCCCACCATAGCGAACCAGCCACATTTACGTCGAGGCCATCATTGATCCCAACGCTACTATGACTAAGAGTGGGCAAGCTTTCAGTGTTTAAAACAATATAGCAAATCAAGCCAAAAATAGGGGTGGGCTATCTTTCGGGGGTGGGGCATCTCTCGGGATTTTACGGTAGTCACAAATGATGAGCAACTCTCAATTTGTTTGCATTCAGCGTGAGACGGCCCACTTCGTCGCTCACGCCCAAGAAGGTGCACATTAATGATGCAAAATGTTGAAAATTCTATGCACAGCTACCAAAAAAAGAAGCAGTTGCCTGCTCCACTTTGACAGCCAGCTGGAATAACTACATTAGAGCCCCAATAATGTCAAAGTAAATGAGATAACAGGTGCAATGCAGAGGGGTCCTAAGAAGCAATAATAGATCCATGTTATCACCACAGGCTAGGCATCTTTACAGAGGACTAATATTGCTGCCGATATTAGACATCTGTTTAGAAAGAATGCAACAAAAAAATCACAAACAATGAAGGCAGAAAGAACAGCATAATGGGACAGATGTCACTACATCAGCCAATGCAGCTCATCTTCAGTTCAGCCTTCAGTTCACTGTTCCCAACCCGGGAAAATCTACAAAGCCACAAACTACCCTGGCTGTTGGCACTCATCACCACTTCCATGAACCATTCCTTGGAAACAATTGTTTGAACCCCTTATTTGAAAAATAAACTATGGGGTTGAGACTGAAAAGATTGTTGCCAAAGGCATTCCAGTCATTCCACAGGAAGGACTGGATGTAGGCAAAGAATCCACATTCGTTTTGTTTTGTAGGTGTCAAGAACAGGGCCCTGGCAACACCTTAAGGTTCCACATTTTTCCAGTAAGTTGAGAAATTTATAAGCCGTCTGCAGTGTCCTTTCGTACAGGTTTTAGCTTACAGCCCTTTCCAGAAAGTCAACTAGTATCAGCAGCTCCAGACTAATTGCAGAAAGGTTTCCATCCGGTTAACTGACTCGTCATTGACATGGAAGACTTCATTACCGAAAGAAAAAAGTATGTAAACCACATGCAGAGGTTCGAGATTTTGCCAAGTGTGTCGAACTTGTAAATAGGCAGAGTGAAGTTTGTACTGTGGCAAGACAAAAGGAGGGGTAGAGTATTTGCCTCGCTTTCCAGAGACGATTACCGTATTCTCCAATGTATAAGACACTTTTTTTTCAAACTTTTTGGTGGTGCATCTTATAGGTATATTTTTTTCCTTTTTGGCAAACTCTGAAGGAACTCCTGTTGATGCTGATTAGTATTTTTTTTTAACTATGACGACAGCTTATGCCGCTCAAGCCAGAAACAGGCTCCTAAGAGCTGCACTCTAAAATTTACATAAATAATTTATGGTGAATCAACACATACACTTTATTTTTAAAATCAATATTTAGCAAATTATAACATTACACAATAATCGGGAGGCAGAGAACTCGCAAGGCATAAATCAAAGTGCATAGGAACTTGGACATATTCACGCAGGTACAATGGCTGGAAGGAAAAGTGCGACGACCACTGGGCAGCTCCTACGAGAGGCATTGAAGCCACTAAGCCGGAAACTGCAGGGGGCACTCTTTCTAGCTTAAGGCCTGTCCAACCAGGACACTGTTGAAATCGTGAGGCGACACGAATACCGCAAAAATCGTGGAAGTTGAAGCGTTTGGCAGTCCGATGTCTGTTTGAACACCACCAAGCCAACATCACGATTTTCCTCCTCGCTTCCTCCGCCGTGACCTCGGTGCTCGTCAGATTTGACGTCGCACGCCACCTGCCAATGCTGCCCATCTGTTCTGCCGGGCCCTCGTATCCTGGGACGTGGTCAAAATTGATCTTACTCCAGAGCAAGGTGCAAGATAGACAGGTGGGGAAACGAGAGCCAAATGAGAGACCGGATTGTGTCCCCCTCGGTTTTCTCTTTTTCTGTGACGCCATCTATGTGGAGCACAGCAAACTTTCACTCCAAATGGGCGACCGGTGGCGACCGGCTAAACTGACGGAGATAATTTTTTGTGGATTTAAAATGGAGGACTGTCGTGCTCTCGGTTTATTTTGCGCACTCTCCCATAAAGTTCCATGCAAATCCGATTCCAATTTTTTTCCTCTCGCCGCAGCACCATCTGTCGCAAAGGGGGGGGGGGGGGGGGTACCCGCAAGCAGACGAGCACACAATCCGGTTACGGCGCTGCGGTAGGCTTCTATGGGCCGTTTCCCCACCTGTCTATCTTACACTCTGCTACAGAGTAAGGGTTTTGTACCTTTGCACTCAAAAGCCTACCTGCATCCAGCATTGCACTGTTTGCGTTATCACGTGATAACCCGCCAGAGTAGCTCGGATCTATTTGGGTAAGATTAAGAACACAGCCCTCCCCTTTCCTGTTTTCGGGACCTGAAGAGCGGTGGAGGCCTTGATCGATTGACCGACAGCCAATAGAGCTTGTGAGTGGCTGCCCGGACACACGTGGTGAGCACGCTCAAAAAGTCCGTGGAGAACACGGGCAAAATCTGACGGAACGAACTTTCCTCCTGGCAAAAGAAACTGACAGAAGCAGATCGCCGCACTACTTATGTCGGAGACGTGTCTCCACAACATATTTTTAAATATCTTGTTCGTTTGGGCCTTTACACGTCGCACTGGCTACGAGGGGCAGTTGCCACAGTCTCTGAACGCGTCTGTATGGTGTGTTGTCGTAAGTTGAGCTAAGTTTCTGCTTCGTGTATCTCCTCAATGAGCTCCTGTGCTGGTCACGTACATTCATGCCTAGAAAACAGGGCCACTGTTTTGTGCCTGGGTGTTCGACAGGTTACAAATCTTGCAAGAAGAAACTTCCTCTCTTCGGTGTGCCCAAGGATGAAAGTGTGTTTGCGCAACAGCAGCGGGTGATTCCCTGCGCTGACAAGCAACTTGAAGAGAACTACGCTGTGCGCGAACTTTACATTGACGAATAGTACATATCACAGCAGTTTGAGCACACTTTAAATGGAGAACTCCTCCAGCTGGACAGAACAAGACCTCTGCTGCTTCCCGGCGCAGTGCCAACGCAGTTTCCAAATCTTCCCACGTACTTGTCCAAGCAACTGGTAGCAAAGAGAAAGTTGCCCGCGAGAACCAGAAACCAAGTTCCACCCAGCAAGAAATGTGTGGAAGACGTTAGTTTCCCTTCAACTGTCGACATCGAGGTAGCTTTGCGCGCATCCTCGTTTGAGAACCTGACCTTGCCATCCTGTTCGTGGGGGGAAACACACGCTGAATGTTTCACCGCTAACTGTCGCCTACAGCATGCGTCAATGTGGGCAAGACAAAAGCGTCCTGTTTGCAAGGAAGTTGGTTGTGTTCTCCGAAGCAGCAAGCTCTGTAAAACCAGAAGTGTTCATCAAAGGCGTACAGCAAACAGCAGGAGGTGTATCATGACCCTGAATTACTTCTCGGGAAAGTCGATGCCATGAGCATTTGTGTGGGTGCAGGTATGATCGACGAGTTTCCGTTCCTTCTGGGAAATGCAAAATCAGTGGTCTTGGACACTACTATTTCTAGCCTGAGATGTCACGGAGTTACAAGTGAGGTCAATAAGCCATGTATCCCATGCAAGCATTTAAGGAAAGCTTTTTTGAATCAAAGTTGTTTAAAAAAACTGTGCAGCCACAATCAAACAGCACGCCTCTCAAAGAAAAGAAGAACCCGAACACAAGCTGTCCAACAGCTGAAGGCCACGCTCTCACTCTACGATCAGACTATTACAAAACTTATGTAGCAAAGTGAAAAGCTGAAAGTGTCCTTGCCGACAGTTTGAAAACTCCCACCCAAGCAAAAACTTGCTGTGACGCAATGTTTCCAAGTTGCTCGCCGTAAGTCAACGAAAGAAATGAAGTAAAATCCAGACTGGCTACTAAAATGCATCATCATGAGGATGAACAGCCCAAGGCTTTACAAACATGTCAGAAGAGAGGGCATACTGGTGTTCCCAAGCAGAGCCTGCCTAAAGGTATATGTGCGGCGATACAAAAGTGGCTTTGGTTTCAGTCCTGCTGTCTTGGCCGGAATTGTGAAGAAAACAAAAGACATGGAGGAATACAGATGTCATGAAGTTCTCATCACGGATGACATGAAGTTCGGGGTGGGGTGTAATTCTTTTCTGCGGGGGTTGAAAGAGTGGGAGTTTCAGATGTGGAGAGGTTCTGACTTCGACTAAATTACGTCCTGCGACGTAAATATTGCTAAAAAAATTTTTTCACGGAACATTTGTTTTGTGACATGCTTGTCCCAATTAGGCTGCTTAAAAAAAATGTTTTTTTTTTTCTTTGCAGTTACCCTATAAGGCAAGAGCAGCAATCCATGGTATTAAATAAAGATGTTTTCTCAACTCAACTCAGCAAACCTACAGCACTAACATACTAACCATTTACTAACCTACTTAATGTTCTTTTTAAGGAGGGGAATATGTTGCGTCGCAGTTTAAGTTTCTGCATGAGGTCTGTCAACCTTGTAATGTGTGTGTCACTAGTGCTGTCTATATAAACGTGTTGATACATTAAAAGTGCTCTTAGACTGCCGCTGCTTGCTCATCACTTCGGCCTCGGTCGCTGCAACACAAAGACGGAGTCTGGAGATTGGTGGGAACGGATAGTTCAAACGGAGTTCCATGGCGAAGATTGGAAAGAAGACTTCCGAATGTCTAGGGCTTCATTTGTAGAGCTGGTTGCTCTAATTGCACCACAAGTGTCCCCCCATCTCCAGTGTGTGAGGCCCCCTGTGGAAGTGGACAAGAGGGTGGCCATAGCTCTGTATAAGCTTGCCAGCTACTGCAAATACAGATTTGCAGCCAACCAGTTCAGTAAACACAAGAGATGTGTACTGTCGAGACCGGTTACAACGAAGCCAACGAGGATCGGAAATCACTTCGCTATATCCGCTATTTCGTTATAACCGAATTCGGTTATAACGAAGCGCAAAAGGCAATGGGGAATCGGGATCGCTTCGCTGTAGCCGCTACTTCGTTATAACCGAGTTCGTTATAAGCGGTCTCGACAGTACCTGTTCTGTCAGACGTCGACAACTAAGTTTATGATGAACTTCATTTGACTGCAAATGCCAAGGAGGCACGACAGACGGTTGCCAATTTCGAAGCAAGGTGCCACATCCCTCAGGTCTGGGGGGCCATCGACGGCCCCCATATCCCGATCCCAGCTCCGAGGAAGGTGTAGCGAGACTTTGTCAACAGAAAGCACTGGCCGACCTTCAACATGCAAGCTGTCGTGGATGACAGAGGAGTGTGCCTTTGCTACCAAATGTAGAAACAATAGACCCTTTACGAAAGTTAGTCAAGTAACTATGAAACACCGAAACCACCGCCATTACTGCGTTGTTATGACGGAAGCGAGCGATGGCAGGTGCTTGTGGCTGTACCCCCAGTGCCTTTGGCTACAGTCCTCAAGGATCAGTAACCGCCTTCCCAGTAGAGCTTTTGCCGTCACTAAATCCTCAGCTTTTGCCGTCACTTCATTGCACATGCAGGGTGCCGCTAGGGGCTGCTAGGGGTACGCTGGTTTATTTTTAAACATGAGTTTGTGTGTACGAGATGACGAGGAGGAGCTGGTTCTTGCTGAATATTTCAGTAATAATGAACTATAAATGAACTCACGAAAGTCAGTTTGAACAGAGTTGCTATGCATCTCCCAACAAAGTGGCCGTGGTGAAATGAACGTGCCCGACCAGTGAACATGATTAAAGCCCGTCGGTACATAGTGTATTCATTGTCGTGTTTGTGTCCAATACTCGAGCCTTTTCTCAGATCCTTTCGTAGCAGCTGGTTTCTGACCCTTGCATGCCTCTTTTCTTTCAATAGGCATGGCATCAAGTACGAGCCTGTTGCTGTTATGCTACGGGAGTTGCTTGCGTGCCCTTGGACACGACGCGCAGAACTTCCCCTGCGGCATCCTTGTTGACCCGGAATGCCCATGGCTGCTGCCATCTCGACAAAGAAATCTCTGGGATCCAATTGAACCAACTCCTCATGCAGTTGTAGTGGTGAAGTGCCCATACACCCAGAAAGACTGTTTGTTTCAATACGGTGTGGAACTTTTATATGACGAACGGCACCGCACGTGTATACCGGCTGAACGGGAACCATAAGCATTACCGTCAGATACTTGGACAGATGGCACTCCCCGGGCTGCTGTGGGGGGACTTTGTAGTCTACTCACACAGGACCTCCAGGACCTCCTCAAGGTATTCGGCAGCAGCCTCGCCACGGACTTCTGAACTTTTCTGCGGATTGGTGTCGTATTTGTCCGTTTTCGTATTGCGCCTAAATTTCGGGCACTTTCCCCTTTTTTCTTCTCATGTATTTCAGCATATCACTTTTAATGTTTGTTTGTTTTAGTTTCAATAAAGTTTGTCATTTTAGAGATTAGGGCAAAGGTGTTTGAATCGGCATCCCGATTTCGAACGGAGGTCACGGTATCTAGAATGGGAGGGGTTTTAGGACTTGTCATTTGGTGAACTGCTTCCATGAGACAGTAGGTTGCGTGCAAGCACTGTGATCGAGCAATTTGACCAGATGAGACGCGTTTGCATAGTTTTTGGGGTTTTTTTTTTTTCTAGTGTATCTGACAAACACTCGGCACGTTTCTGCTTTAGTTAAAGGGTCATGATGCAAAATCTTGAAAATTTTTAAGTTATTCGCATTATGAAATCACTGCAAGCGGCTTAGTGCTCAACCTTTAACCCTTTACTGCACCTTGTTGCATATTCGCAACATAGCGATAAACGACGATAAAAACATCTACAAAATGCATTCAGTGCTAGTTCCGCACGTTGTTGCATTTCTGCAACATGCATCCGCGAGGCGAGCCGTCCAGTGCTGCCATCTGTACTCAGGCGGCGAAACTGCTCTCTAAAAAGCGTGACAGCCACCACGTGGACGCTCAACAAGTGACACAGGTAAGCCTTGACTACTGCATATCACGTTCTATACAGTGTAATGCAAAACAAAAAATTTGCGACTCAACTTAATGTCCTGCTGATTATGTAAATACTAAAAACCTTAAGATTATCGACGAAGTTTGTCTTTGGAAGCAAAAAATAGCTATGTTGCACAGATGCAACAACGTGCACGACGGTGTTTTTTCTTCGTAGAGCAGACACAATGGACCCCAAACGGTTTTACAGCCGTGGAATTCCTTCCGACAGTGAGGACAGCGAGCTCTCCGGCAGTGACGATGACTCTGATTGTAAGTTAATGTTTTTTTCTGGAAATCCAACTTTTTTTCACGTAGAGAATAAAATTAGAAGCAGTGTAGGCTTTATTGACAGAGATTTTCGGAAGAGACCATCCTTCGTCAGGTGTAACTACACACAATTGCAAAGTTGTAGGGTTGTTTTCACGCTTTCAAAGAGCACACTTAGAACCGCCAGGGAAGATAGTCCCCTATACAATGTAGAATTTCTCTCCAAATTATTTATTTTACTGCTCATTGTATGAGTTGTACGAGACGCTGTTATTTTTTGTACCCCAGATGTCCAACCCCCTGCAAAATGTAGTGCCAGTTCAAGCGAGGCGAGTACAAGCTCTGACGAAGAGGAAGCTCCCGCAAGCCAACCAGCTGATCAGTCATCAACTCAATCTAAGAAAAGAATTATCTGGAAGAATGCAAGCCTGATGCGGGATCCTGAAACAGTGAAGTTCACTGGACAAAATGAGCTTCCGCAGGAAGTTTCAGAGTTGGAAACACCTTTCCAATACTTCAAGTTCGTCTTTCCAGGCGCTCTTATTTCGCTTATTGCAAATGAGAGCAATTTGTACTCAGTCCAGAAGGATGCCAGTAAGCCCCTCTGCACCAGTGCCGAGGAGATTGAAGTTTTTCTAGGCACCTGCATGTGGATGTCTATAATTCAGCTGAAGAACACTAGGTGGTACTGGAGTGAAGCTACCAAAGTAAGCCAAGTAGCTGACCACCTCACGGTGACACGCTTCGAACAGTTGAAGCACAACCTTCACTTTGTGGACAACAGCTCTCTCGGCCCAAGAGATGATCCTGATAGAGACCGGCTTGCAAAGATACGACCGCTCGTCGATGCTGTAAATGAACAGTTGTCGCTGATACCGCTTGAAGAGCACTTGTCTGTGGATGAACAGATTATACCTTTCAAAGGCGCAAGTGCACTGAAACAGTACTGTCCCCAGAAACCAAAAAAATGGGGGTACAAAGTATTTGTTCTCTCAGGAGTAAGTGGCTTCTCGTACAAGCTAGAACTGTACACGGGACAAGAAAACTCTGCCCCAAGACGTGCAGGAGAGCCTGACTGTGGAGCAAGCGGGAACATTGTTGTTCGATTGTGCAGGTTAATCCCAAGAGGAGTCCACCACAAAGTGTATTTCGATAACTACTTCAACTGTCCAACCCTTCAGGTGTACCTGGAAAAAGAAACCGTGCACTGCATTGGTACAGTCCGGATCAACCGAGTAACGGGTATCAGCATGCCATCTGACAAGGAAATGAAACAGAAAGGAAGGGGAAGCTTTGAAGAGAAGGTAGCTACCCTGGATGGCATTCAGCTGTCGTGTACAAGGTGGCAAGACAACAGAGCCGTCACCTTGCTGTCCACCTTTGTTGGGGCAGAGCCTGTCCTAACTGCGCCAAGGTGGAGCCAAAAAGAAAAGGAGAGGCGCGACATACCGTGTCCGTCGGTGATAGGCGCTTATAACAAGCACATGGGAGGAGTGGATCTCTTAGACTCTCTGATCTCCCTCTACCGCGCCCATCTCCGATCGAAGAAATGGTACTTTCGTATTTTTCTTCATATTCTCGACTTGACGGCTGTAAATGCCTGGCTGCTGTACAGGAGGAATGCCGAGACTACTTCCGATCAACCAACACGAAAGCTCATGCCATTAGCAGAGTTCAAGGTGGACCTCGCCACGTCACTCTGCAAAGCAGGAAAAAATCAACTGAAGAAAAGGGGAAGGCCCAGCAATGAGTCCGTGGAGCAAGGCATCCAGCTGAAGAAGACAAGAGGTCCCAGCTAAAAATTATCATTAGATCCAATTGGAATTCTAACTGGTTTTAATTGGAACCAATCGGTTTTAGTGGGTTCCAATTGGAAGTACACTGGCCAATGGGTCTCACCAGTTGGAAAAAATTTTCCAGTTGGAAACTTAATGGGTTTCAAATGGTTCCCGTTGGTTCCCATTACAGTGACCTATTGGTTGTCCGAAAACCTAACTGGTACCAATTGGAAATTGTAATTGGAATCTAATGAGAATTTTCGACTGGGGTCCTTCAGCACCGTGTCCACCTCAAGATGTCAGGATTGATCAGGTATTATCACTGGCGAATTAATCTGTGTTACAAACCTCACTGTTCATACTTCTATGCTCAGGTTGGCCACTGGGTGCTTTGGAGTCAGAAGCGACAGCGTTGCAAGTTTCCTGGATGCAAGGGCATTTGTATGAGCTACTGCTCTAAGTGTGGCACTCACCTGTGCTCAACAAGCAAGAATAACTGCTTTCTTTTGTATCACACAAGCAAATGAGGCCACATCTCTCACTGATGTCTGTAAATACAAGTTTGGCTCTGGTTCACAAATTTTTAGCATTCGGCTATAAATATTTCGTTATTTCCATCTTGTTGCAAATATGCAACATACCTATCTTTTTTCGATATAAATTTTTTCGAAACTTTGAAATTTATTTTAGTGATAGTATTGTGATAACTGTGGTATTCTACTTCTGCTGGAATAAAATTGTGAAAAAATAAAAAGTTGTGCAGTAAAGGGTTAAGGGTTTCAAGTAACTTGAAAATTACTGTTTTTTTTTTTGCTTTTAGTTGAATTGGATAATGATCAGCAAGTTTGATGTCTGATAGCAGTGAACTGAATATTTCAGTAATAATGAACTATAAATGAACTCACGAAAGTCAGTTTGAACACAGTTGCTATGCATCTCCCAACAAAGTGGCAGTGGTGAAATGACCGTGCCTGACCAGTGAACACGATTAAAGTCCGTCGGTATGTAGTGTATTCAATGTGGTGTTTGTGTCCAATACTCTAACCTTTTTTCAGATCCTTTCGTAGCAGCTGGTTTCTGACCCTTGCATGCCTCTTTTCTTTCATTAGGCATGGCATCAAGTACGAGCCTGTTGCTGTGTCATGCTACGGGAGTTGCTTGCGTGCCCTTGGACACGACGTGCAGAACTTCCCCTGCGGCATCCTTGTTGACCCGGAATGCCCATGGCTCGTGCCATCTCGACAGAGAAATCTCTGGGATCCAATTGAACCAACTCCTCATGCAGTTGTAGTGGTGAAGTGCCCGTACACCCAGAAAGACTGTTTGTTTCAATACAGTGTGGAACTTTTATATGACGAACGGCACCGCAGGTGTATACCGGCTGAACAGGAACCATAAGCATTACCATCAGATACTTGGACAGATGGCACTCTCCGGGCTGCTGTGGGGGGACTTCGTAGTCTACTCACACAGGACCTCCAGGACCTCCTCAAGGTATTCGGCAGCAGCCTCGCCACGGACTTCTGAACTTTTCTGCGGATTGGTGTCGTATTTGTCCGTTTTCGTATTGCACCTAAATTTCGGGCACTTTCCCCTTTTTTTTTCTCATGTATTTCAGCATATCACTTTTAATGTTTGTTTGTTTTAGTTTCAATAAAGTTTTTCATTTTAGAAATTAGGGCAAAGGTGTTTGAATCTGCATCCCGATTTCGAACGGAGGTCACGGTATCAAGAATGGGAAGGGTTTTAGGACTTGTCATTTGGTGAACTGCTTCCATGAGACAGTAGGTTGCGTGCAAGGACTCTGATCGAGCAATTTGACCAGATGAGACACGTTTGCATAGTTTTTTGGTTTCTTTTTTTCTAGAGTATCTGACAAACACTCGACACGTTTCTGCTTTAGTTAAAGGGTCATGATGCAAAATCTTGAAAATTTTTAAGTTATTCGCAATATGAAATCATTGCAAGCACCTTAGTGCTCAACCTTTAAGGGTTTCAAGTAACTTGAAAATGACTTTTTTTTTGTTTTTTTTTTGCTTTTAGTTGAATTGGATAATGATCAGGAAGTTCGATGTCTGATAGCAGTGAACTGAATATTTTTGTAATAATGAACTATAAATGAACTCACGAAAGTCAGTTTGAACACAGTTGCTATGCATCTCCCAACAAAGTGGCAGTGGTGAAATGACCGTGCCTGACCAGTGAACACGATTAAAGTTCGTCGGTATGTAGTGTATTCATTGTGGTGTTTGTGTCCAATACTCTAACCTTTTTTCAGATCCTTTCGTAGCAGCTGGTTTGTGACCCTTGCATGCCTCTTTTCTTTCAATAGGCATGGCATCAAGTACCAGCCTGTTGCTGTGTCATGCTACGAGAGTTGCTTGCGTGCCCTTGGACACGACGTGCAGAACTTCCCCTACGGCATCCTTGTTCACCCGGAATGCCCATGGCTCGTGCCATCTCGGCAGAGAAATCTCTGGGATCCAATTGAACCAACTCCTCATGCAGTTGTAGTGGTGAAGTGCCCGTACACCCAGAAAGACTGTTTGTTTCAATACAGTGTGGAACTTTTATATGACGAACGGCACCGCAGGTGTATACCGGCTGAACAGGAACCATAAGCATTACCATCAGATACTTGGACAGATGGCACTCTCCGGGCTGCTGTGGGGGGACTTCGTAGTCTACTCACACAGGACCTCCAGGACCTCCTCAAGGTATTCGGCAGCAGCCTCGCCACGGACTTCTGAACTTTTCTGCGGATTGGTGTCGTATTTGTCCGTTTTCGTATTGCACCTAAATTTCAGGCACTTTCCCCTTTTTTTTTTTTCTCTCATGTATTTCAGCATATCACTTTTAATGTTTGTTTGATTTAGTTTCAATAAAGTTTGTCATTTTAGAGATTAGGGCAAAGGTGTTTGAATCTGCATCCCGATTTCGAACGGAGGTCACGGTATCAAAAATGGGAAGGGTTTTAGGACTTGTCATTTGGTGAACTGCTTCCATGAGACAGTAGGTTGCGTGCAAGCACTGTGATCGAGCAATTTGACCAGATGAGACACGTTTGCTTAGTTTTTTGGGTTTTTTTTTCTAGAGTATCTGACAAACACTCGACACGTTTCTGCTTTAGTTAAAGGGTCACGATGCAAAATCTTGAAAATTTTTAAGTTATTCGCATTATGAAATCATTGCAAGCAGCTTAGTGCTCAACCTTTAAAGGGGCACTCAAGTGCTTTTTGGAGAAGCTTGTTTTTGGAAGCATATTGTTTGTTGGGCTTCAGTCAATAAAAATGACCAGTTCTAAATGGCAAGGCGCCCTAGTAAACTCACAGCAATAGAAATACACAGGCACTATATCCTCTTGCGGGGTCCATCCCGTGTCTCCACCACCTTCATAGAATTCGACCAATAGAAATAGCGAACTGCGAAAAGATTGCTAAAGTTATTATTATTGCTCTTTTTAGGCACATGCACATTATATTTTGACAACAACGTCAAATCTTTGGCTGTAGGTGACGTAATACAGCTATAATTGTTTGAAAAAGAGCGAACTACGTTTTCTCCTCGCCTTGTTACGCGGGAGTGATGTGCCCACGCGGCGACGCGGCTCCGTCGTAGAAAGCGCGTGGCTCGCAGCTTATCTCGCCGCGAGAACGATAAGGAAGAGGATCTTTTTCCCGAGCCCCCCACTTCCCGTTCTCAAAGCAAGGTTCACCGAATCGATCGACATCCACGTGTTGAAACGTTTATTCGTCTTCGCTTCCGTGTGATGCCGAACGTTTGTGTGGTAAAGTTGTGCCCGAATCGGAAGGTAAAAAATATTCGAAAAGGTCTCCGGTTTTTCGCTCTGCCGGAGAAGGATCCACGAAGGCACGAATGGTTACGTGTCGCCGGGCGAGATGACGACACCGAGGACTTGAACCGGACTCCCCGTTTCTGTGCCGAGCATTTCGAGACGTCTGCATTTTCCAGCGGTGACTGCAAACGCCTTTGATGCACAGCTCTGCCGACACTTCTGCTTCCCGTCGCCGGCAGGACCAAGGAGCCCCCGAAAAAGCGCCAGAGAGTCCTGGTGAGTGTCTTGTCAAAGATTCATGAGCCTTGCATTGTGCAGCAGTCCGCGTGGCATATACCGGGAGTTTCCGATGAAAGATATAATCGCACCTTTCGACCTGGGTAAGTAAACTATGCATCCCATAAAGCTGGAACTCCATGAGAATGTGACGCTGGCAGTCAAGACAGAACGCGAAAGGTTGAAAACACGACGTTACCCGAATCAGAAAATAATTCCAAATAAAGTTCTTTATGGGCCGATGTTAGCCCTAAGTCTAACGTCTTCAAAACAATAGATGCCATTTTGCGCGCCTGTAGAAGAAAGAAGACGATCTTGTATTTCTTGCAGACAAGTGTCCCTTATTGATATAAATCCCACAAGCGTCCATAATGTCATATATTGTTTTGAAGATATTACGCTTAGGTGGATGTCGGCTCACAAATAAATTTTTGTTTCCAAATTGTCTTCTGATTCAGGTAACGTAGGTTTCTCAATCTTTCGCACTCTATCCTAATCGCCAGCGTCGCATCAGGGAGTTCGAGCTTTCTGCGGTGCGTAGTTTATTTAACCAAACCACCCCACCCCCCAACCCCAACCCCCCCTCCTCCCCCCCCCCTAAAAAAAAAAAGAAAAAACGTTGTTTGTTTGTTCTTTTTTTTGGGGGGGGGGGGGGGCGTGGGGAAGTTTTTTTTCTGTGCGTTCGGAAGTGAGGATGTTGGGAAGACGAGAAAACCGTGCTTTTCGGCTCGCGTAAATTAACTACGGATCGTAAAAAGCTGAATACCGCTGAGAATGTGACGCTATACTCCGTTTCACCTTATGTTGTACCGCAGCAAAGGCTAGAAGCGCGAGCTCACAGGGTTGGCAGCTGCCCTTAGTGCACGAGAGCTTGTGCCACCGAGATGTTCCCTAGAGCAAGGAGCTCGTGCTTGTAGCCTTTCCTGCGGTACAACACAAGGTGAAACAGAGTATAGTGGTGGTCACAGAATTCTAAAGTTTGAGAACATACCGCTATCTGGATGAAAAAAAAAATTAAAATACTGAATTTATCTACGAGCTGCTGTCCACCAAAGCCTAATTATTTCACGATTCTTCTCCTGCCCTTTTTATTATAAAAGTTCCTATCCTTTATCACAGTCTTGGGTTATTTTCTACATGGTCAACATCCAACAGCTCGCCTGCACACTCACTGTAATTTCGGGAGTAGTGAACCCGTTTGATTCAAGCAACATAATGTCCTGCTATGCATAGTTTATGTATGCAGACCGAAATGGACGGTTCTCCGCTTTCACTAACAACCGTCGCATCAATTTCAAGCATGTGATCAGCCTTTTTTTATTTTTTTTTATTTTTTCTTGTCACGCTTCTTGCTTCAGCTTTATAACTTCGAACACACTTTATTGTCTCATGAGCTTGAAATTTGCATGCGCAGCCAAAGAACGGTGGAACTAGCGAATGTGAAAACCGATCATCTAAATGAGATGCCCTGTGCCTGCCGTGCGGGTTTTCATGAAGGACTCATGCAGCCAGCTACCAAGTTCAAGTTGTGCACTTGACAAAATTACGACTATGAATGGGCACTTGTGTGGAAGCATAATATGTGCAAGAAGTTCTCAAGATAGTGAGAACAGAACCGATTTTGTTAGTCAGAGATGCTTCAAGGGCCCGTAAAAATAGGCAGGCACAATTTGTTTTTATTTATCAAAATTGCGTTATTACCCCAGTTATCGACTGGATTTTTTCTTATGTGTTTAAACAGTGTCTTCGTACCCTGCCTTGTGTAATACCCGGAAACGGATCCTCAAGGTAACTAAATGAAAAAGAATCTGCAAGGATGATGGTGTGTATATGTGACATGTCAGGCACACCATAGTTAGTTATACCAGGGGACACGTGCCTCTTCTGTGAAGGTGAAGGTTTGCTTTCTGCGTGCAAACCCTCCCCTGAAGACCTTATGTTGCAGCAGACTACACACAAATGCAAGCATAGTGTCCGAGTTCGGTGCCCCATACTCGTAACTACATGCGCTGCACATGAAAGCGGGTTTTGCAGGCTTGCAATTGCAAGTGCTTACTTGAACCAAAAGAGATGGCGGCGGCCAGATGCCCTGCTTGCAATACTGTATCGGAGGTTGCCACAAGATATTCAGTTACTGTAAAATACCAAACATCTGCCCATTCTACAACAGGCACTCTTCCCTCATTTTTGCAACATCTGGAAAGTACAGAAATGGCATATCCTTAGATATTGTGGACCTAATAAGTGCCCATTTCCAAGTTTTACGTGATTATCTCCAAATTTTGAGTGGGCACTTGCTCGGAATTTTACCTAATCAAGTAACGACTTAAATTACACATGTACAAAGCAGATATAAATGCAGGGACATTTCTATTCAGTGTCAGTTTTTTGTTGCATTCAGAATAGTCTAAGCAGTGTAAACAATGCACGAGTCATAAAATTGCTGGAATGCATAGTGCCTTCGATGCTTGCTGTGCTCGTGGCACTGTTAGAAACTATCGATAGCCCAAATTGCATCTTTCAAGCATTGTGAAAAACATTGGGGTATAAACGTGCTATTTGCAGGCCCAAGTCTCAGCAGCTGGACTGTCCGCATCTTGCGAGACAGGAACTATCTTGCGGGACTGCACTGCCGAAATGAACATCACCGGAAGGGTGGCAGCTTCTCTGGTCATGGAGGAACCGCTGCAGTTGAACCCTTTCGACGCTGCCTCCCCCTCCTGCAGCATTGAGGTGCCACACGACTGTGTGTCTCCTGCTCACAGCAGCGTGGCAGAGTCTGATGCAACATACTCTCCTTCCCGCTCTGCCGAAGGTTTCGAGAGGTAAGCTATGCGCATGTATGCCTAGAATTTGTGAAAAACGCTTTACATAATCCCATTCCAGTGACGGACAAACTGCGTCAAGTCCACCAGCACCAGAAAAAGAACGCCAGTTCCTGGTCTTTGAGAGCTGCCTGCGAGAACTCTTCAGGACATGCCAGGAGTGCTCAAGACCCTGCCAAAATGACATCACAAGCCAGGGTACGCTCATCACAGTGGTCAGCATCTGCCCTCTCGAGCACGTGCGGAAGTGGAGCAGCCAACCCATCATCAATGGAAGAGGCGCAGGAAACATTCTGTTGACAAGCCATCTGCTCTTCTCTGGAGCCCAAGTGACGAACACACTTCGGATGCTCCGCCACATGAACGTCGAGGTGATGAGCGATCAGATGTACAACACCTACCAGAACGCCCTCCTGTTCCCTGCAGTGGACAAGGTGAGGAACATTCTGAAGGAACTACATTATAGTATTTTTTTACTCCCATATAAAGCCCATTACCAGGTGTAGCATCCTTCCTGTGAAACATTCAACAAACATTCTCTACATTTTCAGTGCTGACAAGTGGGCAGAGGCTTGTGCTTATACATCGTCGCATGATAGATCCGGGAAGCATATGCTTGTGTCATCTGCTTGCTGCACCAATAAGGAAATGCCGCCACAAGCACCACTGTCAGGGAATTTGGTTGACGGCTTTTGCACTAAATGTAAAGAATGTGTTTCTTACTCTTCACAGGAAGAGAGCTATGTCTTGAAATTTCTATATGTAAAATTCGCCACTAAAAACGGCTTTGGTAGTAATTCGAGCTCATTGCGTGAAGAAACAAATTTTTCAAGCTGATTTCTGAGCGAGCCTCTGGATTCATAATTCTATAGAAGGTGTTTGTTTCTAGATGCACCAAATTATAAAAAAGAGAACTAGCATTCTTTTTACCCTGGGGCTAAAGTGGGGGCCATGGACGCCACCATAAATGAAGTGAAATGGGTTAGTAAGTTACTTGACTAAAACACTCAAACAAACGTTTATTGTTTATATTTATGGGTTCTGGGGGCGACAAAAGTCCTTGCACACACTTCAAACCGAAACTAAGAGGGAAAATATCACCTGTGTACCCTGCAGTGCGGATGTGTGAGTCTGCCATGGCAACCATGTTCACTTCCAGGGCCGGTAGGCGGTGGAGAGATTGTTATCATGGGCACTCTTTGCCCGCTTAGTTTTGAAGTACTGCATAAGAGCGACTTTTGTTTTACCATAACAACCACTACAAATTTGTAGTGAAAATGTATGTCACGGGTGTACTCTGATGTAGAGCATCAATTTTCCAAATACATTATGCCCTCAAAAATAAAACCTAAATAAGTTAATTAGAATGTTTCTTTATTAGCTGACTAATTAACCCATTTCAAGTCTTCTTGTGGTGCCCATAGTCCCCAAATGTAGCCCCAGGGTTAAAAAAACCCCTAACATTTTTTTTTTGTGGTGCAGCGGAAAAGAAAAAAATTTTGTCCGTCACATACTATGGGCAAGTGAACTAATTAATTTTATTTTTCTCTATGCATACTCGGAAATAATAAATTATGTCAGCGCATTTTTACAATTTCTCATGCAACATTAATTTCCATGAATAGATATGGCTACAAGAACAAGATGAGCTGATCAGTCAGCTGGACAGTCAAGAAGTTGACATTACTGCCGATGGACGGTTCGATTCTCCTGGGTTTTCTGCAAAGTACCTCACATACTCGGCTCACGTCCAACAGATCAACAAGATTCTCCACTCTGTGCAGGTCCAGCTAGGAGAGGTGAGTGTTCATGTAGTAAAACAATCACAACGGTTTTATGATTCTTTATGTACACTTTTATAATTTAGTATAATTTGGTGACTTCACTGTCATGCGCAATTCAAATGATTTGTGTCTCACTTCTGTTCTTAGTCAGAGCGAGCAATGGCCAGTGTCAACATGGAAAAGGAAGGCCTCATCAAGCAGCTGGAATTTTTGAAGGAGAAATGTATGTTCATATTTTCTTCGACATTCATAGTGATTCCATACTGTTCTACATTGTATACTCAACAATTATTTTGTACTACGAAATTCAATGGCACAGGTATCCACATCCGATCCTTGGGGACTGATCGCCACCCTGCCATACGGAAGCACATGGAGACCCAGGAGCCCGGAATTGCCCACTACTTCGACATTTGGCACATCTCCAAAAGTAAGCAATTGTCAAAGCCTATTTATGTAGGTGACATTTTCTAGTGAAGCTGCTGCAGGATTTCATTAAATTGCTTTTTAATTTTTAGGTGTGAAGAAAAAGATGGCGGCAGCAAGCAAACGAGCCGGCTGCCAAGAACTTCAAATGTGGGTGCAGGCGACCACCAACCACCTCTACTATTCGGCCAAGGCTGGGGCGGGCGACAGGAAACTGACCGTTGACGTGTGGCTCAGTCTCCAGAACCATGCCATCAACGAACACACGGGCCATGGCGGGAGCTATCCCAGGTGTCTGCACAACGAGATACAAGACAGCACAAGAAAGTGGATGGATCCTAGTAGGTTTTTGTTCTCCCAACTGAGGGTGCTCATTCTAAACCATGTCCTATCTGCAGACTCCCAGGCCTATGACCACCTAAAAAAAATCACTGGGGACAAGCGGCTCCTGAAGGACGTCGGCCAGATGTCTCCCCATGGCCAGACGTACGCCCTTGAGGCGTTCCACAGCGTCCTCATAAATTTCGCCCCAAAGTCCCAGGCATTTTCTCCGGCTGGCATGCTTGCAAGGTAATTACAGAAATACATTTTGTCTGGAAGTCAGGTGCAGTGATGTCTCGTTGATATTCGCATGCCCATACCCCCCAAAAATCGTTCATGGTGAGAGTTTTCCATAATAATGACAAATGCAAGTAATTGCCCAATTCATACCAGAAAATACTGTCTATATAGTAGGGTATCCAATCAGGGTTCTCCTTACAGTGGGTAGCAGTGGTTACGCTGCCCGCCCGTCGAGCAGACCGCCCTTCTCTATGATGTATCATACACCTCAATATTTTACCAACGCTGGACGAGATGTCACCGATTAATCAAATACACAATACCCCCCATCATCATATTTGTGAGGCGGCCATTGCACAAGGCATAAATACAAATCTCAGCAAAAAAACAAAAAAAATCAACAAAAAAAATTGCTGCATTGGTGAAAAAGGACCAAAGGTTATTACACAAATCAAACATGCCCCCACCCCCCCCCCCCTCCCAGAAAAATTGTCAGTTGACCACATCTCAAATATTTCTCGGAAAACTCTGGTACCCATATTAACGGGGTCTAAATTTACAAAACATTACAGCATCTGAATTACCAAGAAGTTGATAAGGTCCTAATTTACAAAACATAACAGCATCCGAATTACCAAAGAGTTGGTTTGCCATTGTTTTGCACAATGGCAAAACTTTTCGAGATTGGTCCTTTTCAAAATCCTTTGGTTTTACAACATTGCGTGTTTCTTTTTCCAAGAAAAAATATTCAGCACAGGGGTTATGTGTCCTTTTCAATTTGTTATAAGGAGTACTGCAACTGACTGCCGCTTGCACATATATCTCTATCATAATGTGTATGTTCAGGCTTATCAATGCAGTTTTGGCGCAAGTACAAAAATCTAAGGGGGGACTTCTACCAGGCTGCGATTTATATACAAACATTTTTGTAAAACCATTCAATGATGCGGGGTGGGCTGCTTATAGGCCGAAATGTACAGTGCTTCTTGGTGGCACATTTCATCTTCACTGAAATATCACCATCCTGCAGGACACGACTTGCAATCTTGCATTACAACGAAAACTCGGACCGCTGCCAAGCTGTGACGCAACAGGGCGATCCACGTTTCACGGTGACCACATCAAAGGCACGGAAGGGACACGCCACAGCACGTGAAAAGAAAACGGATCCAACTTATGGTAAGTGTGGCTCCTAATCCAGGCAGAAGCTTTGCTAACTGCATATTGGAATGTTATCATGCATATGCTTCAATTTCAGAGTACGTTGGAAAGCTAGTCCGGGAGGTGATGGCCAGCAATGAGCAGTGCACGTCCCTTGATGAGGCAGCAATAGCCAAAAAACGCATCTTTCCGGCACCCATGAATGCCGCCTTCACGAGGCCTTCCAAAAGGGAACTCGTGGAGGCAAGGAGGTCCCGGTTCGGCCAAGTTACCCCGTAAGGGACCTCCTCAAATCCCTCCTGTCACCCGTGCACTCAATGGTAAGTTTCCAAGGCCCCTTCACCTGCCAGGTGAAGCCAAGTTCCAGGCTGAGACAGCACGTTTCCTTTTGCAGGACACCTGCCTCGGCCAAGCGGGCGTTAGGGGGCATGGTTAACACATCGAAGGCACGGAAGGGACATGCCACAGCACGAGAAAAGAGAACGGATCCACCGTATGGTAAGTGTGGCTCCAAATCCAGGCTGAAGCTTTGCTCCGTGCGGTTTGGAATGTTATCATGCATATGCTTCAATTTCAGAGTACGTTGGAAAGCTAGTCCAGGAGGCGATGGCCAGCAACGAGCAGTGCACGTCCCTCGATGAGGCAGCAATAGCCAAGAAGCGCATCTTTCCGGCACCCATGAATGCCGCCTTTACAAGGCCTTCCAAAAGGGAACTCGTGGAGGAAAAGAGGTCCCGGTTCGGCCAGGTTACCCCGTGAGGGACCTCCTCAAATCCCTCCTGTCACCCGTGCACTCGATGGTAAGTTTCCAAGGCCCCTTCACCTGCCAGGTGAAGCCAAGTTCCAGGCTGAGACAACACGTTTCCTTTTGCAGGACACCTGCCTCGGCCAAGCGGGCGTTAGGGGGCATGGTTAACACATCGAAGGCACGGAAGGGACATGCCACAGCACGAGAAAAGAGAACGGATCCAACGTATGGTAAGTGTGCCTCCAAATCCAGGCTGAAGCTTTGCTCCGTGCGGTTTGGAATGTTATCATGCATATGCTTCAATTTCAGAGTACGTTGGAAAGCTAGTCCAGGAGGCGATGGCCAGCAACGAGCAGTGCACGTCCCTCGATGAGGCAGCAATAGCCAAGAAGCGCATCTTTCCGGCACCCATGAATGCCGCCTTTACAAGGCCTTCCAAAAGGGAACTCATGGAGGAAAAGAGGTCCCGGTTCGGCCAGGTTACCCCGTGAGGGACCTCCTCAAATCCCTCCTGTCACCCGTGCACTCAATGGTAAGTTTCCAAGGCCCCTTCACCTGCCAGGTGAAGCCAAGTTCCAGGCTGAGACAACACGTTTCCTTTTGCAGGACACCTGCCTCGGCCAAGCGGGCGTTAGGGGGCATGGTTAACATATCAAAGGCACGGAAGGGACATGCCACAGCACGAGAAAAGAGAACGGATCCAACGTATGGTAAGTGTGGCTCCAAATCCAGGCTGAAGCTTTGCTCCGTGCGGTTTGGAATGTTATCATGCATATGCTTCAATTTCAGAGTACGTTGGAAAGCTAGTCCAGGAGGCGATGGCCAGCAGCGAGCAGTGCACGTCCCTCGATGAGGCAGCAATAGCCAAGAAGCGCATCTTTCCGGCACCCATGAATGCCGCCTTTACAAGGCCTTCCAAAAGGGAACTCGTGGAGAAAAAGAGGTCCCGGTTCGGCCAGGTTACCCCGTGAGGGACCTCCTCAAATCCCTCCTGTCACCCGTGCACTCGATGGTAAGTTTCCAAGGCCCCTTCACCTGCCAGGTGAAGCCAAGTTCCAGGCTGAGACAACACGTTTCCTTTTGCAGGACACCTGCCTCGGCCAAGCGGGCGTTAGGGGGCATGGTTAACACATCGAAGGCACGGAAGGGACATGCCACAGCACGAGAAAAGAGAACGGATCCAACGTATGGTAAGTGTGGCTCCAAATCCAGGCTGAAGCTTTGCTCCGTGCAGTTTGGAATGTTATCATGCATATGCTTCAATTTCAGAGTACGTTGGAAAGCTAGTCCAGGAGGCGATGGCCAGCAACGAGCAGTGCACGTCCCTCGATGAGGCAGCAATAGCCAAGAAGCGCATCTTTCCGGCACCCATGAATGCCGCCTTTACAAGGCCTTCCAAAAGGGAACTCGTGGAGGAAAAGAGGTCCCGGTTCGGCCAGGTTACCCGTGAGGGACCTCCTCAAATCCCTCCTGTCACCCGTGCACTCGATGGTAAGTTTCCAAGGCCCCTTCACCTGCCAGGTGAAGCCAAGTTCCAGGCTGAGACAACACGTTTCCTTTTGCAGGACACCTGCCTCGGCTAAGCGGGCGTTAGGGGGCATGGTTAACACATCGAAGGCACGGAAGGGACATGCCACAGCACGAGAAAAGAGAACGGATCCAACGTATGGTAAGTGTGGCTCCAAATCCAGGCTGAAGCTTTGCTCCGAGCGGTTCGGAATGTTATCATGCATATGATTCAATTTCAGAGTACGTTGGAAAGCTAGTCCAGGAGGCGATGGCCAGCAACGAGCAGTGCACGTCCCTCGATGAGGCAGCAATAGCCAAGAAGCGCATCTTTCCGGCACCCATGAATGCCGCCTTTACAAGGCCTTCCAAAAGGGAACTCGTGGAGGAAAAGAGGTCCCGGTTCGGCCAGGTTACCCCGTGAGGGACCTCCTCAAATCCCTCCTGTCACCTGTGCACTCAATGGTAAGTTTCCAAGGCCCCTTCACCTGCCAGGTGAAGCCAAGTTCCAGGCTGAGACAACACGTTTCCTTTTGCAGGACACCTGCCTCGGCCAAGCGGGCGTTAGGGGGCATGGTTAACACATCGAAGGCACGGAAGGGACATGCCACAGCACGAGAAAAGAGAACGGATCCAACGTATGGTAAGTGTGGCTCCAAATCCAGGCTGAAGCTTTGCTCCGTGCGGTTTGGAATGTTATCATGCATATGCTTCAATTTCAGAGTACGTTGGAAAGCTAGTCCAGGAGGCGATGGCCAGCAGCGAGCAGTGCACGTCCCTCGATGAGGCAGCAATAGCCAAGAAGCGCATCTTTCCGGCACCCATGAATGCCGCCTTTACAAGGCCTTCCAAAAGGGAACTCGTGGAGAAAAAGAGGTCCCGGTTCGGCCAGGTTACCCGTGAGGGACCTCCTCAAATCCCTCCTGTCACCCGTGCACTCGATGGTAAGTTTCCAAGGCCCCTTCACCTGCCAGGTGAAGCCAAGTTCCAGGCTGAGACAACACGTTTCCTTTTGCAGGACACCTGCCTCGGCCAAGCGGGCGTTAGGGGGCATGGTTAACACATCGAAGGCACGGAAGGGACATGCCACAGCACGAGAAAAGAGAACGGATCCAACGTATGGTAAGTGTGGCTCCAAATCCAGGCTGAAGCTTTGCTCCGTGCGGTTTGGAATGTTATCATGCATATGCTTCAATTTCAGAGTACGTTGGAAAGCTAGTCCAGGAGGCGATGGCCAGCAACGAGCAGTGCACGTCCCTCGATGAGGCAGCAATAGCCAAGAAGCGCATCTTTCCGGCACCCATGAATGCCGCCTTTACAAGGCCTTCCAAAAGGGAACTCGTGGAGGAAAAGAGGTCCCGGTTCGGCCAGGTTACCCCGTGAGGGACCTCCTCAAACCCCTCCTGTCACCCGTGCACTCGATGGTAAGTTTCCAAGGCCCCTTCACCTGCCAGGTGAAGCCAAGTTCCAGGCTGAGACAACACGTTTCCTTTTGCGGGACACCTGCCTCGGCCAAGCGGGCGTTAGGGGGCATGGTTAACACATCGAAGGCACGGAAGGGACATGCCACAGCACGAGAAAAGAGAACAGATCCAACGTATGGTAAGTGTGGCTCCAAATCCAGGCTGAAGCTTTGCTCCGTGCGGTTTGGAATGTTATCATGCATATGCTTCAATTTCAGAGTACGTTGGAAAGCTAGTCCAGGAGGCGATGGCCAGCAACGAGCAGTGCACGTCCCTCGATGAGGCAGCAATAGCCAAGAAGCGCATCTTTCCGGCATCCATGAATGCCGCCTTTACAAGGCCTTCCAAAAGGGAACTCGTGGAGGAAAAGAGGTCCCGGTTCGGCCAGGTTACCCGTGAGGGACCTCCTCAAATCCCTCCTGTCACCCGTGCACTCGATGGTAAGTTTCCAAGGCCCCTTCACCTGCCAGGTGAAGCCAAGTTCCAGGCTGAGACAACACGTTTCCTTTTGCAGGACACCTGCCTCGGCTAAGCGGGCGTTAGGGGGCATGGTTAACACATCGAAGGCACGGAAGGGACATGCCACAGCACGAGAAAAGAGAACGGATCCAACGTATGGTAAGTGTGGCTCCAAATCCAGGCTGAAGCTTTGCTCCGAGCGGTTCGGAATGTTATCATGCATATGCTTCAATTTCAGAGTACGTTGGAAAGCTAGTCCAGGAGGCGATGGCCAGCAACGAGCAGTGCACGTCCCTCGATGAGGCAGCAATAGCCAAGAAGCGCATCTTTCCGGCACCCATGAATGCCGCCTTTACAAGGCCTTCCAAAAGGGAACTCGTGGAGGAAAAGAGGTCCCGGTTCGGCCAGGTTACCCCGTGAGGGACCTCCTCAAATCCCTCCTGTCACCCGTGCACTCGATGGTAAGTTTCCAAGGCCCCTTCACCTGCCAGGTGAAGCCAAGTTCCAGGCTGAGATAACACGTTTCGTTTCGCAGGACACCTGCCTCGGCCAAGCGAACACGCACGGAAGGGGGGATCTTGCAGACCCGCTCCTTATCCTGTTACGAGAGCCCGACCTGCAGTAATGAGAACGGCAGTTGTAACTGCAGTAACTTGTCAAAGATGATGAAATCCATTGTGATAATGAAGTTTCGATTCCAGGATCATCGACCAGCCGATAAAGCAACACGAAGGCTCAAGTTCTGGGAGCTGCCATGTAGTCAGATGTGCCAAACCTGCCAGGGGAACTTTGATACCGTGAACCATAACAGAAAAAGCCAGTGCTGCAGCTTTTTCTTTATTATGTACTATTTGCAAATAGGTTAAAACAGTGCAGATCATCGTGACCCTGATAATTTTGCCCTACATGGCACTAATTACTGCATTGTTTCATCAATAACACAAAGAAAGTAGTGACCAGTAAACTCTTGCAATTTTATGCAGCTCTTTACAAGGGATCCTAGTCTAAATTCACAAGCTTAGTATGCTGTCAATGTTTTCCTAATTGCGGTACTGAAACCCCAAGCACTATAAGCAATATGGCTCACAAATTCGTCTGCTCTTTGCTACGTTTGATCACTTCCTGCATGCGACCATAGGCTTTTGTACTCTCCCAATGGCAGCATGGGCTTGGCTGCTTCATTGTTGCGCGTTCTTTGTGCTATCTTTTTGTCGCCGTTAATTGGTCTGACCGTTGTATTCTAATGCACCAAAACAAGTTTAGAAACACTCACTGTCATCACATTTTTCCATGTCCCCCAAACGTAATACAGTATTGACTTTTCTTTTCATGTGCTGCCACGCTGACATCCTGAAGAGGCTGCGCCTTGGCAAAGCAGCTCTCCCGTTAGTTTCTAATAAATGGGGTTTTCATCCAGGAGGTAGACTGGAACTGTAAAAATTAAATTTGGGCAACTGTGCATGACAGCACAAAGACACCTAACCTCAACACCATTCATACTTGGAAAGGGAAAAACAGTTTCCAGTCTACACCACGGTTTCCCCCCCCCACCCATCTGCAACACTGTCTCCTTTCAATCATTGACTTGTTCACAAAGCAACCTATTATATTGACACACCTTGCTAATTGATGCTGTGGGTTGTTTTATCACGACCTTTTGCATAATTATCCAAGCTCCAAGGAGCATGCTGAAAGTGCAGTTAAACACAGTGGCATCTGCAACAGTTGCAAACGCCAACACATGCACACTCAACACTTGGCTACATCCCCACCTCTCCCCTTTGTGTGTTAGCAAAAGATCCAATTTTAGCTGAAAAGAATGTCAAGTAAAGATGCCTTTTTACTGGGTAACTTGTATGTGCATTGCAGGAATAAGAGCAAGAATTACTAATTAGTGTTCGAGTCTTCCTAGCCAATTTGGCTCCGAGAACACAGCACTTGGCTAGGCTTTACATGAAAACAATCTGTCCATGCTCGTGTTCTCCAGTCTTTCCCTTCGTCTGTATCTAGTGGCGTTGTTCCAAAAATGTGTTATTCACAAAATCCGTCAAGTCGGTAAAAAAAATTATCTTGAAAAAACGTGCTTTTCTCAAAGATTATGGGAAACCCTCAAAGTGCCTTGGATTCGCCTCAATGGCTCGTAGCATCCACGGCAGTCGGTTGTTAGGTGACACGGAGTATAGCAGTAAGTGCTCAAAGGCGCCAAGAAGATGGCAGCCAATGAAAACTGCCAATGTTCTCGCTGAAACATGAAAATCGATAATGACATTGAACTGGACAAAAATAAGTTGTCATCTGGCTCTAACGCCTAACATTACATTTGGGCGAAGAACGACTGCTGGGCAATGCATTGTTTAGCGCTTTTATTTTTTTAAAGGGAGGGGTACCGAAACCCGGAGTAGGTGTCGCTGGCAAAGTGACCTCTAATCGCCTTGACCATGCAGGAGGGCAGTGGTCGCCTGTTCTTCTGTCCAAGTCTCCGCCACAGCCAAAGCACACACTGCCTATAGGCAGCGAACCGGAAGCGCCTGAAACAATGTCCACATTTATTGAATGTAAGGAACACCCACCAGCCATACACCTGAGGCAATGACCAGACTAATCAGATGTAATAAGCAATGTTCGCTACTCTGAAATCTACACCTCTCTTGTGATTGTTTCCCCGGAAAAACCATCATATATTATGGTTCTCTTTTATGTTTCCTTTCGCTGTGCATGTGATATATTTGCAAACAAACAAATGATCGGCACAACTAACTATACACCAACTCATGTTTATAAACAAACTGGAGTGCCCCTAGCAGACGCCACCGGCGCCGCGCATGCGCAATGGAGTGTGGGCAAGAAGCTCGCCTTTGCCCATAAACAAACCATTGAAATGCGATGTTGCCGGCGTCTGTGTGACTCCCCTTGTATTTTTTTGCGTTTGAATAGTTGACTACGTTTTCCTTGCAATGTCTGACTACTTGAGCAGCCTCAAGAACCGACGAGAGACAGTAGTCCAACTCTGACTCCATGTCAGTCTATAAAGCCACGTAACATCTATTCTCGCGGCAGCCAGAAGAATAATTTCCCCGAAATTCAACCGGCAGTTGACTCCCATTGGACCATTGACTGTTGCCAAGGGAAAGCGGAGGCGAAGAGGGGGGGTTTAACACTGGCCCGAGGGATACATGCACGATGAAGTGTCCCTACAGCGTGCAATTCGCGTAACGAGTGTCGATGAAACGTCAGCGTCGACAATACGTGTCCAGGAAAAGTTGTCCATGAAACGTGTTTCCATGAGATGTTGGAAGAACAAGAAAATCAGCATTCTACCGGCAGTTGTATGATTTCAGACAACCAATGGGAGGCGATCGTCGGTAGAATTTCGAAAAATTATTCTCCCAGCTGCCGAGAGAATAGACGCTGTCATAAAGCTACCCGTCCTTATCCTTGGCCCGCGGCTTGGGAGGCATGGGCATGGAACCAAAAACGCACGGCAAACAAGAAAAAAGCAGACACGCAAAGCGAAAAACATTCAAAAGCAGTTGAACGCTAATGATGATTTCTATTCAAAGCTATCACGCCGCTTCAATGCGTACGCAAGAAAAACGGGAGCCGAGGCAGAACAGCAAGTTTCGCGACCGGTAACACGAAGTTCTACTCACTCGTTCGAGGTTGCTCCCATGTTTCTTTCACCATAGTGGCGCATGTTCAACAAGGCCAGCTGTAGCACACCCGGATCGAGGCACAGCCCCTCGAAATCCGGGTGGCTTGTCACGCAGCTCTGCCGGCCCTGCTGCTTGCGAACGGCGGCCGGGTAGTCACGGCAGCAGACACACTCTGCGACGGTTTCCATCGGCACGCAGCAACTGCATTGGCACCTTAAAACAGAAAACCGGCATCAGCTATACATATGAGAGGTATAATAAACAGCTCATCACCTACCAGTTGGTGTTCCCAAGCCGCTGGGTTGCGTCGTCGGTTTCGTCGTCTTCCTCCGGTGTCGACATTGAGCATTGCGAACTGTCGTCCGAGTCCGTCGCGTTCGAGGCATCGGCGTCGCGCGTAGGAGTGGCATCGTAGGAGATTGAGCTGATATCTGCCGTCCGCCGAAGAATTTCCACCTCCAACGGTGTTAGATTTGGCAGGTCCATCTCCGCACGACGCAAGACCCGAAATGAGTCCCAACGAGAATCCATCAAATACGCGCACATTCGGAAGATCACTCCGCCGGTTCGAAGGATCAATCCGCCGGGAAGCCGTCACTCGTGATTGGATGGCGCACGCCCTTCCCTGCTGCCTTCCCGTCCGACAGCGCCCCTGACGGCGTGCGCCTAGACGCAGAACAGCGATCTTTGATTGGATTTTTAATAGGGAAATCGGCCGCCCTTGAATGTAATTTTGGGATTTCTAGGATGCTTAGAGCCCGCAGATTGAGTTATGATCATAAATAGACGATCTCAGAATCCACTTGAGTGCCCCTTTAAGGGTTTCAAGTAACTTGAAAATGACTGTTTTTTTTTTGTTTGTTTTTTTGCTTTTAGTTGAATTGGATAATGATCAGGAAGTTCGATGTCTGATAGCAGTGAACTGAATATTTTTGTAATAATGAACTATAAATGAACTCACGAAAGTCAGTTTGAACACAGTTGCTATGCATCTCCCAACAAAGTGGCAGTGGTGAAATGACCGTGCCTGACCAGTGAACACGATTAAAGTTCGTCGGTATGTAGTGTATTCATTGTGGTGTTTGTGTCCAATACTCTAACCTTTTTTCAGATCCTTTCGTAGCAGCTGGTTTGTGACCCTTGCATGCCTCTTTTCTTTCAATAGGCATGGCACCAAGTACGAGCCTGTTGCTGTGTCATGCTATGGGAGTTGCTTGCGTGCCCTTGGACACGACGTGCAGAACTTCCCCTACGGCATCCTTGTTCACCCGGAATGCCCATGGCTCGTGCCATCTCGACAGAGAAATCTCTGGGATCCAATTGAACCAACTCCTCATGCAGTTGTAGTGGTGAAGTGCCCGTACACCCAGAAAGACTGTTTGTTTCAATACGGTGTGGAACTTTGATATGACGAACGGCACCGCAGGTGCCGTTCGTCATATCAAAGTCCGGCTGAACAGGAACCATAAGCATTACCGTCAGATACCGTATTTACTCGATTGTAACGCGAGTTTTTCTCCAGATTATGGCTGCCTAAAGTCAACCCTCGCGTTACAATCGAATACCGAAATTAAAGTTATCTAAAAATTGCAATGATACGCCCAGACCTAATTGAAGGCGCCAGATTTGGGCGCCCCGCGACCTATGTTGGCAACATGTGCCGACCAAAAACCATTCGGATCCACTGCAAGCCAATAACTCATTCTTTTTTTTTCCCTCCTTTTTTTTCTCTGACGGAGTGCACGTTGCGTTTGTCGTGTGTGGTGGCATCAGCGACTTTGGCTGCCTCGTGTTTCATCTCCCTTTGGCTGCCCTTACAATGGCAGCGTGTCGGGCACAGTACGACGCCCGCTTCAAGAGGCGTGCCGAACACATCGGCAATTCAGCCGCTGCCCGAAACCTAGACGTAAATGAGTCGACCATTCGCGGATGGCGGCTCCAGCGGGAGCACCTTTTCATGTGCGCGCCGGGCCGAAAAGGTTTCCGTGGGCCTCGCCACGGCCGTTACTTGGAATGGGAGTAGCGTGTTGCTGATTACGTCATAGAACAGCGCAACCGCCTCATGGCCGTCAGCGTTGAACTGATACAGTTCAAAGCGAGTGATGTTGCTAGGCAGATGGGCATCCCGCGAACGGAGTTCAAAGCGTCACGTGGATGGGCGCAGAGGTTTATGCGGAGGAACGGGTTTTCCCTCCGCCGGACCACCTCCATCCGGCAAAAGTTGCCGCAGGACTTTGAAGGAAAACTAATGGAATTTCAGCGCTTTGTGATGGATTTGCGCCGTTCTTCAAACATGCCATTGGGGCATATTGGCAACGCAGATCAGACTCCTGTGTATCTCGATATGCCTGTGTCAAGAACTGTGAACAGCGTTGGTGCCCCAGAAGTATGCATTAGGACAACTGGGAATGAAAAGAACAGAATAACAGTAATGCTGGCATGCTTGGCAGATGGCCGCAAGCTGCCCCCTTACATCATTTTTTGCCGGAAGACTATTCCAAAGAAAACGTTCCCTAGGAACATCATTGTCCGTTGTCAGGAGAAGGGATGGATGGAAGCTTCCTTAGTTCTTGACTGGATTAACACAGTGTGGTGCCGGTCGACCAGGTGCTCTTCTACACCCGTCTTCAATCTTCGTGCTGGATTCGTTCCGCGGACACCTCACCTCCGAGGTCAAGAAGAAGTTGGCAGAGACTGAAACACACCTTGCTGTCATTCCCGGCCGAATGACCTCGATTCTGCAACCGCTCAATGTGTGCCTAAACAAACCGTTTAAGGACAGAATCCGCAAGCTGTACAACGATTGGATCTGGGAAGATCAAACCCTGACACCCTCAGAAAGAATCAAACGACCGAGCGCTTCGGTCATTGCCGAGTGGGTGTCTGCCGCTTGGTACGACCTCCCACACAGCATGGTAGTTCGCGCCTTCAAAAAGTGTTCACTTTCAAATGCCCTCGATGGCACGGAAGATGACATTCTCTGGGAGGATGAGAGTGCGAAGGAGGACTCGGATTCCGAGAAATCGTCCGATGACGACTAGCAAGGACACAACGTCTTGAGGCAGGTGATTGCTTCTAGCCAACACATGAAAAATAAATGCAATTTTTCATGCATGTGCCACTGTCACGCTACTTCGGTAATTTTTATTTGGCCTTTCTTTTTCTTTTTTTTTTTTTTTTTTTGGCCGGACGCATTACAAGTTGCCTTTCGCGTTACATTCGCGATTTATTTTTTCTTGCTAGAAGCAGTGAAAAGTCACCCCTTGCGTTACAATCGCGGTCGCGTTACAATCGAGTAAATACGGTACTTGGACAGATGGCACTCTCCGGGCTGCTGTGGGGGGACTTCGTAGTCTACTCACACAGGACCTCCAGGACCTCCTCAAGGTATTCGGCAGCAGCCTCGCCACGGACTTCTGAACTTTTCTGCGGATTGGTGTCGTATTTGTCCGTTTTCGTATTGTGCCTAAATTTCGGGCACTTTTCCCTTTTTTTTTTCTCATGCATTTCAGCATATTGCCGCGTGCCAAGTAGTCAAAGCGGCCGTGGCCTAACGGTTATCGCGCTTGCCTCCCACGCGAAGGGCCAGGGTTCAATTCCTGGGAGCGGCCCATCTTTTTGTTTATTCCTGCAGACTAGTATTCTAATAAATTCGTGAACCGTCTTGCTGATTCGAGATTGGAATGTTCTACGCGCCGAACCTTATACGCCGAATGCTCCAGAAGCCCACGCGTGTACAAAAGCGGCTCCGTGTGGCAAGCTGGAGTCAGTTTTCGCCCCAGCGTTCGACTCTGCTGTTACGCCGACTTCGACGCCCGCGACGCTCTCTTATTATCTTCTGTACCCTTTTATTTTTGGCACAAGTTCGCCCCATTAAACGTTTAGTTATTCCTGTTTATTTCTTGTTTATTGGTCACCACCCGTGACAATATCACTTTTAATGTTTGTTTGTTTTAGTTTCAGTAAAGTTTGTCATTTTGGAGATTAGGGCAAAGGTGTTTGAATCGGCATCCCAATTTCGAACGGAGGTAACGGTATCAAGAATGGGAGGGGTTTTAGGCCTTGTCATTTGGTGAACTGCTTCCATGAGACAGTAGGTTCCGTGCAAGCACTGTGATCGAGCAATTTGACCAGATGAGACATGTTTGCGTAGTTTTTGGGGTTTTTTTTTTTTTTCTTGTGTATCTGACGAACACTTGGCACATTTCTGCTTTAGGTAAAGGGTCATGATGCAAAATCTTGAAAATTTTTAAATTATTCGCAATATGAAATCATTGCAAGCGGCTTAATGCTCAACCTTTAAGGGTTTCAAGTAACTTGAAAATTACTGGGTTTTTTTTTGTTTTTTTGCTTTTAGTTGAATTGGATAATGATCAGGAAGTTTGATGTCTGATAGCAGTGAACTGAATGCCTGAGTATACTAGGACTCTGTGTTTTCGAATAAACCCAGAAAAACGCCCACCACTAAAATTTGTCAATTTGAATTTATTCCCTAAACTATATTTCAATCTCCCAATGCAAAAAATAAAAAAAAAGATGGTAATATACAACTAAGTTTGGTAAGTGTTGAAGGTCAATAGTCCTAAAAAAAAGTGGCCGCATCTCCACGTGGTGAATGATGTTGATTGGAGCGAAGCTCTGGTGGTGCTGATGATACTGATTTTATTGTTCATAGGTACTGCTGATGGTGCTGATTTTTTTGTATTGCTCATAGGTAGTGCCAAGCTCCAGGTAGCGTTTCGACTTCATTATTGCTGCTTTATGGTCGGTGACATGCAGAGCCAGTGGCTCTAGCGGATCAGCTTGGATCTGCTAGAAGCCTTGGGAACGCATCTCCACCGCTTAAAGAACTAGTCAGTCTCTGCAAAGCACTGTGTTCAAGGCTGCTAAAATAATTATGGGTAAAATGTGATTCGAATCTGAATTTAACTGCGCCCATACAGGTGAATCTGGTAGCAGCAAAAGGGAACTATATAACAATGACAGCTGATCTACTACATATATATGAGGCAAGAGTACAAGCTCTTCTATTTAAGGAGTCATACATTTTGCAGTTCTCTTTGAGTTCCCCATGTATGCTATTTTTTCTGCTACAGGACTGGGATGCGTGGAACCAGATCAGAGGACAATTTGGATGAAGACTGCTGTGCCATAGTTTTGGTTTCTGTATTAAGTCTGTCAACCTTGTACTGTGTGTATCGCTAGCGTTGTTGTCTCTATAAACATGTGTTGATATACTAAAAGTGTTGTTCGACCGCAGCTGCTTGCTCGTCACTTCGGCCTCAGTCGCTACACCCCATTGGCGACACAGATTCATAGTTTTCCCATGCAGTGTTACTTCGGTTACCACAGTCTGGGGTTTTGTGGGCTCGCTCTACCACCGTCGTTCCTCCTGGCGCCGGGCCGTCCACTCGGGTTGTTCACCATGAGACCAGGCTCCAGGCTAACAGCAGGAGGTCCAAGGAAATATTGACCGCCAGAGCCTTCTGGGGTGACAACCTTTTTGAGACTTCCAAGGCGGAGTGAAAGATGATGGCAAAGCCCGGTCTCACCTTTGGAAATGGAGTTCTGTGCCTGTTGTCCCGCACACTAAGTGCCTAGAAGTGCGCCAGAGAGAAGTGGGATGGGCGGCACCGGGAGCCAGCCGAAGAACACCTAACGACACAGTGCAGGGGGACATGGGGTGGTCCAGCTTTGATGCTAGAGAGGCCCAGGTCAAGCTGGGCTTCAAACAATGCCTCTGCCAAATGCAGGAAGGGCAGTGGGTAAGACAAGTCTTCAAATACATCCACCTCAAATGCCTCTCGACTAGGTAGGTGCGACGGACATGCCAGCTGGCCCTCAGGTATCGCATAAGCAGCCCTCTCCTCTACTCAGCTCCAGAACAACAAATGGAAAACAACCGCACCAGAGTCGCCGAGACCAAGACTCAACGGTGGGCAGAGAAGGCGGGACAGGAGCCAGCACTTGCCTCGTACACCAGGGGAAAACAGGAAGTGAAGAAGATAGAATTTACAGACAACGGCAGGAGCAGTAAACTTTGTAGCATGCCTGAGGAGGCATGCTGCAAATGCGCATACTTTGGGCAAAGTGCACGGACACCGCAAAATACACGGACACTGCAGGTGTATACTGGCTAAACAGGAACCACAAGCACTATCGTCAGATGCTTGGACAGATGGCACTCTCCGGGCTGCTGTGGGGAGACTTCGTAGTCTACTACTCACACAAGTTTCTGATTGTAGAAAGAATTTACTTCCCTGGGGATAAGTGGCTGGCATGGAAAGCGGCACTGGACGACTTTTATTTTTCGGTGCTACTTCCGTACCCGCGCAGAAGTAGCCCATAAGTGCGACAAATACGAGGGTAGAGGTAAAAATTAAAATGATCTTTAGCGTCCTGCAAAACCTGGGCAGCACATAACGTGTTACGCGTTCACTACGAGGAGCTAAGGGTTGTTTAAATATGTTGTATGCACAACATACTCTCGGCTCCCCAGGTACAAAAAGAATGCTAAAGACACTGAATTAGCGGCTTGTTTCTAGAATTCTAAAAAGTGCATCTTATCTCGCAATCGTGGAATGCTTGGGGACTAAGAAGAAGAGGAGGTAGAGGAAGAAGAAGTATTAAATAGTTGATAGTCAGCTTTGTGTATGTCCTGCCCTGTCTGTGTGTAAGTGCTTAATGTTCAACCTGTTTCCTCATTGCTAAAGACAATTTTTATTTTTTTTTATTCTCAGCATCCTACACCATGCATATTTGCCAGTGTTGAGCACAAGCTCCCAGCATGTGCCCTTCTCTACACTGTTTTTTTAATAGCGGTTTTACAGCATTTTTGTTGCAGTTCAACACATGCTGTGTTAATATAGAGTTTTACATGCTGAACCAACAGAAGGCCATTGGCATGTTCCAATGAAGGCCTGAGGAATTATTTTGATCATAGGCGTAGACTATGGGGGGGACAACAAAACTCCCCTCCCCCCCCCCGGGCCCGAGCCGTGATCCTTAACGAGACGCTGTTTACATGCCATGTAACGAGCTTCTAGTAGCGGCATATAAACCAAATAATGCACACGTTGCCTTGTTTTGTGTTGTTTTGGGAGCCTAGCAACCACTTTTAATGCTAAAAAACCAAAACCTCGGTCTAACAAAACTCGCGATGTAACGAAATTTTTGCTCAAAGGGCGACTTTGTTAAATCGACGTTCAACTGTACAACTCAGTCAATGTGAATCGAAAAAAGGATTGTTATATTCAAAATCTGTTATATCTAGGATCCGCAAAAAAAAAATCACAATTTCTTTTATGCACAGTACAACTGATGGAATGCAGCATATAGCACAGGCTTTTATAATAACAACTGTTCTACTTTCATAGATTTTCACTGTAAGGTAGCTATAATAAAGTCGCAGTTCTGTTGATCGCAATTGCGGCCATGCGCACGCATGTTAACGCGCCTGGAGGTGCGCTTCTCCTTTAGACCATTTGCGCAATGTGGGAAAGCGAGGAGCAGCAGATAAGCGGGATGCATACATTATTCGGCCGGAGCGGCTTCGGGGCGCAGCATGGTCAATACGGCAGTCTCTCGTGACGCGCCTTTTTCAACAAACCGAGAAAAAGAGGCCTCACGACCAGAAAAACATTAAGGGTGACAAAGCTCTGGGAAGCTGTACGAGAAACGGGAACCTCCTGCTGCACAAGCTCGTTTCGCAGGCGCGTTCACAGTCTTGAAGCACCCAGGTTCACACGAAAAAACAAGATTATATTTTTTCTGATGTTTTAATAAGGATTTTGACGATGGAAGTCCCCTTAAAGGCTCCAAGGTCGCCGATGCGGTAACCTGAGTGCAGACGAGATGAGTGAGTAGGAAGCAGCGAAGAGAATGGAGAGTTAGGAAACCTACACACTCACCGACACTAAGTATGTAGGCTCCCTATGGAGAATAGGCAGAGAGCGCCATCTGTTGTACAGCTGGGAAGGTATTATGGATTCATTTACACATGCCTGAGCAGTGCCCGCTCTGTGGTGGAACAGGAGTTCGGCAGAACGAAGGAAAGGTGGTGCATCATAGTTTAGCGAGCGGATATCGATTACAAGTTTGTTCCCACCATGGCAGCAGTAGTGAGCGTACTCCACAATATTTGGAAACTTCGCTCCAAGGGGTAAAACATTGGATGGAATGCTGCTGTCGCAGAGTACGATCGGTATTTGTGGACTTGTGCGTGGAGAAACTTGATCCTGACATCTCGCAATGACCATGGCCAGAGACAAATAAAATATACTGAAGTTCGGACCTGTAACGATATTACACCAACAATTTTACATTCCGCTCGCAAAAACGCAGCACTGAAACATTACTTTTTTTCAGAATTAACCCACAGTGAGGGGGCGTGATCATTATATCAGATATGTGATGTGATGGTATTTTTGCAACATATTTTGTCTATAGTTTGGTACTCGTATCGTAAAATATGCGATCTAAGGGTCTACCGAGCATCTTACCGTGTTTGTTTGGGTAGCAATGTGTTTCAGAGATTGTAGAACTGAATTTTAGTGTTGTTACCTTTTTTTTTTCTTTTTCTTGTATATGCCTTGAGCTGCTAAAGTCAGCATGGCTTTTATTGTATTGGATCCAGAACTAGCCTTTGGCTAAGGGTCCTTTTTTTCGTGAATGTGTTGTATCATTTCTTCTAGAAACAATAAATTGAATTGAATTCCAAAAAATAAAAGTGGGAAGTGACATACATGCCCTTCTGCATTGGCCCCTGCTTCCTATAGTATCATGGGGAGTGAAAAATAGCAACCTAATTTTTGAAATGTCTGTACTTGGCTGTACAAAAGGTTTTCTCTGTGCATGTGCGGTGTTTAAACAGGCCAGTTGACAGCATTTGAGCCTCATCGGTTGCGGGAAACATAATTCCCCACTGAATTACTTTTTTTCATATCTTGCATCAGCAGTCTGAAGTTCGTGCACAGGATTTTTAGAGAGTTTAGAGAGAGAAAGATAATCTGTGGTGCTACAAAAAAGGTCTCCCATGAATGGTTAAAAAGCAGCTCTACTGTTGGCATAGGTTTGTGTAGCTACTAACTATAGTACATCAAGTGTCACCATAATTGATTGCTTCCAAGAACTGTTTCATGAATTACATTTCTGCCCATTCAGATTCCAAAGCCTATCATGCAGCGTGCCGGGAAGTGCCCACGACGCAACAGTCCTCAAGCTGTCTGATCTGTACCGAACCAGTGAGAGGCTTCTACCAAAAGGTGATTGCGTGATTAATGGCAGACCGATTCCTTTGATGCACTGGGGGGCGCACCCAGCGTACCCGCTTCTGCCTAGGATCCTCAAAGGATATGTAGCCACGAAGAACAGAATATCGGAGAAAGACGACTGATTTAACACATATCTCAGCAGTGCCAGCATTCTGGTGGAACAGGCGTTCGGCAGAATGAAGGGAAGGTGGCACACCATACTTAAGCAAGCAGATATCGATGACAAGTTTGCCCCCACCCAGCTGCAGTGAACGTACTTCACAATTTTTACAAACTTCGCTCCAAGACGTACAGCATCGGATGTAATGCTGTCGTCGCAGAGTATGAGATTTTCCCTCAACCAGTCCTTAGACCCCGTGATGTGGACACGGAGTACCCCATAAGAGACTTCCTTCGCGACTATCTCGGCGACAACTTCCCGCTAAGGCCAAGTAGCTATGTACGTCAAAACTAGGCATGTTCAGAAGTGTGTACGCAGCTCCATATTTCTCTAAAGGGCATTGGGCAGCATGGCAGCACAACTGCTACCATGCTTAAACAACATACTCTTGCACTGCAGATTCTTGGCTGCGTTATCTTCAACGGGCTATCTGTCCAAGGACGCCCCAAGCTCCCTTCGAAAGTTGACGTGCGCGGTCATGCTGATCATCTCGCAACACCGAATGGGAATCCCGCCCCAAACACGACATTGACTCTTTGGCATCTGGACCGCATCCAATGACAACAACCTTTAACGGTGACGTCACATACTGAACCTGAGACGCCGACTATAAAAGAAACCTTGAAAGACTGGATTTTCAGTGGGCAGCGTGGCAGCACAACTGCTACCATGCTTAAACAACGTACTCTTGCACTGCAGGTTGGTTCTTGTTACAACTTCCCTTGTTTTTGTAGTAACAACCGTTTCATTGTGCTGCTGCCCTCCCCATGAAGAGTCCGTCTTTGTTTGTTTGAATGCTTGCATGTATTTGTGCAACTGCTTCTGCTTAGTGGTGATGTCGAGCCAAACCCTCGCCCGAGAGATCGCAAAATTGTGTTACAACCGTTAGAAGGCCAAAAGGAAATCAAAACCATGCAAATGTTACTAGAAGACAAACTTAATAAATTCAACGATCGTCTGGATACTCTCGATAGAAACCTCAATGTTAAAATGAAAGAAGTTAACAACCATTTGGGTTCGGTAGATGCAAACGTAGTGATGCTTGAAGATCAAGTAAAGTTCTTGCTGAACAAAGTTGACGATCTCGGGAACAGAGTTCACAGAAACAATCTTTTCATTTACGGCGTGAAAGAACTACCCACAGAAACTTCAGATAATTTAACACACTCTATCACAAACAAAATATTCAAAACCCGCCTCAGTACAACTGTGACTGGAATTGAGCGCTGTCATAGAATAGGCAGAACATAAGATTTCTCGCTTAAAGTTCGTGAGGCAAAGAGAAAACTGTGGAATAGTGCGGCTAATGAACGTGACCAAAATCAAAAAGTAAAGCTTTGTTACGATAAGATGATTATTGATGGCACGACTTACATTTGGGACGAACAAAAGGGCGAAAGACTTGACATCAAAGAAATTAAGAAACAATGACCAAAAGCATTGGATGTCAGGGGGTTTAGGTTGCTTAACGTAAATTGCCATAGTGTGGTCAACAAATGTATTGAACTCGAACATATTATCGCTGTCAACTTGCCGGACGTCGTTTGCTTAACTGAAACTTGGCTTAACAATAACAGTTTTGACTGTGAATTTGTTCCTAAATATTTCATTGTAATTAGAAAGGACCAAGATACTAGAGGAGGTGGGGTGGCCATACTGTATAGGAAAACATTACCAATAGTGAAACTAGATGATATCTCTGGTGTCGAGGGCGTATTCTGTAAAGCGACGATAAATGGTACAACGCATCTCCTTGGAGTCACGTATAGGCCTCCGAATTCACCCATTTCTGTTCTTCAAAATCTAAAAGCTTATCTCGCGCAGTATGTAACGAGTAAAGCCAGAGTCATTGTGTGTGGAGACTTCAACTTACCTAACATAGATTGGCTTAATTATTTTCCAGGCAATGTTGACTTTGAACATACCGAAGAATTGCTGTACCTAGCTTTTACATTTGACTTATCGCAAGAAGTAAAATCTTTCACAAGAGTGTACAGGAACTTGCAGTCTATTTTAGATCTTGTTTTTATTGGAAATTCCGTAGCAAGGTTATTTTCTAGTGAAATGGTTGAGGGAATTTCTGACCACAAGGCTGTAGTACTATCACTCTCAAACGAGGTTGTCAAAGATAACACTAAGGTCACCAATGTGCTGGACTTCGCTCACGCTGATGATACATCAATCTAAGACACGCTTAATTTACAGTTTGATGAGTTTTTCTTAGTTTCATACGATTCCTGTTCTGATGTTAACCAACTGCGGCTTAGGTCTAAGAATATTGTGAACCATTCTATTAAAATGTATGTACCAGTACGAACTATAAAACGAAGCCGTAACAATCCATGGATCTCACGTGAATCCATTAATTTAAAACGTTGATTGCGACGTTTAAAAGCGAGATGTAAAACCCATATAAATCAGTCCCTAAAAGACAATGTTAAAGATCTTTCCGACAAGTCAAAAGAACAAATGAGGGCAGATAAACGCAAGTTTTTTGACATCTCTCTTCCCAACTTTATAAAATCGTCGCCTAGAAAGTTTTGGAATCGTATCTTACCAAGCACTACAAACACAAATGTGTTTACAATTGATGGCGTTCTTGAAACAGACCCCCAAAAAATAGCCGATAATTTCAACACACAGTTTACATCTGTGTTCACACGTGATGATGGCATCGTGACCCCTTTTACCAAGTTTGACCACTTACCAGCCCTTGAGAATGTCCATGTGACTGTTCAGGGAATGTTTAACTTACTCTTAAACATAGACCCACGGAAGTCTAGTGGGCCAGATGGTTTGCCAAACTGGTTTCTAAAACAATATGCAGAGCTTGTGTCAAAATATCTAGTTATATTCAACAGGTCACTAAATGAAGGCGACGTGTCGATTGATTGGAGGATGGCCAGAGTTAAACCGCTATATAAAACCGGAAACAAAGAGCTGATTACTAATTATAGACCTATCTTAACTTGTTCTGTCTGTAAACTCCTTAAACACATTACTAATAACACATTTTTGAATTTCTTGATACAGATAACGTACTGTCGAGCAGCCAACATGGCTTCCAGACAAGGATTTTCCACAACAACTCAATTGCTTGAGACAGTTCATGACCTTACCACTGCCCTGAACAAGAAAGGTAAGGTAGATATCATCTTTATTGATTTCGCGAAAGCGTTCGATAAAGTATCGCATGCAAAGCTCCTAAAAAAATTGATAACTACTTAAAAAATAATCAAGTTATTGGTTGGATCCAAGTTAATAAACCACTACCAATATGCAGATTTTAATAATGAGGGTTCTTCCCCACTTTCAGTGGACTCTGGTGTCTCCCAGGGATCGGTACTTGGGCCTTTGTTGTTCTTTCTATTTATCAACAATATTCCCGATGAGATTTCTGTCAAAGTATGTCTTTATGCCGACGATTGTGTGATGTATAACGAAGCCAAGCGTGTTGATGACCAAATTAAGCTAAATGATCATTTGAACAAGATTTTGAAATGGTGTAACACATGGCAAATGTGTATAAATTATGACAAAAGTGTTTGTATGTCCGTCACTAATAAAAAGAAGCCACTTTCATTCTCCTATCACATGAACGAACATATCCTAAAAGAAGTTACTGAATTCAAATATCTGGGTCTCTGGATCATTTCCGATCTTAGATGGGATAAACAGATCAATTTAATTTCCTCTAACGCCCTTCGTAGGTTATTTTTTCTCAGACGAACACTAAAATCAGCCACTTCAGATACTCGACTCCTGGCGTACATGACTCTTATCCGGCCAACTCAAGAATATGCAAACATTACTTGGGACCCATTTACAAAGGTAGGAATTAATCGTATACAACGAATGCAAAATAAAGCTGTCAGATTAATTTTCTAACGCCTATAAAAAGGCGTCCGTTTCCAGGCTCATCAAACAGCTTGGGTTTGTCTCGGTTCAAGAGCGAAACAGTTTATGCAGACTTCGTTTTTTAATTCAATTAATTAAGGGACAATGTAAAATTAACGTCGACGAATACATCACTGTCTCGACTGGTTATGCCACCCGAGGAAGAACCCCACTTACAATTCCACTTTACCAACCGCGCATCAACGTTTTCAAATTCTCCTTTTTTCCTCGAATGATTGTAGAATGGAATCGCTTAGTTTTATGTTACTTTCCACCCTGCTGCGATCCCTGATAGGGATCAGCAGTATTTGTAAATAAATAAGTAAATAAATTTCCAGATAAGATCAGACAACCATGTCTGGCAACAATTTTTAATATTCATGAAAAAAATATATTTTGCTGGCTCCAGGCCCAGAAGAATAAAACCAATCCTCGTTTTAGAAAAAAAAATCTTTGTCTTTGCAAAAAAAATTTGTAAGCACCCTCTCAGTCACATGCACGTTTTGCGTATTGTGCGATGTCGGCATTTCGGGCAGCTTCCCTCAAAAACTGTTCTGGTTACGGGTCTAGAAATATTTACTGACGAATTAGGCATAGGAAGGATTGACAAAGAGTATAAATCACTGAGTATTAAGGTCGTTATTTTGAGAACCAAAACCGCAAACACGGAACATTGCGCATTAACGGCTTGGATTAAAGATTTTTTTTCCTCCGTACCTATAAAAGCTAAGGTCTTCAAAATTGCCAATGTGTTGCTCTGTATATAGTTCATCTTTGCATGAAATATTATTGTCCTGGTTAGCGGGAGAATTTACAAGAACTGCTCACACAGGGTCACTTCATTAAATATGCATTATTTTGAAAATTATTAAAAAGAAAGGCCATCTTCAATATTCTTTAAACTTTCCGAAATTAAAGTTTATAATATGTACTAACAGAATCTGCAAAAAACATACTGCAATATTTTTGGTGGCTATGAAGCTATAAAGCGAGAAAGTTGGCCAAATTGACGGTAACATGGTTGCCATGAATGGGGCATGCACATACCCTCTTGAAAATTTCATTATTTTTAGAAAGCGTAAAAATGCTACGGGGTGGTAGGAAAAGACAAATTGACAGCACAGAGCTTCTTCCTTCTTCCCAGCGATCGTATGGCCGAGTTCCAGGGCCGTGTTGCGTAGTACCTGGGTGCAGTCTTCGTTTGGGTACAAATCTTCTTCCCAAGTACGGACGTACAGATTTCCGATGGAGACCCAGCGGCGAGCCACGTGAATGAAAGCGATACGTCGGGAACACTGGGAGCCAAGCAAGCAATTGGAGATATGCTCTGCACATTTCATATCAGATAATCAGTGAAAGAGTTTGTGCGTGAAACTTCTTGACTATTTATATGTACCGCCACCACAGGCTGCCACCCTGTTGGACCGGGTCTATGCGCTCTAAAATAGGTAGGAAAAATAAGCGCCTACATTTGCAAACATTTAACGAGCTCAATCTTTTACCAAAAGTATATTTTAGTGGTGAATTTTACTTTTTTAAAGTTTGAGGGCGTACCACACCTGTGCCAAATTCCTACCACACCTGTGCCAAATTTGAACGTCGTTGAAAGTCAGAAGACCAATGACAAAGGCTGACACAGACGAATTACCTGAGAGTAGCGTCAGGGGAATGAAGCTCTCAGCTACTTCCATCCGGCCGCAAATATTTATGACGTTCGTCCGATCCGGCGAACTGCTTCCGATTGCCGCGCTCCCAGCAGGCGTGGGCAGACATTATTTTATTTTAAATAAATATGATTTATATATTTCATGAAGTGAAATAAAGGTGAAGTTGTTTTGAAGGTGTGAATGGCTTTGACGGTTGTTATTGTAACATTCTCTTTCACTCTTTCAATGCGTCTGGGCACTCTCACTCTCGCTGCTCGGCGCGCGTCGGGATGCTGGGATAGGCAGGGATACGCAGGGAGGCTGGGGGCTGGGATTCCCCAGCGCCACTGGCGCCGGGGGATAAATGAACCGTTACGTGCGCATGCAGGTTTCTAGGTTTCGTTTCTGGGAGGGCAAGCTGGCGGAAGGTTCATGGATGCGCGCGTGCTCGGCTTTCCTTTCGTAAAACTCGTTATGTTTTTAGAAAGCGTTTATTGAATGGATTCTCGTTGCCACCACACCTACTGCTGCACTAAGTGGTGCAACAATTCATGCAGACATCCAGGAGTGAAGTTCTTTCGAATTCCGGTAGACAAAAGATATGCTCTTTCGGTTATTTCGGTGGCTTTAGTTTCTGATTAAAAGTTACCGACATCAGCACCTGTCACAGTAGTAGTGAATATTCATAAGTTTGCTGGAGCAATGGCTGCAATAGTCATAATTAAATCAGACCGAAATTCTGCGCTTGCTTAAGAGAATTATACTCGGTGAGCTGGGAATGAGACGAGGGCATTCCATGTTTGCAACTTCCCGCGTCGATAGATCTGTTTTTCGGGAGTATTTAAGACCCGAAAGCTTTGAACACCATAGCTTTGCTTGCTAGCTCTGTGGCGACGTTTTGTTAGCACTAAGGTCTAACACTTTTATTGAGAATTGAGAATAAGATTTTAAACACATTAAATTGTTCATTTTTCTTTTTACATTGAGCATTCATTTTTTTTTCATTTATTCTTAAGCTAAATAGTTATGTGTGTTACACCTCAAAGCTACAAATCTCAACTAAACTGCAGAAATTACCTTTTTTTTCTTTTCTTTTTTTAGATTTTCCATCTGGCTGAATTATGCTAACAGGCTGGACCTGGCAGACCTTCCTCGAAGGCAAGTCAATGAGAGATACCAGCTCTGCTCAAGACACTTCACAAGTCGCGACTATATGAACCCAGAAAAGACCAAATAAATATGATCAGCTGTGCCTACAGTCACCAACTCCGACAAGAAACTGAAATGTCTTGCAAGTTCAGGTAAGAAGACAATTTGTGTTGCCGTTCTAAAATAATAATGTAACATTATATTCAGACATTTTCTCAGATATTAAGAGATCCCTTGGGACATGTAACATCTTATTAACTGCTATAAATGTTACATTTTGCTAGTGTTATTTTTTTTTAACAAAGTGAGCCATTTTATTTTATTTAATGTTATTAACTGCTCTGAATGTTAAATTTTGCTAGATTCTTCTTTTTTTTTCAAGAAAACAATGAGTCATTTCATTTCAATTCAATTCATTTTATGTATTCCCATAATACAAATTGGCTTTATCTTTGCCATTGACCAAACTTTGTTTATTTTGGGCCTATATGTGAAGTGGCTTCCCTATATTTACAAATAACTTTTGCTGCAGCATGAGTTTAAATATGGTTACTTCCCAAAAATTTTAGAGTCAATGCCTGGGAACACATTTGATAAAATATTTTGCTAGTGTTTTGTTATAACAAGCTTAAACTGGAGCTCATAAGACACTCATTTCAGGTGACACAAACTTGGTGTCTCTGGCCCTTCCACATCTGCTCCCGACCGAAGATGCACCGAGAGAGCCACTGCGTGAGTCACCTTAATAATTGTAGTGTCATTAGCAAAAGAGAATGACATTGGTCAACCAGGCACATCGTCAGCATTCACTCCATATTGCAGTCCCTGATGACAAACAATTTTTCTATTTTTTTCATTTATGGCCTTTTTGTTTCTGTGAGGGTACTATCATCATCATTTATTATCCTTATTATCCGCGGACAATATGAGCTGGAACAGCGCTCCGGCCGGCGCACGGCACTACCTGCGCCGCCTGTCACCTTATTCCGCACACAAAGCGCATCCTGAGGCCGATATAAATTGGTGCTAGGCCTAAGTTCTCGGGCCCCGGCCTCGAACAAGGGCAGTGGAGTTTCAAACGGCGGAGACTCTACGGACCTCCGATCCCCCCTTGACGTTCTATGGGCCCCGGCCTCAAACAAAGGCGGTGGAGTTAAACTGGCTTTAAGGACCCGTTCTCGCTCACGTCCTATGGGCTCCGGCTCCGGACAGAGCAGGACTATTTTCGGTTTGGAATAGGGTCCGATCCCCATTGTTGTTCTATGGGCCCCGGCCCCGAGCAGAGGCGGCGATCTTAAGCTACTTCAGGCGTCCGCGCTCACGTCCTATGGGCTCCGGCTCCGGACAGAGCAGGACTATTTTCGGTTTGCTATAGGGTCCGATCCCCCTTGTTGTTCTATGGGCCCCGGCCCCGAACAGAGGCGGCGATCTTAAGCTACTTCAGGCGTCCGCGCTCACGTCCTATGGGCTCCGGCTCTGGACAGAACACGACTATTTTCGGTTTGCTATAGGGTCCGATCCCCCTTGTTGTTCTATGGGCCCCGGCCCCGAACAGAGGCGGCGATCTTAAGCTACTTCCGGCGTCCCTGCTCGCGTCTTGGGAGCTGCGGCTCCAAACGATGCGGCGCGGTCTTAGACAGCCACAAGGGCTATTCAATAAGCCAAACTGTCCGATCCCCCTTGATCTATGGGCCCGGCCCCGAGCAGAGGCGGCGATCTCAAGCTACATTCGACGACCCCGCTCGCGTCTTGGGGGCTCCGGACGGCGCGGCGCGTTCTTGAACAGTCACAAGGGCCACACTTGGCACCTTTATTCCTCTCGTTCGACAACGGAGATCAGTGCGGCTGTAATCGTTTCTAAACCGATATGTGACTTTCTCGCCAGGCACTCCGAGAAGGCCAAGACGCAGTGGCTGCCGCTATGGGGCCACTAGTTGGCCTCTTAGAGATCGGCCTCTCGGAGGAGGCCATTGACAGAAGGACGGTGGCTGACCACTTGGGGGCAGCGACCGCCCATCTCAGGCAGCTCTTTGCGTTGCTCTCCCGCGAGCGCCGGGAGGGGGTGATTGCACGAGTCGCCCCAGACCTCCGCCAGATGGTGGCCCATGACGGTGGGGACGAGGGATCCCCATTGCTGTTCAGAGAGGGCTTCTTGGGGCAGCTTCGAACGCGGAACGAGACCGTCAAGGTCCTTCGGGAAGCACGCCAACCGCCCCCTCCCGCCGCAGAGCCAGCAGCCAAGAGGCCCCGCAGCTCGGCTGCCCCAAGGACCAGTGCCCAGAGCCGGAGTGGGGGCCAGCAGCCCTTTCACAGGGGGCCCCCCTTCCTGAGGCTACACGAGGGGGCCTACCTCCACCAAGGACATCGAGACAAGTGTAAGCCCGCACCTCTTAGCACTGCTGCCCGCGGGCCGACTGGCATATTGCCGCGAAGTGTGGAGGTTACTCTTCCACTATGTATGGGTCCTTCAGACAACACAGGGGTACAAGCTGGAGTTTGCACAGGTACCAGCGATTCAATGGTTGCACAGCGTGCCGACGCGAGGGCAGTCAAATCAGGTCCGGGAGGCAGTGTCCTAGCTGGTAAGAAAGGAAGCAGTCTCTCGGGTACCGCCCTCCGAAGTGAAGTTCCTCTCCCCCTTCTTCGTAGTACTAAAGAAGGACAACAAGATGCACCCAATCCTAGATCTCCAACAACTAAACAAGTCGGTGCCACACAACCACTTCAAGATGGAGGGTTGGCACTCTTTGAGGAATCTTATCCAGCAGGGCGACTCCATGATACGTATCGACCTGAAGGACGCATACCTGTCTGTCCTAATCTGCCACCAGGACCGCCCCTGGCTCGGCTTTCGAGAGGGGGACAGGGTCTATCGTTGGAACGTGCTGCCATTTAGCCTCAGATCGGCACTGAGAGTTTTCACAAAACTACTGAAACCAGTCGCGGCCTATCTCCGGTCCAAGGGACTTCGCATCGTCATGGACCAATCCCCCTCTCTACTGGCAAACCAGGGACATCTAATCGTGAACCTCCTACAAAACCTAAGTTTTGCCGTAAACTTGGAGAAGTCAGTACTGACACCAGCACAGGACTTGCTGTTTCTGGGACTATCGATAGGCTCGAAACGATTGACGCTCGAGCTCCCTGGAGAGAAACTCGCCAACCTGTTAGACCACCTACAGCAGAGGCTAGAGCAATTAAGGATCACGGCCCACCAGGTTGCAAGCTTGGCGGGACAACTGAACGCATGCCTAATAGTGCTGCCGGAGGGTTCCTTTTATATCGGGAACCTTAAAACAGATTTGAGACGGGCCCTACCAGAGAGGTACATGCACGACCACTCAACTATCCAGGGACACGCGGCAGGAATTAGCATGGTGGATCCGAGCACTAAGGAAGACCCCAAGGGGCCAGATCAAGACACCCCCAGTAGTGCAGACGTTACAGTCGGACAGCTCGCTCACCAGGATAACCCACGAGCTATGGTCGTGGTGTTGGGCGAGGGGAATATCAGTCAGGGCGCAACACATTCCGGGGCACATGAACACGGATGCAGACCAAGCATCCAGGAGAGTGATGGATGCCAGCAGTTGGAAGCTGTGCCCGTTCACATTCAGCAGGGTCAACTTTCTGTGGGGCCCCGTGCATATGGACCTTTTTGCGGACTTCTCCAACCACCAGGTGAGGCACTATTACAGCTGGAAGCCGGATCCTCAGGCGGCAGCAGTGGATGCTCTTAGCCACGACGGGACGGGTCAGGGCCTCTATGCCTTCCCACCGTTCAGCCTTGTGAGCAGATGCATTGCCAAGTTGCAGACCTCCAACAGTCTGCTCATTCTAGTAGCTCCAGTCCGGCCATCTCAGCCGTGGTATGCCTCGCTGCTGTACCACTCGTACGAGGAACCGCGTCTTCTTCCCCAATCACACGACCTACTGCGCAGCCACGACGGGCAGGTACATCCAATGCTCAGCACGGGGACCCTGATACTAGCAGCATAAAGACTGACCAACTCCAGCAAACACATAGCCAACTTTCGGAGCAGGCTGCACACCTCATTGAGGCATCATGGAGGCGGGGAACACAGCTCACCTACACCTCTTGCTGGCGCAGGTGGGAACGCTGGTGCCATTCACGGACTGTTGATCCCTTTTCTCCCACTCTAACACAGGTGCTCAACTTCCTCGCTAGCCTCTTTAAGGAGGGCCTGGCGTATCACACTATAGGATGTTACTGTTCTGCCTTGTCTCAGATTTTGCTAACTTTGACGGTTGCCGTCTAGGGGAACACCCTTCAGTGGTGCGCCTTATGAAGGGAGTGTTTAATCCTAACCCCCCCAAAATCCTGATACCCCCAACTTGGAGGGTTGACAAGGTGACAACCCTCCTGCAGTCGTGGGGTCCTAACAAGGACCTTAGCCTCAAAACGCTCACTAGCAAACTAGCTATGCTATTAGCCCTTGCCTCAGCAGGCAGGACGTCAGACTTGTGCCTGCTTTCAACATGCCACATCCGTAAGCAATTCGCGGGTTGGGAGCTTGTGCTCATTGGCCTCAGAAAGACTTCTGGGGCATCTAAGCCCCTTCCCACCCTCTTCTTCCCAGCATTCAAAGAGGTTTGGGAATTGTGTCCAGTGGAATGCTTGCAGATGTACCTCGAACGGACTGCAAGACTACGAGGCGCCCACACGCAGCTTCTGCTAACTACGCAATAGCCTTTCCGCCCAGCAGCACGGGACACCGTAGCTCACTGGATAAAACACACACGCTTGCGGGCATTGACACGTCGGTTTTCAAAGCGCATCAACGCGAGGAGCAGCCACCTCCAAAGCTGTGGAGGTCGGAGTACCACTTGCCGACATCTTAGCAGCAGCTGAATGGTCCTCCGAGGCGACATTTAACCGCTTTTACCGACGGCAAATGGATGCCCGGGCTCACTTTGGAACCCAGGTGCTGAGAACACATGCAAAAGCTTTGAACAAGCAGTTGTGAACTTGATAGTAAGTGCGACAGAGGCTGAAGTATAATTACCAGTTCTGACGAATGGTACTTACCTGAAGTTAGAGCGGGAATTATACGAAGCCTATGGAAGCACTTACTATCAAGTTCACACTCCCCCCACATCCCTGCCCTTTTTTGGGGTATATCATCACATTCTCTTCCCTGTCGCAGGTCGAGGTGGTTCAACATGGCACCAGAGGTAGTGCGTAGCGCGAGAGCTCCAACCAGGTGCCATCACCAGAACGGGAAATAAAAGCGTTCTGAGTGCACAAGTGCTTATACTCTCTCTCGTGGGGGCCCCACCATCTCAATGCAGCTACAAGCTTTGCTGCAACAACTAACTCGGAAAGATGAAGTCGGAAGGGGAGAATACTTCCCTAAGGGAGAGCGCCTATAGTGCCACCTACTTTTTATTTTCAAAATAGCTTTGAAACGTTGACGTCAGTTCCGGTATAGAAGGAAAAAGCAGTAGTGAACTTGATAGTAAGTGCGACAGAGGCTCAAGTATAATATGAGCTGGAACAGCGCTCCGGCCGGCGCACGGCACTACCTGCGCCGCCTGTCGCCTTATTTCGCACACAAAGCGCATCCTGAGGCCGAGATAAATTATCACCTGCGCTCGCTGCACCACCGCGCTCTTCCAGCCGTCTGCTTGCGAGACAGCGTGTGCACCAGCGGGCATGTGCGTGGTAGGGCGGCAGGGGGGACAGAAGATTACAATTGTCGTCCGTGTTTTTTTCAATTGATTTACTTTATTCTATGGCGCCGAAGCAAGTAAAAAAAACACTGACTGGTGAAGAAAAAAGTTGCGCTATCTTAAATTGCAGCTGTGATTATTGTTTTTCAAAGTCCCATCAAATTACGTTGCAGGTAGTTCTTATTCGATTAAGTGCGTCTACAAAGTAGGACATCGTAACAATAAAGCGAAATCTTTTTACTAGATTTAGGCCGGCTCCAAGGTATTTTCCTCTTTTACTTTTTCAATTAGCACAGCTGTATAAAAACAATGGTAACCATACATGTTACTGCAAAGGTTTGGTAACCTTGATTTTGAATAAAAAGTTCAAGAATATTATTTTAGTATTACAGGGCCCATGTGTTTCTTTCAAACAAGAAAAGTTGTTGACAAGACACCAAAGTTTTATTTATAAATTTCTAGTCTTAATAAAGTGTGACAAAGAGTTGTATATCTGCCATGAGAGGTAGCTTGAAACTTCATCGAAAAAATATTCGCGGAGGACAATGTCAGACACAAAAACTTAATGGTCGGCGTCGAAGTTAAACTGCACTATACAGGCAGATTAGGATCAAGGATGCACTACACATAAGTATGTGCCGTTAACGGCATCAAACTTTGAGTCGCAACCGTTGCACCAATCTTTGTTCCAAACGGCAGAAGTTCGGTTCAGGGGGTCCTGAGGCACCGTAAAACTTAAAAAAAAAAAAAAAATTAAATGCCGCGTAATTCCCCCCCATCCGCAGCCACGAAGTCTGGCTCGGCCCGCTCCCTTTCACGTCTCACCGCTTCCCAGAATTCGTCGGCAGTAGCGTGGTAGAGGGGACGCAGTAACATGGCTACCTTGATGCACCTCCAAACGTGTTCAATGATATTCAGATCGGCTTTGGGAATCAAGGCAGCTCCGTCAGCCAGGCCTCCTCAAGGAGATACGAGCGTGACAACGCATTTTCTACTTCGGCACTTTCTTGAAATACACTGAAATGCACGTTAGCTAAAAACGTGAACATTGGGCTGCACAGGCATCTTGACGGTGGTTTCGTCGACCAATCATTTCGCTAGCAGATGGCCGGAAGAGCGGAGCGGTGCAGTGAGCGCAAATAAGAATTTATCTCGGCCTCAGGGTGCGGCTTATTTGCCGAGTGATGCCACAGGCGGCGTAGGTAGTACCATGCACAGGCCGGAGCGCTGTTTCAGCTCATATTGTCCGCGATAAAACATTCAACTACCAAAACACACTGGAAAAACAAAAATGCATTGAGAGGTTTGAGTACCAGATTTTCAGAAGCAAGAGCTCCCATTTTGTTACAGCTTTGGTTTCTGTTTACTGTAAACATTTTTATCTTGTCGGTGACATTGCTTGTTACATTAATCAGCTGAATCAATGCATTAATATCAGCAGTCTCCACACATTGCTGATAACAGTATCTTAGCTCCAGGGTTCAGATGTAACAAGCTTAAACTGGAGCTCATAAGACACTCATTTCAGGTGACACAGATGTCCTCTGGCCTTTCCAAAAAGTCAAATTTGGGGGTTTTACGTGCCAAACCTACGACGGGCATCTGGCACGCCCCAGCGGAGGACTGAGGATTAATTTCTACCACCTGGGGATCTTTCGACGTGCAACCGAAAGCTCGGTTACACGACGCCTTCTCCGCAATATGCCTCCGTCATATTGCGGGTGGCCTTTCCACATTTGCTCCCGAAGATGCACTTAGTAATACACATCATGTCTAGAATTTCTCCGTTTAAACATAGTTAAAAAAAATCTCCCTTTCCCCTCCCTCCCATTTAACAAAAAAGATATTGTCTTATTTTAAATTTCTCTGGTGATTTAAGAAACATAAATAGAGTTTTCTTGTTAAGACCTTGGATGGTTAAGATAATACAATTGAGAACTAGTTAGTTTTGGGGAACCTTCAACAGTCACTTTTGTTTACATTTCATTTCCTTTTCCTGAGCAAATACTTGAAAAATAATCATAGCCATTTTATTGTGATAGGCATGTCCTGGAGACTGTCAACGTGGTGCTGGACCCGGATTCCCTGCATTCACCCGTTGCTCTTCCATGTAAGCCCCTTTGATATGGGAATAGATTTTCAGCTTAGTTTTGTTAGGACAGGAATGAGATGGGCTGCCCTGAGTATATATTGTTACTGTTTAACTTTAGCACACACTTTTTCAACCTGTACAACCTAGTATCAATCCTTCACGTTCATAACCTACGAGACATGCACAGGTGTTGAAGCTCAGTTCTGTGAAAAGAGATATAATATGTTAATTCTTTCTCGGTCATGCTCAGTCCAATAAAAGCAGTGAATTATCTTTTTTTCAGGCTCAACACCTGTAAAAACAAAGGCCGTGAGTGCACTTTAAGAACATCAAAGAAAATAGCGAACCTGCAGCGCTCCAATGCAAAGTATCGGAAGGCAGTGTCACGGTTCAGCAAAAAAAGAAGCCGAAAAAGTTTCCCAGTTGAGTGCCTTAGACACAATTCAGCCACATGTGAACAAAGAGTTCTTTAAATTGGTGTCTATACATGTGAACATGCAGGGTGTCAAAAACAAAGGAAGGAGGTGGCCACAGGAGTACAGACAGTTTACACTGAACCTGTACTTCAATGGTCCAAAAGCCCGGCTTTTATCAGGCGTGTTGGATTTGCCAACTGTGAGGACCCTGAAGTTCTGGCTGTCGAATATCCAGGCGACCACTGGAATTACTCCTCACCTCATTGATCTGGAATTACTCCTCACCTCATTGATGTCCTCAAGGAGACCGTTGAAAATTAGCCACTATCAGGTCGTGCTTGTACACTAATGTTTGATGAAATTTCACTTAAGCAGAATTTGCAGTATGATGCTAAACGCGACGTCATCGCGGGATATTCGGACAATGGTCAAGAAAGGACGCCTGCAGTAGCGAAAACAGCACTCCTGATCCTTATTTCGGGCATTTTGAAAGACTGGATACAGCCTGTAGCGTTCACCGTAGCCAGAACCAAAACATCCGCAGATACAATTTGTGATCTGGTCACGAAATTAATCAGCTGCAGGAAGCCAAGCTTTTTGTTAAGGCACTCATCTGCGACCAAGGGGCAAGCAACATTACTTTGGCAAATCAGCTAGGTGTGACCCCAGCGGCGCCTTTCTTTTTGGTCGATGGGCACAAGATTTTTTTCTTGTTTGACACCCCGCACCTCCTTAAGTGCACAAGGAATAATCTTCGCGCCCCTCACAAGCTCCATATTGGACCTGAAAATGTTTGTGTGGACCTACATTAGGCAACTGTATGAGTCTTCATATCCCCTAAAACTCAAATTGGCAAAACAATTGACTGATAGTCACATCTACCCAAAGCCATTCGGGAACATGAAGGTTAAGTATGCAAGTCAGGTCATGAGTGAGTCTGTCTCAGTTGCTATGTGCATCTTCATGGCCCTTGATTTGTTGCCGGGATCTGCCAAATCGACAGCTGATTTCCTCGACAGAATGGACAAGATCTTTGATTTTATAATTGTCTGAACAGCTCCTCTGTCACGAAGACCAGTGACAAATTGTGTTATGCTATCAGTGATGGCTCGGAACACCTCGTGTTCTTGCAAGAGTGCTTGTCGTGAATTGAAAACTGGCCGTTTCACGGACCTCGGTAGCCTCACACAATCCTTGGGTGGCAGATCACCATAAGGGCCACCCTTCTCCTATGGAAAGAACTCATGCATCACTTTGATTTTCACTACCTCTTCACTCGCAGACCGCAGCAGGACCCTCTTGAAAACCTTTTCGGGTTGATCCCATTAGAGCATGGCTGCAATGACAATCCAAATGAGTTTCAGTTCATTGCTGGACTGCAACACATTTGTGTTGGGAAACTGATGGCACTCTTTCATCAGGGCAACTTAGACAAGAACACTGTGTTGGCACAGCCGTCGCAGATGCCTGCCACAGCTGGTGCTACCACAGCTGTTGTTGAGAAGCAGAGTTCCTCTGAGGAAAAGCAGACAACCCTGACATCGTGGAGGATAATGTCCTCTACTATATCAGTGGTTACCTGGTCCATCAGCTCCTGTTGCACCAGCCACAAGATTGTGTCTGTAAACGTTTCCTCAAGGAAGAGGACCCACAGCTGACAGCATTGCATCAATGTTTTGCGATGCTGAGGTCGAGTGGCCTCCCACCAGAGTTGTTCGGCAATGTGACAGTGCCTTCCGATGAATGTTTTGAGGATGTTAAGAACAGGGAGACTTCTCTCTAAATGCACATTGGCGTTGTTCCTCGTCAACTAGATGTAACTGCTGTGCTTGCAGCACTTCTTATCAGCTGCTTGTCACAACAGGCATTTTGCACCGAGGAATGCGAACAAGCATTCGTAAAGCTATTTACAAAAACATGTCTCATGTGGCATATTTGTTTCATCAATCAATCTCGCAAATCAAAGTAGTAGAAAATCTGCAGCCACTAAAAAAATTAGGAAATTTTTGTAACTTTTGAGACAAAAATCGGTGAAAGAATAGAAACGCTTAGGGACAAGGACAGAAAGCATGGTTCTCTTCTTTGTACATTGTATTCCTGTTTTTTTGCATTTCTTGTTTGCCCTGAAGTTGGGCTTGCAAGGTTGCATGACAGAAAAACCTTTAGACTGTCGTTTCCTCCTCCAAAACATGTTTTTTCTATCATTCTAAGAGGGTGGTCTGGAAGATACTATGTGTACATATCCAGTTGCCATACTCTGGCAGACTAAGCCCCTGCTGTACAAACGACGACAAATTTTGTACAAATACAACTCATGTGTAAAGAAATAATCTAGAAAAAGTGAATACTGACAAATATTTAGAATTGGTGTCTGCTGTAATCTGTTATCACAGAAAGTGTGTATATTATATAAGATAATGTGAGAAGTTCCTACTGCATTTTCAAATGCCTGTTATGTGTATAGAGTCTAGAAAGTGTGAGTACTGAGAAATATTTATAATTGGTGTCTGCTGTAATCTGTTACCGCAGAAAGTGTATGTTTTATAACGGATAATATGAGAAATTCGTACAGTGCATTCAAATTCCTGTTGAATAAAAAGGAAAAACAATTGTATCTTTTTTGCATTCATGTGTCTTTCTTGTATGTTAGCTAGGCTTCAGCTGCTTTGCTGCTGCAACAAAACAACTAAAATAAAAAACGAGGCGATTTTTAGGTCTGCATTAGTTCCAAACAAGATGGTGCTGCCCTATAGTTTCAGTTTCCCTTTCGGTGAGCCGCCATGTTGACTTTAGTACAGCCTCCGGATACCAGGTGATTCAAATGGCGCTGCGGACTCCCAGGGTTTACCAATTCGCGTTCCATGGGCGGTATCAAAAGTTGCACTCCTCTGGTAGTGTCCCCGAGAGTGTTTCTTGTGACGCCATCTACTGATAGCCGCAGCGTTTTGTGACTGCTTCGTCCGCTTCAAGCTATGTGCTTGCAGCGCCCGTCAGGAGATGGCGCTACAAGAACAACTTGAGTAACTGCACCCAAAAGCAGTTAAGGTAATGTTATTTCTGTTGGGTGTTTGCATTGTCGTGATATGTTGTTAATGTTAACAATGGGATCGCATTAAATATGACTACTGGTGTGTAGTCACACGCTGAAGTGCATAAAATGCGATCCCGTTGTCTTTTGTCTAACACCATTGTCTTTTGTCTAACACCTAAGCCCTTGTACCTGTATATAGAAAAACCTTCGTTGAAAAGCTTGCTTGCAGAGCACTAACACACTGTCGCAAGTTGGCCACCACATTGTGCTGCTTGTTATGTTTGGCACTGCTTGCACCAAACCTTGGTGAGCCACGACTGCATCGCAAGAAAAACTTTTCGGATTGAGTCTGTGAAAATTTTGTTTTGCATTGTGGAATAGGTCTTGAATATGCTCATGTTTTGCATAGTAAAAAAGCTATTAATTCATGTAACAATTACTTTACCTCTTTATCACACGTAGTAGGCCCTCCCAAGACCAGGGTCACACCGATTACAGTCCTTCTGTGTTCCCGTACCGTCGCTAGGGTAACAAGGAACACAAGATGGCATGCTACAATCACCGCCATAGGCAATGTGAAGAGGGTGAAGGAAATGTAGAGGCACCAAATGAACCCGAGGAGGCTCCCCACCAACCAGAGGAAGCGTGTGCAAGAAGTGAGGCATCCATTGCGACTGAATTGACAGGAAAGGATACTGATGTGCTCAGCATCAAGAATGCCAGGTTCAAGCAGGAGCTCAACGAAGCCCAGAATGACGTCAAGCTTGCGCAGTCCCATATAAAGAAGCCTGAAAGCCGCAAACACAAGAGCAGAATCTTGGAGCCAGCGGACGGCGGAGGAAGTTCTCAAGTCCAACAGGTCGGTGAAGTTTCACACGGGGACTGTTTCAACTACTGTGTTCAACACTCTGCTAAGCTTCATCCTTTTTGTGTGGACGCCAGACCTCCAAATGCACCCAGCTGACCAGCTCATCATGGTTTTAATGAAACTTCGCCTTGGGCTCCTCAGCGAGGATCTGGCATGCAGGTTCGGGAGCTTCCCAGCAACTGCGAGCAGAGTGTTCCACGCCTGACTGGATGTGCTGAATGCTAACTTTGCGAAGATGCTGCTGTGGCCGTCTCGGAGAGCAGCCCGAAGAAACTTGCCCGAAGCATTTCGAGATGCAATGTTTACCCACGCTAGAAGAATCATCGACTGTACCGAAGTGTTCATCCAGAGACTGACATCATTATCTGCACGGAGTCAAACCTCGCCCAGTTACCAGCACCATAACACCATCAAGGGTTTGGCGGTAATAGCGCCGAGTGAGGCAATTACCTTTTTATCCCAAGCTTGGGGAGGCAGAGTGTCCGATAAAGAACCGATAAAGAAATGTGGCATTCTAAACATTGTGGAACAAGATGACGTCTTCCTCGTTGATAGAGGCTTCCGTTGTGAAGAAATGTTTGCCGTGAAAGGTACAAAAACTGTCATGCCATCGCTCACCAAGCTACAGCCACAGCTGTCTGGAGAAGTGACACGGTCACGAGAGCTATCACGTGTTCAAATACACGTGGAGAGGGCAATCGGAAGGCTCAAGACATTTCGTATTCTTCAGAGTGGTACCTGTCAGTTACATCAAGATGAGTGATGTCGGACTTGCCGCCATTGAAAAGGTGTCGACGGTGTGTGCTAAATTCCCCTAAATTCAGCGGGGAAATAGAGCAAAAATTTCCCCGTCAAATTTAGCGGGGAAATTGAATTGGTGTTAAGGTCACATGACGTCAATTTCTTCGCTAAATTTAGCAGAAAAATTTTCCTGCTAAATTTAGCCGGAAAATGTCCTTGTTGACTTTAGTGAAGAAACGTCCCATAATGCAACGCGCAGTTACGCCAAAGCCGACGACGATGACGCTCAACCCGGCAACGTGCGCCTAAAAGTTTTTTTTTAAATCTCTCGGCATTCTTCACACCATGACCCCAGAAGAGAGTGTCAAATGAAACATTATCTATGTGCAGGTCACGCGTTGAATACACAACGAAAAATGTCTGAGGCAACTGTAGCAACGCCATTTGCCTCTGTACTTGAGTGCAGTAAGCATGGCATTTGTTCAAGTGCATATCTTCATCAAGAAATGAAATATTTTTCTTAGACGCAGCTTTAGTGGCAACTGCCACTCCAGGAGCAGGTCTCATGGCCCCTGGGTCGGAGGCTAAGGTACTATGGGTTACAGCTGCTGATGCAGGTGCAGTGAATGTGGCATATTTGAGTGAGAATGGACACTTCACTTCCAGAAGAGGACTCCCGCAACATGTGCATTACACACTGCCTTCAGAAGCCCCTAGAAATGGTTTCTTTGGCATGACAAAAAGGCCGGACATTCTTACTTGAAATCCTTCATGCTTTCACGACTCTTGTACAACAAAAGCTGCTCTGGCCTTGGGCTAGGCTTCACAATCCCAGCGTATACTTGAAACGCCTGGCGCTGTCAAGTACCCCATGACGTCCGAGTGCACTCCTAGATTAGTTGAGCACGACATCACCCTTTTGAGGATGGAAGCGGTAATTCTTCCTTCCCGTTGGTCAAACCATTAACTTGACACCGACTGTTCTCGTGTAGCCTCCTCAATATGTCTACAATCAGCTGTTGTTAGCCCAACTTCCTTCTCTTCCACCTCACTCAGACCGTGGTACATGATCAAGATCTTAACGGGCCGGCACGCTGGTTGCAGACAGCACTGGTTGCGGACGATTGGATTTGCTAGCCTAGACATGGAGGGTCTCGATTCGACTGACCATTTCAAACCACCCTGTCCCAGCGGATCGGATAGGATTGGATTCGACCTGATCTAAGCCGTTTACGTGGACCGATTCAATTTGTTAACTGGATCTGGCGCACTTCTATCGCATCCATGAAAATGTACCGAATGTCGCACTGTATATGCATTGTAAATAAATAATTGTTTTCCATTAAAAAAAACAAAAAAAAGTGGCGGCGCTCTGTGGTAAGGTTGCTGCTTCACAAGCAGCGGACCCAGGATCAAATCCAGAGAAAGGCGAGCATATTTTTTTTTCTCTTTGTCAAACATTTAAAATATTGACTTTTTTTACAATTTCATTGTAAAGGACGAATGTTTTCGACGAAACGTTGGTCCCTTTCCGGAAGTGCAATGGACAACAGTGGGGCTCGGGCTGCCAGCGGGGTGCCGCGAAGCGGCGTCTACAGGTTGGCCAGGGGATTAACATTTTTTTATGAGCCATCCACGGTCTGTCACCGCACAGCGGCGTAAATGGATGGTCAAGTGGGTTAACACGTGCCTCAGTTACAGACCCCAGAGATACACCTGCCGTCCCCCACTGCACCTCCGAAAAGGGAAAACCAAATGGCATGAGTGAGTGAGTGAGTGATCGAGTTTTATAGGCGCAAAAGCATCTAAGGCTATAGAGCGCAAAGTCTGTGACTATTTCATAAATGGCTTCTAGAGAGGAAAGAGGGCTCCAGTGGCCAGTGATAGAATAAAAGGATGTGCATGAATCTGTATATAAATAATGTGGATGAAAAATTTAAAAATTGCAAAGCAAGTTTAAAGTTGACGTAAAAGTCCAGTGCTTTCTAGGAATTTAAAAACATTTGTCGGATTTATAAAAGGTTCATCTCCAAGCAAAAGAGCAAGGTGTAAAGGCATCTGTGCTGAATAAAACTGGGCAAAGTAGAATTAGCGGTATCTGTGATATGCGGGGCACTCAAGAAAGATATGAACTACAGTTAATGGTTCTGAGCAGTGTTCGCATGCAGGTGGATCCTCTCGGCAAAGCAGATACCCATTCGAAAAAACGGTCCCTATGACGGGCACTCGCCCACTCCTGTAGCATCGGCTTCACAACATGGAGTTTGTTGTTGGTTTCGCAGGACCATTCCTCTTGCCATTTACACTTGATACTTTTCTTTACGGTCGCTTTGTAGTCTTGGCAGAGTATGTCGTGAATACCAACCTTCCTTGTAGCACATGTGGAAGCAGCATGATCAGCAGCTTCATTGCCGGGAATACCCACGTGACTAGGCACCCAGCAAAAGACTATCTGCAATCTGTTGTCCCTAGCCGCAGCAACCACTTTATGTTTTAGCTCAGTTATTAAATGGTTTTTCGCTATTTCAAGGGATCTGAGTGCTCTCAGAGCACTTAATGAATCAGTGTAAGCTACAGAGTATGGATGCCTATTTTTGATAATATAGTCTATGGCCAATAGTAAACCGTATAACTCGGCAGTCAAGATAGTTGCACTGGAATTAATCCTCCGCACACATTTAAGTGATGGTCCAATCACGGAACAGCCGACACAGAAATCGGTTTTTGTGCCGTCAGTATAAAAGCTGGATTAGTCTTTATATGTATATTGTAGCTCAAAGAATTCCTGTTTTAAGACTTCTGGTGGGGTATTTTTCTTAGTGTACTCAGTAAGTGACAAGTCTGTGATGAGCAGACCACGTTTTATGCTGCCACTGTTCCCAAAAGCTGAGCAACAGGTGGGTTTGTCTGAAGGCTAGCCGATACGGCCGCAGTCTTGTTCCGCAATGAAAAGGGAGGCTTAACAGCGGGTTTGCTTTGGAAGGTTCGTTCAACACGTGTTCCCTCGACTAGTTCCCGACACGGATGTTGTACTACAGACCGTATCCTAAGAGAATACATTAGACCTAGGACATCTTGTTTTTTCTCTAGAGACGTTTCATTAGCTTCAGCATAGAGGCTCAGCACAGGGGATGTACGAAACGCACCAGTGGCAAGTCTGATCCCTGCATGATGGATTGGATCCAACATTTTCAGTGTTGATGCACTCGCTGATCCATACACCAAACATCCATAATCTAGGCGTGACCGCACAATCGACTTATAGATTCTTAGAAGGCACAGTCGATCGGAACCCCAAGTCATGTGGGAGAGAACTCTCAGAATATTCAAGGGTAACTGCAAAGAAAAAAAGTTTCTTTTAAGCAGCCTAATTGGGTCAATTATGTCAAAAAACAATTTTTCCGCAAGCAAAAAAAAAAATTTTACAGCAATATTTATTGCATGAGACCGATTTTAGTTTGCGGCTATTTCGTCCATTTTGAATCGCACGCCACGAAGTCGGTATTCCGTGACGTTGAACACCAATCGGCTGCTATACTTCTCATTGGCTAAGAGTTTGATTGACAGCTTAGATCTTGGTTGTTAAACCTTTGTTATATGTTGCAACTTTCTTTTGAAAGACATATTTTTACGTTTAAAGAATAACCCATGTGATGAGAGTTATTAATCTTAACAAAATGTTTACAAGACGGGCACTTCCGTTTGGATTCATACCATAACAAACAAAAGCTTCGCCATTTTTTCATGGCCGCTAAGTCTCTGCTCCCGCATGTATCACCTACCTCGACTAATCGTTTCGCCGAAATGATAAGTGTTTCGTGCTGACCCAGGTGCTTGAGTGAGACTTCTTGAAGTGAAGTAGTGTGTGTTTAGCAGCTGTCGCAGGTGTTAGTGATAGGAAGCGACGCGGGGTTTTGACTTTCATGGCGCGGTTCTTTCGTTTTCCTCTTTGCTGGCTTAGCGTGCTTTTTTGTTTGCTTGCGCGTGCAAATACCTACTTTTCGGAGATGTCAGATGAGTGATCCCGACAGCGAGCCCTCCAGCAGCCATATTGCCCCGAAAGGAATGCTACTGGCTGGAGGCAATCGGGCGTTCGCGTAGCGACAAACGCGTCCAGTTACGTTCTCGTCATATCGCTCTGGAGGCCGTCGAGATTCGCCCCGTGTGCACCTAACGTCCGCGACTAGACACAAAATAAAAAAGCACTATGTTCACTACGTAAAAAGTGGTCTCAGTTCATGCATCTGTAGGCAGGTACGAAATCGTGCCCAAATTTATTCACACCGCACGATACAGCATGTCGCTGTGCAAACGCAGTCCAACACGAAGCATAGAAACGGCAGATTGAGGACAACAATTCGGAGTCCATTGTTCAATTAAAACGACATAATTTTGTTGAAAACGCCCGCAGCTTTTTACTCACCGTATGCGTCGGGAAACTTTCACATTTTGAAACAGAACGAGGCAGATTTACTTTTAAAAAAGCCTCGCTGTGTCCTCCCGGACCAGTTTGACTGGATCAGCTGATGACGATGTTACTGAACTGGTTGAACGTCAACCCCACAACAACCAATTTGCGCTCCGTGTTAGCACCGCATTACACACACCACGAATGTTTCAGCTCTTTGTCGCATCGCCGTCTTGCACCAAACAGAACGAGATCACCGAAACCAACGCAGCGCTGTCGTGAACCTTGGCTTGTGGTTGCGTACTCGTGGATTCTGTGACTCCCTTCGCTTTCAAAGCACGCACGACGATTACGAATGATACTTTCCATTTTCCGAAAACACCACAGGGGCACTTCTCCGGTCACGTCTTCGCTACATGTGCTCGCAAACCACGTCAAACCAAAACAATACCGCCGCCGTGCGTTGTTGCCAGATCTTACCGGAAGTCGAGACGCTGCATCGTTCAACTCCGCAACGCAAGGAGAGTGAGGGGCGGGGCGTACTCCTCTTCCGTGGGGGTCGAAAGAGAGGGAGTTTCAAATGTGGAGAGGTTCTAACTCCGACTAAATTACGTCCTGTGGCATAAATACTGATAAAAAAATTATTTTTTCGCGGAACATTTGTTTTGTGACATGCTTGTTCCAATTAGGCTGTTTAAAAAAATGCTTTTTTTTTTTTTTTGCAGTTATGGCAGTTTGTTTTTTATGGCATTTTTGTTTTAGAGTTTTGATATGCTGGCTGAAAGAAAGCTTGGAGTCGAATATAAGCCCTAGAAACTTATACTCCGTTTTTATCTGAACTGATGCACTGTATATGGTCAACGAAGGCGTCGCCATCACACCACGTTTCCGTGAAAAACAAACACAAGCAGTCTTCTCCGTGGAGAACTTAAATTTGTTATTGTTAGCCCACCTTGTCACATTATTAATAGTCAGCTGAACATGCCCTTCACAGAATGCAAGGTTACATGAGGAAACAGCGATCTGGAGGTTATCTACATATAGCGAATAGTGGACCGATGGTGGTATGACACGTGAGATAGAATTGATTTTTATTGCAAACAGAGTAACACTTAGGACACCGCCCTGTGGAACACCGTTTTCCTGTACAAACTATCGTGAGTGTACAGACCCCAGCCTTACTCGGAAGGTGCGTCTACCTAAATAGCTCTCAATAGCATGGAACATGCGGCCTTGGATACCTATGTCCAATCAAGTCCCTCAAAATTCCATACCGCCAGTTGCTTATGCTTTCTCGTATGCTTTCTCGAGATCGAAAAACACGGAGAGGCAGTACTGTCTATTGACAAAGGCCTCTCGAACGGTTGTCTCCAATCAAACCAGTTGATCCTGCGTCGAGCCGGACGAGCGGAAACCGCACTGGTATTTATCCAGAATGCAATGTTTTTCCAGGTGCTGCATCAGTTGTCTATTAATCATTTTTTCGAGGGTTTTATACAAGCAGCTTGTCAATGCGATTGGCCTGTAACTAGTAGCAGCATCCGAGTTTTTTCCAGGTTTTTTAAGCAGAGGGATAATTGTAGCCGTTCTCCAAGCTGATGAAAAACGTCCCTCCTCCCATATTCTGTTGAAAAGGTATAAAACCAGATCAAGTGTGGACGGGTGGAGATGATTCAACATGATGTAGTGGAAACCGTCAGGACCAGTTGCCGAGGGTTTGACGCTATGAAGTTCAATAAGGGTGAAGAATCTATTATAGGCTCCCGTGCACCACCAGGTGCCTCTATGGTCCTGGCTTCTTTCTGTTGTTTTAGCCGAAGAAATGATGGTGAATAGTGCCTGGAACTTTAAACAAACTCGAAATGTTCCCCGAGAATATCGGCTTGTTCCTCTAGACTTTTTGGACAGGTTCCGTTGCAGGATAACAGGGGGATGGTGAAACCACTATAATACCCTAGTTACACGGGCGCTTTCAACTGCCATTGAGTCAACGATAGTTGACTCAATCGCGATCAATCGGAGTTACACGGCGGCGCCAACTGTCATTGAGCCGCTAATGACAGTTGAGTTCAACCGAGATCCCCTACCTCAGTTCAACAGAACCAACTGAACGGACTTCCCCAACTGACGTAAAATGGCGCCTCTCCGCGGGACCGCTGCCGCCGACCATCGTTTCCGAGGCACTTACTGTTTCGAAATGCAGGGGGAGGCGTCTAAAAAGAATCGTAGCAGCAAAATATCGGGGAAGGAATAGATTTAGAAGTCTGAACTGCCGCTCAAATGATCCCGGCTAGCCAGCAAGCCACCAAACGAGTGAAGATGGCGGCGGGACCAGCTGTGTGAATGGACAGATAGTAATGGGTGCACTGCACCCATCGTAGCAGGTGGTAGCTAGCCCCACCTAGCCTAAAATATGCGCAACTTAGCCCTGAGTCTGCTTTGGTACTGATGTAAACGCCGCTAAAAAACAACAAGGTATTGAAGATAATGTGCGATATACTTATAGTAAACAAAATATAATTCTCCGAGTAGATTACTTTAACAATTAGACTGATCACGAGGAACAAAAACTAGTTTCGTTTTAGCTTCAACTGGGTTCTAGAGAGCCGTGTAGTACCATCTCAGTTCAGTTCAGTTCAATCACAGTTGAGGCCGATAATTGTGATTGAACTCAACGACAGTTCAAAGCGCCTGTGTAACTAGGGTATAAGATCCATTGATTTTGTTAATTCGGTCCCAGACCTCTTTCGGGGACGTGTGGCTATTTATTGATGTCGCATACCCTTGGAAACTTGTTCTCTTCGATTGCCGGCGAATGTACCGTGTACGGGCCTTTATTCGCTTAAAGCGAAGACGATTGCTTGATGTCGGATACCGTCGAAATATGCTCCATGCCTTGTTTTGTTTTTTTCGTGATTCTGAGCATTCTTCATTCCACCAAGGCTTGAGACGGCGTGGGAGGCATCCCGAGGTCATGAGGATTGCCATTATAGCTGCCTGAAGGATACAATTCGTTAAGTATTCGTTCACTTCATCAATTGAAAGCTTGTCAAGAGATGTGCATGCGAGCAGTGAGAATTCGCTGAATTCTGACCAGTTTGCCTTCTCAAATTTCCAGCGGGGAGTTCGGCTAGGGAGGGTCGCACCTGGGTTATTTCGTCTTAAAACAATCGGCATGTGGTCGCTGCCTAAAGGATTATCTGTAACCTGCCATGAAAAGAGTGAAAATAAAATAGGTTCACTTATAGAGAGGTCAATTGATGTAAATGAGTTTGTAGGTGCACTAAAATATGTAGGTTTCTTTTCGTTAAACAGACACAAATTTGTAGATAAAATAAACCGTTCGACAATTGCTCCACGAGTATCGCGCCTAGTACTGCCCCATAAAGGATTGTGTGCATTAAATTCGCCAAGAATAATGAATGGATGGGGGAGTTGAGCGATGGGTGACTCAAGGTCTTCACACCTTAAATGAAAGTTCGGAGGAATGTAAAAAGAACAAAGGGTTATCAGGCGGTCTGACACAAAGCGAACAGCCACTGCTTCCAAGACACGGGAACCTCAACACATGCAGCTGATTTTTGCGCTACTATGGCCACGCCGCCAGAAGAGTAAGAGGAGTGATCTCTATCCTTGCGGAAAAAATGGAAGTGCCTTAAGACACTTGACTGACTACCCCTCAGGTGAGTTTCCTGGAGACAGACTGCCAGTGGACGATATTCCTCCAAAAGGGAGCAAACATTGTCATAATTATGTAGGAGGCCTCGGCACTTCCATTGAATAAGACTCATTGTCGGTTACAAGTTTGAAAGTCAGGACCTCGAGTTCGTAGCCTTAGCGCATAAGCAGCTAAAGCTGTAATGCACCACTCACAAACTAGGGTTTTAAGAAAACATCTAAAAACTAATTTAATAAAAAACGAAAAAGGACATGAATGGGTATGGATGTCAACAGGAGGGCAGTTCCGACCAAACCTTCGGGGGAAAACAAAAAAAGGTAGTGCCCCAGGCGAGGGAGTTGCCAATAGTCCTCTGGCTGATCCTTGTGGAGCTGCCCCCTCTGACCACCAAGGGGGTCGAGACTTTAGGCCAACGCCACTGGCGAGGGAGTCGCCATTATTCCTCTGTCCCAACTGATCCCTAAGAGTGAGTGAGGTAATGCAGGTGAGCGACAAAGAACAGTGATGCTGTGAGGTGTATGAAGTGTTTATGAAAATTTTTGGGAGTTGAAACAGCATCCACGACTAAGCACTTGCTATGTGCCAGCTTCTGGACCTGTCCCTTTAGTTTTTTTCTTTGGGTCCTCAACTTTTGACGAGATTTTACCACCCTTCAGGGCAGGTGGAGGCTCCGGCGGACCGCTGGAGACATCCATTGCCTCGACCTCGCGATGCGAGGAACATGAAAGGCGCCCCTCAAGGCACTGTGACTCTGTCGTCACAGTTTTCTCACGAGGACGTACGGGCAGACGGCGCAGGGCCGTCGCCTTTGAGGATGCGGTTTGAGTTAAATCCCTCTGTTTTTGAGGGATTCCAGGTGAGATTTTGGGGGCTTGAGGTTTGCGCGGGGTAGAAAGGTATAAAAGGCAGACCTGTGTCCCCACGGAAGCCGTTGTCGGTGCAGCTCCCTTGCTGACCACAGCGGCGTAGGTGCCTCTCTGTAGGAATGAGAGGCGTTTTTGGGCTTCAAAGTAGGTCAGATTTTCTTCGGTTTTCAGTGTTAGTATTTCTTTTTCTTCTTTAAACTTTGGGCATGAGCGGGAGTATGCAGGGTGAGCACTTGAACAGTTCACGCATTCGGAGAAATCACTTGCACAGTTGTCAGTAGGGTATTCATTGCTTGAACATTTTCCGCAGGTTGCCCGTCCCCTGCAAATGGCTGCCCCATGTCCGAAACGCTGGCAGCTAAAGCAACGTCTCGGATTGGGGATAAACGGTCGAACCTTGCAGTTGAGATAGCCTGCCTTGACCGCCTGGGGGAGGGTCGTGGAGTTAAATGTAAGCACAAGGTGCTTCGAAGGCTTCTCTTGGTCATCTCGACGAAAGGTAATACGCCTCACTGCAGTCACACCCCGATTGCTGAGTTCTTCAAGGATCTCATCCTCAATACTTTCCAACAGATCATCTTCGGAGATCACGCCCCGAATGGTGTTGAGAGATCGGTGCGGCGTTACTGTGACTTTGTGATCAGCTATACTAGTAAGTCCAAAGAGCGCTTTACTTTGTTGCTCAGTTTTAACCTCGACAAAAAGGTCTCCAGAGTGAAGCTTCTTTGCTTTGTAAGTTTTTCCAACAGATGATTCCAGGGTTTTTGCCACAAGGAATGGGGAGAGCTTTCCCAAGTGGTAGTTCGTATTCACAGTGCATTACTAGAAACTTTGGGAAGGCTTGAGTATTATTAGTAGTCTTTAGAGGAACGGTGGCTTCGGTGCGAACTCTTTTCAGAGATCGATCAGAAGGAAGTTTAGGTTTGGAACCCATATAAAAATGGGAGATCTTCGACATCTGCGGTGTGCCGCCCACCGTGGAGCCCAACATGGGACAGGGTAACGGCACATAACAAAAATGGCTTTGCTGTGCACGTTACTCCAGTAGCACCTACACAGATGTTATACCCAAGAATGGGTCTAGACTAGCGTCCTCCTCCACTCAAGGTTGGCCCTTGCCGCCATGGAGGTGAAAGGGGAATGGAGAGAAAAGAGAGAGGAGAAGTATAAAAAAAGGTAGGAGTAAAAGATCGGAGGGGATAGTAGAAAAAAAGGCGACTAGACTGAATCATCCTGGCCGGGCCTTACCAGGACTCCCGTCTACGAGAAGCAGGGGCCGAAGTGGTGTATTGCCTCACCCGGGGGGCCCCAAAGGGTCCAAACCTACACTGTAAAAAATGACCGTGAAATAAACAGTCACCTGACCGTGAACGTCACGTGGCGCCCACCGTAAAAAAAAAAATACGGTATGTTGACAATGTTTTTTGAGTGAAAAGGGTACGGCGACGGGAGGAAAGAAGTGGAACGAGAGAAGGCACGGCGACGGAAGGAAAGAAGCGGAACGCCCCAAGCGAGGCGCGCTACACACTCCGCACCACGCTCCAGACACACGTACGGCACACACGTGATGTGTTGGGGGCCTTCTGCGCCTGCGTCGTCAGGCTGCTCTCCAGTTCGCGGCTCGCGCCTTGACCCTCGCCCACAGCCCTCGCCATCGCGCTTCTTTGCTTTCGCACCTTCGCTGCCTTCGCCACCTTCGCTGCATTCACGCCGTTCCCCCGTTCCCACCGTCGGGTCGCCATATTTGTTTCCCGAAGGAAGAAAACAAAGCGAGGAAAGTTTGCGGTAAGGAGCACGACCGTGGCTACCAAGACAGCTGACGGCGCAGTACCCGAGGCGTTTGGCGGGCCCGATAGTAAACGAACATAACGTGAGTATCATTTTGAATATGAATGTGGCAAACACGATCCGATTCTGAGAAAATTAATGCCCGTGGCCGGCAAGATCGAGAAAGAGCCGACACCGACAAACCGGCAGCACGTGCGTTGACGGAGTGCATCGCTGGCCGGCTGGCGATCGTCGTTCGCGCTCCTTTTCGGGAAGGGAGCACAAACGATTGAGAGCCAGCCAAAGATAGCTTCAGATTAATACTGCACATTCTCGCGATTTGTCGGTCTTAGCTCTTTTCTCTCGCTTTAGTGAGGTGACGGCTTGAACAACCATGTTTGTTTGCCGCGTTTGTTCAAAGGGGTCAACCACGTAGGTCGAATATGTGCGTCATTATGACAGCCACGAGTTCGGAGCGCGGCAGATTCCAAGTATACACGCAACTTGTTGTTTGCAGTTCACTACTTATGTAGGGCTCAGATCTCACATATTCCGGTTTCATAAAGGTTAACTGCGCGCGAGTGGACCTCGGCTCGATTTAACGGGTGACGTAAACTTAAACTGCGGCGTGCACGGATGCGTTCGCGAGTGCTCGAGTAGGGCTCAGATAGTAACTCATCTTAGAGAGCACATCGACAACGGGCAGTCAGTCAGTTGCCCGTATTTTAGCTGTGACAAGTCGTTCACTGCGAAACCTACGTTTGCGTCTCACCTATCAAGAAAACATGTAAAATCAGCCCAACAAGCGAGCGGTTCTTCGGAGCAACAGGCAAGCGCTTTAGGCGCAACCAGTTCTTCAGGGCAACAGGCACACATGTTAGTTGCGACCGGTTGTCAGAGCAGCGCCTCTCCAAAAGATGCAAGCATGGAGGATGCTAACTCTGGAGGTGGCACCCCTCAGTTTTCACCATCTCCAAGTGAGTTAAAAGAGTGTGTCGAGTACGATCTGGCTCTCTTTTACCTAAAACTAGAATCTAAGTGCTGCTTACCTGCTTCCACAGTTCAGCATTTGTGGCAAGAAATCGAAAACCTGCATGGCTCGAGTAAGCAGTGCATGTTTAAAGCCTTGCATGACAAGTTGGATGAACGCCTGGGGACGGCTGATGCTAAAGAAATTGTTGCGGATGCAAACAGCCACGATGTATTCAGCAGTCTGAATGCTACCGTGTTCAATAGTGAACACAAAAGAAGAGCCTACTTTAAACAAAAGTTTTCATACGTCCAGCCAGTGCAGATTTATCTTGGGCGTGACGGAAAAAAGAGAGATCGCTCATTTCAATATGTGCCAGTACTGGAAAGCTTAAAAAGCCTACTGCAGAATGGTTCGCTTGCTGACTGCATTCTTAACACGTCTTTCGATGACAGGGACGCGAGCTACATGCAAGACATATCAGACGGTTCAGCCTACAAATCAAATCCTTTCTTTAGTACTGGGGTGCCAACATTTAAGCTACTGCTGTATCATGACGCTTTTGAGGTTGTGAATCCTTTGGGATCCGCAAGGAAGAAGCACACTATTTACTATTTTCTCATTTTTTAAACTTTTGTAGGGGATGATCTGTGGACTGCCCACGAGTACGCACTCAGCATTGATGGCAGGCTCATGATTCAGAAGATACCAGACATCCCTACGGCATGGGCTGCACTCTTCGCGAGTCACTATTGCTTTCTGCTACGCTGAAGGCCTGTCATCGACCCTTGAGTTCCTTCAGAGGTAATTTCCTGTTCTGTGATTTTTGGTATATATATGTGGATGCCTAGTAGGACTCCATACTTTTTATCTATATCATTTCCAGGCTTATTGTTCCTATTGAAATAAAGCAAACACCTTGCACATTTACTGTCATGAAAGACATGGAGCCACAGTTGGTACCTTCCTTCTCATTTGTTAAATAGAAGAGCACATATCTCGCTGATTGGAAAGCTGTCCCAATTGCTTCCGCCAGCTCCAAACAACTATAGCTCCCACATCCTGCACCAATGCTGCACTTTTTATTGAAATTGCACCCGAGCAGAGTCCACAGATCGAGTGCATGCGTTTCGCCGCAAGGCACTGCACATGCAAGATAGAGGCAGGTGAATAAAAACCCTTGTCTGCTCTCGCAGTCAATCAAACAGCTTCAATTGCATGTATGCATAGGCCAGTGGTCTTGGTGTTTCGTCAGGCAGCTGGACTGCATTGTAATAACAAAGCTCAGAAATCAATTTTAGGGAAACATTTAAGCACAAAGCTAACACTGCCTCATACTGGCGTGTGAAGGTGAAATAAAAGGTGAAAAAGGAAATAAAAAAAATAGAGCTTATCTTTCAAACTGATTTGCCTCTTCTGACCATTACATGTCATTTTAACGTGCCCTTCTACAACGAAACAACTCCAGCAATATTGCATATTTTAATATGCTCCCGCTTCTCACTGTAACGTTTTTGTAAAAAAGCTTAGTGTTTGGTCCCATCTGTTATAACTTGTGGGTACTCGGGTTAGGAGAGCTGCAATAGGGGGGCATGAAGAGATGCATGCGGCTCACGAGCTGCAGTTTGGCCCCTCCTGATATTCTCTTTACTAAATATTTGACTTTCTTCTAGTCTCTCCCTTCGGTCATGTATACATATGTAACACATATGACTAAATTGACTAACTTTTCAGGTTACCAACTTGGATGAAATGTTTCTTTTATGGCACTGATGCTTATTGCAGAGGTTTCCTGAGCATGAACCCTGACCGTGGCACCAGAGCCAAGCGCTCCAAGTCAGAAGTGAACAAGAAAGTACTTAACCTGGTCAAGAAAACAGCAGAGCTGGAGTGGAATGTGTGAGGCTGTAAGTATGATTCACTACAGTGTTCACTTAATAAATGGGAAGTGAATATGAGACTCATTTTGAAGAGAAGCAGAAGAAAGTGAAATAATTCAATGAGCGTAAGAGTCCACTGTCACTAGAGAGAAAGAATAATTCTCAGAGATAGATAGATGCAGGGATACATTTGCCACTAACGAAGAGTATGTGAAGGTTTTGTAACAGACCACTGTCTTAGCAAACTATAAGCATTACTCACTGGTATAGTGTGTTTGTCTGCCAGTGATGGATTTACAAAAAAAGTTTTCACTTTGTTTTTTGCAAAAAAAAAAATTGAATTCGGCGCTTGATTAGTACTTCTCGTGAGTCGGCACCTTTATCAAATTATCTCGGCTGGATAGCAAAACAATGATATCACACAGCTTATTTTAGAGCAAAATTTCTGGCTGTAGACAGGTACCTGGAAAGGTTAGTTCGTGAAATATTGAAGGCAATTTTGTAACTATTACCCGTCTGGGAGGGGATGTGATGAAGTAGTTTACAATAATGGTTCTTCATTGAGTCTGGCGAATGAGTGTATAATCTATGAAACGTTTGGGTAAAGTTGCATGAACTCTTTAATGCTGTGAAAAGGGGATGTCAGGTTTCAACAAATAATGTGTTTTGCCAGTCGAGTTTCATGGCAAAGGTCAGTGACTAACACTCTGGACAGACTGACATGTCACACTGACAGATGCAAATAGCGAATAAATGGTGGTCACTTAGCCATAATCCATGGCATCTAGTCACCATTGTTCCAAAATAATTTGATGGCCTAGTTAATAAACATAGGACACCAAACTAGTGCAAAAGACTCCTTAATTTTTAATTTTATTTTTATTTTCATTAGTTTATCACTTAAGACTCTTCCTTATTATTTTTTATAATCTTTTTGTGACACATTTTTTTGTGATTTTACTTTTTCTTTATTGTATTTTTTTTCTCTTCCTGTTATTTTAGCGTCAATGTTGTCTTTGTCTTCCTCTTTCCTCTCATAAAATGTCAGTTGTAAGTAGTGCTCTGTCCTGTCTCATTCTTTCTGTGTTTGTCTTTTGCGCTGATTTTGTGCATCATTTTTTGCAGAGTCCCACCCAGCTTGTCACCATTCTGAGAATAATGGGATCACATAACCATTATCAGTGTGTGGTCACCTGACCATACTGCAAATAGTGAATCGGTCATAGTCGGATGGTCACATAACCAGACACCATGCATCTGAGAGAGCCCAACACATTCTGACCTTTCATAGCTTTTATGAGCATAATCAAGCTTGCCTAAATTTTTTCTTACATTGTTGTGATACTGCTCATGCCTACATTTCCCCACACATTACTTCATCCCATTATTATAGAAAGCAGTGAATAAGACCCTGCTTCATGGCTGGACCATCAGAGTGGGCTTGAGCAAATAATCAAAATTTATTGCTGCTCTGGACAATATACTATTCAATTTTACTTTTGTAAAATTGATCCTGTGCTTTCAAGTTTGGGAATTTTTGGCATTATGTGTGGTCTGTCCAATCTAGTTAGCCACCACCGTTGGGCGCACTCTTAACCATACACTTGTGCACCACAAAGGTTTCACACTGATCTGCATATCTCGTCTCGCTGTAGCAGAGGTGCATGCTTGGGAAGGAAAGTTGTCATTTAAACATATGGTCCACATGTCTTTGAACAGACAGGGAAGTTGAAAAATGATAATCTGAAAATTCTAAGTTGGTGTAAGATTTCAAAAACCAAGTTGTTTGCTAGTACAGGGTCTTCTAAAAAGTTCACGCACTAACATGGCCCACAAATTTGAACATGTATATTATTTAGTGCATGGATTAAATGATGGAGATGTTAGTATTGTTGATAACAGTGTGGACATATCAAGTAGTAATATTTCTTGAACGGATATATTACTAGTTAAATTTACATGTTAGAATAAACATAAAAATCTTTGTTAAATGCAATTGTTGTGAATAACTATATTACAGAATTTTGTCCCTGAACTTGACACTGGTGGTAACGCAGGGGTGGGAAAGGGAAGCAGGCATTGTCTTCTAGTTTTCACGGGCAAACAGATCTGGGGGGGGTCTTAATGTAGTATTCACAACAGAATGAATAGGAAGTGTGCTTTCGAAATCCAAAACTTCCTTTTGTTGCTTGAAAATATATTTTTGGCTCGCCCAGAAGGTGCTCCGAAATTACTCTGACCGTTTACATCACATCAGCACTAGCTTGGAGTTACTTTCCTTGATTTTTTCAGTCTGTGGTTTTCTACTCATTCTGTTCTGTTTGAATATGTCTGTTGAAGGTCGGTCATCCTATGTGGGAACGAGGCATGCAACATGGGGCTCAGGCTCATTCAACACAAGGTCTTGGCAGCAGGAAGATTTCAGCAGCCATAAGCAATGGCACTTGGGTCTAAATTCGGTGAGTATGATAATGATCGAGCACCCAGCTGCTTGTGTGAAAAAAAAATGGGGGGACACTTATGATCGGCCTTAATGTATGACACGACAGCGGGAGGGCAGGGGGTGCAGGAGGAGAGGGGAAGTGGGGGCAAGGGCAGGGAGGGCAGCAGTAGGGGGGGGGGGAATCCTATGATCCCTTGCATGCACAAGGGATCGTGGCGCAAAACATCGAGGGGTTTTCTCGACATGCCGACGCTGGACGCCGGTTCTTTTGCTGCATTAACACTATTGGGTTGAAACATAACTTACCTAGCCTCACTTAAAACTCAAGCATAGCTTTACTATGCTGCCTATAATTACATGAAAAAATGTCTATGTGATGCTAGAAATGAGACATGGTTAGCATGCAGTCATATATTTTAAGAGAAATGATGCCACACTAGGTATAGTGCATCTCATACATGGCAAATATAGGTTGATGAAATGAGAAGCATGTAAGTGGCGGCTGCATCACAAGCTGTCCATGTTTATTTTGGATATCATCTCAAATTGAAGTGCTGAGCACACTGCTTTAACCATTTGTTTATCTGAAGTGACACTAGGCACAGTGCACAGAGATTCTATTGCCAGCTAAGCCTGACGTTCGCAGCTTGCCCTGATGCAACCGGCCACGACTATTCGTATCTCTTTCGGTGTGAACATGTCAGAGAAAGGTTAATGATGCGTTTTCATTAGTGCACGGTGGCAAGAGAATTGCAGTCTCTGGTGGTGGGAAAAGACTAGTTCTACGTTAGTGCCAACAACAGTCAACCAGCTTAACTAGATAGAGAGGAGGAGTAAATTTCTATGTGTGCTGCTTAATTAATGTCAACCCCTGATTTTGAAAACAAACTCACTCAGCTCTTAAGTTGAGAAATGTCTAGTAAGTGAATAGTAGGCTTTTCCATTAAATAGCTGTATTTTTGTGCAGCACTCTCTGCCAAACTTTGTGCATATCCTCTCATTCATTTGCCCATGTATATAGGGCTGTGCAGGGATACTGAAATGGTATTCGAGAAAACCAGAATACATGTACTACATGGCTAATATATAGCTACTGAGATATAATGAAGTTTGACTTGATTAGGAGAAGCTCAGCTAGAGGGGGGGGGGGGGGGGGAAGGGGGGGGGGGGGGGTCAGTTGTCACATAAAGCTTTCAAACATTGTAAACAATATCAGCATCATTAGTTTCTTTGCACAGTAAATAAAGCGTGGCTAACATTATACAACATATCTGTTAAATTCCTTCTATTTTGGCACATTTATATATGTTATATTGATAACTGGTTTCTTTCTTTTCCAGATCAGAGGGTATACAGACCTGGGTCCTCATCATCCAAGTAAATAAATGTTCTCTTTTTATTTCTATCCTACACATAATTTATGCTGTGTTCTGGCTTAATTGCATTTGCATGTACATACACAACGATCGCATTGCAGACATGAAGACCACACTACAATTACAATAAACAGCATGCCACATATATTACAGGCACAAAATGGCTAACCTAAGGAGACTTCATGACCCATTGTTTGATTCATTGTCTGTTGACCAGTAGTAGGAAGTAAATCGAAGCAGCAAAACATGTGCGGTGAAACGCTAAGCATGTCATACAATGCGGTGGGAAGATGATAAAATCCGACAATGCTTACTTTTGTCGAATTTTCCATACTTTCTAACGTGTTGTACGAAGTGCTAGCGCTTCATTGTGCCAGCATTTTGCACCTTCAATTTACTTCTTACGATGGCCAACTGGCAGTGAATTAAACGGTCAACATTTTTACGGTGACCATTAAATTAGCAGTCGGTTGACCGGCAAATAAACTGCCACCATGCCGTGATCTTAGCGGCAGTCAGTAAATCTCGTTTACGGTCTGTTCAGCATCGCCCCGTAAAATTAACGGTATCTTTTTTTACTGCGACCGTTTAATTTACTCGGAGATGACAGTCAGGCAGTAAATTTGAATTTACGGTCTGCCGTATAAATTACGAGAAGTTGCTGGCAGCCAGAATGCCAGTCAACTTACCGTAATTTTGACGGCCCATTTTTTACAGTGTACCCCGGGCTCGGGAAAGCCACGCACAGCCAGACATGGGCGGGCGAACCCGCATGGCTCGGGGTCCGTGGAGACGCCTCTCCAAACACCTAGAGCACTATATAGCTCATACGGAGCAGAGTAACGCAATCCTTTGAGCCCCGTGTTTTGCCGACAACATGGCCGACAGAGCGGCTCGGCGCGAGTCACGTGGTGGTACTCAGGGTTCCAGGAGGCGGCCCGCCCTATGGGAGAATACATGGAGATCGACACAACACGGCTGATTAAAAAATGAACGGCGAGTTCACACTTTTCAAAACTAGTCTGTCGTGAAGTTAGTAAAGCACTAAACGCTTTATCAAAGTTTTAACAATATCGGATGCGTGTGCAAATTTTGAGAAGGCAATTTTCAAGGCAATGGCGTTTGAAGCAGACGATTTTTCCTCGCAGCGGAGATGGGCTTTTCGGGTTGGCCGGAGCGGGTCACGTGAATGGTGTGACGTCGCCGTGTCGTCTGCTGCATGATGCCGCTCAGGTAATTTTTAAAAAAAAGTCAGGTCCTTGCGGGGCACAAAACTTAGCGCAAAGTATTCTAAAGTGTTCCATTATTATGTCAAAAATGATTGCGATTCCGTACATTCCCACAATACTGGAGAAACAATGATTTTCTCACGTTCTCCATGTATTTCTGACCGCAGTTGGAACCTCCAGGCATTTGCCGCTAGTCGCCGAGAGGCGGCGTTCTAGATTGCGCTACTCTGCTCCGAAGGAGCTATATAGTGCTCTACAAACACCTGCCTTCACAGGTGCCCCCCGCGGGGCAAATGGCATGAGCCCTCCACGTCATGCGTATAGCCATATCCGCTCGAGGTGCACGTCGTCGTGTGTATAGCATAACTCTATTCAAATATACATTGTACTACACCTGTGTAACTTACTTAAAATGCTACGAGCATTTTTTATTTGCCTTTGTAACTAACTGAAAGCGGGTGCGCATAGTTTGTCTTTTTTAAGTGCCTGGAGAAAACTGTCACGTTTTTTGTCACGGCCTTTCAGCGCATAAAATGCAAACCCATTCCCGATGTTTATCGCTGAATACACCGTCGCGTGAGCAGTTCTCTCCTACTTTCTTGAAAGAATAAACTTTTCTTAGGTTGTATGCAAGAGCTTTGCACTACTAGTGGGAGTGTTTACCGTCCCACTGAGCCCAGACTGTCCTGGCGACCACTGGACCCGAAATCTGCAGCATATGCAATCTACGAAAAGTTCCTAATAAAATGAGACATCCCGGTCCCCTTGTGCAACGCTGTTCCGAAGTGGACCCCAACAATTCCTGTTTGAATCACTAGTTGTTGTTTTTTTCGTGAAAACTGCATGATGCATGAACATGCCGACCAGAACAGCAGCACCAGGGCCGACAGTCCTCGCCATCGTCTCTGCCGCCATCTTCGCTTTTCTGGTTCTTAGTTCGTCCGCAAGAGGGCGAGCTGCAGGCTGGAGTTGCGTGGGAAATATATTCTCAATTTAGCAATTCAAACCAATTCAAACTGGTTTGAACTGGTTTGAACAGCTAAATTGCTCTCCAAAACCTGGTTCAGTTTCGGGGAGCAAAAAGCGGTTCAAACTGCTTTTTGCTCCCCAAAAATGAACCGGAACTGAAACCACAGCCGTAAACCCCAGCCAAACTAAAAGAAATTTTGTTTCGACACTCCCGCAGACTAAAGGCTCTGTTAAGGCTAGCCCACATGGCGCGTTTTTCAGTGCGTCTAAACGCGCGTCTCGGCTTGGCGCGCGCGCTACGCAGGACGCGCGCGCCCAGTCAAACCACACGTGGCGCTACCGGGCAGTGCTTCGCGTCTGTGTTTCCGAAGCGTCCGCCCAGTGTAGCCAGACGCGCTTGAGAAACAAAAGCAAAGCTGAAATAGGAATCGCGCGTTAAATAATAGATGCATGCAGTAATATTTAATTTTCTTAATATTAAGCACCATTTTTATTACAGCAATTCTAATTAAGCTCAATATCTCTTATTTTCATCCTTTTTAGTCCGTACGCCTCATCCACCTTTAGGTATGCCATTGGCATCACCATCTCCCGCGCCAAAACGCTGGCCGCTACAGATCAGAGGTTGCGTAGCTGCTGTTATTGCCGATAGTGTCAATTTATTACCTTTGTCTCTCGGATTAATATATTACTTTTAACAAAGCTCTGTGACGCGGACAAAATGGAGCGCGAGCTGGACGTGCTTCTTTTGCGCAAGAGGCTCGTGCTCTTGCAGCTGCTAGTTAAGAAAAGAGCACGAGTAGAGCGTAAATGGTGGGTTCGCCCAATCTTCGAGAAGCGAAGAGAAGGAGGACTTTACCATACTGCGGTAAGCTCCTCTCACGTGACTTATGTGCATTCGCATGCATAACACTTTGTGATTTCTTCACTTCAGATGAAACGTATGAGAGACGGCGACGTCGACTTCTTTGTGAGGTTTTACCGCATGACGCCTCCGACTTTTGATGAACTGCATGACATGGTGAAGGAGGACCTGACACGGCAGTTCTTCATCCGTGAGCCGCTTCCATCGGAAGAACGCCTTGCGATTGCCCTGAGGTATCGTATTTTCAGAAGCTGCCTCTATTGTTTACATGTGGGTCAGATATTCCCGTCTAGGGTGATAGCCATTTCTTTGAGTCTGCCTGCGCGTAATGTGTGAAAAATATGGGAATGAAAACTTCCCATTCCCATCACATAGCCCTTCCAACGAACGAAAGCTAGCGACGAAGGTTACAATCAGTCAGCCAAACTTGCGTAGACTGGTCGTGTGAAGTAAGATGCATCAATGAAGCGAGCAAAGGTTGCACTCTGTATTTCATTCTGTTCTATTGCAGCTACCTATCATCTGGCCAACAGATCAAGGACGTGGCCCTGCTATACAGGGTTGGGCTGGAAACAGCGCGACAGGCAGTCCATGTCACATGCCGGGCCCTGTGGGAGAGGCTGCACCAACCATTCATGAAGGTATGTTCTACTAACTTGATGTGATATGTTTCACATTTCTTTGTAAATAGGAAAAAATTAAAACATGGTTATGCTTGAAGCGAAAAAAGTCAGCGATGTAACTATTGATGAAAATTTGTAGTCATTTATAAAAATGCAAACAGGTGGGTTTATCAACCTACAAAGAAAACTAACAAATCTACTACAGATCGCAACCATGCTAACACGAACAAAACTTTGAGAAAGTTGCAATTCATATATTATTGTTACCACAATTACTCAGTCGGAAAGGATACTTGGTGAGAGATCCGACAAGAACCTCAAGAAAAAGCTTAGTACGTCATATCTGCATCAGTGCTTCGAGTCCGGGACCTCCTCCTCCAATTTCGGCAGGGGTGTTGGAGACCCTCCCGTTGTACCCGAGGTTACTCTGTCTTACTGTCGTAAGGCCTGTTCACACATGCAGCGGAGCGCTACAAGCATAGCGCTAACCTCGCGCTAAGCACGTGCTGACGGCAGCGTTCACCAGCTTTGTATCGCACCGTCAAAACTGTTGCTCATGGCAGACAATAAGTAGCTGACGACACGTGAGGAGCGCTACATCAGCGCTTTGCTGCATGTGAGAACCGGCCTTTAGTCCTGTGCTTGGGGAACAGAGTCCTGGTAAATTGTAAGAATACATAGCTGTAGATGTGTCGGTTTAATGTTTTCGAAAAAGAACAAATAGAGCCCCCCCCCTCCCCCCAAAAAAGCATTACTTTTTAACTTTTTTTTTTAGCAGCATTGTGTTTCAAAGTTTGTTTGGGGGGGTTGCGGGAGGGACTACAGTTGGGGAGGTACAAATGCTGAAAGGATGTGAGTTTGTGCACCGAATGTTCTGCCAGAGCACCAGCGCCACGGCGTTCATTTTCGTTGCCTGCGGCGCCGCTATCATAGTCGCTCTTCTATTAACACGCACAGATAAGCAAGCGCCTAGACATTGCATACCCTTGCAGCGCGTACTTCATCTGTACATACAAGTGCGTGTATCCACAATATGGATGAAGAGGTTCGTCTCAAGGGTGCTTTTGCTAAACAGTTTCTCAGAAACCACTGCAAGAGGCGGCGGTAGTTTTTTTTCTTTTCTTTTTCGATTGCTTTACACAACGAGAGTAGGCAGTTTAGAACTTTGCCCGTCTTTTGTCCGAACCTGTCGTGACGTTTCCCTTCCTTTGCAACTTTGGCACATGGTTCTGTTTACTGTTGCTTGCCATTTTTATTTTTTAGTCATTTTCAATATGTGTGCTTTCTCACAAAACGATAGAAGGGATTTTTTTAATGAGCTGTTTATGCCCACAGATTTATTAATCCAAGGAATAATAGCAGAAAAAAAAGAAAGAAAGATGCTTGCTTTAGTGACTATGAAGCACCGTAGTCAACATGTGCAACAGTGGCAAGCAAGCTGCCATGCCGCGCAACTTGTGAGCTATACATACTGGGCGAAAATACAGCGGGCCTCAGCGGGTACGTGAAAATTACCATCGGGCCGGGCCGGCTGTCTAAAAGGGCTAGCGAACCGCTGGGCAGGGCTGGGCTTAAGTGGCATGAACAGCCTGTACCTGTGCTCGAGCTAGGAGAGACCCCCCCCCCCAGACTGGAGGGGGACTTTAAGCCCTCTCTGCATGTGAAAGAAAGAAACAAAATGGACATGAACAGGATGAGACGTCTTTCTAGGTGCTTAATTTTCCCCAGAATGTAAGCATTTCATTTCAGCAAGCATACTTTCATAAGAATCTATAGATTGGGTTGCTACATTCCATGATAAAATGAAGTGCCGAAAACACTTTAAACAAGGATGTTTCGCTACTTGATTTTGTCCTTGTAACTTGCTTTTCTCCCTGTTTAAAATTTAGTGACCTTTACTGTGTGAAGCATGCATCTTCTTTATCACATACCCTCTTCCAACATGTTTCTCTGCTCCAGCCTTTATTGGAATATGTCAACAATTGCTCTGTTTGATCTTGGCTGTGGGAACGTTCGAATTTTTGTATGGCCACTTGTCACACTTCATAGGGCATGTTAGGCTCCACTAATGGCTTCTCTTTCTAGCCTCCTACTGAGGCTGAGTGGGTGGCGATCGCGGAGGGGTTCAGGCGGAGGTGGCAGTTCCCCAACTGCCTAGGAGCTGTCGATGGCAAGCACGTCGCAATCACCTGTCCCAAGGACTCTGGCAGCGTTTCCTACAATTACAAGGTGTGTATCACATGAACAAGATGTCTAAATAAATCATGTTGTACAAATTAGAGAAAGTGGTAAGGAAAAGACAAACTATGAAGTGGGAGAAAAAGACACAGGAGGGTTACAGCTCAGCGTCATTTTTGAAGAAGGGTAACATTCCAGCATCAGTTCTTGAGAAGAAGTCTGTGGAACCTCTCAACTCACTCTTTCTTGAATGCGTGGGTAACATTGAAAAAATAAGGAAGACTATCGTCACTATCCTGAAGGATGATATAAATTGCCTGGCGAGACAGTGAACCAAACAAGGATAATGTTAAGTTTAAAGCTTCCCCCTAAAGATCACAAACCAGGGTCGCTAATCTCGTCAAGCACAACTTTGTGCCCAAAGTTTGCGGAACGCGCTAATTGGACTCGCACAACGCTGACGTCACGCCGAGCAAGGTGTCAATCATTCGAATGCTCATTTCTTTGAGAGAGGCAGAATGTAGCGAAGTTCATTGAGTCGCGCGTGAGGGGCGCGAGGAGCCCGCTGATTAAACGACTTCGCCGATGACGTAGCGCCCGTTTGTCCCTACATCCCTACGCCAAGCTAAAATTAATGCTTTGCAGATTGTCCCTAGGCGACCGGCTGACGCTCCAAATCCCTCCAAAGTTTGTGTTAAAAAAAAAACCTTGTTTGTCGAAGTTGTCGCTGACGTCAAAGTGACGTTTCCGAACTTTGCGAGAGCCGTGGTTTGAGCTCGAGATCTTCGCTTCGGATTGAGGCGAAAATTGTCAACATGGCGGTGCCGTACGGCAGAGCCGTGTATTGAGAGAGTTTGGTCAATGGGAGGTGCGGGCAGAGTCAGGGCGTGCGGCAGAGTCGGAAAGAGGGCTTGGCATGCTCTCTTGACAAACCAGAAGCCGAAAAGAATCCCCTAGCGGTGGTGGCGGCAAACAGTTCTGATCAAAAGTCTATGTTCGTATATGGTTTTAAAAAACGCGTAAGAGTGAAGTGTAGTAACTCTTCGTGGTTGAAAATAGGGTGCACGTGTTGTTTTGATCATGATCATGCAGAAAGATGTAAGCAACGAATGCGCCGCGCAACTCTGTTTTGCGCGGACAGAGTGTGACCGTTCGGACGGCAGATTCCCGGCCCTGGGCGCTTGGCGTACGGATCATGTCGATCGTTCCACTGGTCGCACCCTGCCACCATCATTTTGGATTAACGTGATTGAAACATCACGTGTACCATATTTTCAGCCATTGAGAGCTACTCCAATGCAGTTATCAGGTTTGTTTATCGCGACCACAGCCAGGGTATTATTTCCGGCTTCTGGTTGGTCACATTCGGATTTCTGAAGACGCCCTGGAACACGCCCAGCCCGCTTTTGGCCAATGGTGCCTCCTCATTCGTCTCCTATACTTCCCAACGAATGGCCAAACTCTCTACATTTACGGCTCTGCCGTACACTGCGGCTGAGCTTATCTTCCGCCATCGTCGGCGTCGCTACCGAGAACACCGGGGACGCCTTTCAACTCCCCGACGACGACTTTCGGTAACAGTACCGGCTATCGAAAGCCATAGTGCGTTGACTCTGCGACGAGCTTCGTTTAGCACCCGGACTTCGAGGCGGCCGACAATCGCGTCTACCATGACCGTGGGACCACAAGTTCTCTGCGCGCTCCGGTTCTTCGGAACCGGTAGCTTTCAAGGCATGGTGGCGACTGACGAGCACCTGTCAGTCTCCCACATGACTGTGAGCCGGGCTGTCAGAGTTCTTGCGGCTGCCATCGCTTTTTTCTGTAATATCCGAAGAGGTGCCAATAAGCTGGTTGACAATTCAGAATGTTGGAAAACAAACAAGAGCCGGGGTAATTCTAGGGTAGGGTCGAGTCTCCCGGCAGCCGGCAGAATTATTCCCCGGAAATTCTACTGGCAGTCGTTGCTCATTGGCGGTCAAATCAGTTCATCGAACGAGGTGTCATTGACAGATTGTTTCATCGGCACGCAATGTAATCACATGAAAGAGATTTTCTTCAGTTAGAGGTATATACACATTCAACATTTTCACACCTTTATACATGTAAGTGGGGTGTCCCATAAATAACCCTCTAACAAGTGTATCAATAGACCTTATAAAAAAATGTAAACCTCACACCTTTAAAAACTCATAATTTTTTAAACACGTTCCTTAAAACGTGTGATAATGCACTACACCTTTTTAAGATGTAAAACTACAATACCCCTTCTTGTCAGGCACGTAGCCAGGGCGGGGAGGAACCATGAGGCCCCCCCGAAATCTTCCATTTGCTGAGGCCTCCTCTCCCCCCTCCCCCTCATAGAGCACTTTGTCATGGCCGCCCCCCCCCCCCCCCCCCTCCCCCTGAAACAAAATCCTGGCCACGTGCCTGCTTCTCGTCAAGGTGTAATTACCACAGTACATTTCTTTTTTGGGGTGTACACAGTGGCCCGGGACACAATAAAATGACTGAACAAATAAATTACGCAAACGAGTCGCCAAAGAAGCACGTTGCTTCTTGGCGAGAGTCGAGGCAATTTCGGCCGAAAACCGGCTTCAATACTGGCCAGATGTATGGTTTTGCGCCTCGTCCCAACATCCGGCAGGTATGGGTGTACCAATGCAAATAAACGATTTATGTCTAATAGCACTGGCACCACTGATCTCTTAGTAGGCTGGATCGCGGATATAGGCCTGTATTGCTGGGGTCGAGCCGCACCACCGGCAGTCATTGCTTGACATGAGCTAATGCATGCTATAGGAGAAACGGGAAAACTCAATTTTATTACGTTAGTAGGTTGTTCTCAATAATGAAACTTCTATCGTGCTTCCCCAAATAACAGTTAATATTGTGGGCAAGAATATTAACTGCGTTAGAATACCAATCTTGTTTAAATAAATGTTGTGTGGTTGAGGGTGAAGGGCGACTTTGTTGGGCGTTAACTGTGACGTGTTTAATGAGACAAGGGCTACCGAGAGTTATTGTGGAGTCATACGTGATCTCGGAGTCATCAGAGCTCAGCAAATGATAAGTTAGAAGGCTTTTACTGGGGACATTCGCATTGCATCGTTTTAACCGCTTGTCATAGCACTTCATGGTGAAAGCTTTTTCTTTGAACTGCTGCGAGGGCTTCCGTGACAAACTGAAACTCTGAGCGTGCCATTCAGTCGCTGAACGCGCCATTTATTTAGCAACCGAAGCAAGTGACGTCGGTAAAATCGGTGGTCCTCCGGGCCATTTTTTTTAATCAATGTTCGAAAGTTTGACGAATGTCTATTTGACCTTTAAGCACCTGATATAATCGTCGCAGCACGTCATAAAATACTCGCCCTCGAACACCGCATACAAGCTTCCTGTTTTTGCGTGTTTCTCCCTTAGACTTGCGTGTATTGCCTCGTGGTGTAATACGCCAAAACAACAAGGACGAAACCGAAGGGAGAACTAGACAGGACGCGGCGTATTGCCTGTTGTCAAGCAATAGCCGCGGTAAGGCCAGTGACGGGCTCCCGATCCGCGATCCAGACTTGCACTGTGAGAGTTCTAATGCATTGCACCCGTGGAGTGCTGCACGGAGAACAGGCCCCGAACGAACTTGCCGAATGCACCGAGTGCAGACTGGTACTGACGCCGTAGGTGTTGTAGAAAAGTACCAACCTCAAACCGAAACTAGCACCTTTTTGTTCGACATGATGGGTGGGCATGCGAGAGCGCAGTCGCTGCCATTGTTTATCTATAAACTTTGGTTGCTGCAACGTGTAACTTATATTTGCGATGACTTCTAATTAAGGAACTTGGCTGTTAGAAATATCTACAGACGGCGTAAGGTTCCGAAACCAGCTGACTACAAAACAGCATACACTTGAGAAAATTGATGGCACTGTAAGCGCAAGAGCTTGCTTCGTTTTAAGCATAGTATTATGAGTGAACCACTGAAAGGATGCGGCTTAATTCTAGTTCTTTGGAACATCTAACAATACGTTTCGTGAGACTTTTTATTTCCCTTGTGAGGGCATTGAAAACGAGAGCTTTCTCAAAAAAAAATAAAAAATACGACGGGGCAAGATAGCTGCCGTTCAAATATGATTTTGCGTGAGCCTCGGGCAACGTTTCCATGTTTAGACTTCCCGGACGCTGAGTAAATGCGTCACGGGTTTCTGGCAAGGGAGCTTTGTCGAAAATGTTCCACTTTTCACCCGCACATACATGATGCAATATCTCGCGGCCTCTGCGTTTGTCCTGGGCCTTTCATTACACACTGGTAGGTTTCAGCGTCTGCACAACAAGGAAGTGACTCAAATTTTGCAAATAAAACACGGGTCGTCGATTCCTCCCTTGGGTAAATATCAGACGCTTACAATTCAAGCTCGCGTTTGGGATTGTGGCCCGTGGGACGCGATTTTGAGCAGAAAACCAACTTTTTCTTTCGGTTCTGCTGTGCGAATGCCGCGTCATAGCAGACAAACTTTCGTCGTCTGCTCTCGCTCCTCGCCTGGGCGAGGCATGACGGGATTGTCGGCGCTAGAGAGCTCAAAGACAATGTACAGCGAGCGGCGTGAACGCTCGCCTCCCCGCGCTGTCTCATGCTCTCGTGCACCGCCTAGGGATTGCAGGGGATTTTTCACCAAAAGTTGCGAAGTTGAGCGCGCGCAGGGAGGAGGAAACTTTGCAGCGTTCTTTTGGTCACTCCTCACGCTACGTCAGAAAGCGAAGAATGTTTTTCTCCACGAGTTTAGCTACCCAGAAATGTCTTTCCGCACACGTAATCAACCAAAATAAAATTTGCAGTATATTGCCTCTAAATTTCTCTGAGGGCACAATGTAGTGAGTCTGCAAAAACGTCTTGTGCTAACAAATTGAGAACTAATTGATGTTAAGATGTCACCCTCTTGCTTGTGTCGTATTCTTCTGCTTCCAAGTTTCTCTTTTCCTTACCGCAGTCTCGGGTTCATATCACATTGATTGCACTCATTGTGCGACTTATTCCTGGGCAGTTTGCCTGAGACAGTAAGGTTTTACACGTGTACAGGCATTCCACGACCATATCCCCCACCCGACATTTGTAGAAGAGTTTTTGGAATTTACCACTGTGTCGTGTTGTCTAAACTCAACGTCCAATTGCGACACATTATGTGTGTCTTTAACAAATGCAGACCTAAGATCTATCGGTATACCACTGCTCCAGCCAAGCACATAGCCAGGAGCTCTTTTTTGAGGGGAGGGGGGAGGCCCATCGTTGTCAGTTTGGCCTGGGTGAGGGAGAGGGCGTGCCATCAAATTTTGTAGGTGGTCCCGAGAACCCTGGGCCTTGCCCCTGGATATGTGCCTGGTTCCAACATCAACCTCCACTCTGTCTGATGCACACTTCTTTGATGTGCACAATAATCTCGTGAGTCTCCTTCCACCATCAGGAGGCTACTAATTTACACAGTGACATTTGCTGAGTACTGTGGCCGGCAATTTAAGTCTGTTATTTCAAGTACTCTTCAAAACGCATGGTGTTTAGCATAGTTTCTCTGCACAGTGGAATTTCACCTCAAATCGAGTCGTTGAAATATTTTATGGGAAGCTCATAGCTGGTAAAGTATCACATTAAGTTTAATTTAAGACAGAGCAGTCTAAAGGCTTGTCTAGCCTGAAGGTGTTGCAAACTAAGAATATGGAACTCGGTGATGTTGTCCTTACAGTGAATGCTTTGATGAACTAAGTTGCCCTACTTTTGTTTCAGGGCACCTACTCCATAGTCCTGATGGCTGTGGTAGACAGCAAGTACAAGTTTGTGCTTATTGACGTCGGTGCAGAGGGACGACAAAGTGATGGCGGCATTTTCAAGGCCTCCGAGATTGGTCAGGGCCTAGATCAAGGCACACTCAACCTGCCGAAGCTGGGAGTGCTCCCAGGGTGTCAAAAGCCACGCCTGGCACCCTACGCATTTGTGGGCGACGAGGCGTTTCAGCTTCGCACCGACTTTCTCCGCCCATATCCGGCGAAAGGTCTTGCTGATGAGAGGAGGGCCTACAACTACAGACTCAGTCGAGGTCGGTAAGTTCATACCAGAGCTGTATATGGGGAGAATTTGGCCAGTTTATGATCTCGCCACCATAACGCCCCCCTCCCAAGTGAGCCAGTCAGCCTGCGGCGCAGAGCGAGAGGAATGAGCGCATGCGCATGAACTCCCGGCTGCTCCCAGCTGCGCGGGGAGGGCCACCATTTTCATTCATTCGTCCGGCAGAATGAATGGGATTGACATCAAAATTTCGGTTTTCTCTTTTGATTTGGCAGGCTCTGGCAAGAAAATGATATAGTGTTATTCCTCAGCGGCTTAAAGAGCTAACGAATAAAGTTTCTCCATGTTTAGACGCAAACTTTTATTCAGGCGAAAAAGAAATAAGCTCGTAGTAGACAACTTGTAGCCTCAACAGTGCTTGGCGCGCCGACAGCGTCGCATCAAAACGGCAGTAGTCTTTTCTTTGCTCCCTTCTTTACCTCTCGCTCCTTCGTCACTCTCCTCCCCTTCTTTCACTTTTCTCCTCTCCAGCACCTTCGTCGCCACACCCACTGGCCAGATTCTCCCGATATACGGGTCTGGCTCGTGTTGCACAATCAAACCACCAGACAGAAAATTGTGGTGCAGTGCATGTTTTGATAACTGCTATAGATAAGAAGTTGGAGTCAAGATTAATGGAAATCTTTGCACTAAGACAAGCTTGCTAAATTGGTGAAATCTGAGCACATGAACACAGTCTTAAAAGGACACTGAAGACAATTTGCATGTTCTATTTAAAATTGAAGTATATGTCAGGAGTTTCCCCGGCTATGTTGACCATGTTCTAACCGAAACTGAACTTTCGTCTGGCACAAATCATGAAAGCAGTCCTCTTAATAATCATACTGTGAGCAACACTTCTCGCGGTATCTAGTGACCGGGAAAACCGGGAATCGTCAGGGAGATTTGAACTACCGGGAAAAATCAGGGAATTGTCAGGGATATTGTAAAAAAGCGAGCCCAGTCAAGGAAAATGAGACGGCAATGCCATCGAGTTCCCTGAGCAAAGACTTGAGGACTGGGGGGCAAAAAAATAGGCAATAAGTTCTGCTTAGAGCGGAGCGCGGGCTCTGCTAACCCGGTGTAGAGTGCACTACCCAATGCCTCTCTCTTCCGGTATGTAGATGATTTTCTGATTTTGTTTCATGCCGATGCCGTATCCTTTCTTTCGTCAATGACTGGCGTTTTAGGCATTTTTAGTCATTGCCTTTCGCCACTTGTTCTGACTCATGAAGTGCCTGAGGCAGGATGCATCCGGTTTTTGGATTTGAATTTAACTATATGTCCAGGTCATCTTTGTTGGAGCTATGAACCCCGTGCTGGAAAGCCATTGTTGCCATTCGAGTCCGCTCACTCAAAAACTGTCAAGCGGGCGATTGCAAGGACTTGCTATACACATGCGCTGCGTAGGTCTTGTTATCATAAAATTAAACATAGCTTTGACAGGCAAACTGAACGCCTCGCAGATGCTGGGTTTCCCTCTCACGTGTTAACAACGGTCGCCGAGTCTTTGCTGAAAGATATCAAGAGCAGCCCTATGAGAAGTGAAGAAGAGGCCAACAACAGAAAGGGAAGGGAAAGAAGAAAGTTTGTGATTATTCCCTACGTACACGGCCTGTCCCACAACCTAAAACGCATTGCTGGCAGGTGTGATGTCGACGTTTTATTCTCTGCCCCGGACAAGCTGTCCAGGTTGTGCAGAGCTGTTAACCCTTCTTCGAGGGCGGCCACGGCTTGCAGTACGAGGCATCGAGATCGCTTCGTCCCGTGTTCGGAGGGGGTTGTTTATTCTCTCCCTCTGACGTGTGGCAGGCGCTACGTTGGCCAGACGGGCCGCTGTCTCAACGACAGGTTGAGAGAGCACGCTTACAATGTCTCCACAACCGTGTCTGGTCACCTGGGCATTCATTGCCGCGACTGTGGTTGCCTTCCCGACTTCCAACGGTGTGAGGTTGTTAAGCGTCATAGGGACCAGCTTACTCGGGAAATTCTAGAGGCTGTTGAGATAGCGAGGTTGGGTGCAGCATGTGTAAGCAGTCCTTCTGTGGCCCTATCAGGCAAAGAGATGAATTTTCTGGTTCCGTGACTTGCTAGATTTTTAGCACATACTCTGTACGGCTGTGTCATGGCGTATTTCATTATTATTTTTTCAATGTTTTTTCAATGTTATTTATCATTGTTTTATTTTTATTGGTGATACATCACATGGGCTGAATTTTTTATGTTCTTTTGTTCGTGACACCGCAAATAAATATTGCGAGTTTGCGTTCAATAAACTCAGTTGTAAGTCAGCGCTACGTCCGTGTCACTTCTTTGTCTGGTCCTCGTCTTTCCGCGCTGTTTTTAATTTCCGAAGTATGTACCAACTCGCCCAAGCCTCAACTTTAGCGCCCTCATAATACCGTAAAATGAGGTTACTTTGTGACTGCAGGGGTTACTCTGTGAGACGCACTCAATTTTCTATATTTTAAATCTCGCGCCATTACCAGGCGCCGCCGAAAAGCTATGAGCCACTCAACAAGCTCGCCTGATATGCTGTGCCACCTAGCGGCAGCCGGCCGAAGTTCCCGCGCTCCGGAGCCACTCTAGACGCCAACAAGTTGAATGGTGCTTTAGCGCGCATTGTTGAAGCACCGTAAACTTTGTGTGCTCCACTTGTCCGCACAAGAAAAACAGCGAAAACAGGTATGTACTTCTGATTGTTAATACGCAGGCTAAAATAAACTGTAATATAAATTTAATCAAAGTCGCCTTTGTTTAAGGTTATAGAAAGGAAACTGAAATGTTGATACTTTGCGGGGTAACTTTGTGACATGCCAACTGTCACAACGTTACCCCATTCTGTTTTTAATTCAAATTATATGTTGTTTGGTGGATTTTACAGCGTTTAAAGGGGCCCACCAACAATTTTCTGACCGGTTTGAAGTTTTCACTGAAACGAAGCTCCATTAAAGCAGGAACACCCGAGGCAAAAAAATATTGCAGATATTCACAATATTTTGTGAGTTATTAGAAAACTAAATATTGCAGAAAACAACTTTAAATAAGCAAAAAATTGCGCTTCATGACGTAAAATGAAACAGTTTAGCGATTGGAGCAAAGCGGTTGGCCAATTGGAGCAAAGCGTCGGCCCGGGCGATTGGAGCAAAGCGTCGGCCCGGTCGGCTCGTCGGCCATTAGGCCTAGCTGCAATCATCGTAGCTTTGGGATCGGGTTGCCATCATTGATGAGTTGAGTGTGGAGCTGGGCGTCGCGCCGTACGAGGACACTCCACGCAAGCACCGCGACGCGTCTCTGCCTCAGTCCGCTTCGACTGCCGTGGAAGACTCGTCTCCCGCAACTCCGCCGCCTCGGCGACTAGGAGGTACAAACTGGGGAGCGTTCCCGTTGGGCACAATATAAGCTGGGTCCCGTCGCCGCACTTCACTCGAACAGTGAAAAGTCTGTCACAGCACGAAAAAAAAATAAGGGTTCCCCTGGCTCCTCTTACTGCTTTTAGTTGACCGGGACCGGGAGCGCACAAGTGAAAATATGATGCGCATTGTCTGCACGAATCACTTGTCGTCTGCTCGCAATGGTACGTCGCGGACGCCGCTGGGAGGCACGCATGAGCGACAAGGCGCAGAGCTCTGACAAGGCGCAGAGCTCTGACAAGGCGCAGAGAAGGAATTGTTTTCACCCTTTTTGAACCTCAATTTGCAACTTTATTAGCTCTATAAAAATGACTTGCTAGAGAAATAATGACGGTTAATGTGTGATATACTTTATTTCGCTTCAAAATTCCTGGGACGGCTCTCGCCAATCACGAAACCCAGAGAATGTGACGTATAGTGAAAAGGAGCGCCGTTATGCGCGCGCATTCGGCACATCGCGGCGCCAGCGTCAGAGGAGGTGTTTCCGAGTTGCCAAATTAAAATATGATGCGCTAATATTTTCAAGCTCTTTTGTTGTCCACTGGGTTTCCGGGACCACTAGCGTGTAGAAACCGCAAAAAAAAGTCGACACTCAAATACTGTTTGAGGGCCCCTTTAAGAGAGATAAGGAATTATAAAAGGAAGCTTGGTGCACGGCCGTACCAAAATTATACCCAAGAAACGTTGAATAATGCTGTTCAGTTGGTCCTTTCAAAGAAATTTTCATCGAGGGCAGCATCTGAAAGGTTTGTGAGCAGTATTAAAACATCTTTCTTTTTCTTCTTTTTAGGTCCTTACCTATGCATTACCATTACCTATGTCTTATGTGTTGTTTGTTTTTCCTCTTAGGTTAAATATTGATGGGAACACCTTGCGGTTGAAGACCAAGCAAGCTCAGGGTTCAGTCGATCGACCGGCTCAAAAAGTTGGTCGTCAACCTGTTTTTACGGAAGAGGAGGAAAAGAGGTTGATTGTCTTCATTTGGCTTCCCAATGACAAAGTTTGACTTGACCGAACGGGAAGAAAAGTGTCTGCTTCCAAAGATGGCAACTTTCCCGGTAACGAGTGGGCAAACTCTTTCTTGAAACATTACAAAGATATCCTCTCTGAATGCATGTCAAAAAACATCCCATATGCAAGGGCATCAACGGATGCAGAAGTGATTGACACGTTTTTTGGCCATCTGGAGAAAGAGCCAGATGGTATTCAAGATGAAAACATTTGGAACTACGATGAAACAAATGTACAGGATGATCCAGGGAGCAAAAAAGTGATAACTAAAAAAGGAGCTAAGTATCCAGAAAAATTCAAAACTCATCAAAAGCCTGTACTTTCATTATGGTTTGTGGAAGTGCTGCGGGAGAGTTGGCTCCGCTTTACGTCAATTACAAAGAAGAAAAGCTTTGGTCGACATGGACAGAAAATGGACTAGAGGGGGCCCGTTATAATCTAACGAAATCTGGTTGGTTCGATAACCAAGTTTTCGAAGACTGGTTCATGTCACTTATGCTCGTATTAGCGGAAAACAAACAGCGCAAGGACAAGGACAGAGTAGAAGGCGGTAGACACACACAGCGCTACCGCCTTCTACTCTGTCCTTGTCCTTGCGCTGTTTGTTTTCCGCTAATATGAATGACAAACTAGCCCAATCGTCAACACTTATGCTCCCCATAATCAAAAAGCAAGATGGTCCAAAAGCTCTCGTCAGGGACAATTTGAGTTCCTACATTAGCCTCGAAGTGCTTCGTCTGTTTTACGTAGCATGGAAATAATTTGGCATTCACTTTTGGCGGAATGAAAAGAGTCAACCTCTGGAAGCCGCTGCACATCCGTGCCAAAAAACGAATTGCCCTGTCTACTAAAAAAAATGACGATCAAATTGGAGGACAGTGTTAAAACAAACCTGAAGTCAGGATTCCGGAAGACCGGGATTTTCCCCCTGGACAAGACCAAGACTCTCCAACAGCTTTTTAAATCAGTCCTCGAGGACAGCTTAAAATCCATGACAGACGTCGTAGGGGATGTTTTCTTGGGGGAATTAAATAAAAAAAGAAAAGAGGTGACTGGAAAGCAGGCCACCAAGAGGAGGAAGATACTCAACGTCCCAGCGGGGGAAAAGCATATCGGTTGCCGAAGTGGAAGCCAGCAGGACGGGAAAACTGACAACTAGAAAGAAGGGCAGCTCTTCCTCCGGTATCGGAGCTAGACGACCTAGGAAGAGGTCTTCTCTTGAGGACGACATCACAGAAGAAAGCAGTGACAGCGAATCGTCTTCAGATGGTCAGCACGGCAACAACAAAAGGTGGTCGGAAGAAGATACAAGTGATTCCGAGGTACTCTCCGGAAGGCTAGACCACCTATTGGAAACGGACACTCCTACCACTTCCGTAATTCCAAATACTAGCAACGTCCCGAGGGTCCGCGGTATGGGTTCCAGAGAAAGCACCTTCAAGGGGGATGACTTTGTCGTAGTAAACTTCGAAGGACGACTTTTCCCGGGAAGAGTGACGGAAATCAAACCTGAGGGGTACATCGTCAGCACTATGGAGAGGACAAAAAGAATTGAAGATGGCCAGACCGTGAAGACGCTATTTTGTACTCAGAAGACATTTTGCACAAAATTGAATCACCTACGCCGGTGGGCAAGCGAGGCATCTTTGAGGTAAAAGATCTTGATTGAAGAGGTACATGTATGAATATTTTGTAATACGATTGTAACGTTGCCAGAGCAGAAACCAATTGTAGATAACGCATATAATCTTTTGATGGGGTAACTTTATGCCAGCCCTTTTTTTTCCCAATCATATTCAGCCAAAAACAATGTTGTCACAAAGATGCCCTACACGACAGGGCAACTTTGTGAAAGCTTTTGACATGACTATAGCCATTTGTATTACAGATGCGAATTTGTAGAACATACCGTCGTGTGAGGGAAGGTTTTAGCAATGTTATGCCACTATTCATTCGCGTTTATGTTGATAATTGTTCAGTGAGAAAATGAAAACGTACGAAATCTGTCAAGAAGCAACCCTATTTTATGCAGTCTTGAGTAGTAACGAGTTACTAGTAACGCGTTACTGTAAATTTGTTACGTTTGTGGTAACTTGTAACTGTAAGGAGTTACTTTTTAAAAATGTAACTTGTAACTGTAGTTCTATTACATTTTCTGATGCAACGATGAAAGTAACAAGGTTACTTTTTTTCGTTACTTTCCTTGTTAATGAATAATATATATCATTAAACGAGTAAAATCCAGCTATTTCTTGCACTTTCCAAATCCTCTTTTTTGACAATTCAAGTGTCAAGTTGGCCTTGCACGAACTTGTGACACACTGAGGGAAAGGGCACACCGCAAGGTGCGGTCCTCTCCCCTTTCCTCTTCAACATAGTAATGAGAGGGCTTCCGGCAAAGGTAGCGCATCTCCCACATATTCACCATAGTCTCTATGCCGATGACATTACTCTCTGGATCAACAAGGGGAGAGATGGTGGCACACAAGGCAACCTGCAGTAGGCGGTTAGGATAATAGAGGAATACGCAGCAGACTGCAATGCTCCCCTCAGAAATCGGAACTCCTTCTGCTATACCGCGGGAAGCACCAACCGAAGGGCCCTCAAACAATCACGCTCACCACTAAATCGGGGGAAACCATCCCCCAGAGGTACACACGATAAAAGTGCTCAGGCTGCTCATCTAAAGGGACGGACACAACACGGAGTTCGTCCGCAAATTTGGAAAACAGGCAGAGCAAGTAGCCAGACTGCTGACAAAGGTGGCCTCAAGGCACAGGGGCCTCTCGGAAAGACATCTCTGCAGCCTGATGCGAGCCGTCATAGTCTCTAGATTGGTATATACAACTCCATACCTTAAACTCCTGGCAAAGGAAGAGGAACGCCTAAATGCACACCTCAGATCCCTCTTTAAACAAGCGGTGGGGTTACACAAGTCAGTGCCCAATCAGCGGCTACTAGAATTGGGACTGCACAACACAATCCAAGAGCTAGCAGAAGCCACACGCACAGCCCAGGAATCAAGACTCACCCAGACGCAGGCAGGGGTGGAAACTAGTGGTGCAAAACTATCGATAGTACTATCGATAGTATCGATAGTCGCCAGAAATCTGACTATCGATAGTGAAAAAACTATCGATAGTACTATCGATAGTCGACTATCGAAAAACTATCGATAGTACTATCGATAGTCGACTATCGAAAAACTATAGATAGTACTATCGGAAAAATATCATTAATCGACTATCGGAAAACTACTGATAGTCGACAATCGTAAACCTATCGATAGTACTGTCGACAGTTTACTATCGATAGTTTTCCGACACTAGCAGTTTGCGTCGCTCCCTTTTTCTCTTTTTCTTGCTTTTTTTTTTTTCAAATCGGACACCAACTAGCCCAAGAACTTACCATCCCAACTTTGGTTCAGCTTTCAATGATGACGAAGACGGGAGTTTGGGTGAAAAGAGGAGGTGGCGGTGTGGCAACTGTGTTGGCTCTAGTCGTGGTGCAGAACTATCAATAGTACTATCGATAGTCTCCATAGCCGCCAAAAATCGGACTATCGGTAGTAAAAAACACTATCGATAGTCGACTATCTAAAAACTATCGATAGTACTATCGATAGCCTACTATCGAAAAACTATCTATAGTACTATCGATAGTCGACTATCGAAACACTATCGATAGTACTATCGATAGTCGACTGTTGAAGAGCTATCAATGGTCGACTATCAATAGTCGACTATCGAAAAACTATCGATAGTACTATCGATTGTCGACTATCGAAAAACTATCGATAGTACTATCGATTGTCGACTATCGATAGTTCTGCGACACTATCGATAGTTTTTCCAAAACTATCGATAGTATCGATAGTCGATTTATCGATAGTTTTGCATCACTAGTGGAAACCCTTAAGAGGATCAGGTACCACTGCGAAAGTACAGGACACGAGGCAAGAGTATCGGAGAGCTTCAGGAGCCCGCTACACCTTATCCCGCTACCATGCCACATGGGCGGAGGAAGCGAGGGGCGCCGAACTCACAGAGCCGGGGCACTGCAACAGGCATGGGTCAACAAACCCAATGTATGGTATGTGGACGCCTCACCGTACCCACAAGAGAGGGCACACGTGATAGTGGCCATGAAACCAAACGAAGAAGCAACAATCACTCCCTCGGTGAGAACCCCAAACACGAGAGAAGCCAAGGAGTGCGCCATCGCGCTCGCCATAAATGAGATAGGACGCAGCAGGAAGGACGGGGCAATCATCTTTGCCTCCCAGGAGGCCATAAGACGATTGGAACAGGGTACAGTTGCAAACACCGCCCTTAGACTACTAACGTCTGGCCCCACTAAAGGGAAAATCGCGATCCGATGGACACCAGCCCATGCAAGTCTCGAGGGAAACGAGCGCGCCGACAGTCTCGCCCGCGAACTAGCCGCTCAGGGAGACACCACACAGGCCCCTCAATCCCCGGCCCCACTAACAGGCTGCAGGGACATCTTAAGTCACTACCGCTCGGATAGGGCCAGATATCCGGAACCACACAAGACACTCGCAAGGCATCGGGCAGTAATAATAATTAGACAGGTACAGGCCAATGAACTACCGAACCCACACATACTAAGTGAGATACACCCCAACCTTTACCAACCCAGCTGTCAGGGGTGCGGGGATCAGGCAGACATGCAACATATCTTATGGAAGTGCCCATATATTGTACCCAAAGTATTTAAGACAAGTAACAAATGGGAGGCCGCGGTGGTAAGCCCCAGCAAGGACACCCAACTGGCCATCGTACAAATCGCGGAAAGAGAAGTGCAACCCAGGACCTGGATCCTCCAGGGCCCTGGGGGACAACTTCCCACCACCAACTGAGCAACACAGGCACGAAGGGGAGCCCGGACTCAACAGACTTCGGAATCCATCTTCCTTTGGGCCAAATAAAGCCTTTATTCATTCATTGTCGCGAGTCACGACCCGAATATATACACGTGTAGGTTTGATGAAAAAAAAAAAATGAGTTATCTTTACGGATGCGCTTGCACTTTCTGACTGAATACTTACATCTTCGTATCTTGAAGCACTATCTATGTTGCGGTTTTTCTTTTTTCTGCGCAAGCACTTTTTAATCGGGTGAATCAATCGTTACACACGGAAAGCACAGTGCATGATTCGTGTTTTGATTAGCGCTACTACTCCGGCGTAATGTCAACAGTCGAGGCAAAACTTACTGCTGTTTGCACGGGGTTTGTTTCTGGCTTGCCGGGTACGAACTGAAATATGTCCAGCACCTCTATGAACCCAGCGCAATCATAAACGAGCCAGCAATGTGCTAGTGCTACCGAGGATAGGTCATTTATATTGGGTCTGCATTTGCCCCCATCCAATTCCTTCCAGCGCGGCAGTTGAGCGTTTATTCAGCAACGGCAGGGACCTGTTCGCCATCAAGCGGGGCAAACTTTCAGACACTAATTTCGAGAAGCAGCTGCTGCTAAGTTTCAATATGAAGTAAAAAGCACACGTTTTAATTTTATGCTAGAAAACTTAATGAGGGGCATTTTCTAGTTTTTTCTAAATTTTTGATATAGAAAAGTAACTGAGAAGTAACGTCGTTACCGTTTAAAAGTAACAGTAACTGTAACAAGTTACTATTTTGTTGCGGTAACTGTAACAGTACCTTCACTACCTTTTTCTGAAAGTAACTGTAACTGTAACGAATTAATTTTTAAAAACTAACTTACCCAAGACTGATTTTATGGTAGTTTTATTTGTTCTGTAAAGTGAAAGTGCCTCAAGGATTGACTTCATGAGCATCATTGCCGTATTTACACGAATATAACGCGAGTTTTTTTTTTTTTTTTCGGAATTATGTGCTCCAAAACGCACCTCGCGTTATTATCAGAATTCAGTTCAGCCACGAGGCGCGAGAGTCTGGAGAAAGCAAGAGGGGAAAGCCATCCCTCCGGCTCAATGCAGGAGATCGGGCGGGAAAAGAAGTGAGGGTGTGGGAGAGAATTTATGAGCTATTGGGCCCCCGTGAAGGAGCAAATAGAAAACATAAAAAGCACTTTTATCACTTTTGTGTTTGTACAACCCACCCATGTCACAGAAAGGTGCAGCAGAAACGCAGCGCGCCATGCGGGAATGTGGGCACTGGCCAAGCCAAGCCAGGCCAAGTCACAAGCCAAGCCAAGACCACCAACGGTGTTTGTTTATGTGGTGGGACTACAGTGGGCTAGAAGTTTCTAGTGGTGCGAGCGAAAGCCGCTCCTATTGCATACGCCGGTACCCGCTCGAGTAGAAAGCAGCGGCGGCGCTGGCGGCGCCCGGTCTTGAAGCGCGCTCACTTCTTCCCACTCCTTCCTGCAGTCTGCGGTCGCTCGGAGCTTGTTGTTGAACTTTTTGCTGGTGCCCGATGGCTAAAAAGCGGCGTTTAAATCACTGCTATGCTCCCGGGTGCAAGACAGGATATGCCCGAACTCACCAGGACTGTAGGATTTCTCTGTTTAAGGCCCCATCCGACGAAGAACGACGCCTGGCTTGGCAAAGGAATATTCATAGGCTCGACAAACCACTGGACGTCGACTGTGCGAGCTGCATTTCGAACCACACTTTATTTTAAGGGATTATGTGCATGTGATTAATGGAACCGAAGTTCGGACGCCAAGAGGAACTCAGACACTTGCACCCGACGCGGTGCCGACGATCTTGCCGAATCTACCTACACATCTGAGCAAGAGATCTCCAGCCCCTAGGCCACAAAGGAAGCGACAGCAAGTGACTCATGCAGAAAGCCAGAAAATGCCATAGAACAAATGAAAGATCGCCATCTCCACCGGAGAGTCCTTCCACAAGTGCCGCGGTGGGAGTCGATGAAGCAAGTGACGTAGTCGCCGGTCTTGAAGAGCTTCGTAAGCTCGCGCTTCCTTAAAAGTCCTGGGCACTGCATGAATTCCCAGACTTCGTCGGTGTTTTGTATGTAGCCTGCGATCTGAACTCTCGCACAAGCGAACTTGCAATTGGAAGAGCAGTGTTCTTTCCCCTCTCCAATGAAGACAGTGTGGAGTATAAAGTGTTTCTGCTGAACAAGCTGGTCAAAGCATCTCGTTTGGTGACCGTGCAAGAGGCGACAGACCTATTCAAACGAGCTGCAAGAATTCCACTTTGCTGAGGAGCGGCGGAGCCATCGTCAGTGTCGTCATCTGAGCTGACCGAAGGACTGAAGACACAGATGCAATTAAAAATAGGAGTCTTCTTTAACGTCCACTGCATGGGGAAGTCACAAAGAGAAGGTGAGACTGAAATGAAGATTCACACTTATTCCATTGAGTACAGATTATGCATCAGTCATATGAACAAAACTGACGTCTTGAAGTAGATATTTAGAACTAAAATCAAAGCATATATCGAGATTTCATGCGAAATTTATTTGGCTTTCCAAGGAAGCAGAGAGTACAAAGTGCCACACTTCAAAGTCAATTGGTTTGATTCCAAGACATAGTTTCGGTGTAACACAAAAAAACATGGTTCCAATATGTTGTTTTCTCTATATATCATACTCTGGAATACAAAGCTTAGAACACTTTGTTGTGCATCTGTTTGCATTTTAACGGTTGAATATTTTCTCTTTTGAAGGACTATGTGCAGCACCATAAACGTTTGCACGCAGGTTTCACCGAAGCTGCAAGCCCGAGCTTGCAGCTTTGCTTACACTTTAGCTGAATGCCTACTGCGAGCCCACATACGCTCGCACTCACTTGCTTCATTGCCCCCCCAGAGTAAAGATCAAGATACAGATGTAGTGTCTGGATTGCCAGCAGACGCTACACTTGAGGACGGTGGAGAGGATGAATCGTCACCAGAAGCACCTGCACAGTGCTCTAGGCAAGTATGCGCTCGTGTTTATATATTGTTCGTTGTACCTGCCAAAACTATCCGATCGTGCACCACTCTTACAGAACAGATGCCAAGCGACTGTTGCAATGACAGAATGCAGCAGCAGCACAGCCCCAGCGTGCGACAGTCTGTGTTCGCATGCTTTGCTCGGTGACGACTCCGAAGAAGCCACGGAAGCTCGAAAGATATCACTCAGTGAGCCTGTTAGCATCCAACGGAATCAAGTGCAGAATGATCTAGCAGTACTCTTGATAAACAAAATGTAAGGGGGCAAGGGAGCTGAAGTTCATCATTTTTTAATAACCCAAAACTTGTTTTTTTCTATCTTCACTGCAATCTCGGGTAATTCAACAATAATCTATTTTTTGTTTACTTTGCTGCCGGAAGCAGACGAAGAGACAAGACTGAGAGTGCTGAGATCCATGGTCTTCTACATGAAGAAAACGGGACTCAGCCAGTCCTTCTAACCCTTTTCCCCCCTTCCCTAAGGGCCATGCCGTAGTGGCTCCGCCCGCCACCAAAGATGGTACCAATAGAGTGTTTTCACTCACTCACTCGCAACTCCCGCGCTCGGCGATACCGGCAAATACTTTACTAGGGGAATACATTCCACTCTGCTCATTTGCATTAGACAGAACGCCTACAGCGCCGAATCCAGCCCTGACGGAGTGGAGGTCCGCGTCAGTCCACGCGCAAGTGCACGTGGATGTTCACGGCGGCCGCGGCGGTGTCGTCTCCAATTCCACCTAAAGCCCCTTCATGTTTCAAAAGCAGTGCAAGGTGCGTCGATTTACGAGGCACGTGGAACGTGCGACCCTTGGGAAGATCACGGCGGCACAGCGCACCCAACGTTATTAAAGCGCAGCAAAGTACTTAGCGCACCACTGAGCTAGAGTTTAGACGCCATGTTATTCTTAGAAGTGGCGAGCGGCACGTGTCTCGCACATTTTCACAACTATGAATTTGGTATGTAGAACATCAATATCATCGATAGCCGAGACCTCCCCGACGATAGATGGCTCTCGCCAAGCCCAGAAATCCTGTCCGCGCCGAGGCTATTGTATTTGAGAAGAGTGGAATGTATTCCCCCTAATAAAGTATTTGATACCGGCATCTCCGATCTCAATTTTCTTGTTGGGAGGGGGTGCTTACATTCGCATGCAAACCTTTTCAGGTATTTATGTTTGAAAGTGGAGGAAGGGTGCTTAGAACCGCGAAAATACGGTATATTCATGGAGGCGGCCGAAAGCCCAGTGTCAACTAATTTCGAGGACAGCAGGGATCCTCTCTACGTGCCATCCGTCGAGTGGAGCTTTGTCGAGTGAGAATGCTTTCCTAGTTGGGTAGAACAGGCTAGATCAGGGGTGGCCAGGCTGACCCGGCCTAAGAGCAGCAAACGAAACCACGGAACTTTCAGGAATCGCATGGAAGAGGAAAGGCAGAAAAGGGGGAGGAGGGGGGGGACAAACTATTGTCCAGAGGAATAAACAAAATTCAAACTACTTTCAATCTATCCGAGTCAAAAGCAGTCCAACTCTACGTAAGGTAGCAGTAACTCAAGACTACCAAACCGCAACCTCTCATTCGATTTAAAACGGGTTCCATTTCTCCTTTTGGGGAAGTGCTCGTGTGACCAGGAGAAAGGCGGAGGAGTGGTGGGGAGAGGGGAAGTGGAGGGAGCCGCGAGCCACACTTTAACACGCGAAGAGCCGCATGCGGCTCGGGAGCCACAGTTTGGCCACCCCTGGGCTAGATAGTGGCTAAGAAAATAGGATGCGTGATACACAACTTGAATCAGCATTAGGAAAGCCCTGGTAACTAGAGTGCAGCCCATCTATATAGACCTACTTCACCAATTAATAATTGTAAACCCAAAATTTAATTCAATTTTATGCAGGGGTTATTCTAGTAAATTTTACTGCCACAGGTGACACTAACGACAATTTTGGGGGAAGAAAAGCTATTGAGAAACCGAAAAGCCCTCGAGGCAAATCAGTTCAGGCCATTTCAAACTTTCATTTTTTTACAGTTCAAATAGATATCGTTGGCATGTTTAGACCGAACACATTTTGATGAGTAGCTTGCTGCAACAGATGACACCGTCAGTCCCTCATGCTTGCCAAGGGTGTCTGTTTAAATAAATTTGTCTGCCTCGTGTTCTTCACGGGGCAGCTGTTTGGGTGGAAGTCGCTAGTCTTAGACCCGTTTCTGTCGACACTGGATCTGGTGTAAGCTGTCTGTGCCACCCCTTGAAAAGCTAGAATAGTTGCAATGCCTTTTTAAACGCTTGGCAGACATCTCGCCCGATCCTAATGGTTCCCTCGCAGTGTGGGCAGTTATTGTTGCAGGGAAGCAATGGCATGTTAGTTCACAAGTAAATCTTGAATACTAATTATTAATACATTTTCCAGGGATCACGTCGTTACAAGCGACGTGCCTCTACACGAGGAGCGAAAGTTCCTCGTGTTCGAAAGCTGCTTGAAGGAGCTGTTCACAACCTGCAAGACCTGCTATGGCCCCTGCAAAGTGTCTAGAATGGTGAATGCCACACGCCTCACAGTGCACACCCATTGCCCCGATGTGCTGTGCATCAACGGCAGGGCTGCTGGCGCCCTGCTCCTGTCGGCAACCATTTTGTTCACGGGGGTCATCATCAGTCAAAAAACTGCCGGTGCTCAATTTGATGAACGTGGAGGTCTTCTGCGGGAAGACTTTCTACAATTATCAACGAACGGTTTTGCTCCAAGCAATTGCACAGGTGATAAGCACGTTACTTTTAGTTTTTTCCCAGATTTCTTTTTTTTTTTTTTTGCGCACCGTTTCTCTACATTGTTTATGGCAGTATCAAGCATTTCAATATTTCTTGCCACAGGTGTGGGCAGATGAGCAGGGGCAGCTAATGGACAAGCCCCCTGACCAGCCCCTGGACATCGCTGGTGATGGGAGATCCGACTGCCCTGGCTTCAGCGAGAAGCACTTGACATACTCCCTGTACGCAGCCCACACAAGCAAGGTCATGCACTTCGAGCAGGTACAGGTTGGAGAGGTGAGAAATGGACAAAACCACCTCAATGTAGATGCCCATTTTAAACTAGTAATATTGTATTACAATACTAGTGCACTGTGATATACACTCTAAAGCCTTCTAGTTTTGACACCTATGACCAGCCAAGTTCGATCCGTGCTCCCCTCACTTTGCGGGGTTTCACATCTTTGGACTAATCAGAAAAAAAAAACAGCAGATCCGTAGTTATTTCTGTAATTTGGATTTATCTGGGAAAATCTAAATTTTATGTTTAGCATTATGGTTATTGCAGATTTGGGGGCACAGATTTTATGTCCTTTTAATTAGTTTTCGACTGTTTGCCTAAAATGTATCACTAGGGAATGTCAAAGGACTACCGTCACGCAGATCATAACACCGTGGTTAAATACAAATATTATTGCCAAGGTAATGATCCTAAATAAATGCCAAGCTGTGAAACAATTTTTTTTCTTTAATGTGGAGAAACTGATATGCTGCACAATACTAGGTGTATGTAACTATGGTAATCATTGCAGATACTGATACAGGAAATAACTTGTTCTGTTTTACGCTGAATATGCAGTGCGAGGCGGTCCGCAACAGTGGGCACATGGAAAAGGAGGGCCTGATTAGGTCCCTGGACTTTGTCAAGGGGAAGGACCTCACGATGCGGTCCCTGACGACAGACCGGCACCGTTCCCTCGCCAAGCACATGAGAGAGCAGGAAGCAGCCGTTCTGCACTACTTCGATATCTGGCGCGTCTCAAAAAGTAAGTATCATATTAAAGGACCCAATGCCACTGTGTGCAAACAAACAAACAAAACTACTGCTTGCAAACGTAGGAGAGGGAAGTATTGCTGACTAAGCAATCTTCGGTTGTAATACATACTTAGTGGAGAGCAGGTGCGCATTATTACAAATTTAGCACTAACATGACATCAGCACTTTTTTCATTTTGCTCTTACACTGCCTTGACAAGCTTCAAATTGTATTGTTTATGTTAGGGTCCCGACCCAGTTAAAACTTCCCGTTAGATTCCTATTAGAGTTTCCCCATTGGTACCAGTTAGGTTTTCGGGTAACCAATTGTTTACTGTCAATGGGAACCAACAAGAACCATTTGGAACCCGTTCAGGTTTCAACTGGTAAAATAATTCCAATTGTTGAGACCCGTTGGCCAGTGTGCTTCCAGTTCGAACCCACTAAAACCAATTGGTTCCAATTAAAACGAGTTGGACTTCTAATTCGATCTAATGGGAATTCTTAGCTGGGTGAGCACTAGCTGGCTGCACTAGAAGGTTTGATGACACCCTGTGCATTATAAGAGAAAATCTTGAAAAAGTGGCTTCCGCTTGTTCATGCTAACCATGTTGCAGTGTGTATCTTCGTTGCCAGTAGGCAACGTTCTGTCACAAGAGCAGCTGCTAACAATGTGTATTTGGTACGTCTAGGAGCAGGGTTAGTTGAACATTTGTCAGTATGTAAGCTTGCATTGAAGGCCCAGACTTCGGTTGAAAGCACTTTATTTTTTTTTTCATTTCACATATATGATCTTGATCATAGTTTATTTTTACCTTTATTCACAAATTGTGAACAAAAATATTTCCAAAATAGAGTTGAAACTCTGCTTTTTTCAGACTAATGATTACTGCGGTGCATTTTGCACTAACACTGCTTGTTTCCTGTGCAAAAAAAACATTCTGCAACATGAGAAGTATGAGTGACAAAGTGCATTACTGTTTTTTAAGGGTCCTAGGATGTTTTCTAAAAAAAACATCCTAGGATGTTTTCGTGCAAACCAGGAGCTAGTGAACGGTAAATAAAGGGTGCCAATTTTGCTTGCTTGTCAAGTCGCAGGCATCAAGAAGAACTTGACTGCTGCAAGCAAAGGGAAGGACTGCAGTGCGCTCGCTCTGTGGTCACAGCCAGCTGTGAACCACATGTACTGGGTTGCGACTGCTACCCAGGGCACCGGCTACCTTCTCGTGGACGCATGGACGAGCATCACAAGGCATGTGACCAACATCCATGAAGGCCACCCAGGACTGCAGACAAGGTGCTTTCATGATCCTCTTGAAGAATGTGAAATGGATGGAGCCAGGCGAGTAGGCATTTCACATATTTTTAAACGTCTTGTAAATTATCAGTACGATTCCGTGTTTCCAGGTTTATTTATTTTCCGCGGTGGTGTTTTAGAGTTGGTGTTTTCTGGTGTGCTTCTTGTGTCGGAAACAGCAACATACTTGATAAGCATCATATATATCTTATTGCAATAAAGCGTTATACAATACTCCTTGGCACTCCAAGAACCGCAGTAAAAAAAAGTCTCGCTCCTGCAGAGGGTTACTAATTCCCCCTTTATGTGATAGATTAAGATACTTGTACCTAGATTTAAGATCAGTTGTTATTTCTTCAAACTGTGCATGTTTCAAACATGAAATGCATCATGGTATTCTGTTACAATCCGATCTTGTGCAAACTACTTTGCGCTGTGAGCAGGCTCATTACTAGTGCCACCTGCCAACGTCTCGTTGTTTATATAGCCAAGCTTGGCCCAACCAGGGGACACTGGGCGACGCTCCCGCCAAGCCTTGTGGCCGCCATAACCGCCGTATGAGTTTGCCATCGTTATTAAACACATTTAGGTAACGTTTAACCCTGCCCCTGTCATCCGTGCCCTCACATTTGGCGCAGTTGACACATCAAAGAGCCCAGAGGCCACTCGCCCGTCCGCACCACCGACCTAACTCGCCCGAAGAGTGAGTCCAATCTTTTGTTTCGCACGCCTACCCGCCCGCCCGCCCGCCATGCCTCTTGTCAATTGCGCCGAAGCCACACCGAGCGACCTCGCCGGCTTTACGGCAAAGTACCTTCGCGACAAGTTGTCTCGTCACAAACTTGACGTCGCCAGATCGAAGGAGGAGATCATCCACCGCCTCCTGGACGACATTGCCCGAAACCCCCCGCCACTGCCATTGCTCCCCTGCCTCTTCCCGACTCGGCAACCTCCGCACAAGGCCCGCAAGAGTTGTCGCCTCTCCCAACTCTCGACCCGGCGCAGTCCACGCAGCTACTGCCAAGCTTGCTGCAGCAGTTTCTGATCGTGTCTCAACGTGCACCAGCCCCTGTGCAGGTGACTACCCTGCAGGACTTGTCCGCGTTGCTTGCAACTTTTAGTGGCGATGGAGGTGTTTCGGCCCGTCACCGGATCGAGGAGCTGGAGCGCACTCAAGGACTGGCTTCCTGGGAGCCCTCAACACTTCTCGCAGTAGCTCTCGCCAAGCTTCGAGGCCCAGCCGCTAACCAGAAAGCTGTTTCTGGATGCCAGTGCCTAACTTGGGACAGCTTTAAGGCCGCCTTCCAGGCTCGGTTCGGTGATCGCCTCACGCTTCTGCAGTGACAGCACAAGGTCACCGCTCTGGTGCAGTCGCCTGGAGAGAGCCTTGTCAACTATTCCCTAGCAAAACTGAAACTCATCTCGAAATGCCCCGTCATACTGACTGATGCTCAACGCATAGAGTATGCTGCTCAAGGCGTCAATGATGAAAATCGAGCGACATCCATCACAGTGCAGTGCCCTGCGACGGTCACTGCATACATGGACATTGTAATACGATTCGACCAGATCTTAAGCCATTCTGATCTAAGATCAAACCGCACGGAGGCTACAAGGGTAAGGCCAACAGTTGCGAAACCACATGCAACGCTTTCCTCTACTCAACCTTCCAATAGAGCTGACCGTGTCTCTGCCATACCACTGCGCATATCGTCTTTTTCAAAAGAACAGCAGGAGGCACGATACTTTGCCATCACATCCAGACATGGAGCTCCTACCTATCGCCCCGGCCAAGACTTCATCAAGGCCATATGCTATAATTGCCGGCAGCAGGGTCATCTCTCCGCCAAGTGCACCGCTGCAAGGACCCCACGTAATGAGCAGTCAGCCACCTTCAAGACCAATGCCCCTGCCATGTCCTGCCTCCAGAACTCTGAGCCACTTGAGGGCTCAATTGTCGAGTGTGCGGTAGTCCAAGCCGACGTCCCAACAATCGGCAAGGTTGACGCTTTCCCTGACAGTGGGTCTAAGTTGACCATACTGTTGCAAGAGCTCATCGGAACCTTGAGCTTGCTGCCATGAACAAAGCCACCCATTGCCGTCGTTGGTGGGGGCACAGTTGTACCATCTGGATCTCTGTGCACCCCCATCTCTGTCAGTCTCATCTCCGCCATGGTTGAGGTGATGATACTTGCACGCAACCCCCTGCCTCTGATCCTCGGAGAGGACTGGTTCGAAGCAGCAAATGCAGAACTTGTTGTGAGGCCACCCAATCCAACTGAGATTCACCACCCCAGCTCGGGTGCAGTCTTGTTGTTCCAGGAGAAGGTGTTGCCAAGAATGTCAAACGCTGTCCTTCTGCACACCCTGACTTTTTCCCCCTTCACACTGACAACCCCTTCGACGGGGCCCTTTAATCCCGAAGCTTTCATTCAAAAAGGTTGTAATCTGTCAAGTAGTTGGGCAGGCGTCGCACTCATTGGAGCCTTGAGCTTGGACCGGGGGTTGTAAGCTCCGTGTTGACACTGGGTGTTGGTTTGGTTGTTACGGGTTCTGCTTCAGCACTGGCGGTCGGTCCAATTGTTGCAGGTTCTGCTTCGGCACTGGCTGTCGGTCCGGGTCACAGATGGGCAAGGAGGGTAGGGTCTAGAAATAGAGGATGGAATACTTTGAGCTGGCTGGAGTGAGCAACTCTCTCGTCTCTTGATGAATTGTCAGCTGGATTAGTTATACGGCGGATCTCATAAGTGACTGGGGTCTTCTGTGCAATGATTTGATAAGGTCCCTTGTAGGTTGGAGCAAGTTTTGTAGTGCCATCTGTGATTGGTTCTCGAACGTCGAAACCATACATACTGACCTGGTTGAAAGGTGACATGGCGATGGCTCTTGTCATAGCGACGTTTTCGTTGTTGCTGAGCTTGCTCAAAATTCTGTTGCGCTTCGCTGCGGCATTCTGAAAGGTCTAGAAGTCTTGCTTCTAGGGTGGTGGTTCCAAGGCGCCGGAACTCGTCCATGGGTAGTTTGGGCACATATCCGTGAATCAACTCAAAAGGAGAAAACTGTAAAGTTGCATTAACGGCTATGTTCACAGCCAAGGCTGCAGTGCTTAGTTTCTAATCCCAACATGATGGCTCTGCATTGAATAGCTTTTTCAGCACCAAGACAAGCGTTGCGTTACTTTTCTCCTCGAGCCCATTGCTTGCCACGCGGTGAGCTACCGAGAAGTGTTGTCAAATACCGTGAAGAGCCAAAAATCATGTGAATTCGCAGTACTTAGCCTAGGAGCGTCAATGATGATACAGCGAAGCAGTCTTGGGCAGTAACTAGTTACGCGTTACCGGTAACTAGTTACTTTTTTCGGTAACTTTTACGTGTAATGCGTTACTCTTTAATGCTGGGAACTTGTAACTGTAACACTGTTACTTTTTTATTGGGTAACTGTAACTGTTTAGGCCATTACAGTTACATTTTTTTACTATATAAATTAGAACCCACTGCCCAGGACATTGTGAAATTGCCATCTTGAAGCATTTTTCTTAAAACTCCTCGCTGGCCAAAAAAAAGAAGCAGCGTGGGCACGCATTAAACAAGCAAAAAAGTGCCTGGTTTAGGCCACGACCGAGAATGGGCGACGGACGAGTCAGCACGAAACTGGGAGATAAAGGAAGCGGCGCCCGCGGTTGTAGGGGCGGTAAACAATGTCTGTTTCACCGACTTTGGCTCACTCTTCTCTTGTGGGAACCATCTGTGGGTGTCAGTGGTCGTGCGATGTCTCCGAGTGTTTCGTCTGGGCTGTGTCTGGAATATGTCCGTGCTGTCGTTTTTACACCCAGCCGTTCGCCGTTTCCTCATCTCTATTAGTTTTCAAGAAAGCCGTCCCCATATTTTGCAGAAAGCCGGCGCTTGTATTCTCTTCTGAGCCGCTCGAGTTAATACGAGCTCCACAGTTGGCGTTTCGGACACAGACGCCTAGGTGGTCGTCGTACACTCGTAGAGCACCAGAAGCTAATTGTCTCCTTTCCCCCCTTATTCTTCCGAAGCTGTTTGACCTGAAATGTTTAGGCCTGCTTCCGACCGAGTATATCCCAAAAATAATTATGTGACATTCTCTGTCCTCATTCGTTTCGGAGTCAAATAAACCAAAACGTTCAATGACGCGGGCCGATGATAATTTTGAAGAACGGTTGATCCTAAGTTATAACAATTATTGAAAATAAATTATGCACATCAAAATGCTGAAACGGCGAATGACGCAAAAAAGAAACACCCTTCAAGTTTAAAATTTTCCAGTTTCTCAGTTTACCTTTCTTCTCACTATAATGTAACAAATAAAATAATATTATTTTAGTTTGTGATTTCTTGTGTACAAATTTCATACAAAATTCAAATCTCATACAAATTCAAATTTGTATTCAAATACAAATTTCATACAAATTTCGGATTATACAAATATTTTCCGCGATATCGCGAGATTCGTATCATCGAGATCCTATTGTACCCTTACATAATAGCCACAGTTAGATTTGGAAGATTCTACTGCAACGTATCAACGATCACAATGTTTCCTGTTGTTTTTTTGTTTTATTTTTTAAATACACCAGGCACGCGGATGCATCAGGTCGCTCTGTAAATGTGTGTTTCACGTAAGTGCGCGGCTCCAGAAGCGACTCGCGAAACCGCAGTGTCAGCTCCGCGGGTATTGTTTCTCCGTAGTGCACCGGTGCTTGAGGAGAGGCGCACTCAAGGGGGCTCACCCGCCGCGACCAACAGTTCAAAAAGCACGAATATTGTGGTTCATTTTAAAGAGAATCTCAAGTAGCATATTATTTAAAATTACTATCGGAAAATTTGAATATTTGCTGTGAGGGCCGGTGGTAGGCCCCAGGAAGAAAGAACAAGTTTAAAGATTAAGATAACTGTTTATTATGGAAAGGGAAGGTGTGTCTGAGTCAGTGGGACGGAGGGAAGCAACTGGAAGAGAAGAACGCAGGCTTGGAGAATCTTGAGGCGAAAAGGCAACGGCTTCGGGGCAGGGGCGAGGGCGAGGCTAGTTTACGAGGTGAGGGGAAAGGTTACAGCTGCGGCAAAGAAGTCGGCTGCCAGGGCTTGCGAGAAGAGTCGACTTGGCTGGTGTTTACATTTGGGTGATGGGTAGAACTGAGGGCAAGAAGAATGGACGGTGGTTTGAACGGCGACGGCTCGTTGGCTCCAGAGAACTCGGGTTGCGGGGAGCAATTTGGAAGGAACGAACGGAGCGGGGGCGGCAGAGGGGATGGAAGAATAACAGATGGCTACGGTTAACATATGCTCACATCCCACCCCACTTCTATAGACCAACATGCTGTTTACAAACAAGCCCGCGTTTGCCCACACGAGGCGTGGGCACTGCGCACGCGCAGAAACCGAATGCGCGTGAAGTGAAGCGTCTGCGCACGCTCAGTGCCGTCAACAGCGCCACCGCAGCTGTGTGACGTCAGGGCCGCGTGTTGGTCTATAGGCCACGTCCGCGTGGCTATGAATATAAAACCAATGGCCAAGTGAAAGGCGCAGCTATTCTAGGGATACTTATATAGAAACGTGGCTATAAGGCTATAAAACTAATGGCAAGCAAAATGGCGAAACTACTCTCTGGATATATCAAAATCTTGAAGGCACAAGAGCAGAGTGCGTGTTCGGCGGGGTCGGCGGAATGTGGGGCGCGGTGACTCAGCGTCGGGTGTTTCGCAGCTTGATGAATGGTCTTGTAAGTTGTTGATGCTCGGGCAAGGCGCGAGTGTGGGGAGCTCTGGCTCCTGTTGTGTCGGGTCAGGAAGGGGGGTTGGCGATGGCGCTGATACATCACCGACATGGGGGTCTGTGAGAGTTCGATCTACGTATGGTGGTGAATATTTCTTCACCTGTGAGCAGTGAACCGTGCGCTCGTTGGCGGAATATGTGTTACCGAAGGCGGGCACTGGTCGAACGCGGAAGGTCACAGGCATGGGCTTCCCAACGATTTCGTAGAGGCCCTTAAACCGGGGGGACAGCTTTTCCATTCCGTCGGGCACAGGTTGCTGGCGGCGAATCCATACGATGGCTCTGGGCTCGAAGTCTCTACCACCCCTGTGAGAACGATCGTAGATAGCTTTACGTGAAAGTTGGGCGTCTTCCCTCCGCTGAAGTGCGTCTGTTCGGTCGGCGCATAATCTGAGCAAACGCTCGTGCATGGTTTCCGTGTTTTTGGACTGATGCTTTTGATGAGGCATTTTCGGGACGTAGCCGTGGAGCAAAGCGAAGGGTGAAAACTGTGAAGATGCGTTGTAGGTTGTGTTGACGGCGAAGGCTGCCTCCTCAAGGCATGTATCCCAAGTCTGGGGATCCGACTTGCAGAGCTTCCAAACTACGGCCACGAGCGTGCCGTTGCTACGCTCAACCAAGCCGTTACTGGCTGCGCGGTAAGCCATGAAATGGTAAATGCTGATGCCGTGGTGTCGCATGAAGCGTAGAAACTCGTGTGACTCGAACGCGCGTCCGTGGTCTGTGAGGCAGTGGTCGGGCGCTCCGTAGCGGTAGAACACCCGGAGGAGGTGAGCGATGACCTCCTTTGTAGATGTCGAAGTGCCTGCTGCTGGAACCACAAATCGTGATGCAAAGTCGATTAGGTTGAGCAGGTATCGATGGCTACCGGTGTCTGGCATGGTGACATGGTCCATTGCGATAACCTTGAACAGGGTCTCGGTGGTTGGCATGATGGCCATCTTCCCCACCGATCTCGTTGTGGGTCGATTGCAAGCCTGGCAGGTCTGGCACGCATTTACGTATTTGGCCGTCGTGCTCGGCATTCGGTGCCACCAATAGCGCTCAGCAAGTTTGGCCAGTGTTCTGGCGTAATCCATGTGGCCGCTGCTATCGTGCATCAGCTCGAGTGCTTGGTGTTGCATTTTGGCCGGAAGTACGATGACTGATATGTGGGGCGACGTGCTGTGGTAGAGTATGTTGTCAATCACGAAAAAGTCTGGTAGAGAGGCTGGGTCGTCTCCAAGTCTATGCCGTAAGTCGTGGCATTCGGCGTCTTTCTGTTGAAGCTGGGTTAGGTGGTCAGACGTTTGGACAGTGGCGCAGGCGAGGCGAGACAACATGTCGGCAACAACGTTCTGTTTCCCCGGGCGGTGATGGACCGTGAAGTCAAATTCCAGCAAGTCCATCAACATGTGCGTGAATCTTCGGGATGGCTTCATGGACGTAGTTAGGCAGGTGACGGTCCAATTGTCTGTGATAAGTGAGAACTTGATGGAGAGAAGGTATGGGCAGAATTTTTGCGTGAGCGCCCAGTGAAGAGCAATACATTCCCAGACGTTGCTGTGGAGCTTCTGTTCTGCCGGGGTCAACGACCGACTGGCGTATTCAATTACAGTTTCCTTGCCGTCTTGTTGCTGAGACAGTACTGCACCGATTACAGTGCCGGAGGCGTCAGTGGCAACAGTCGTAGGGGCACTGTGATTAAAATGACCCAGTATAGACGCCGACGTCCAGGCAGTCTTTAGGGCTTGAAAGGCAGTGTCGCAGTCTGGTGTCCACTCGAAGTTGCCCGTGCGAATGATGCTGTGAAGCGGAGCAGCCATGTGCGAGAACCCAGGGATGAAGCTTCGGTAGAAGTTGGCAGCTTGATCCCATGAGAGCAGGGACTTTGCGTTTCGCGGTGTCGGGATTTTCAAAAGAGCGCCCACCTTCTCTGGATTTGGCAGTTTTCCAGACTTGAGAGAATCAAACCCAGAAACTTGATGGATTCCATTCCAAAATGGCATTTTTCTGCAGACAGCTTGAGACCGCTGCGTTGGAGAAGCGTCAAGACTCCGTCAAGAAGGTCAAGAAACTTGGTGATGTTAGTGGGGAAGAGCAGCACATCGTCGAGGTAGACGCGAACACCGCATTTGAGGTGGCGTGGTTGGAGTTCTTGGAAGACGGTGTTCATGGCTTTCTGGAATGTGGCGGGCGCATTTTTGAGGCCGAAGGAAATGCGTGTCCACTTGTAGGTGCCCTGATGAGTGATAAAGGCGGTTTTCTCTTGATCCTGAGGTCTGAGCAGAATTTGCCAATAGGCAAACTTCAGGTCCAGCGATGTGAAGAGGCTACAACCACCGATGTCTTCCATGATGTCGTCGGCGCGGGGAAGAGGTTGTGCGACGTTTACAGTCATTTTGTTCAACGGAATATAGTTGATGCAAAGGCGCTTTTTGTTCTGTTGGCTGACCACAACAACTGGAAAAGCCCAGGGTCCAGACGACGGGAGAATAATTCCCTTCTGCAAAAGGTCTTCTGTTTGACGCTCTAGAAATCGGCGATCGTCAAAGGAGTACCTGTATGGCTGGCGGCTGTATGGGGTGGCTCCAGGAACCAGGTCGATGCTGTGTTCCGTCCCCATGTAAAGGCCGAGGTCTTGCTCGTCTGTTGCGAAGAGAGGCACGTGGCTGCTCAAGATGGCTTGAATTTTGTTTCGGTCCCTTTCGTCGAGGTTGGGCCCAACCAATGGGACAAACGATGAGGGCAGAGCTGACGAGGGCGCGGGAGAAGCAGGCGTAGGCTACTCATGATGCTCGACGAGCTGGCGGGGGCACAAAGGGTTGAGACATGCGAAGCTTGACTGGGCGCGCTGAGTGGCGGGGGCATGGTGGCGGGAACTTCGAGCGTTGCCCACAGAGGCTTTTGATCCTCTAGGATAAGTTCCAATTGGAGCCCTGTTGGCGTTGTCGGAGCAGCGTGCCACGTTTGAATGGCAGTCTCCTGCAGAAGCACGGCGTTCGCCATCCGAGGCAGGGTCCTCTCAATGCATGGCACCACAAGTTTTCGGTGCGGCTGGTGAATTTCGGGGAGTCTTGGTGGCTTGACGTGAAGCTCGGCACGCGCAGCGCAAAGCCAGTCGTCTCCGAGAATCAATGGGAGGGGGTTGTTTTCAAGCACGGCGGCCTCGACAACTCCAGAGATGTCGTCGATGGAGATGCGAAGACAAGCAGATCCGATGGGCGTTCCCATCGGATCTGCTTGTCTATGATATGCTCCTCACACGTTCCTGTGTGAGCAGCATATCCTGCCAAGCATGTCGACAGGAAGAAGCCCGGCAGAGTTGATGATGTCGTGCCAGCTCAGGTCGACTTTGGACAGCGTCCACCCAGACCATCAGCGCTACGTCGAGCAGCACCAAGAAAAGCACGCGCAGAGCAACAAAACGAGAAAATTCTGCCCTGACGACAGTGTGTTTGCTCGCAACTTTGCACTGGGACGTCCACGCTGGATTCCCGGCGTCGTCTACTCTCGCAGCAGACCACTCTCAAATCGGGTGAAGCTGCAAGACGGCACGTTGACCAAATTCACCGATGAACGGCGGACCTGCCAGACATTCCTGATACATGTGATCTCGCTCCGGATTCTAATGGCACGGACCTTGATTTACTGAAAACTAGTGACAGTGCTGGGTCGGCTGCGGTGTGCAACGCACACGGAACATCTAGGCCTAGCGAGACTAAAACTGAGGAAACACCTGCCGAAGCCAGAGTGACTCTGGCCACTGCACCTAGCTCGCCCTCGCCCGCTGCTGAGCGACTCACAGATTCTTCTGAGAGCAACAACACCGCACTCCGCCGATCAAGTCGGACAATGCGCCACCCCGCCCACTTACAAGAATTCGTCTAAGGGAAGGAGTTCTCCCGCCCCGGCCCTCACCGAGGCATTGCGTATATTGGGCCTCTTCCGAGAGGCACCAGGTGGGACCACACGTCTGGAGAACAATGAACCGGGCGCATATCAGGTTTCGCTTGCACGTGCCTCGCGCACCTGCAGTACCCTATGCCCCCAGAGACCGCGCGCGTCCCCACCGAGCGTTGGAGCGACACCACCATGTAATCTCCGCCGGCCAGACCGGCCAGTTTGTATACTCTTAATAAAGTTGAGTTCTTACGTATCAAAGACACAACACATTGCACATTTACAGTGTGAAAAGTGAGCTGTGGTTTCTACAAGAAACAGTCTGTACCTCAAATGTAGCCATGGGCCTATGGTTTAGTTCTTGAGCTCTACTGTCCTTGTTTTTTTTTTGCACTTTTTAACTTCCTTTTTAACTTTTTATATCAGTATGCACCAACTTGCCCAAACCCAAGTATTAATCCAACATATTTCTTCTACTCTGGGCTCTTTCCTTTTTCATCATGTAAAACAGGATCCTGACATAACCTGCATTGAACTCATCACCGTTTCGACTTGCCAGGCCCGGATCCTGTTGTACTGGATGAAGGTGAAAACAGTACCCTTGGAAGTACAGAGCCTCTTCCAAGTTCTGGAACCTTCACACCAGAAGGTGGTGCAAAATTTTGAAATCTGAATATTGGAGACAGGTCAGACCGTACTTGGACTGGCTCCATGTCGTCGTTCAAGGAGGATTGGAAGAGCAGGATGCCATTCTGCCGGTATGCATAACAGAAGAAATTGGCGGCACAATCTACAGTTTTTGTGGCAAAGGGCGCAATTCAGGTTACCACAAAGCAAGAGGAAAGCCGAGAGCTCCACTGACAATGTCACAGTTTTGGGAGGTGCTACTCTTCCAACGGAAGTCAAGGATGTTCTACAAAAAGGCCCAAAGTTCAGCTTCGAGCCATCTACGACACGACCAGAGCTGCTCGCCATGGTTCGACATGTGGCCGATTGTGCCGATGAACAGAAGAAGGAGCATGCGATTGGCGATGGTGTGGACAAATTATGAAGTAAGCGTTGAGGACGGACTATCAGATCACAAGATGGTGTTGCTATCCTGCAAAGTCGCAACAACGTGCAGAACCGCAAAGTGCTTAACCACGGAAGTGTGTAACTTTAACAGAGCCGATGACGTTAGTATTCTCGACCATTTAGAATTACAACTTTCTTCTCTGGAGGGTGTGGAAGACTTAAATGAACTATGGAATCAATTTAAAAGTGTAGTTTTCTATTGTCTGGATAGATTTGTTCCAAAGAGGGTTAAGCGCGTGGCAAGACAAAACCCGTGGGTGACCCGAGAAATAATTCAACTCAAACGTAAGATAGCCCGCAGCCGCAAGAAAAAAACTTGTAATACCACACTTCTTCAAGAACTATCGCGTACCCTGAAATGTAAACTAAAGGACGCGAAGGAAAAGTATTTTTCAGAATCCATGCTTGAATTTATGAGGACATCACCACAAAAATTTTGGCGTCATCTCGGGCCGTCACGGGTGGGTGTGGAATATGTCACCGATAATGATTGTATCATTACTGATCCCGCCAGAATGGCAAACGTGTTTAATACTTTTTTTTCAATCTGCTTTTGTAGATAGTGACAACACACATAAAAGCGTTGAAGAGATAAGAGGCTCGTGGCTCTCGGCTATGCCAGATCTGATTATCTCTGAGCAGGGTATTTTTGCTTTACTACTAGAGATCGACACAAGAAAATCACCGGGACCAGACCAAATTCCAAACACATTCTTAAAGCGTTACACAGAGTGGGTGTCCAAGTACCTATTCGTTATTTGCAGTAAAAGTTTAGAGCGCCATCTAGTACCTTCGGACTGGCTGACAGCGAGAGTCGTACCAGTGCACAAATCGGGATAAGCATTTAATTAAAAATTATAGGCCAATATCGCTGACGTGTGCTTGTTGTAAGATACTTGAGAATATTGTGTCTAAGGAGCTGTATAGGTTTCTTGAAGATTCAAAGATATTTTCTTCTAACCAACATGAGTTTCGAAAGTCGCTGTCGACTGTAGCACAGCTTGCTGAAACTGTACACGACTTTGCGAAAGCTGTTAATAATAGAGGGCAAATTGATGCGATATGTTTGGATCTATCGAAAGCCTTTGATCGGGTGCCTTATTTTGAACTTATTCATAAATTACAAAACCTAGGGGTAAATGAAAACATTGTTTTGTGGATTAAAACCTACCTCACAAATCGAATACAGTTTGTGCAAGTAAACAAAAAGAATTCAGCTAATGTAAGTGTACCCTCCGGCATTCCCCAGGCGTTTGTACTGGGGCATGTATTAATTTTGTGTTATATAAACAACATTACGGAAAAGGTAGGGCCTAATATGTTCGCAGATGACTGCTTGTTGTATACAAATGTTTCTCGTCACCATGATCAGGTACAGTTAAATAACTCTTTACAGCAAGTACAAGAATGGTGTAAGCAATGCAGAATGAAAATTAATCATGACAAGACAGTCTTTTCTGTGATAACCAACAAAAAAAAAAAACGTTCTTCCATTTGTGTACGAATTTGATAACCGAGCTCTGACTAAAGTTTCTCAATTTAAACATCTGGGCGTTACAATATCGTCTGATCTAAGCTGGAACGCACACATTGACAACATCTGCTCCGCAGCCAAAAAAAAAAAGCTCTGGTTCTTGAAGCGCAACCTTAAGTATGCTCCACCTGAAACAAAATTAACTGCATACAAAACATTAATCAACCAACTTTAGAATACGCTCCTGTTATCTGGGATCCTTTTAGAAGTTACCAAATAAGCAAATTAGAAAGGGTGCAAAGAATGTCTGCTAGGTTTGTACTGTCGAAGTATCGAAGAACCGAATCAGTAAATGAACTGCTTAAACAGCCAAGTCTTCCCCTCCTTTCTGATCGCCGGAAAATAGCTCGTTTAAAATTCCTATTCCTGTTGAGAAAACAAATGTTTAACCTTATTACAAGTAACTATATAACGCCTAGCGTATCTAGGCATCTAAGAAGTAGTCATTCGTGTCAAATAAATTTCGAAAAACCAAATAATGATACCTATAAGTATTCTTTCTTTCCAAGAACTATATCAGAGTGGAATAACCTCCCCGAAGAAATAGCATTAAGTGATACCCTAGCTTCTTTTGAAAGATGCATTTCTAAATTGTATAAGCAGTATTAGCGAACCTACTCCCTCTGGCACAGGATAATTTCAATTATATGTTTTCGATACTTAAATGAATTGGGACTTCCGTGACTCCATTTATTATCTGCTCATGTGTTCTTGTCTTTTTTTTTTTTATTTGATTTGTTCGATGTTGTTTTTGCGCGTTCAGCAGTGTGCGCGCTCTTTTAAGTTTTAGCACTGAGAAGATATTATATGTAAAAATGTTTTTGTTGTGTATTCAGTGTGATTTACCACAATAGTGTAGTCTTGTCTTTCGTGAGTTGTAGTCTTCAAAAATGTGCCTTCATATGTACTACTTAGTGTTCTATTTTGTATAGTGTTGCACTCCTGTAACAGCCCCTACGGGGTAACAGTATAAATAAATAAAAAAAAAAAAAAAAGACATTGTAAGTCAGCTCCCTAGGACGAAGCCTCCTCTTGAAAAAACTGTGAGTTTGTTAAAACAAAATGACCTATCCCTTGTCCAGGCTGATAAGGAAGGCGGTTTCACTGTTGTGCCGAAAGGTTGTTTCGGAGAGAGCGCTGACAGCGATAGCTAAGAATTTCAGGGAAATCGGGTTTAGTCCCAAGACACAGAAGACTCGGGCTCTTAAGATGCTAAAAGTTTTTGAACTAACTGGAAAGTTTGAAGGAAAATAGCGGAAAAAGCAGAAAGTGATTTTTTGGAAGCGTTTTCCACAGGAAAAATGCACAAGCCTGATTGTCCGTTCCGAGCCATTGTTTTTGAGAACACTTGGCAGTTTATAGTTAGCCGTTGTCTACAGCACCACCTGGGCACACTGGCTCTGGAGGACCCTTTCCTTGTACGGAACTCGGACAAAGTTATTGATGCATTTAAAGAAGAGTGTAAAAATGCTCTCAGCGTTCTCTGTAGATGTTGAGGACCTTTACTATTCTGTGCCTCATGACAAGTTGCCCTAACTGTTCACAATGAATTAGCCCCTAGAGCGAACACAAGCGTTGCTGCGGTCGCCGCGCCCGGATGGGGTGAGGTGTACCGTGACGTCAGGGGGAGGACTCCGCTCCGCGATCTCGGATCGGTTCGCTTCCCGGCACAAGTTTCCTGGTTTGGCGTTGTGTGCCGCGAGCTCTTCGAGGCGCTGGGCTTTGTTTACCCGGTGTGCAAGACGTTGAGTTAGGCCTGTATTGACGTGCTTCCATACATTTTATAAGCCTGCTTGTCCCTTTTACCTTTAAAATTAGGTTACAAATCCCGAAAACTATTGACGGAGGCAATTCCGCCGATGAACCTCCCCGTCCGTCCACACGACACGAGGCAATCTTGCGAGGAGTCGGTGAAGCGGTGGCGCAAGTGTTTCGGACGCTGGAATTCTGTTCCTCGCATGTTCATGATTTAAGACGATATTACATCCCTCTTTCAAGGCACTTGAAGTGGCATTTATATCATGGGCCTTTGGGTGGTCGGCAAATTAGCTAGTGACCCCGACTCTGCGCTGCCACTCTGCATGTGCTGGTTCGCAGATGTTTTAAAGGCCGTGCGTCTCATGATCTTGGAAGTGCTCGTGGAACAGGGTTGTTTTACATAAATGTAGCTTCTTTGTGAATTAATCATGTAGTTCATACACGTATGCAGGCATATTTCTTAGAAGCCGCACAATTACTGGGAATTAGTTAGTATGGTAGCAGCAAAAACGGTCGAATTGCCGCCAGTTGCCTGTATGATATGTATTGATCTGCCAAAATAAGCACGGCAATAGTGCCGCAATATGGAATGTTCATACTTTTTCTTGTCATTCTTTATTCCAGCTTGGGTATTCCGAAAATACACCGTTTAGTCTGAATTGTCATTTCCAATTAAAAGGAGACACTGCTGCAGGTCCCCAAAAGCTTCCTCAGCCTCCAAAGTCCATAGATCTGGAGTCTCTGACGACAGAGGAAAACAGGAGTAAAAGCAAGCATTCAAACGTCTGTCCAGTGGTAGATGCAGCACTAGCAGCAGAAAATGTGGAGCCTGAGAAGGGCGACAGTCTGCGTGAGAAACAGTGTTGCGGAGTTGCCACTCCGGAGTTGGAATGATTCCCCGGAATCATTCCGCATTTTTGCGACCCCGGAATGGAATGGGAATGGAATGGCGGCAACGTTCAGGGAAATGGAATGGGAATGGAATTAGATGCCTTTTGCCCGGAATGGAATGGGAATGGAATGGGCCAGGTTTTTTATATTTTATTTATTTTTTACGTTCAGCTATACCGAGCCAGTCAGAGAGTCGGTTGTTCAGAAATAAAATGAGCGGGAAACTGCGAACCCGCGTAAGGCCCTAGCAGACTTATGCGCAAAAGAAAAAAATGCAATACAAAAAACAAGCGTCAAAGCAAAGAACAGAGAAGGGAGGGGGGGGGGGGGGGGGGGGGGCGGTGGCGTCTTTTACAAGTGAAGTTCAACACATATCCGGATGCGTCTGCGCCTGTAATATTGCACGGCTGGTACGTCATCAGCCGACGTGAACGTGACCTGCTGCTCTGGTGTTCCGATACCCAGGAAGGAGGCCAGACGTGGCCTCGCTGTGCGGACCCAAACTTCGTACACTTTCGACTCGTCTCGAGCGCGCTGTTTCTCGAAGAGCTCACACCTGTGCCGGCCATCTCAGGTCACAATCCACGAGGTCTCTGTTTGAATGATGCTAGGCAAAACTTGAAGACTGTCATTCATGCGTTGGAGGCGGAGAGTCGGCAGGAAGGACCGTCACAACAGGGATGCCATCGTATAGATTTTTTAACCGTAACAGAAGATAATACATGTGCTTCAGGATGCTTCAGGTGGTCCACTTTTCTCGAAAATTCCAAATGCAACAGCCTGCATGGTCTTTAACGAAGTCAGCTACAACGAAAGTATGTATTGTCCTTTCATACAGTAGTGTGGGTAAAGTTTCATGTTCAAGGCAACACCTACAGATTCAAGAATACCAGTTCATCCCACCGTGACGTCATGTGATCAGTGCTGACAGGGGCACCCTTATTGGACTGGGAAGTGGTGATGTTTTGATGGAATTTATTTTAGAGGTCAAAGTCTTTTCGCATCACTGGTCAGTCAGACAGGATGCCAGGGAAGGGACCGCGGTCAATCCTTGATGGAACGTTTTTTAAACCCATCTAAGAGCCTTCGTCCGGAACCACTACCTTCAAGGCGAAGTGCCAAGCCTGCGGAAAAGTAATTTCGGGAAAAGAAGGTAAGGGCGCAAACGAGCTGGTGGTGGTTAAACATTTCGACAAAAACCGCGAGACTGGGACAAAAAGGGACGGACAAACACAAAGTCTCAAAGACTGCCATTGAGATATATGTTGAGACTTTGTGTTTGTCCGTCCCTTTTTGTCCCAGTCTCGGGGTTTTTGTCGAAATGTTAATTTCGGGACCAAAAAAAAAAAGAAACTTCCACTTAAAACTTAAAGCCTCATTTCAGTTGGCGTCTCAAAGAAATTTGAAAAATGTATTGTATTATCAGTATTTATATTTCTGCCCTCCCTAAAATGTATTCTTGCATTTGCATTTCCAAAGACTTTTTGCCTCTTTTTAAAATTTATTTCCGATACGTATCGCGATACATTTTACAGATATATTTGAGACTTGAGTATCAGTATCTTAGCAACTATTTTCATCTATCCCAGTATTTGTATTTCCAAATACATTTCTGAAGATTTCTGTCCAACCCTGCAACGTAATCCAGCTGTCAAGTGACACTTTTAACGTTTAGGAATTGGAGGAATGGAATGGAGCGACTCAGCCATTCCAGGAGCGGGAATGGGCCCAGTGTCCCTATTCCTAGGAGTTGAAAGGAATGGAATTATCGAAAACTCTAATTCCCCGGAATGGAATTGGAATGGAATGGGGGTGCCCATTCCGCAACACTGGTGAGAAAAGTTTCTGGTATTTTTGCTTCAGGACAATTAGATTGAAGTAAGATCTCAATTTTAGGGCTTAAAAGACTTATAACGAGCAAGACACCTTCGCTTACGTTTGTTATACATTACTTGAGGGTTGATATAAACAAGTCCACAGATACCACCCGTGTACTCTATTGAAATACTATCCAAATCCAGCAAAGGTCAAATGCGAGCAATGCATATAATAAATGTTCCTTGTTTTTTTACTTTGCCCCTGCACTTGGGCTGTCTTACTTGTGATTCTCTCTCCATGACCCAGACTGTATTTAGCATGTTGCTCGAGCAGCATGCAGCTTTTCTGCTTCGGCCATCTTGTTTAAAAACAGAGATACAAAAAAAAATAGTATACATAACCTGCCGATTCATTCAGACCATCAGCAGCATTTACTGTGCGAGATGTAAATCTATAGTGATGCTCCTGCAATTGTGGCTATATTTCTTTATTTTCATATACCAGCTGTGATTCATGCGTTGCCTGCCCTGTCAACCATGCTTAAAATGTTGGTTGAAGTTTCGCCTGTAGCTACAGGCCATACCTCAATAAAGCCACATATAAGACATTACACATCTCCCGAAAAACACGCACAAAATAATATTAAATAAAAACGAGCGTGCCGACAGCTAGCGTCGTCACAGCCTCCACTGGGCAAGCGGGCCGAGTCCGAGAAAAATTCTCTCCTCGCCGTGACGTCACCCCGGTTCGCCGTAAGGGGGCGCCACGCGAACTTCTCGGGGCTAATAGCGCATCGCAATCGATATGAGCACAGTTCGCACAAAAACCTAGAACTCTTCGTTAGGCATGTGCAAATAATGGATTTTCGGTTCAAAGCAAATTCAAAGTGAATAGTGGTTTTGGCCAAATATTTCTTAATTGAATATTGAATCGTTGTTGCGCCTTTCTCCACGCCTTTCCCTACTGTTATACCATGCTTAAACATAAAATTCAGCTAAACTCGCAAAGGTTGTTCCCAAGCTCCTAATTGCCCACTTATAAGCTCTGTTAAATTTAATCTAGCTATAGTCACAGACTCTGGCCTCAGAAAGTTCAATACCTACATTGGGATGGCAAGTAACCGAGATATTACATTAAATTAAACCTTAAGGAAGCCGAGCCACACCTAATTGAGGGATTTTCTAAATCTTCCTATATGAAAATGTTATCTTCAATTCTGAATTAAAAATTAAAAGAAACAAGCACACATAATGAACACAGGTTGTTAGAACATTGCTGCATAACATATACTCTTGCATAATAGTGGCCACAGTTGAAGTTGGAAGATGTTACTGCAATGTAAATATCAACAATCACACTGTTTCCTGTTTTCTTTATTACTTTCTTTTTAATGCTCTAGACGCTCGCGTACACCAGACTACTTTGAAGGTGTGTTTTTCGCACACGTGCGCGGCTCCGCTGCAACGAAGCGAGTCACGAGATCACGGTGTCAGCTTTGCAAGTATTGCTTCTCCGCAGTGCACCGCTGCTTGAGGAGAAGCACACTTAAAGGGGCCCTGCAATCATATTTAAGCGTCTACCTTTTTTGCGGTTTCCACGTCTCTTGGGGTTGGGGCAAGCCAGCGGGCGCGGAGAGAGTAACTAAATATCAGTGCGTCATATTTTAACCGGACGACGCGGAAACCTCCTCCACCGACGAGGGCGACCCGCGTTACCGAAAGCGCGCAAAATGTGACGTCTTTGGTCCTGGGCTTGCCACTGGTCAAAGCCGATAAGAGATTTTTTTTTAGTCGAGATACAAAATATAAGTGTCGCGAACCGTTTCAATTATGTATGAAAGTAGTTTTTGTTCACTATTTTAGATCAGAAAAGAAACAAATGCAGTTTAGAAAGTACGGAAACGAGAAATGACCCATCGACATACCCGCCACCAAGCGGCGGAAAAAAACGGCGCATACTAGAAAAGGCTAGTGGGATGACGCTACGACAAACGAGGAGCGTAGAAAGGTCCCGGATGTACGCGGCGGCGCTGTGGTCGTATACCGGCTCAAGAATCCGACCGGTTCCGAGCGTTCCGAAGGCCTTCGGCGCGGGTTCTGCTGGCGATTTGGCCATTTGGTGGTGCGTCAGCGCGAAGTGGCTCCCGTTCTGAACTGATCTTTACCCCGTGTTTGCTGTCGTTTCTGGCCAATGAAATGTTATGCCGAATTAGTGTTTAGTCGCGCTGCAAATGCAATGCGAGCTGCCCTGACCACCCGCTTCATACAGCCTATCCAACACGTGCTTTAGTGGCGCCCTCTCGAGCCGTCGACACGGAGTGCGGCAGCCGTGTGCGCTCGATGAGCTCACTACTCCTCCTCTAGTTCAAGGCCGCTCAAATCAGGACCTACGACGTCATGAAGGAGGTTATTTTTTGCTTGTTTTTGTAATTCTAATTTGCCTATAACTTTTAAAATAGAGCGAAATTTGAGAAAAGAAAAGTTTGATTAAGTTACTACGTTCAGTACGCTCAGGTTCAGTGCAAATTAAAAACCAGTCAAAAAGTCATTGCAGGGCCCCTTTAAGGCAACTAACCCGCCGCAATCAACACTTCGAAAAGTATGAATATCGCAGTTCATTGTGAAGAGAATATCAAATAGCATATAATTTGAAAATTCCATCCAAAAATTTGAATATTGGCGTGACCCTACAGTTTGGAGCAGATTGGGAGCAGAAAATGTTAGAGCAGCTTATCAGCAACTTAAATCCTAAGAAATCTGATATAAATCGTGATATAAACGCTCGTTCCAATAAGTCGTCAGCGCCGATACGCACCGAGATAAAATATATTTTAAAAAAAACTGAAAAGGCAAACGCGAGTTTTACGCGCATAGACGAGGACAGAAACCACAGGCTTGCTGCAAAGTTAGGTGGGCATCAGGCACCTCAAGCATATACGAATTGACGCCAAAGCGCTATTGTAGTGCAATACTTTTTAAAACAGTGAGTCCAGAGCATGAGCAGGGAAGCACGGTTTACTACAACCGGACATCGATGGGACGCTCGTAGAAAGCATGTGTAGATAGAAAAAAAATGTCTCCACAAAAGTGAGTCACAAGCTAAATAGTGAGTTGTTAGAGAGCGCATTGGTAATGATGTAGGTTTAGAAAGAGTTGTATATGTAAAGACAGGAGACGGGACAACACATGTGTTGTCCCGTCCCCTGTCTTTACGTATATAACACCATGCACGCAAAATACGGGTGTACGACCGATTCATCGATTGCTCACGCACTGGAAGCACGTGTGTGATAACCGAAAGTACTCACGGCGACGGCGCCGTCCGTTTGGTTGAGATTACAAACACGAATTAACAATTACACAATGGAGTCGCCCAATAGCACTTTTAAGAAAAGGTTTACTCTCAAAACGAAAGAAATCCTTGCTCATCTTGATAGCCTGTGCGTCGTACCTCCCGCGGCCAGACAGCGAGACCGCGTGACAGCGCACCGTTAACATGCACGGTCACAAATGACAGCGGAAAGTAGTATGAAAATCGAAAAAAGACCATGTATCATAGGTATAGAAGGGTATTACAGCTGAAATCTTCAAATCCGGCGGTTGCTTGCGCCACCCTGTACCCGTGCCGTGTACTTTGCTACGACGAGATTGAATGCTGCCAACCAAGCTCTCGTTTCCCGCTAAATCTAGCATCGCCACAAACCTTTTTTTTTTGTTTTTGAGTTACTTTGGCGCAGTGAGGCGCAATTTCGACCGATTGCGCGTTTTTGGTGCAGCTAGGCGCAGAAAATTGGGTTTGTATCAAAATGGCGCAATTGGCGCAAATGGATTAGGAAATAAAAAAATGTTGAAGAATACACAGAAAGAATAAAACACATGAAGGACGAACACAGATGCACACAGTTCTTTCAATGAGCAACAAACATTTATGAGATGTCCATGACGCTACGACCGTAAACTTTAAAGAATTGAAAGAAAGAAAACTAGAATAAAACGAAAATACAACGAAAATTAAATGAAAATAAAGAAAACGAAAATGCTCACATTTCAGAGGTAAAACCAAATTGCTCAGAAATTTAAAAAAACCAAATTAGAATGATAGGACAATTATGGAAATTAACCCCTGAAAAAAGAGGGAAAAGGAAGAAGAAAAGGAGGGTAATTAACCCCTGAAAAAGGGGAAAAGAAAGAAGAAAAGAAAGAAAAAGAAGGCAAAATTAATAATTGATCAAAACAAGTTTTACAATAATTCTGGCACGAGGAACTCCAGCTGTTTTGACGATAAGGCCAGAGAAGGCTCAGAAACATTGTTCGCAGAGTATCTGACCTTAAACGCCTCAATTATTTCGCGTCCACATTTATCTCTGTGTGAATCAAGCACAGCGAGTGGTGTTTGCAAAGTTTGGGGTGCAATCGTGGCAGGTACGGGCATGCACAACTATGGGGTGGAATGAGTTCGATGATGCCTTGCTGGACAAGTGCTAGACAAACAAAGGACACCTTGCTCGCTGCAATAAACAAATTTTAGTCAAGTTGGACCAGCAGGAAAGTCTTGTAACATGTACCTAAAATGCCAATGACATGACACATTTTGCAATTCTGTTAAATTATACATGTACCCACTATAGGTAAATAAGAACCAAACTGCACATATTAAACTTTATTTGAAAAGGACCAACTTAGAAGTAAATAGCACAGCATTAGGTTGACTTGCTCCAGAATAAATGGAAGCAGTTTCCAACTGATGAAACACGTAACTACATTTAGAACCTTATCTCTTTTTATATAGTGTTGCACAGCATGAGCAGTAATTCTTAGAAAAATTAATATTTCCACTCATCTGTTTCACCTCTACAGAGTTGAAATGTCTTTATTTCAGTGTACACAGAGCTCCATACCCTTTTAGTACAAGCTACGTCACACAAGCAGGCGTCCTTTGGTAAAGTTTTTTCTTTGCTTTGTTTGCTTCCATCAATATTAAGTATTTTGTCTCAGGACATGTCGGAGGCACATCAGATGCACATCAGATGCACCTGCTTCAGGGCCCGGCCCAGTGCAGACATCTGGTAAGCGATATTCAAAAGATTTATTTTTCTCTTCATTTTCTTTCTGCCCCTACTGAAGAAATAAATATTTACAAAGATCTGATACATGCACAACGACAAATTAAGCAACCCATATAATGCCTGTTGTCCCATTTGTCTCATGTATAATTTTATTATTTTAATTTAGTAAATTGGCCACCGACATGATTTCTTCCGTCCTACATCGAGACTGATTATGAAAGTATCAAAACCAAAGTATCAGGTATCAAAACCAACTTCCAACTCCAAGGTTTTTTTTATTTCAGCACCACCTTCGAATATGCCATCACCCACCACCATAACACCGAGGCAGTCACAAAGCAAGGCACGACGTGATTATACACCACGAACAGGCACTCCAGACTGCGAGTGAGCCTTTTTAGATCTCGGGCAAGGGAGGATGCATGCCTAACATAAGGAGAACTTGTGAGGCATCCATCCCGCTTCCTTTCGCAAGAGGCATTGGAGATCTTTCGTGTCCAGCTATTTCTAAAACCTTTGAATAAGTATAGGAGGAGGTGGCCCGACGGGTACAAGGCTTTTGCCATGAACTTATACTTCCATAGCCCAGAGGCATACATCTATCTTTCCAAAATGCTGCTCCTGCCATCTGTGAAGTCCTTGCAGAACTGGTCGCAGGACATTGTCCTGGAACCGGGAATCATGCCGACTGTACTCGCAACATTGCAGAAAAAGATGGAGAACTGGCCAGTCAAGGATCAGGCCTGCACGTTGCTCTTTGATCAGATATCATTAAAGAGCAACCACTATTATGACCCGAAAAAAGACCGGGTGCATGGGTTCTGTGACACTAGTGAGGCGAGGTCTCCTGAGTTGGCAGGAACAGCCCTTGTTGTTGCTCTCTCAGGTACTTCCAAGCAATGGATACAGGCCGTTGCTTTTATGCTTGGAAAAGCGAAGGTCAATGCAGCTCCCCTTAAACAACTGCTACTTAAGCTTATCACAGACCTGAAGGCTGCTGGATTTCCGTGAAAGCTCTTGTTTGTGACCAGGGAGGCAGCAACCGCACAGTCTCTAGAGAACTCGGTGTAACACCCCAGCATCCATTCTTTATGATGGACAGTGAAAAGGTGTACTTTATTTTTGATGCACCACATTTGCTAAAGTGCAACCGGAATAACCTCCGAAATGGCAGCGTGCTGAGGACCAAATACCATCTGGTCAAGTGGTCCTACATCAAGGAAGTCTATGAACTCGTACATCCACTGAGAGTAAGGTTGTTGCCTAAATTAACTAACAAGCATATTTACCAAACTCCGTTTGGTAATATGAAGGTGAAGAACGCTTCTCAGGTCCTCAGACACTCTGTGTCAGTTGCCTTACTGATGTTCCTCTCCCTGAACTTGCTAGACAGTGACGCCATGCACACCACAACCGAGGTTGTAGCCTAAATTAACTAACAAGCATATTTATATGAAGGTGAAGAACGCTTCTCAGGTCTTCAGCAACTCTGTGTCAGTTGCCTTACTGATGTTCATCTCCCTGAACTTGCTAGACAGTGACGCCATGCACACCACAACCGAGGTTGTTGCCTAAATTAACTAACAAGCATATTTACCAAACTCTGTTTGGTAATATGAAGGTGAAGTGCGCTTCTCAGGTCCTCAGCAACTCTGTGTCAGTTGCCTTACTGATGTTCATCTCCCTGAACTTGCTAGACCAGTGACGCCAAACTGTTCGACATCCTAAACAGCTCAAGCACAGCGATCGAGGAAAGGTTTGCACTATCTGCTAAGGGGAGCGCTCTGCGAGAGGGGAAGTGCAGGGAACAGGTCGAGTTCCCGAGGTCGATGGTCTTTGCGATTTCGGAGTGGAAATTTGATGCAAGGATGCAGCCTTATACAGTAAAAGGATGGCAGATCACGATATCTGTTGTGTTTTTACTGTGAGAGGACCTGCATGACAACTACAACCATGACCACCTCCTCACAAGGCGTCTCAATCAGGATCCCCTAGAAAATTTGTTTGGTATGTGCCGCCAGCAGCACGGGTGCAATAAAACCCCAAATGCATTTCAGTTTGTGGCTGGCCTCAAGCACATTTTGGTTGGTAGGTTGTTTAAACTGCCCAGACAATTGAACTGTCAAGCAGACAGGTCTAAAATCCTGACAGAGCTGAGACAGCTGCCTGTCGCATCAGTTGCTGCCTAACTTGCAGTTGCAGAGGACATTGAGGATATCCAAGATGCTGGCGATTGTCTGACTGATGACCAATAGGTCATTCAGGCAAACGTCAGGTACCATGTTGCCGGACGCCTTGTCCATCAATTTCTGCAAGAGAATCCCTGTACCACCTGCTCCGAACTCTTGAAGGCAAATGACAAGTGCCTCCATTCAAAACAGAAGTTTTTGGCACTGCTTAGTGCACCAGACAATGAAGGCATGTTCGGTGTAGTCGTTGTTCCAACAGGCACTTGTCTGGAATATGTGGAAAAGCTGGAAAAGTACTTATGATAAGTATTCCAGCTCTTATCTACAAAGATGGTGTGTTGAAGAATCTCTATGCTTCCATGGCAGAGAACTCTGTATACAGACCCTCTCTGTTCAGCAGGCTGTAAGGAGAGGTTTCTCCGAATGTTCTGTCACCAACGACTCCTTTGGGATTTACGCCTGCTGAACAGAGAGCTTCAGAAACCTGTGCTAAAGAGAACAGTAGCTGACAGGAAAGCACAAAAGTTGTGAAGTGCATGCATGATGCACATAATAAATAGAAAAGCTCTTGTTTTTTGCAGGTATTTAGAGGGTATCTTTGATCGTATTGCATGCCGAAAGGGTTTTGCAAATATATTTTTATTTCTCGTGTTTTGTGTTGTCCACTATATCTTCCTGTATTTTGTTGTGCTTACATATGATGTGAATTACTGTTCTAGATTTCTTGTACAAATGTGTGGAAATAACAAATCACGAATGCAATGTACATGCGTTCATCCTTGTCTCCCCCTCATGGCAGAGGCAGCTATTTGAAGTTGCCTTGCTGTGATGAGCAACCAATCGAAATCAATGCTCCAGTGCATGTTGGAGCGGGAAAAGAAACGAGAAAAGGAAGAGGAAAAGGAGGGGGGGCACACGGCGAGTGCGCGCGCCGTGGAGGACAACTCATGCCATAGATGGGCACGTGTATCGACTGAAGATAGCGTACGGACTCCCTTAGCAGCCCCTCCATCTATTACTTTCGTTCTCCTCTTCGTTCGTTCTTTTTCTTTTCTCCTTGCGCCTTCGCTCGTTTAGCCGTTGGGGAGCGCATTACAATAGCCAAAGCTACGGCTGAGCAGGTCTGACTGCACTCGAGACAAACAAGCAAGCACGTTGTGTGGGTTCAGCATGCAGACATTGTCTTCTCTGCTTTAGCTCACTTCTCTTTACCAACTTTCTTTCACGCACTGGTGTCCCTCTAGAAAGTAAGTCTACTAAGTAAGTCTACTAACAGAAACCTGGTAATCAATACTTCGACACAGCAGTCTGCGAGTTAAAGAGGAATTTTTGTAGTTACATATTAAACAAGAACAGGAGTGCTGATGAACATGCGGCAGTCCTTACGTTTCAGTTTAGGAAGTGCCATATCTGCAGCGATGTGGGGACGGCAACACCCGACGTCGCACGACCACGGCGACCGGTAGGCAGGGACCAAATATAATTTTACCACGGCCGTTGCTTTCAGGAGCGAGTGCTTCAGCTCACAAAGTAACTACCGCCGCGCAAAAACAGGGTTTCGTTTCACAGCACGACAGCATGGCTGGTACCCAGCACGCTAGCGTCGGAGCGTCCGCACATGCCCACGTCTATCGTTGAAATTTTTTTAAAAAGACGCGAGGCAACAACGAGAGCGGGAAACAATGGTGCTTTATGCAGGGAATTTTTCCTTTTTCAGAAAATTTTCGCCCTCGATTTAGGCAAAAAGGGAAAAGGGAATCTTCATAAGATTGCAGGGAGTTTTAGTAATTGGGGAAGGAATTTGGGAAAAAGCATTAAAAAGCAAGAAATATTGAAAAACAATTCTTATGGTACATTTCCGCTCATGTTGACATGGTCACGGCAAAGCACACCCCACTAAGGCTGGCAATGTTGGCGTTCTATGTGAGTAACGGCAACTATGGGTGGTACCCGGCAAGAGCAAACGTTTTCGTTACTCGTTGCTTCCTGGTCAGGTGGCCTGGCTTTCACGGGTGCTGACCATGGAATCGGATAACAGCGCCGGATCGTCCCATCCAAAACGAACAAGATCGAGAAAGAAAAGTTACGTCAAGTCATTTAGCTCCGAGTGGTTGAGCTTGCCAGAGTTCAAGGGATGGCTAGAGGAACACGCCACCACTGAAGCCAAGTGCAAAGCCTGCGGTGTGACCGTCAATTGCGGGAAAAGTGACCTCCACAAGCACAGCAGAACAGCTAAGCATGAAGCAGCTGTAAAAACCTTCAATCATACCACGTCGGCAACTAAGCTTTTCCATAAAGTCTGCGCTGAGAACGACACCGTGAAGATCGCAGGTCTAAATGGCAGCCTTTTTTGCCACGCATAACGTTGCACCGGCCTCACAAGCACAGACTAAAAAGCTGAAGTGACAATACATATATGATGCAGAGAAATGTGCAGGGATACTATAAATTTATGCAGAGAAAAAGTGCCCAAATAGGGAAAGTTTACGCACAAGAAAGGGAATACTTTAGCGAGGTATGGAACATCCCTGGCAGAAAACGAGAGACGGCGAGAAAAACGATGCAAGTCCGGATGAACGATTGATGCAGGGCGCTTTGTGTCGGGCGGCCGCTTGTGCCACCCAGCTTACGCGTGCTGAATTACGGTATTCAGTTTAGTTTTGTTTCTGAAAGGAGACCAAAACTGGTCTTTTGGCACGGGCTTGGCGCAGATTACCCATATTTTGGCAAAATGTAGCAGGATAAAGCAGGGTTAGCCCCTTGGCACAGTTTGGCGCAATTGGCGCAGCAATCACATCACCGAGAACGCAAACGCAGCGCATTTCCGCTTGAAAGCGCGATATACACGCCAAAACTTGCTACAAACTTGGGTATCACGGGAACCAATATCGCGCACGCAAATCGCCGACAAAAGAAAAAAGAAACACGGGAACGAGTTAAAACAATTGCACCTCGCGGGAACGGATACCTGCAGAGTGCGGACGCTGCAGATTCAAGTGTCACAATGCGATAAGCACGAGGGAACCCGCGACGAACACGCTTGTCACGAACCGATATTGCAGATCACACAGCTGATGTTATTTATTTATTTATTTGTTCCCTCCTTTACTCATATTTTCTATCCCCCCCCCTTTTTTTAAGAGGCACTGTGAACCCTCTCGGTATAGATGTGACGCGTTTCGCATCGACCTTACTTTCCCAAATAAATAAACAAATAAACAAAACAAAAAATGGGATGGGCAATTTCTTGGGGGCAAGCGTTTATGCTAAACTCTACAGTATACGCGATTTAATGCACGCAGTATCTGAAATACACGTGGCCATGCTCAGGGCCACTGTGCCAGAAAAAAATGTAAATGAACGGCAAACTGATGCCTCAGTTAGTGTTTTGAGATGTAGGGACACGTCCCTATTTGTAGGGACATCAGCAGTTACTTTTTATTTACGCTGCAGGGACATAGGGACAGACTGACTTTTCGAGGAGTTTGTAGGGACTTTCAAAATGGAAACCTCAAAGGGCTGCTACGCTCATACCATTCAGCAAGTGCCAAGCTCAGCTTGCTGGTCTGCAAGATGGAGAAGCAGAGAATCCTAAGGCCGAGCGAAACGCGGTGTTTGGCACTGCAAAAATGCGTCGAGCCCATCCTTCAGGAATGGGACACATGGAAGTTGCTTTTGTGGCAAGCGTCAGTAGAGGTCAGAGTTTCAGCCGCAGGGCTGGTCTTGGACGACATGAACCCAATAAATGAGGTGTATTTGAAGTTCATGGCCTCAGTCTTGGGGTTTTTCAACAAAATGAATGCTCTGTTTCAGAGCAAAGAGAACCTCATTGCTGTCATGCAACAAGAAAGTCCAAAGCTCATTTGGTGCCTCCGCCAAAATTTCATGCGACCTGAAGAAGTTCAAGATGTCGAGAAGCGGAACCCCATGGATCCGCATTCACTTCTGCTGGGCGAAGTCTACCTTGGAGAAAGCTGCCTAGAGCTTCTTCAAAGCATGGAAGGGGGAAGCTCAGATGAAAGCACCTAAGGCTGCACTGTCTGGCATTCTATCAGACAACTGCCGTTGAGGTGAAGCAAAGGCTTCCGGTATCCGGACCATTCTACAAACGAGGTACAATTCATCCAGCCCAGCACAGCGTTGAACTACGAAGCTCGTAAACAGCTGTCAGTGCTGCAAAGATGGTACGCACATCTGTTGCCATGCGTCGACGCCCTGCAGAGGATGTGGCGGATGCTGCCTTCTTTTTTCACTGAACCCAAGAGTGCACTCTTGCAAGAAAAGCCCGCCACATCATTTTGGGACGAAATGTCCAAAAACTTTGAAGGCAAGCCCAAGTTTGAAAACATAGTTTGCCGGGCGAAGCTAGTGCTAACACTGTCTCACTTTGTGGGGGGACAGTGAGCCGCACAGCACGCGGAGGAACGGCGCCGAAAGCGGCAAAGAGGAAAAGAAGAGGCGAGGCTCGTGGTGTGCGCGTGAGCTGCAGTTCCGAAGGCAGAGACATACGGAAGAGCCGGTGCTGGGCAGCAACTCCAAACAGAGACCCAGACCACATGGCAGACACGTTCCAGGCGCCAATGAGAGCGGTCGACTTCTCCGGGCTCTTCAAACCCCGAAGGAGAACGTGACCCTGGAATCAACACCGCCTCACTTCGTTGGCCCGCCGCCGCCCGTCCGCCGAGAGATCGGCTCGCTCGAGTCTTGTTCTACGAGCAGCGCGCCCCTTCCTGTGGACGGGCCTTCTGAACCGAATGGAGAGTGCTACCACGAAACCCCCGCGCCTGCAGACAGGTGATGATGAAACCGAAGAACCAGGCACGACCCATCCCAGTGAAGGCCTCGGCCTGAGCGATGGCACCACACCTCTCAAAAGCGATGACCCTCGACATCAACAGGAGGGAAAAGATCAATTTTCCTGGACGGATGTGGTCAGCCGACGAGCCTGGAAGCGACAACTCCAACCAGAGAGAGAAAACGCATCAGCCGCTGAGATTAACAGCAACACCGTAGCCGACAAGATGACGGCAGCTGGGAATCGCCAGACGGGCAACATGGAGCCAACCGGGGATACCCGTCAGGGAACAGGTGGCTCCGGTTTCCTCTATAACCAAGAAAACAGAAGCCGATGGAAACAAACGCAGGCCCTGCGCCAGAAGAGGCTGCCACCAATCCCAGTTGACGACTACAAAGTGGTCATACAGCCAAGAGATGGACTCAATTTTAGTGACTGGACAACAGATAAGATCACGCAAGCCATCATCGCGATGACCGAACTGTCCGCCGCCGAGATGGCCCAAGCCACCATAAGGATCTGCCGAGATCAAAATCTGGTCGTCGTGAGTACCCCCAACATGGAATCCTCTACCCGTGTAAAACAGATCTCAGCACTCACTCTTGGCACCAAGCAGTACGAAGTTACGGCGTACATGGCAGTCCCCGACAACTCGTGTAGGGGCATCATCTCTGGTGTCGAAACAAGGCCTACGGCCGAGGAACTGAATGAAAGCCTACGCGCCACCGGGATCAACATCCTCTATGCCCGGATGATGGGACAAACCGACACCACTGTCATCCCCTTCGAAGGCATCAAGGTACCACGCTTCGTGTATCTATCGGGTGGGGAATACCCCTGCCGACCGTACCAGCCGAGGCAGCAAGTGTGCCTTGGCCTTCCGCAGCATCTGCCTCGGACTCGAACCTTGAGTATCAATTATACCTTTCTTTACAATAGCGCTTCCTCGTGTGACTTCCTCGGGGCGAATGGAACTCGGCCTGATTGGGCGATATTGACAGGCGACCCACAACTTCAATGCTAGACTAAGAAGTATATTTTCACTACAGACAGGCGTGAAGACTAGGAAAAAAAGACACCTTGCTCCGGACAGCATCAACGCAGTGCTCGTCATGAAATCTAGCATGACTGCAAGATCAGAGACATGCACTGATTTCAAGGCAGAAAACAAGCACATGAAGTTGTATACAAGCAAAATTTATAAGGCATAATGCAAGCAGACTGACGCGTTATCAGAACTCGATTTCCCCACCTTACGAAACAACCTTCCCAATTTCATTGTAGACGGTGGCGACACTATTTTCTGTATCGTTGTCTTCACAGCTTTTCCAAAGTGTGCTATATTGTGTTACGACTGGCAAATAATTGTAACCCTTTGTGTGTGCGTGCATAAACTGCATATATTGCCACGTGGATCGCCGAGCGAGCGCATGCGTGGCCAAATGGTTACCACGCTTGGCTTTCACGCAGAGGCCCCAGGTTAGATTACTGAAAGCGAACGCTCCTTTCATTTATTCTTTCAATTTAGCGTCCTTGTAAGTTTGAGAACCTTGTCGTCTGCTTCAGGTATGAATGTTCTATAAACGGAATGTTCCAGAAACCCTTGCGGATACATAAAGAGCTCTGCGTGGCAAGCCGGAGTCAGTCGCCCCAGCGCTCGATCCTGCTGTTTCGCCGATATCGATGCCTGCAATGCTAATCTTCTATTTTTTGGGGCACAAATTCGCCCCATTAAACGTTTAGTTTCTCCAGTTATTTGCCACCTCATCATTTGCCATTCGTGACAATATAGTGTATCTGTCAATTAATTTCTTTCCAGGTCCATCTTGGAAATGGTGTGCTCGTGAAAGCAGACAAGATGGCGTACATTATGGGAGCGCGGGGTGACTCCATGTTTGTCAAGGAGGCGGCCAAGCTTGTGTTTGGCCGCGAGAGCCTACAAATGCGGAGTGTAACAGGGAAACCCGGCCTGCGCTTTAAAGGAGCAATAGCCAAGAAGGCCCCGACTCCTGCAAAGGTGGAGGTAGTCCACAGTAAGTGCCTATTTCTTAGGGGCGTTGCAGACCTGAGATTTCAGTTGGAGCGGTTGCAAATTTGTGAGATGAAACATTGCGGGGCCTTTGAAAGTTTGAATTCAGAACAAAAGTTTGAAACAGAAAACCAAAGTGAAGCAAGCACCATTTCTTTCTCTTTGTTGCAAAAATCACAACATGCAAATTTATAGAGGTGGAATTTTCGATATGAGATTTTATAGTAATTTAATGCACATGCCAAGCTTCATGAGTGGTGGAGCTCTATAGGAGGTTTTTATATGTGGTTACCGGCACAAGCTATAAGTGAATCACCCTGACATCCAGCATGACCTACGGCTCTGAGGGTAAGAAATTAATTTTTAAGAGCTTGCTGTCAGCGCAGTTTTAGGAAGGACAATTTCACGGTGAAAGATTTCTCTCGAGCGTACAATAAGGGGCTAACAGCAATTTATGAGGGCCCTTTCATGTCATAGGCAAAGCAAAACTTTATGTGTAATAGCTTTGTTCATTACTGCAGCAAATAAATATTATACTTTTACTTTGAGGGCAGCCAAAGGAGTAGTGCGCGACTGATTAGTATATTTCTTTTCTTTTTCAGATGCCTTTCACAAGTATGTGGACAGAAACCCCAGGGAGAAGTCCCAATCCAAGAGGATCTCTCTGATCAATTCTTACCTCAGCGAACTGCCCCAGGACATAAAATAGAAGCTTGAATTCTAGGCTTCACTAAGAGGCTTAGTAGTCAAGCTTCGGCATGTATTTATTCAATAGAACCATTATCATGGAACAACCCACCTCATACTCTTTCTTTGCATGACAAACATATGTCTGTATTCCAACGTGCACATGGGTAAATCCATATCAACAGACTGATCTCACCAGCTGCTCTGCGCATGCTTGTAGGTAGGGTTCGGAGTTTTCGGTTTAAACCGATAAAAGTATGCCGAATTCATTTTCGGCAATTCGGTCTTAACCGAAAAAGGTCAGTTTTTAGGTTCGGCATCCACAGTTTAATCCGATAAAAACCGATAAAAGTAAGCCAAATCCATTCTCTAAAATTCTGTTTTAACCGAAAATGGTCAGATTTTTAGGGCCGCCTCAAGATTTGGGGGGGGGGGGGGGGGGGGGGGTTGCAAGGTTCGACACTCTGTGACCTCTTTGTGATTGCCCTCTTCCAAGGTTCAACGTGCAACACAAGAGGTCTTGGCTTGTTCTTTGCGGGACTTCTGTGTCCTTTCTGTGATCGGGCTTAGTGTGTCAAGTTCCTGCTTCTAAAAAAAAAAGTTTAGGTGTGGGCTAGTATAAGGTTTTTAGCTTCGTGAAAGATCTGTAGCCAGAGTTTAGTGAGTACACGAAATATGTTGTGCTTCAAAAAAGTCACACCGTCTCTCTTGGTAGTCACATTTGGTTGATTGGCCGATTTTGGATCAGGAAGAGCTTCATCTCCTCAGCCTGAAAGTGTCCAGTGTTAAAGTTGAGAGGGCATTCTCGAAGCCCACGCTCATTACCAGGAACGAATGAGCATGGATCAACGAGGAGAACCTTGGAAAGTGCATATAAGTTTACTATGATAAGATCGCATAATTCTGATGTACAGAAGGCAAAGTTCCATGTTTTTTGGGCACTGACTTGTTCATACTTCTGTGTTTTTTTTTTGTTTTTGTCTTATTTTCAATGTATCTGTGCCGTTATTCCTTGAGGTATCACAGATATCAGAGAATCATCTGATCCGGTGTCCGATGATGTTTCTTTCATATTCACCGAAAAAACTGGTAAACTTTTGTGGGCATAAATATAAACCGAAAAAAAAAAACGAAAATTGAATCTTAAAATAAACACCAAAAAAACTATGCCGAATTTTGAAAAAAAACAAAAAAAAACGAAAACACCGAACCTTGCTCTAGGTCACAGGGCCAGGTGCCATTGCTTGAGACGGCTTGCGCTGCTTCATGCTCTGCTTGCGTGCACCCACATCAGCTAGGTTATGACGCATCCAAAAGGACTTCAGTTCCCGGATTAAATTACGGTAGTAGTGGCATGGCAAAACTAGCTGGTTAGATCTGTCTACTCATATCCCTAGGTGCGAATAAATTAATCCCACGTAGGACAGGTCCCCATATCTATACGGGGAAACCAGCTCACATACGGGGGACCAGTTCTCATATGGGAGACCAGTTCAGATACGGGGAGACCAGTTGATTGGCTAAACCAATCAAAAGCTGCAAACTACCCTAGACAAGCTTTTAGTATGTGTGCTAATCTCTATTCACGAACTCATCTCTGTAACGTCACAACACAGTGGTGGCACGTAGGGCGCACTTCCGGTCTGGGGCTGTGGGCAGAAGTCCCCATGTGAGACGTGTATTCCTGCATTGTTTTGAAAAGAACAAGACAAAAACCTGCCTTCTCGTCAAAAGCCGCGACTGGGACAGTACAAAAAGAGTCGAGAAAAGTTTGAAGGTTAGTTTTCATGTGCTCGTTTTGTCCGAGATTGTGGATATGTGCCGTGAAAAGGGAAAACCAGACGCAGTCGCACCAGGATTGCTTGGGCTCAGAGTACTTTGGGTTGCATTCGCGGATACTTGTGGTCATCAGATTTATTAGTTTTGTTTCAACAGCAACGCCGGAAAACGGTCAAGTCGTACGGATCACCTGCGGACTACGTTCAGTGCGCCTTCAAGTTCAAACGGCCGCCTGATCGTTCAAACTGTCGTCTGCTCTTTCAGACGTTTCTGTTTGTCGTCTGCTCTTTTAGATGACACCGGCCCGTAGACCTAATGTTGGCCTGGTACTTGCGATAAGAAGTAAGTACAGGCCTCAAAAGACTTAAGATTGAAGGTTGGTAAGCAGGCTCGATGTAAACAGTAGAAAAAGGAGATGTTGATCATTGTTACCAGCAGCCATCACCGTCTTGTTATTCCTGACTCACTTGGTCCAATTCTGCTTGCGATTTTCAGCATCGACGTCGACCATCTCAGCTACGGTTCACGCCTTTGCAGCCCCAGCGACGTCGCGATTGAAAATTGGGAGCGAAACCTCATCATGCGAATCAGCCTTAGTGTCCATTCTGCGGCGTCCATGCAGAATGAATCGCCGCATGTCACATTATTCACACGAAGTTTTGCGGTGTAACGAGCCTTGGTAATTTCGCTGAGGCCGCTCAAGTAGTCAGGCACTGCCAGGAAGACGTAGAATCAACAATTCGAACGCGAAAAAGGGCAGGGGGACTAACACCGATGCCGACAACATCGCGTTTCAATGGTTTGTTTATGGGCGCAGCGAGCTTCTTGCCAACACTCCATTGCGCATGCGCGGCACCGGAGGCATCCGCTAGGGGCGCTCCGGCTTGTTTGTAAACATGAGTTGGTGTATACATTGGAGCCCTTGACTGTGCTTTGACCTAAGACAAGACAAACTATACAATGGGTAGAGACACATTAAAATAAATATATGCACCCCTTTCGTTTCACCCTGCTTTACAAAAAATCAAATCAACCAGCAATAAAAAAAATATTTTTTTGCTTCGTTCAAGTTTGTATTGGCGCAGGTGAGGCACAATTAGCAAAAATGGCACTTTGGCGCAAGATGAAACAGACTTTCATTGATGGCGTAATTTGGCACAAATGGTGCAGGACTTCGAACACTGCAGTTGCGACAAACTCGAAAGTTTGAAAATAGTCCAGCTTCTTGGCGTAAAAAATTCAAAAGTTGCAAAATTGTTGGATTTTTTAACGCAAAAGGCTTAAAGGTTTGAACTGCTTCAAACCTTTCTAACCCCTTAGTTCAATCTTTGAAACTCGACTTCGAAAAAAGCTTGCGGCATCTCTAGCATAACTGACAGCACCGAGTGAGCCGTTGTGCAGGCACAATCCCACCCCCAGTAGAAGGTTGTTTATGTTTTTCTTAGTTTATTGAGAAATAAAACCAGTCAGCTGCTTGCCAGCATTCATTTAGTCCAGTATCTCGCTGCGTCAGCATCCAGTCACACAGTTTTAATATCCATAGAACAGCCTATGTCAGCCGATGTCGGATCACATTCAAATATTGACCAAGGTGCAGGGAAAAGGAAGTGATTCTTCTTTACAAGAAACTAACAAATGAAAAGCTGCTGGTTGCTGCACACAAGGCAAGACCCAGAATGCTGCAGAATCTCTCTACTTCACGGTCTGGTTTCTCCGCCCAAATCACGAAACCAAAACCTGACCAGACAATGTACCAGGGCACTTGAAACCCGTACTTGGTTCCGGAATGCGACACCCTCCAGCGCCCTGGACAATGCACTCGTGACATAGGGCTTCGAGCCAGCGACACCAAGTGGATGAAGAACCAACCAGTGTGATCCGACATCGGCTGACATAGGCTGTTCTATGGATATTAAGCAGTGCTGGGAAGTACTTTTACTTAAAGTACTACTTCAAGTAGGTTTATGAAACTTGTACTTTACTGGAAGTACATTCTTTGAGTATGTACTTGTACTTTATTTAAAGTATTTTTTTCTGGTACTTTCCGAGGAAAGTACAATTCCCGACTTCAAAGTATGTTCCCAAAATTTGGTTTTGTTAAATTTCCTTCCTGCTTTCTTGCTTAATGAAGTCATAGGGTGCACAAAGTGACTTCGATTCATTCCATTGGAGTCTCCACTAAACGGGCTTTTGGAGCACCTCCGGATGCAGTTTGCACCCTGTGTGAATTCCCGGTCGTTTTCTTTGTTTTGCTTTTCTCGGGGAACATTGCAAGATCCATTACGAGTAAGGTGACACAGGGAAGGGGACAGCAAGCCGACAAAGCAGAGCGCAGAAGATGCCACTCTGACGCTGCAGCTGCTGAAGCGTACGCTTGTGTCATTGTTTGCTCTTTATAATTCCAGAAATTTGGACTGAGGCATACGCAACTTCTTATAGGCACTTCGGAATCCAATTCACTCTGTCTATTGCCAAAAAATGAAACGTTGTGAGCTTTAGTTTGCTTAGTCGTTATTTCGGGAAAAAACATAAACAAAGTCTGATTGCACAGTTTGGTGCATGTAGTGCGCACCGTATTGGAATGCAGAAGCTGCGCTGCTTTCCTGAGCTAAGTGGCTACGGAATAATTTCGTGAAACTGCCTTAGCAACAAAGAAGGAATGCAATGTATGGTGCAAACCTGAACCACTGCATTCTCAAGGTTGTGTTTGCCATAAACTCATGTCACACGAATGAGATTGAAGGAACACAAGAAACATGTGGTGGAAACCAGCATGGGGAAGTTAGAAACAGCGTCTACAAAGCTATATGTGCTTACACGTAGCCACTCCAAAGGAAAGATCGGCATAATTAAGGACGCAGACAATTCACAGAATGCACGGCTCGGGACTATCAACACAATCCAACTTCATCGTAAGGCCGTACGATGATATGAATCGCAATTTGTTGCTTCTGCAATGATACATCCGTCGTGAAATCCGTCGGTGCCGGACGAACCAGCAGTGGCGAAATGGCAACCAAAACAAACGCGAGCTGCCTACGATCGGTGTCTGCTCTCGGCGGGACCAGGCAGACTTTCTTCACCCTTCCGGAAGTAGGACTATTTGATTCCACGAGCACAGAGCCCGAGGATGGAGCTCCAGAGTTTGACTCTAGTCACAAGCACCAGAAGTGCACGTAGCACGTTTAGTGGAAGGGGCGATTCAAGTCATGAGTTTGAGTCGCTACTTAACGCATCCACCGTAGTGTTTGGCCCCAAGCAAGAAAAACACCCACCACATAAAACAGCTCGGATGATGTGCTATCAGGACAGAACACAGAGGTAGCTCAAAATTAAAGTTGGGCAGAGCTGACAAATATTTCTCATTACAGCCATGAAGCTTGCTCCACTGAGGCTACCAGTGGAACTACTATTCTGGCAGGTCAGTAAGAAAGAGGAGGAGATGAAAAAATGACCCCTGCAACACTTGGTAATGCATCGTTTCTGAAAATCTAGGATGCTAGGGACAGTTAGCTGAAAGTCAATTTTTCGCTCAGGACCAAGCTTCACTTGTGCACCCCATAGCAACGCAAATCATTCACTGACTTGCAGTTCTCTTATTCTAGCAAAAACAATGGAATATGAAGTGTTACCATGCAAATTCGTGCAAACAAATTGTTTCAACAGCCGGCTTTAAACCAGACGACCACAATACAAAAATGTTCGAAAGACGAGAAATGAGGCATTGGAACCTATCGGTTGTTTGTCGTCTTGTTCATCGCGGCACATGTTTCGACGTATCTCACAGCCACTGCCCTGCAAGATAAATGTAGAGCTAGGCAGGTCCGTGCACACTTACCCAAGAAGCAGACGCTCGAAGAAAACCGCCACATCCGCATCGCCATGCTTTCAGTTGCTGTCTCTCAATCCGATGGACCCAGGTTGCTCCTCGTGTCCAGACCACTGCAGCAGAAGCAAAACAAAAAAGCGTTATCACTCTATGTTGCGGTGGTGCATTTGGGCAGCAAAGTGCCGTTTAGTTCGAAAACGACTGTTTGCAAGCAGCGACGACGCACGAGATAATTGGGTGGAAAAGAGGAGGACCGACCGGGTTTCTCCGACGAGGACTTTCTCTCAAAGAAGTGGCAGAAATCTCGGAGGTCGCGCGGACAATCGTTCGGATTGTGGGCACCCTGCCCGGTGGCGTATTGTGAGACCCCCCCCGGCAAAGCCCCGCGAGAGAGAAAAGAAGGAGGGAGAGGAGGAAAGGAAGGAGGGAAGAATACCGCGATTGGCTGGCGCAGTCACGTGGTACGCGCGCGCTACGGGCTGTTCTAAGCTGCGTGCAGCTCCCCTCCCCCCCGCTACCGCCGACGCGAGCAGACGCCCTGCCGTTTTGTTTTGGAGTACTCCACGCCCCAGTCGAAAAAGTGCATTGGTGCAGTCCTAGATATTGGAAGGTATCGTTAGTGTGAAACTGGATAACATACGCGCACAGGTCTCAATGCTGACTGGGCAGCTACGCTACGGCCGTTTTATGCTTTCTGCCGTAACGTTCGCGTACTCCAGGGCGGAAGGGTGTGTTTAGGCCTAAGGACCCGTGACCGCTGCCAGCGTTCCGAAGTCATTTACGGCCTGGAAATAAACCCAGCTCGTTTGGCTTTCGCTAAAACGTCCAGTGTAGCTAATGTTTTATTTCATTCGAACGACGCGCCGCTGCGGTGTTGTGTAGTCTGCCCTACAGCGATGCCCAACTCGCCGCTTGGCAGCATTATTCACGGGTGTAACATCATTCGCCCGTTGCTGGCCTCAACAGGAATCGCGCCAGGTACGTATGAGACGCCAACGGAGCACAAGCGGTGATCTGGACCGCGAGTGCACGTCTGAATTGTGCTTTGCATATACACTGTCACGCCTCTGCAAGAATCAATCGCGCTCCCCGCAGCTAGTCGAAATGGAGAAGTGCATTGTCAAGCCTGTAACCCTGCGGCGAAATTGATCTATACCCGATGTCAGCTTTTTTGTGCTCCACTGGAAACGGTACTAAAGCGTGAACGCAGCTGCTTCGACCAGTGCTTTTTTTTTTTTTTTGCGCGATCACTCGAGGGGCTGAAGCATGTCCGCGGGCAGCGTGCACGCACTCGTACACCCACAGTGGAGTGACGCGAAGTGACGTAGCGATTGTTACAAATTTAGCGAAGGAAGCGGGCAGTGAGAAAATATTCCACAAGCCGACTGGCCATCTACTGTCATCGTCCTCACCTGCAGCGACGACTGGGCACGTGTGTGAACGAATTGGTTGATGTCAAGGGTCGTCCTCGCTGTGCTTACCAATTAGCCTCTGCAATGTGATATGCCCACTGTTATGCGTACGCATGCTGCAGACAGCAGGTGTCAGATTTGTCCTAGCTATGCTTACCTCAGAATATCTTCAAAGGATTGTATTCACACATGTCCGCAAGCCTCGGATAGTTTTGCCCGAGTGACTTGGAGCCTGTGCTCGACACAGGGGGGCTATGTTGCACGTTTTGGACTCCCAGAAGACTAGGGAGAAGGAAGTGACGTAGGTGTGAATGAACGTGTCTTGGCAACTTCTGCAGATACTGTCATCAGCGACTACACCAATCAACATCCAGCGAGCATCGTTGACGTCACTTCCTTCTCCCTAGTCTCCTGGGAGTCCAAAACGTGCAACATAGCCCCCCGGTGCGAGGGCTGGCTTTGCCTGCCTGACCTCCATCTTTCTTTGCGACTACAAAAAGCTGGCCAAACTGGCACCTGGCATTGGTGAATAGGTAGTCTAGACATAAAGGGAAACCGAGGTCAGCCAGCGTGAACTTTGCTTCAGCAACAGGGTTTCAAAATGCAGCCGCAAAAAGATGCACTACATGTTGGGCACATTGCCATTGACGTTTCTGTTTCCAGCAGCTACAAAAATAAGCACTCTCATCTCAGTTTGTCCTCTTTTCCAAACTTGGTGATGTTAACCACTTGCGAGGTTCCATCAACCCAAATTTCCACTACAGAATACTGACACTTCTGGCTGCATGACCTCCACTGGACCATGTGCAGTCAAATCATGGAATGCCTAATTTTTCTGAAACCAGTAGGGAAAATATACGAGGCAAGACATTCTCAGATGATCAGCATGGTCGACTATATATGCAGCAGACCCGACAACAAAACTCCCTGCACACAACTTTAGAAATCCATCCATTTATTTCAGGCACATTGCACTTGCGAGCAGGCAAGCACGAAAGCAAGTTTACATCACGAGCACTGGCAGTGCAACACAAGGCGCGCAAATATGCCCAACAAAAAATATGAAGCATAACGAAAAAATAATGGTTATCTCATTATTGAAGATGGCAATAGAAACAAGGTTGTCGTGATTCATGTATGTGCACTACACAGTAAACAGCGTCGTGACAACAGGAAGGGCACAAAAAGTGCATTAAAAACAAATCGCAATAAGGAAACCTTGCACTCTATGCAACCAAAAAAAAGAAGAAAGCCTAATTCCTACCAATAAAATCATACTATTTTAAAATAAAAGAAAATACTATTTTCTATCAAAAGAACAGATGCGATGCGAATACACGAGTCTTGGTCAGTCATGTATCGGAGCCGCTTCTAGCATCTCCCTTTCCACTTCCTTTCCTACGCCTTGCCACTTGCACACCGTTCAATGCAGATGAACATCCATAAGCTTTGCAGTGCATTGGCAGGTGTGATCCATAACCACTGATAAGTGAGGCCGCACTGATTACCATGCCTCTTACCACAAACCAGCAACTTGACCTTTGGTCCCGAGCATTGCAGATATTGGAGAACTTGCAAAGGGTCGTAATGATGACAACCACACAGAATTTGGCTGCTACTCTTTTCAAGCTGTGCAATATTTTATGTACATAAGGCATGACTTCAATTTTTTTGTGATGTTTCTTGAGTACAGTATTATGGCTTTTAAGTTCTAAAAGGGACAGTGACACCCCCCAAAAATTGCTTTTATTTTTTGCCAGGCAATACATTATGGTGTCGGAAGACTACCCTATCAATATTTTGCGACAGCGTCACATATATTTTTTATAAAGTAAAAAAATGCAACTGCTTGAAACCGAAACTGGACTGGGGAAGAAGAAATATAGAGAAAGTTACCAAAAATCACATGGTTTCGCAACTTTTTTTTTTTTTCATTCAACATAGTTGCAGCTTTTTACAAGCCACGAAAAATGGGCATCATATTTTTTGTCTATATTTAGCATCGGGTGTGTGCCTTCGATTACCCACGACTTTGATTATCTTTGGTGATTGTGTCTCAACCATAGAAATCGGCACGTGACCATGGAGAAGAGGGTGAGTGCGACTCAAACCGTCCAGTTTTCGAGCGGAAAGAAAACGAATTTCGAGCCGCAAATTGTGTTGTGTAGCCGCCGCATTTGTTCATTTAATGGAAAGAGTGTGATTTTATCAAGAGGGATTAGGCTTTTTTCTGTTTTGGTTGCGCCGAGTACAGGCAGTTTCCTTGTTCTGGTCTTTTTAATGCTCATTTTGCGCCCTTCCTGTTACATCATGACGCTGTATTTAGTGCACATACATGGATCACGACAATTGTTTCTATTGCCACCTTGAATCACGAAGATAACTTTGTTGTTGTTTATTTTTTTTTTTTTTTCCAAATGGGCTGTGTTGTTGTTATTCATCAAGATAGCTATGGCATTGTGCCACGTGTGTGTGCACTAGATATGTTTGCTCGGCAGAATTTTTCAGTAAACCTTTTAGTTGCAAGTTAGCGCTCGTTTTGCGTTCTGCTTCTTCTGTGTCCCGTCTTTCTTGTGCTACTTGTCAGCGATCCGGAAAAACGTAATGCCGCGCTCCTTTCACTCTTTGCGCACCATCTCAGGACTCTGTGAACGAGAGTATGACTCTTTTACTCTGGAGCAGCGTGCACAGAAAGTCGCTTTTTGCTGTCTAGTGGAAAGAGCGCAAGCTCGTTGACTCCCGGAGCCGCTACTGAGCGCATCTAATCATCATCTGCACTGGGGTTTTGCACCAAAAGTAGTATAGCCTCATTTCACTAGGGCAATAAACAATTGTTCCACTAGTGCAACAAAACAGCAGCCGTTCCACTAGTGCAACAAACAGCAACCAACGAAAACAAGCAAAAGAGTACACTGGATAGATTACCTGTTTGTCGGAGCTCACCAACCCATCTGGCGCACACGACGTAGAGCACACTGAATGCATATTTGTTTCTCTAGAGGGACCTAAGCTGGCAACAAGACTATGAAATAGACAAACAAGCAGTGTCGGATGACACGGCTTTCGTGTTTAACTCCCTGGGCGAAATGCACACTGACAAACGCAGTATCGGTAGAGGGAGTTGGTTTTCTTGAGTAAGGATTTTAAATCAACCACTTCTTTATGTGTTGTTGACTCTTCGCGTGACCAGTGTGTTCACAACGCCATTTTACTCGCACCCCAAGGTATCTCTACCGCCAGTGTTTGCAGACATAATGGTATGAAAGATGAAGAGGATAAACCATAGCAAATGGGATCATTGTCACTTACAGGTCTGCAATGTTACTAGAACACTCAGTTGGGAAACTCGCCGTCGAAACTTGGGCCGCTGGGGTCCACCGAGACCGAGCTAAATACGACAACAGCGCCACTCTTTATCATTTGTCTGTACTGTGGTCACCTTGAGCTTTTAGAAAGCATGTTTTTGCATAAAAACAAACGGAAAAGACTCTTTTTGTATGAAATTTATTGGAGTTTAGTACCAAATGATGGGCGCGTGATGTTTTTAAAATCTTTAGGTTGCAGGGTTTTGCAGCACAATTAATATTGTTTTTATACAACCATGCCTCACCGGTGCTTTCAGGTAGCGCGTCCCGACCTAGGTGCATTTTAACTTCAGTAGTAAGTCGCGGTGCGTTCGCTGGGGAGACGGGGGTGGCACCCCTGTAACCTCTTCCGCTGTATTTGTTTTGGCTCAGCAACGGCCGATTAAAGCCAAAATAGAAGTAACGTGCAGTTCCTCCAGTGGCCGCTGCGGGAGAAATGGCGGCGTTGTGTTCGTCATTAGCTCGGTTCTTGAGGACAGATCGGGGCCACTTTTTCAGATTAGTCTCTGTGGCAGTTTTCCAACTGAGTGTTTTATGGCGAATTCCACTGGTCGTTTTGGAGCGCGCCGGGATCGACTTTTCTGGAGTGAGCCTATTTCACTGGGCGATCGAAATCGAGGCGACCCCGTTCGGATCGTGTGCTCCAGTCCGGATTTGGTCAACTGATCCCGGCGCGCTCCAAAACGCCCAGTGGAATTCGCCATTAGTAACGTTGCAGGTCTGGTTGTGGAAGGGTTGAGAGGCTAGTCGTTTTTTGTGGCTTGTGACATAACTGGACACTGGAGTATCTACAAATGGAAGCTGACTGGAGTCATTGTCAGCACAATAAGTAATTGATCTCACGTTTCATTGTATGAATATTTAATATTAAAAAAAAAAAAAGTTTAATAGAGTATTAATAGTCTCATCGTGGTCCTCAGTACAAGTTAAGGGAAAATAAACTTATCGTCATATATAAGCCAGCCACAGTTCTGAGTGCGAAAATATTGTGCCCAAACCTCGCTGTCAGCGTTCTTTGGTGGGACTGCCGCTCTGCGATTGCGACAATAAAAGTCAGATGGGCCTATTTTGTGCCTGTCAGGCAATTGCCGTCCTTTTTATGTTGCCTCTCTCTCTTGTGACAGCACGGCGCTATGAGGTTTTAAAATTAATACAACACGACAAACAAGGACTTGTTCGTCGTCAACCGTTGATCGGAGTTTGTGGTGATACGTCAATGTCTGAGGTGTCCAGGAAAAAATCGCTGTTGGGCGTTCCAGTAGTACGACACAATTAGAAACGACCAAGGACATACTGACTTTTGGTTTGCAGCTAATTAACATGTATAATTCCTGAGCAGAACGTAAGACTATCAAGGGGAATAACAGTGAATAACCTTAATAAAAACATCAGCGCGATATCCACCACAATGAAAAGCGATCAAACTGTACCAAAACTCCAGAAGGACAAAAAACAGGACCAGTACCTCTTTTTTTGTGTGTAGAGCATGTAGAAGTTAAAAGAGACGGACAACGCGAGAACGAACCCGAAGACTGTTCGAAGAGCACCGACTCCGAGCCAAGGAGGATTCTCCGAAGATAACGGCGCCATTTTGTCCATATGGTAATGATGATGATGATGATGGTGGTGGTCGTGTGTGTCGTTAGCGTCGTATTTGCGTGTTCCAAAATGCACTCGATCTTACTCTAGTGTTAGGTGTTTTTTTTTTACTTAGGCGTTCTAAAACCTGACCACGTCCCACCGTTACTAGACCCGCGTCCAACGTTTTTAATTGGTTTTTGTCAATTTGTGATGTCACGTGACACAACCCGCCAGAGCACTAGTGCGCCAGAGTAACTCGAATTCATTTGGAATACGGCCTTGGTTTCGTTGTTTCGTAACCATAGCGTAATTAATTATTTAAAAAACTAAAACATTTAAATTTAATTACTAACACTGTTTACATGCGTTTATTTGATTTTGAAATCTACTTAGGCGCCTTCCAATCCACAAAAAACTGCACGCACATCGACATTATCAATGGCGGCCGTCGACGGTTGTTAAGCTGCAGCTGCGCTCCTCTTCTGCACTTAAAGGTTTGGAGTGTGTCTTCTACATATACGGTTTAATCGCCTAGTCGTAAAGTTTGCTCTGGGGAAGGTAAGAGTGGGTGCCCATTGTCCAGGCAGGTGTCTCCGCTTCTCGAGTGCTCGCGCAACGAAAGCGGTGGACGTAGCTTCATGTACAGGACGTACGTATGACACCTTCCCCAATAAAGCTCGCGCGCACGGACGCACACAATATTTTGTTTGAATTTCTAAAAAGCTTTGAACTCGCGCCAAGGGGTGGGGGATCATGGTAGCTAGCGTGAGCAACGCAAAAGGAAGAAGTCTCTTAGCGAAACCGTATATCCCTTTTTGAGGCTTCTACGAATTTAATTTAAAATTTTAGCGTTCTGCCTACTAAGAAAAAAAGAGAGAGAAGACATCTGAACAGTTGAACAAATGAGTCAGCAAAGAAGAGTGCGACATAATTTTGTTGACATTAAGGGCTTCAAACTGGGAGGCAAGAGTTGATAGTACACTGAGTATACTGAGCACCTCTGCAGTTTTAAGCGTTAAACGTGTGGTGTAATGAACAACCTGACAGCACTTGAGCACCTGCTGTGCACCTGCAGCTCCCATATAGCTCGCAAGTGTCGCCATTGCCGGGTACTGACAGATTGTTCCAGTTAGTGGTTTCTTCAAACTACAACTTATGCGGTGTGAAGCTAACACGACGAACTGAACGCTCGCGGCGCATAAAATATTGGCATGGCTGAGAATGACGTCACATGCAAGCTGTGTACCGTAACCACAGAAACATCCCAGGTACAGTCAGCATCAAAATGAGGTGGAGCGACGACCAGATTCAGCTTACCCCTGACGGGATAAGCCGTGTAGAGCAAGACTGGAACAGGCTGCTGTGATTTTATGCAAGGGGGAGGTTAATGGTAATGATAAGCTGTGCATTTAGCCAACAACAACTGATTGTAAACAAAGAAAACATGACAGGCGTGATGATGCATCAAAACCAACAGCTGGCCCTGCAACGAGTTCTCCCAACCTTGGAGCCTCGCCTATGCATGAAATCTCGGTGGTCCGTTCCAGCCTCGCTCTCAGTGCTATCGCGACAGTGGCACCACATGTGAGATTTTTGCCACTCCGGCCGGTGTGGCGACAAGCCAGCTCATTTTGATGCCGCCTGTACAAGAGCGAATCCAGCCAACGTGTTGAAAGCCCATTGAACAAGCTGACCTAGCAGAGACGATTGTTGCACCTTTAGCAACAAATACGAAAATCGCACAACCGAATATGCTTACTCTTTGGCCTCCCATCAGCAGGAGGATGGTAGGACTCTTTGCTAAAAAATCACACTTCATTAATGTTACGCCCTCGCTAGCCCACACAAAAGCTGGTTACATTTTGAACAACATATTACTCTGATCATATCTAACAAAACTGATGTACACTGACTATTTACACCTCCACCCGCCCGCTAAATTTACCAGCCGTGTTTATTGTTTTTATCATGCCCTAGACTTGGAAGCAAGCCCTATAACACCTTCCATGTTAAGACCCGAAATCACAGCATGTGTGTGCTTACGCTAACTTCCTACCAGTCCAGACGAAAGATAGTTGCACTCTTAAAGGGGCCCTGCAAGGACTTTTTTTACTGGTTTTTAATTTGCACCGAACCTGAGCGCATTGAACATAGTAACTCGAATTTCGCTTTATTTTAGAAGTTATAGGCAAATTAAAATTACAAAAACAAGCAAAAAATAACCTCCTTCATGACGTCCTTGGTCGCTTGAGTGGCCGTGAACTAGAGAAGGGGTAGCGAGCTCAGCGAGCGCTCACGGCTGCCGCACTCCGTTTTGACGGCTCAAGAGGACGCCACTAAAGCATGTTCTGGATATGAAGCGGGCAGCCAGGGTGGCTCGCAATACATGTGCTGCGCAATTAAACACCAATTCGGCATGACATTTCATTGGCCACAAACGACAGCAAACATACGGTAAAGATCAGTTCAGAACAAGAGCCACTTCGCGCTGCCATACCGCGCAACGGCCAAACCGCAAGCGAAACCTGCTTCGAAGGCCTTCAGAACGCTCGGAACCGGTTGTATCCTCGAGCCGGTATACAACCACAGCGCCGCCGCGTACATCCGGGACCTTTGTAACTCACTGCTCGTTCGTGCCTCATCCCACTACCCTTTTCTAGTATGCGCAGCCTTTTCCACTGCTTGGTGGCGGGTATGTCAACGGGTCATTTCTTGTTTCCGTACTTTATAAACTGCATTTGTTTCTTTTCTGATCTAAAATACTGAACAAAAGCTACTTTCATAAGTGATTGAAACAGTTGTCAAGATGTGGAAACCACAAAAAAGGTAGATGCTTAAATATGATTGCCGGGCCCCTTTAACAAACCACAAACTCTTACAATACGTGAAGAATTCATTAGATGCCTCTGCCACAAGTGTTATGCACAGGCTTAAAGTCGCTGGTGCAAAAATGATTTCATAGAGATGCCCCTGTGCATTGTCTGTTTCATGACATTGGCTGAGGTGGGGGGAGGGGGCATACCATTTTGGATGGTAAGAGCGACAACCTCTTCTGTCACCCCACACAAACCCTTGCGAAGGAAAGCAGATAGCGCTATGACTTTGCTGCGTAACTTGAGGCAGGGGCTTGTAGAGAAGCAGAGAGTGAAGTGTCTTCCAATACCAGCTATGACACTACCGTAAAACACTGATAAGAAACTACAGCAAACAAAACCACATATAGGCATGACTTGCCAACATAAACCCGTGTACCGTAAAATCCTGAGCAAGCGCCCACTCAAAATTTCTAGACATTTCCTCAGAATTTAGGGATGGGTGCTTCATAGGTCATCAATATGCAAAAAATATGTGTCCAACATATGGAAGGTTACTTAAAGAAGGGGATGGACAACAATGACTTCCAATAGACAATATGCAAAATTGTTTGAACGCCTGGCAACACTCTGTGCGCTGCCATCTTTGTTGCGTCGAGATTTCTCTGCTGTTTGTCACTTTCATAGCGTTGTCGGTAGCAATTGCGGCCTACTGCTCATTCTCATCGCTCCTCATTCACACCTGCGAGCTAAGGGTTAGTATTGTTTGACGCCTTTCTTGCGCATGTACATGCTTATTGCCACACCGGTCGCTGGTTTCTCGCCGCAACCAACATGGCAGACATAAACTTCAGCTTGAAATTTGGCTTTGAGTGCCGGCAAAGGCGCGGGCACGGGCTTGGGCTTCTGGTTTTCGAAAGCGCTTTCTCTGCGCGAATGTTTGTGCGAGTAAAGGATTTTTCAGAACTACGCTTTTGCACCCTGGCCTTTGCCAGCACCGAAACCAACTAGTGAGACAGAGCATGCTCTTCGGCGCCTCACTAGATGGCACTATGCATTTCGCATATTGTCTATTGGCAAATGCATTTACTGACCCGAAGTTCACATATATAGGTGAAGGAGGGAAAAGGGGAAAGTGAAAGCTGCCACAGTGACAAGAGAAAAAAAAGTAATGTTTCACCCTCACCTCTTTTTCCTTCTCCTATATATGGTAACTTCAGGCCAATAAATGTTGTTGCAAGTTAGAAGTCATTGTTGTTGTCTGTCCCCTTCTCTGTGTTACCTTCCTTATGTTGGATACTGTTATCAAATCGCTTATTTTGTACTTAAAGGGGCCCTGCAATCATATTTAAGCGTCTATCTTTTTTGCGGTTTCTAAGTCTCTTGGAGTTCGGGCAAGCCAGCGGGCACGGGGAGAGTAACTAAATATCAGTGCGCCACATTTTAACCGGACGACGCGGAAACCTCCTTCGCCGACGGGAGCGACCCACAGTACCGAAAGCGCGCAAAATGTGACGTCTTTGGTCCTGGGCTTACTACTGGTCAGAGCCGCTAAAAGCTTCTTTTTAGTCGAAATACAAAATGTAAGTGGCGCGAACCATTTTAATTATTTATAAAAATAGTTTTTGTTCAGTATTTTAGGTCAGAAAAGAAACGAATGCAGTTTATAAAGTACGGAAACAAGAAATGACCTGTTGACATACCCGCCACCAAGCAGTGGCACCGACACGGAAAGGTCCCGGATGTACGAGGCGGCGCTGCGGTCGTATGGACAGGAGGATCCGACCGGCTCCGAGCGTTTCGAAGGCCTTCGGCGAGAAGCTCTGTCTTGCGGTTTGGCTGTTTGGCGGTATTGCAGTGCGAAGTGGCTCCCATTCCGAACTGATCCTTACCCCATGTTGCTGTCATTTGTAGCCAATGAAGTGTCATGCCGAATTAGTGTTTAATTACGCAGCAAATGCAATGAGAGCCGCTCTGGCTGCCTGCTGCGTACAACCTATTCAGAACGTGCTTTGGTGGCGCCCTCGCGCTGTCGACACGGAGTGCGGCAGCCGTGAGCGCTCGCCGAGCTCACTACCCCTCCTCTAGTTCACGGCCACTCAAGCAGCCAAGGACATCATGAGGAACGTTATTGTTTGCTTGTTTTTGTCATTTTAATTTTCCTATAACTATTAAAATAAAGTGCATTTTGATAAAAATAAAGTTTAACTAAGTTACTACATTCAGTGTGCTCAGGTTTGGTGCAAATTAAAAACCAGTAAAAAAGTCCTTGCAGGGCCCCTTTAACTTTGTACAAAAATATCCTTAGCCTATTTTGCAAATGTTGCAAAAAGTGGGGGTGGGGGGTTATTGTTGCATGGGCAGATTCTTAATATTTCACGGTAGGTAAAGAGAAAAAAAAAAAGTGTCTGTGAGAAGTTGAGGCAGCTATGGTTGGAGGTGACAACAGTGTTCTTGCCAATCTCCTGTTTAGTGTCCGGTTCCGTGGTACTTGACGTGAGGCACCCACTCTTGATGCGGAAGTGCAGATCATGTACCTGCTTGCTCCTCTTGGTGCCGGAGCCTTTGGAGGGGCTGCCGGCGGACACTGGACCTGCGCCTCTAGTGATGTCCGGTCGACACCTGGCAATCTCTGTGGGCTGCACCTTGATGCATCGCCCGTGCTTCCTGGCACTGCTGTAGGCCGCTTCCAAACCAGGTGCAAAGGAATCGCCTGCAGCTCCTTGTGCGCTTCATTTCTAACAGCACCTGCTCCAGGCAATGGTACCGCCACTGTTCTTATTGAATCTGCTGCAGTACGTCAGCAGCATCCTTTGAAAGAAAGTATCATGGTGTATCTTTTACTAACAACCCGTTCAGGACCAGCTAATATTCATCCTTTCTTTGTTCCTCATGTGTCACTACTTTCCTCTCCTTGCAAAGTTCCATCCTCTTTTTCAACTACTGCCTGTTAAAGAGACTGTAACAGATATGTAGATAGATAATTGACAGTTGCCAAGGTGCTGCAGAACAAAAACATTGTGCAAGTTTTAGCATGTACAGAGAATATCATCCCATGAGTCGACTATGCCACGCTTTCATACGATCCGAGGGCCGTTTTGAGGGGGTGCAGCAACCGCAGACGAGCCTGGAGGGGCCTCATCACGACCAGCATGTGTCAAAGGAACCAATTAGAAGTTCCTAATGGTGGCCGTGTAACCCATTAACATTCATACAATATTAACACAAAGTATGGTCTGTGACATATGAGCAGGGAAAGTAGGCAAAGTTTTTCCATTACCTTGTTGGGTTAGGAAGTTCCCAGTCCATGATCCATGACATATTCGTAGCTTGGAGGTAGCTTTCCAGCCACTGGTAAGTATCTCGGTCACTAGTGAGAGTGACGCGAAGCACGTCGATGTTGTCAATGCAGTTCTCGGTGTCTCATATCTGTCCACCTCGCACGTAAAAAATCTCAAAGTCCATCATCATCACAGGTAGAACGAATAATGGAATTCAGCTGCTGTAATGCAAAACCTTGCAATTTTCACGCCCTCGTGTCGGTAGGCACGAGTGTGTTCGCTGCTTGTAGCGCGCATGTTTAAATTTGCAAAAATAAAAATGCATGTGAGCTTATTAGTTGTAAAGGCTGAACTGCAAATTGTGCTAGAACTCGGATTGTATAATCTGTTTTCTTTAATTGAGAAGTTCTACTGAGCGGCGTCTGCTTTTTATAAATGGCGGGGCGTGCTGGCTGTAGCATGTAAGACCTTGCTGCGCAATCACGTAGAAATACAAGTTGAACAACATATTTAGACTTGCTTTGGTGTTGTATGATATGCTTTACTGGTGCGTTATCATAAATTATGAAACAATGCTTCCCACACTTGCGGGAACAGAATCTGCTCTAGAATCTGGTTAAATAATGCATACTCATCGATATCAGTAATGGTAGCAACTATGAAAATAGCAAGAAATAGGAGGCGACATCCAACTCAAGGCGGCCAAACAAGAAAATCCCAAGTGAAGCCAAAAGTAGAGCTCGCGGTCGGTGGGAACGCCCCTGTGGAATTAGGGAAAGGACTCATTGTTTTTTAGTGTAACAGAATATGGTTTATTTCGAGTGAAAACTGATTTCAGTAAAGCAAGCGAAGGCACGTCCACCTTCGACCGTCGTTTGAACAAGAAGGGAGAAGTGGCCCCCAAGCGTGGGTAAAGAGGGGGGCTCGTCATTTATGACCCCGCGGTGGGGCGCGCTCTCCCTGCGGCTCCCCGTCCCTCTTCGCAGTTTCCTGAAAAGGGGCCGGTGCCTCAATCTCGGGTCGTCCTAGTCGTTTGCCGCCCTTTCATCCCTGCTCGGGCATCTCCAAGTTCTCTTCTTTTTATTTTACAACACGTTCCCCCCAAAATGACAGCGTCCTTTTTTTTTTTTTTGTCCCGTTATGCGATCTCAAGAGGGTGCAATAACTGTACTATAGGTTTTTTGAGCGTTGACCCTCTGGGCATCTTGAGCAGGCATGATCATACTTTGCCGTCTCTTCCCGGAAACACCTGCTGGATCCTAGCGAGTCCCCACTGCTGTCGGGGTCGCAGGCCGTTGCGAAGAAGAACCAGATCACCCCCTTCCAGCAGTTTTTCTTGGCGTTGTTTCTGGCTTTGCACATTCCTCAGTTCCGCCATGTACTCTTGGCTCCATCGGCGCCAGAAGGCTTCCGTTGTCATCTGTCGGTGGGTCCAAAACCTGCGAAGGTTGGTGTGAACACCTTAGACATCTTTCCTCCCTATGCTTGGCTGCGTCGTCAGTCGTCTGCCCGTTAAAAAGAAAGACGGACAGAGTGGCACGGGCTCTTTGGGTTCAGCAGGGCAGGCAGCTGTTGCACGGTTTTTTCTTTGCAGAAGGAACAGCTATCAAGTTTCGTTCATTGATGCAGTAATGCTGCGGAGGATTGATAGCGTTCTTCAGGACTTCCCTTCTTCTCGTTTTTCTTCTCTGCCCTTAATCCACGTGGCTGTTGCCTCGTGCCTATAGCTTGTTGTGTAGCTAGGTTCCCGCGGTTCTGGACTTCGACTCTCAAAAAGGCAAGCAGTCGTGAGATTAGTGGCACGATACCTCGTTCAATGGTGCTTGTCTCCATCGGCCGTTCCCGAGAGTCCTCAAATCTCGTGGACATCCCACCAGCTGAAGCGTCCAGCGTCGACACGTCTGATGCCTGCTCGTTCACGATCATTCTGTTAAAATTCAGCAAGATTTCTTTTGTCAGTGCACGGTAAACCATTGGAAACAGAGGAGCACCAAAGGTCTGATGCTTCTGTCCGAGTGCCTCCAGCCTTTGGAGATGGGAGATGATGGTGTCGTAGAGTCAATGGAGACCCCGGACGTCGTCGGCGTTTCGCACTGGCTGTAGATCTAGGAGCTTCTGCATGTGTGTCTGAACGAGGATGTCCTCATTTCTGAAGCGTTTCTTCAGCAGAAGCACCGCGTCCTCGTAGCACCGTGATGCGAGAGGCAAACCCCTGATGGCACTTGACGCCTCGCCGGTCACCGCAGCCCTGTGGTACCCGAACTTGTCGAAGGTATTACTTGCTCGAACTGCTCCCAGAACTCTTGCCAGGAGAAGCTTTTGCCGTCATACTTGTGCAGCTCGAGCTTCAGGTGCTTCACTCGACAGGCAGTCATTGTCGCGTTTCCGTTGTTGTGCATCGCCGATGAATCCGAATTTCGTGGTGCCCTTGCTCGGACTTCCTTCAACTCTTCCTGAAGTGTTGCAATATAGGTGAGGACCTGATCATTGTATTCAATTGTTTGCACAAAGTTTTGCTCGGCTTCTTCCGGCACCAGTGGCTCGATGGCGGCGTCCACCTCGTTCAGTTGGGCTTGGAGGGCACCAAGCCTTGCGGAAAAGATGCTGAGGTTCTTTTCGTTTTTCTCATTGCTTTTGATGTATGAATCAATTTCAGAAAGGAGTTTGGTCACCTGTGTTTGCAGGGCAGTTCGTTTCCCCTTGAGTTGTTCCATGGTCCGGAGCTCGTTGCCTCAGCCGTTGGCGAATCCAAGATGGCTCCTGCCTTCTTCTCGTTCGTCTTTTTCCCTTTTCTGTCGTTGGAAGTCACGTCCTAATTTCCTTCATTCCCGGGTTTCGGCACCAACTTTTTAACAGTGTGGAATTAGGGAAAGGACTCATTGTTTTTTAGTGTAACAGAACATGGTTTATTTCTAGTGAAAACTGATTCAAGTAAAGCGAGCGAAGGCACGTTCACCTTCGACCATCGGTCAAACAAGAAGGGAGAAGTGGCCCGCACAAAGCAAGGTCCAAGAGGGAGGCTCGTCATTTATGACCCCACAGTGGGGCGCGCTCTCCTTGCGGCTCCCCGTCCCTCTTCGCGGTTTCCTAGAAAGGGGCCGGTGCCTCAGTCTCGGCTCGTCCTCAAAGTCGTTTTCCACTCTTTCTTTCCTGCTCGGGCATCTCCAAGTTCTCTTCTTTTTATTTTACAACAGCCTCTAAAGGTGTCCTTTCTTGTCTATGGAAGTAGGAAGCTTCTGGAGGCGACATGAGGTTACCAGGGGTGAAGCCAGAAGCGTGGAGGGACACGCCCCCAATGATAACCAAAAACCAAGAGATGCTATTGGACAGCTGTTGAGCCAGCTCTCCTTTTCGTCCACAAGCGTCTCTTGGTTTTTGCTCATCGTTGGGGGCGTCGTGTCTCCTCCACAAGCTTCCTACCTCCATGCGAAACGGCGCTCTGTTGTTTGCAGACCAGTGGCGTCGCTGCGTTTCCATAGGAGCTAAGCCTTTTTCTTTCTTTACTTTTTCCTCAGGTAAAATCGCTCTTTGCAAATTTTACAAAAAAAATGCACCATCCGTGGGCAACGCTGCACAAAGTCGTAGAGCGATAGGTTAAGAAAGCGAATTTTCCGGTCGATTTAAAGAGCCTGGCGTCTCCTTGTATCACCCTGTAGAATGCTTTCTTGCTGCACTTGTGAAGACAATTGTATCTGTTTTTGTATTTTATCCTCGCAGTACATGTATTGCAGTATTTGTGCTCCAGAATAGGTTTTCGAGTATATCTGACCAGCCCTGGCTATCTTTTTCCTGGTGGGCAGCTTCTATATAGCATACAGATGGTCTTCGTCCCAAATTCAGAGGCTAGAAGTATTCGATTTCATGTGGCAGACTACCTACCGAGCAAGTGCCCACTCAAAATTTTGAGATAGTCACAAACCATTGGGGGATGGGTGCTTGTTAGGTCATCATATTAACATGTATATATGTGTACTGTGCACATTTTTTTTTCTTTCTTTCAAATGTTATAAAATTTGGGGTTGGGCACTTGGAATGGGCAGACGCTCTAAGCACTAGAACAGCGACCACGATCATCATTCTTGACCCCAAGTACACATGGTTTAAACTTTCAATGTTATTTTACACTAATAGGTATGGGGATGGGTTAAACTAGTTGGTACGTGTCTGTTATATGCATTGGCTTGTGCAAAATACACAAACACACACAGGAAGGAATGGGGCTCTGACCGCTGTCTACAAACTAAGGTTTACTACTCCTTCCTCTTCATTCCTGTTTACTGGGACCACTAATAGTGTTCACTTTTTTGATGGCTACTTAAAAATGATTACCCCTCTCATTGGATTCATATGTGCAATGTTTGACAAGTAGTGAGCCTGCTTAAAAATAAGCAAGCACATTAGAAAAGAACCATGCCAGTGTGTAGTTTTACTTTTCCCACATCATTTTAACAGCAATCCATCGAGCTTGGCATGTTGTAAAATTGTGAGCCACCATTGTCGAGAAACATCACAGAAAACTTTGGCGATGTGACTTTCCTCCAAGACATTCCAGCTTGTCTCACTACCTGCCCCGCAGTTCCATGAATGTGACTTAGAACTCTTATGCCTTGGCACCCTACTCACTGGATCTGGCACCATCGGACTTTCATCTATTCCCTGCGCTCAAACAAGATCTGTAAAGACAGCCGCTCCAGCAAGGAAGCCGTCATAGACGCTGCACGTGAGTGGTGTGAGGACCAAGAGAAATTACTTTTTTCTCAGTGGGTGGGCTCCACTAGAAGTGCATAACACTCAAAGGAGACTTTGCAGAGAAATAATAAAGGGCCATTTGCATGTGACAGTCCCATCAAAAATAGGCTCACTACTTCTCAAGCTTCCCTTGCAGACAGGTTGTGTACCAATCTTTAACAACTTTCTACAGTACTAGCCCACAGTTCTTCGTTATGCTTCATATTTTTTGTTGGGCGTATTTGCGCGCCTTGTGTTGCACTGCCAGTGCTCGTGATGTAAACTTGCTTTCGTGCTTGCCTGCTCGCAAGTGCAATGTGCCTGAAATAAATGGATGGATTTCTGAAGTTGTGTGCAGGGAGTTTTGTTGTCGGGTCTGCTGCATATATAGTCGACCATGCTGATCATCTGAGAATGTCTTGCCTCGTATATTTTCCCTACTGGTTTCAGAAAAATTAGGCATTCCATGATTTGACTGCACATGGCCCAGTGGAGGTCATGCAGCCAGAAGTGTCAGTATTCTGTAGTGGAAATTTGGGTTGATGGAACCTCGCAAGTGGTTAACATCACCAAGTTTGGAAAAGAGGACAAACTGAGATGAGAGTGCTTATTTTTGTAGCTGCTGGAAACAGAAACGTCAATGGCAATGTGCCCAACATGTAGTGCATCTTTTTGCGGCTGCATTTTGAAACCCTGTTGCTGAAGCAAAGTTCACGCTGGCTGACCTCGGTTTCCCTTTATGTCTAGACTACCTATTCACCAATGCCAGGTGCCAGTTTGGCCAGCTTTTTGTAGTCGCAAAGAAAGATGGAGGTCAGGCAGGCAAAGCCAGCCCTCGCACCGGGGGCCTATGTTGCACGTTTTGGACTCCCAGGAGACTAGGGAGAAGGAAGTGACGTCAACGATGCTCGCTGGATGTTGATTGGTGTAGTCGCTGATGACAGTATCTGCAGAAGTTGCCAAGACACGTTCATTCACACCTACGTCACTTCCTTCTCCCTAGTCTTCTGGGAGTCCAAAACGTGCAACATAGCCCCCCTGTGTCGAGCACAGGCTCCAAGTCACTCGGGCAAAACTATCCGAGGCTTGCGGACATGTGTGAATACAATCCTTTGAAGATATTCTGAGGTAAGCATAGCTAGGACAAATCTGACACCTGCTGTCTGCAGCATGCGTACGCATAACAGTGGGCATGTGGGCATATCACATTGCAGAGGCTAATTGGTAAGCACAGCGAGGACGACCCTTGACATCAACCAATTCGTTCACACGTGCCCAGTCGCTGCAGGTGAGGACGATGACAGTAGATGGCCAGTCGGCTTGTGGAATATTTTCTCACTGCCCGCTTCCTTCGCTAAATTTGTAACAATCGCTACGTCACTTCGCGTCACTCCACTGTGGGTGTACGAGTGCGTGCACGCTGCCCGCGGACATGCTTCAATCCCTCGAGTGATCGCGCAAAAAAAAAAAAAAAAAAAAGCACTGGTCGAAGCAGCTGCGTTCACGCTTTAGTACCGTTTCCAGTGGAGCACAAAAAAGCTGACATCGGGTATAGATCAATTTCGCCGCAGGGTTACAGGCTTGACAATGCACTTCTCCATTTCGACTAGCTGCGGGGAGCGCGATTGATTCTTGCAGAGGCGTGACAGTGTATATGCAAAGCACAATTCAGACGTGCACTCGCGGTCCAGATCACCGCTTGTGCTCCGTTGGCGTCTCATACGTACCTGGCGCGATTCCTGTTGAGGCCAGCAACGGGCGAATGATGTTACACCCGTGAATAATGCTGCCAAGCGGCGAGTTGGGCATCGCTGTAGGGCAGACTACACAACACCGCAGCGGCGCGTCGTTCGAATGAAATAAAACATTAGCTACACTGGACGTTTTAGCGAAAGCCAAACGAGCTGGGTTTATTTCCAGGCCGTAAATGACTTCGGAACGCTGGCAGCGGTCACGGGTCCTTAGGCCTAAACACACCCTTCCGCCCTGGAGTACGCGAACGTTACGGCAGAAAGCATAAAACGGCCGTAGCGTAGCTGCCCAGTCAGCATTGAGACCTGTGCGCGTATGTTATCCAGTTTCACACTAACGATACCTTCCAATATCTAGGACTGCACCAATGCACTTTTTCGACTGGGGCGTGGAGTACTCCAAAACAAAACGGCAGGGCGTCTGCTCGCGTCGGCGGTAGCGGGGGGGAGGGGGGCTGCACGCAGCTTAGAACTAGTGATGGGACGAATCTTTATCCGAATCGAGATTCGGAGCCGAATCTGAAGATTCGGAAAGATTCGGAAAAGTAGCCGAATCTCGAGAGATTCGGAAAAGTTCGGAAAAATTCGGAGCGTTGCCATGGTGTCCAGATCACGTTGATGAGTGTTTCAACTTTTCGTGATATTAAATTCACTAAATTCCACGAAGTGCACAAAATATTGCTGTAATATAATATCATAGTAATAAATAAAATGTTCCGCTTTGTTTTTTAATATTTCGGATGTTTGTCGAGAACGGTAACCAGACATCGCGGGAAAATTGGTTTCGGTTCCGGATTACGACCAAAATAGGCATGCTTGGTGCACGTGGAAATACAAGCGCATGTTTTCATCGCCCCGGTCCCGGCGGTTCGGCCAGTTCGAACTTCAGTGACAGTCGGTTGTGGGACAGGCGGTTTGACGAGAGTTTGTTGGGCACCAGGAACCTCCGGCGTTGTCGGCGGGGTCATGGCAGTGACCACCGCGGCTGCCTTGGCGGCGAAACGCAAGCGCGATAAGTTCCTCGTGGATTTCGTCAGGCTTGGCGTGGTCGCCCCAGCCCGGCGGGATTCGGCGGACGTGCAGCCGGTGCAGCGGCGGGTCGACGGAGCGCGAGGTGATGTTTGCGCGAAGGTCACGTTCTCGTACTCCGGGGTTCCCGGAGACCGAAGACGTCCAGCGTGCTCGTCCGAGGTTCGCAGCAGTCCCCCCCGGAAGAGATCGATGCCATACGTGCGTGGTTCAAACCACGACCGGGTTCAAACACACTCCGTGCCCATAATTACGGTCATAGTAGCACACCCCACACAAGTAAGTATGTTCGATTCGATTATCTTCAACGTGTGTCCACTCCGGTATTGTTATCTGAACACGGGAAACAATCTAAAACTCCTTGCGCTGTACTATTCTCCTTTAGTGCATTTGTACCTTTCTGTTTAATGATACGGTATCTGAATTAGTTGGTGTTTGTTTCTGAACAATAAAGTTGCGGTGGACACCCCTGTGTTGTTTCTTTTTCATCAAATAAAGTTCACGTATACAAAACTTGCTGCCGAGAACGGAGAAACGACAGTGCGACGTTTTTCTTCGTCGGTGTCGGTAGGCGGTCGAAGTTGGGATGAGCAACACACTTCATCGCTCTCGCGTCTTACGCAGCTCTAGAGGAGACGAATCATTTTCTTGCATAAATATATTTATTGCGCGTTGCGCCACATTATGTATAACACACAGCATTTTGCTACATTTTACTTTAGCGATCACCGCGAAACTTTGCATTGGTTAGGCCTACGCCAACCACACCGATCAGCTCGGCTGGACCTGGGCGCCTGCCAGGGTTTAGAGTAAGAGTACAGTACATACCATACGTTGAAGTAAATAAGAGAAATCTGGTTATATGCAGTAACAGTACCTAAAAAAGAACACTGCTGATCGCGTTCGCGAGGTTTACGAAAGTGTTCACGCCGCCGTCTGCAACCAGCGACGAACCTGACGAATCTCCGAATCTGCCGAATATTCGTCGCGGGAAGTTCGGAAATTTCCGAATCTGTCCGAATCCGAATCTCTGGTGATTCGTCCCATCACTACTTAGAACAGCCCGTAGCGCGCGCGTACCACGTGACTGCGCCAGCCAATCGCGGTATTCTTCTCTCCTCCCTTTCCTCCTCTCCCTCCTTCTTTTCTCTCTCGCGGGGCTTTGCCGGGGGGGGTCTCACAATACGCTGCGCGGTGTCCACAAGTGCCAACCAGACATCGGTGGGCCGCCGCTTTAAGCACTGTCACGCCCGGCGCTTGGAACGCTTTTCCGACTGGCGCAGTTATTCTGTCCTAAAAAGTGGTCTGTCAATGTTCGCCCGACGACGCCTTAAAGGCGTCGTCAGCCGCGATTCGGGTGGTGTCGTCACAGCAGTGGAGTTGGATGCGAGCCTGATGCAGGTCGCTCTCCGGCTCGACAGTCTGTGGAAGCTTCGACAGCCGAAAGTTGAAAATCCACGGCGAAAGCGACGTTCACATTCTCTTGTACTTTTTTTGGATAGCGACATTCGACAGCCCGACACTCCCCCCCCCACTGCGGTTCATGCTCTACAATCGCGACTGGGCCTGGAGAAAACTTTCTGAGGCAAAGCAACCAAAACAATGCACGCACACATCCTTTTTTTTTTTTTTTTCTTTTTTTTTCTCTATATAGATTATCTTAGGGAACCGCCGGTTTGGGAGGTTCCAGCACGAACATGCACGAGCGCACGGAGCAGAGTAGCGCAATCCTTTTTTTGGGTTTGTGTGTGTGTGTTTATACAGCCTAGAACTTGGTCTGCCTCACAGGGGCGACGAATCTCCCAGCTGTAGATGAGAAATTTAGCCAGTGCGGTACAGCCGCTAGCCTGGGGTCTTTAACGTGCATCACGCAGTAGTGATACACGACCGCACGCCGGTACGATGCTCATCCAGATCGAAACGGGCAGGGGTGGGGCTCGAACCCATGCAATCCTTTGAACTCCGTGTTTTGCCGACAACATGGCCGACAGAGCGGATCGGCGCGAGTGACGTGGTACTCAGGGTTCCAGGAGGCGGCCCGCCCTATGGGAGAATACATGGAGATCGACACAACACGGCTGATTAAAAAATGAGCGGCGAGTTCACACTTTTCAAAACTAGTCTGTCGTGAAGTTAGTAAAGCACCAAACATTTTATCAAAATTTTAATAATATCGGATGCGTGTGAAAATTTTGAGAAGGCAATTTCCAAGGCAATGGCGTTTGAAGCAGACGATTTTTGCTCGCAGCGGAGATGGGCTTTTCGGGTTGGCTGGAGCGGGTCACGTGAATGGTGTGACGTCGCCGTGTCGTCTGCTGCATGATGCCGCTCAGTCAATTTTTTAAAAAAAGTCACGTCCTTGTGGGGCACAAAACTTAGCGAAAATTATTCTAAAATGTTCCATTATTATGTCAAAAACGATTGCCATTCCGTACATCCCCACAATACTGAAGAAACAACGATTTTCTCACGTTCTCCATGCATTTCTGACCGCAGTTGGAACCTCCGGGCGTTCGCCGCTAATCGCCGACGGGCGGCGTTCTAGATTGCGCTACTCCAGAGCCCGCTACTCTGCTCCGAAGGAGCTATTTAGTGCTCTAGGTCCCACCATCTACACTCAGTTAAGGCATAGAGTTATTATAATGTACGCTAGAGGTTCAACTGGCGCTAGTGTCTATGCGACTTCCGTGACGCAAATTGAAGCAGACAGCAACCAGTCTAGTTTTCCAGTCTTCCTGTGTATTCCTATGGGAAAGCGCGCGTGCATTTTGTCTCTTCGCCGGAAAATAACACGGAACACTTTGGTTATTTGGGTTGTACCGAATACTATGTACCTTGATTTACACTGTAAAAGTGTAATTGCTTTAGTTAGCGCATTTTTCTTCATCAGTGACCGATGTTTAACTTCGCTACATTTCAGTCCCAAACGGGTGTTCCGCAGCAGGTGTGTAAAAACAAGCGACGATTCGAAGCAAAGTTACAATAGAAAGGAATGCAGAGTGTGTTCAAGGCTCGCCAGCAATCCGGTGACGCTTATATATATTGATAATATGCCAGTCCTGTCACTATATAAAAATGACCCCGTCGTGCATGAGCGGATAAAAACATTCAAAACGTTGAGAATAAAGTCCGTGGGCTATAAAAGTTGTCTCTTCGTATTGTTTTCTCTGCCGGGCAGCTTTTATCGGGCACTTGTTCTCAGAGATTTCGAGCGTGCGAGTGATATTTTGAACGTAGAACAAGCAGCTTCGCTCAGAGCAGAGAGAATAAAACGGTACTCACTTATTTAAAATAGGAATAGATTACGTGGCCTTCGATTAATCTTGATCGTATATGCACGTGTAGTTACTGATCCGGTGTTACTGCGTAGTTCTTGCCGTCTTTCTTAATTTCCAGATGTTCTTCGTTCGTTTGGCACGTATATCCCCCACGCTGAAAAGCGTGTTCGCGCTAACAGTGTCGGACAGTGCACATAAATACAAGTACGAAGCTGTTTTAGCACCGTTTTTAATGCAATGAATTTGAAAGAAAAACACTGTAACTGACCAATTATTTCGTCGGCCTGACTGAGAATTGTTCCAAGCTACCTAGTACGTACGAATTATTCGGGATATTTGCTCTTATGATCGAGCGCAGAGAGAAAATGCACTCACTTTTTCCCATAGAAATGCATTACCGGATGTCAATTTTCGACTGGTTGCTGTCTGCTTCAATTTGCGTCAGCACTCTAGCGCCACTTGAACCTCTAGCGTACATTATAATAACTCTATGAGTTAAGGCCCCTGAAATGTAACAAGAATGCTTTTTTAAACAGTCTGGTTGGGAAACGCTTGTCAAAAATGAATTTTATATCACAAAAAAATATCTTTTAGAGCGAAATTGAAGGCGCAGGATTTATCTTAAATTTTGCGCGCAAAGTCCATGACGTCATGGAACAGTCATACGCTCTTTCCAGCTCAACGAGACGGCTATGCACTCTCGTTACCTCAACGTGATGGCCAAGCTGATCCACCTCTCCTTTACCAACACCTCCTCCTTTACGCACTTGAAATGCCAAGAGAAAACAAGTGGAAAGAAGGCGACTACCGACTAAATTGCGTCTCGCAACGTCAATATTGCTCTAAAAATTTTTTTTTTGCGTAAAATTAATTTTTTGAAATGCATATCCCAGCTGGGCTGTTTAAAAAAAAAAAAAATTGTTTCTATTCAGGGGCCCTTTAACCCTTTATGAGGCGCGAAAAATATACTTAAATCAAGTGTGTTATTAGTGTAGTATCTGATTTGTGATGACCTCGAGAAGTGCCTCCTAAAAAATGAATGTGCAACTACATATAGTTTTTATAAAAAAAGTGGGACATATATGTCCCACCGCCTGCCGAACCAACAACGAGAAGTGGGACGCCTGTGTCCCACGGGCATGTTCAAGGCCGACTAGAACGAACAACTACAAAAAATATTTTTGTTTATTAACTCAACACCATTAAATTGTGAAAAACACTCGGCAAACAGTTCAGCTATAATTGTTCTGGGAATGTTGCATGGCAAACACCGCCTAGTCTTGAGGGAGCCCCTTCCGCGCTTTCCTATGTAAATGCCTTTGCGGCGTTCACTGTTCGGAGTGAAAAGGTGCGAAGCACTCGACGCAGAGTGGTACAGCGCATGATTTGCAGATGTACTGGGTCCTGGATTCTTTGGTCCTGGTGGAGCACCATCTACACCTTCGCCTTTTGCTAATTTTTTGTGCATGATGACCACTCCCTTGAAAGCGAAGCTCACTGGGCACTCCAACCATTGCTTGTCCACTTCGATTGCCTCTTTTCTTGTGCATGAAAGCCGCTACTGTGCGTTTCTCCCTGAATGTTTGACGGGAGATGAGCTGGCGTCCCAACATTAGGCGAAACTGCATGTAGTCGACTTCCTTCAGTGACTTGTACTGAATAAAGGCGTTAACAGCAGCAGCGTCAAGCAGGTAGTAAAAAATTCGACACCACCACTTTTTTGACTTGCGGTCTGCTGGGTAAGTGTTCCTCTTCTGATCAAAGCGGTCAACACCCCCCATCCACTTGTTATAGTCTGAAAGCACTTTCGGACAGGACACACCAACTTTGGCACCACTGGCAAGCTTCCGCGTGACTTCTACGATTTCTTGTGGGTCATGGTAGTTGGACATCGCGTGTACATTCTTGTTGTCGCGCCACTGTGTGGCTGTGACACATCCTTTGGACCACCACAGGTGCTGGCCTTTCTGAAGCTTGCACTCCTTGTTTAGCTCGATTGGTAGGTCCTTGCGTGTCGGTCTGAATGTGCCTGCAGCTAGCACTCTCTGCTCCCTGAGCTTCTCCATCAGCTTTGTAGATGTAAAGTAGTTGTCAAAAAACAACTGACTGTTCTCTTCTATGCCATGTGAAAGGGATAAAACGACGTGTTCGCCCAAGGGGAGATCGGGGGGTCGCTTGGCATCCTTTCCCTCGTATATCTGGAACTCTAGGAGGTAGCCAGTCTCGGAGTCAGCCCTACACCAAACTTTATAGCCTCGTTTGATCGGTTTCATTGGCATGTACTGTTTTAGTGAAGACCGTCCTTTGAACGGTATCATACTCTCGTCGATGGACTGATGCGTTGACGGCGCATATTCTCTCAGGAACCTTTCGCTCAAGGCAGTGACGAGGGGCCTCACTTTTGAGAGCTTATCAAAGCCGTCTTCTCCGCGCTTCTTCTCAAGTTCGTGGTTATTGAGATGAAGGCTGTTCATAATCGCCTGAAATCGTTTGAAAGTCATGACGTTTGAGATCTCGGAAACGTTGAAGAACTTATCTGTGCTCCAGTACAAGTACACGTGATGCACTGGGTGCACACTCATCAGAAAAAGCATGCCCAAATACGCTTTGAGCTCATCTGTAGTGAGGTTTTTCCACCCCGCTCGGCGTTTCTGATGCGCATAACGATTCGTCTCTAGCACGATTGTGTCAAGAACTTCTTCATCAAAATACAATCCAAATACATCAGCGACACCTGATGCCTCGGTAAGCTTTTCGGAGTACCGAGGATCTCGATCTGGTGGGTCCTTCACAATCTCGCTAGGTAAGTCTGTACACCAAGAAGAGCCGGTTGCATCCACTTCATCTTCCTCGTGTTGTGCCTCGGCAAAGCTGTCGACCTCCAATGTGCGTCGTCGCCGTTTTTTGGGCTTCTTCCTTTCATAGGTTTTTCTTTTCTTCGATGTAGCACCTGTAGACGGCCCTGCTGCATCTTCGTCCCCTTCCGCTACGGTGTTTTCGACAGGAGCTAGCTCAGGAATGACGTCTTCGTCGCTGGATGAATCGCCATCCGCATCGCTTTGGGTCGGATCGTCTGGGAGACTGAAGAAGAGTTCTACCGCCTCTTCGGACGTCAGCAACTTCCTCCCTAAGATTAAAAAAAACTATGCGAGTCAGTCAAAGGCGAGGAGCAAGGCTCATATAAACTAGCTGCGTAGGGTTAGCGGGAGTATGGCGTGGAGATCTCGAGTTTTACGTTGCACAAGTTTTCTCGGATATTTCGCACTCAACAACACTATAACCCGAGATATACAACAAACGTGTGTCACTTTACAAGAAATAACGATGCCAAACTCACCCGACATCCCAAATTCAAGAAGGACCACGTTGAATCAGGCTGTCCAAAGCGACCGCTGAACGCGCCAAGACCACTGCTTTGTTTGTACGGATGTGGAGCCACCTACCGTTTAGATGTTAAAACAACTGTGCTGAGAGGTTGCTGATGCTCCTAACAGGTGGCGCGACAAGAAAATGTGGGACAATAGCAGTCCCACGAACCCCGAGTGGGGCTGTTTTAGAAATCGGAAAAGCGGGACGTATGCGTCCCACTGTCTCATAAAGGGTTAAGTGGATTCTGAGATTGCCTATATATTGTCATAACTCAAACTACAGGCTCCAAGCATCGTAAAAAATCCGAAATCACATTCAAGAGTGGCCGATTTCCCAATCAAAAATCCAATCAAAGATTGTGACGCACCCCTCTTTCTGCGCCATGGCGCAGGACACAAGGAGGGAGCACCAGACGGTAAGACAGCAAGGGAGGGCACGCGACAGCCAATCACAAGTGATGGCGTACCGGCGGACTAATCTTTCGAATGCGCGCGTATTTGAAAATTTGGTTTGCCGGAAAGCTGTCATTCGTGACTGGCTGTTGCGTGCCCTCACCTGCTATCTTCCCGTATGGTGGCGCCCCTGGTCCACCGCTGAGTTGCAAGACCTATCACGCCACCATAAACATGCCCGTCTGCCATTATTTCACAAGCCATGCATCGCTTCGCAACTATTTTTTTCCAACACCACCCCATTATCTTTCCACGTCACGGTCATTCATTCAAAGTAACGCACATCACATGCCACTCGTCTAGTTATGAACGATCATTCATACCATGAACCATAATCAACTGGAACAACCTACCGGCTTACATTGCAACTGAACTAGATATGTTTACCTTCCAAGAGCTCATGTGCAGTTATACTAATAGAAGAGTATTCACTTGTCTAAAACAACGGACATGTAAAAGAAAGAATATACTAATACTTAATACACTTTTTTATTCCATGTTCTCATATTGTCTCTGTATGCTTTGTGTTTTTGAGTGTATAATAATATATGTGCTTGCGTAAGTTCCCCCACCCCCCCATGTAATACCCTCCTACCCTTAGGGGTATTTTGAATAAATAAAGGAATCTGTCGACCCCACTCAATACGATTATGACGTGTTTCACACTTGTGGACCCAACGGTGCTGCAAGCTGAAGTAGACGGTCTGGCTGAACATAAATCGTGCTTTGTGTCTTCGGCATACTGTGGACGAGCTTAGACAAACACGAAGCAGAATCAGCAACACGTGTCCGAGCGCACAAAGGGTCCATCTGTTCTCTCCGAGACCACCCGTTGTCAAAAATGCGCCCAATAACTGAACAACGGTAACGGCGAGTCTATTGCAGCTGCAAAAATCTTTGAACCAACCATTCCAGGCCCCCTTCGGTACTTGAGCCATCCTCGATGGAGTCATCTCCGAGTCAGTGTGGACCCCCACCTACGTATCTTAACCCTTTTGAGTGCCGCGCCCGAGCATACTCGGGCGCGCTTCCCTCCACACTCGCTGCCGCACCCGAGTATACTCGTTTTGGGTTTTCAATTTACTCCCTGCCTCCGCCGGCTAAACTCGGGTTGACAATATTCTTGTGAACAGGAAGCGCCATCTATGGACAACCAATTGAATCAATGTTTCGAGTGGTGGTTTCGCCTCTTGACGGCAGGTGGAGATTTTCGTAAAGGCGACTTCCGTATGCGTTTCCGTGTCAACGTTCTTTTCCAATGGCGAACGCACGTCCTTTGACTTTGCGCTCCTTGACAGATGCTGAAATACAGGGACTTCTAACGAATTCAGAGTCCGATGACAGTGAAACCGAGCATACTTTGGAGAATGACGAAAGCGACGAGTTGACGTCACCTAAGAGGCTACTCAAAAAGAAAAAAACTCGACGACAGTGGCTACAAGTGAACTACTGGCGACTTCACTCCCATTCTTCACAGTTTCGACTCGTCACCTTCCGGAGTCCGTCCCTCGGGCATCTCAAAAACTTGAAGTGAACTGGAGTACTTTGAGCTCCTGTTTCCCCCAGACGTTGTGGATGTAATTGTTGAGCAGACAATTTGTTTGTGCAGTGGAAAAAAACAGAAAACCGGCACAGGGGGACCGCCGGGCCGAAAAAAAAAGGGCACTTAAAGGGTCAACAGCCCGGGGGTCTGCGGACCATGGCTTGAGAGCCACAGACCCAGATTGGGCTCTCCCATTGTGGCTCATCTTTTGCCCCCAGCTGGTTAAAAGAAACTCCTTCCCTCTGCTTTTTAATGGCCCCGGGGCAGTGAACAGAGGGGCACCTTTAGTTGCAGCCAGCCAATGGGAGGTAGAGCCCTGCATATCCGCAGATTACCCGTGGATATCCGCAGTAAACTGGCGGATTCGGATAAAAATTAATCAGATTCGGCGGATTGCGGATCGGATGCGAACAGCAGGGACTGCAGATGCGGATTAGACGCAGATATCTTCGGGTGCGGATATGCGACCGTACAGTGTATACAGTGAATAAGTGAGCGATACTATGAAGTGCATTATCGATTGTATTACGGGGGCAAACTACTCTCCGAGATAAAAGGTGCCAATCGGGGAGAAAATTGTTCTTTACGTCAACAAAGATTTGATTCTCACCAAAGATCACTTTAGAACATTCTATCTCACCAAAAATACTCTCCCTAGAAAAAGTAAAGAATGCAGAACTATAAGACGTCCTGGGAAGCAAGGTCTTGTTTGGCAGGGAAAGAGAGGAAAATGTTCTTCGTGCAAAGAAACCCCAAATTGTACAAGCGACAAGAAAGTAGATGAAGCCTGCAAGTGGCTTCTTCGCCTACAAGTAGATCAAGAAGACTGAATTTGATCCTCTGGAGTGGTGGAACTGGCGCCAGCACAAGTTTCCGCACCTCATCCTTGAGCGCAGTTTGTGCGTGCAACCCCAGTAGCATCAAGTGCACCAACCAAGAGACTTCTTATTACAAGGTATTAATTTAAGGGGGGCAAGAGTCTGAATCCATCCATGGTGACAATATTGTTTCTTCTACACAGCAACCTCGACGAGTGAAACGCTGCGTGTGTGTGTGTTTTCTGTTTCTCAACAGCTGGCACCGAGTTGTTTCTAAGTATATGGTTCCAAGCATACAGGTAAGGGTATGTGTTGAAAACTGTAATTGATAGGAGGTGTTTCCATTACTGAATAATGGAATATTTTCCCAGTGGTGTACTCGCACCTTACCACAAATAGACGAGCATTTTGCTGTGGCGAGTGAGCACCTCTCCTCTCCCACTTTTTATTGTTTGGCCTAAATAAAATGTCACAACGTTATTAGTCTGTCCTTTGTCAATTTTCATGTTTTTAAAACATGTGCCCGCTTGAAGTAGGTTTCACAAAGGAAAAATTAAAATAAATATAAATTCCCTTCCTTTCAAGCGCATCTGCTGGACAGAGTGTCAATGCCACAGACTCCAAAGACGATCTCAGAACTGCGAGCACTGCGAGCATCTTTCCAGCGATATGAAATGTAAAGGATGATGGCTTATCATAGAAATATGATAAAACAGAATATGATAAAATGACTTTCACCATGTTCTTACACAAAGGTCTCTGTAGAAAGGTAGGCAGGCGGCTTATAAGATATTATCAATATGCCTTTTCTAATTTTTATTCATGCATGATTTTATGATGTAAAATGAATGCGCGGGTTGAGAGTCAGATGTGGTTCCGAATTTCGCAGATGCGGTTTGGATATAAAGTCTGCGGATGCAGATACAACTGTTATCCGCGCAGGGCTTTAATGGGACGAAACTGCCGGCCTTTCTTTTGCCCCAAATTTTTTCTTTTTCTTTTTTTTGCCCCAGCAGCCGGAAAGATAGGTTCGTCCCCATGCCGAAACGTCCCCTTACCGATACGTCGGGTTCCCAACCTCCGTCTCAGGCTGCTACCTTTGCTGCGTCGTATTCGTTACCACGTCAAATAGTATGCGCTAAATGGAAGGCTGTCGTAACAATTAAAGACTTGAGCGTGTTGCTGATCTAAGTTGACTTAAAACGAAAGAAACACACAAGAGGACGAAAGGTAAAAAACACAGGCGAGCTGGTGAATGATATCCATATCCATAATAGAGACTTCGTTGTACTGTCCGTCTTTTTTTTTTTTTTTTCTGCGTCTCAGGGTTATTATGGATGACACAAGAGGACGAAACAAACGACAGTCGTCTGTTTCGTCCTCTTGTGTGTTTTTTTTCGTTGGCTGTGTCTACAGTGCCGTCCGACGGCACTCCACTCGCGCCTACAAGTGCCGTCCAAAAGAGAGTCGGACAGCGCCTGTATCACTGGGGAGCAGTGTTGCGGAGTTGCCACTCCGGAGTCGGAATGATTCCGGAATCATTCCGCATTTTCGCGACCCCGGAATGGAATGGGAATGGAATGCGCGGCAACGGTGAGGGGAATGGAATGGGAATGGAATTAGATGCCTTTTGCCCGGAATGGAATGGGAATGGAATGGGCCAGGTTTTTTATATTTTATTTATTTATTTATTTATTTTTTACGTTCAGCTATACCGATCCAGTCAGGGAGTCGGTTGTTCAGAAATAAAATGAGCAAGAAACTGCGAACCCGCGTAAGGCCCTACCAGACTTATGCGCAAAAGAAAAAAATGCAATACAAAAAACAAGTGTCAAAGCAAAGAACAGAGGGGGGAGGGGAGGAGGGGGAGACGGCGGTGGCACCTTTCACCAGTGAAGTTCAACACATATCCGAATGTGTCTGCGCCTGTAATATTGCACGGCTGGTACGTCATCAGCCGACATGAACGTGACCTGCTGCTCTGGTGATCCGATACCGAGGAAGGAGGCCAGACGTGGCCTCGCTGAGCGGACCCAGACTTCGTGCACTTTCGACTCCTCCCGAGCGCGCTGTTTCTCGAAGAGCTCGCACCTGTGCCGGCAATATCAGGTCACAATCCACGAGGTCTCTGTTTGAATGATGCTAGGCGAAACTTGAAGAATGCCATTCATGCGTTGGAGGCGGAGAGTCGGCAGAAAGGACCGTCACAACAGGGATGCCACCGTATCGATTTTTGAACCGTAACAGAAGATAATACATGTGCTTCAGGATGCTTCAGGTGGTCCACTTTTCTCGAAAATTCCAAATGCAACTGCCTGCATGGTCTTCACGGAGGTCAGCTACAACGAAAGTATGTATTGTCCTTTCATACAGCAGCGTGGGTAAAGTTCCATGTTCAAGGCAACACCTACAGATTCAAGAATACTAGTTCATCCCACCGTGACGTCATGTGGTCAGTGCTGACAGGGGCGCCCTTATTGGACGGGTAGGTGGTGATGTTTTGATGGAATTTATTTTAGAGGTCGAAGTCTTTTCGCACCACTGGTCAGTCAGACAGGATGCCAGGGAAGGGACCGCGGTCAATCCTTGGTGAAACGTTTTATAAACCCATTTAGGACTCTTCGTCCGGAACCACTACCTTCAAGGCGAAATGCCAAGCCTGCGGAAAAGTAATTTCAAGACAAAAAAAAAAAAGAAACTTCCACTTTCAACTTTAAGCGAGTCTCAAAGAAATTTGAAAAATGTATTGTATTATCAGTATTTATATTTCTGCCTTCCCTAAAATATATTCTTGTATTTGTATTTCCAAATACTTTTTGCCTCTTTTTAAAATGTATTTCCGATAGGTATCACGATACATCTTTATAGATATATTTGAGACTTGAGTATCAGTACCTTAGCAACTATTTTCATCTATCCCAGTATTTGTATTTCCAAATACATTTCTGAGTATTTCTGCCCAACCCAGCAACATAATGCAGCTGTCAAGTGACACTTTTAACGTTTAGGAATTGGAGGAATGGAATGGAGCGACTCAGCCATTCCAGGAGTGGGAATGGGCTCAGTGTCCCCATTCCTAGGAGTTGAAAGGAATGGAATTATCAAAAACTCTAATTCCCCGGAATGGAATTCGAATGGAATGGGGGTGCCCATTCCGCAACACTGCTGGGGAGCTCGTTAACACAGGCCCCCGCCTGCGTTTACGCCGCTTCGCGGCGACAGTATGCGGCTGCTAATTACAAAGGTATTAACCCATTGGCCCCGTCGTACACGCCACTTCGCGGCGAACAGCCGGCAAACCAAGCCCCGCTGTACCCCGTGCACCTTCGGAAACCAAGTCACATACCATTTCGTTCAGCAAAATTTCGGCGACGACATTCGTTTTTCCTGTATTAATCGTAAAAAAATATACGTAAACATCGCCAAATGTGTCGGCAAAATAAAAAAAACGAAAAAGTAAGCCGCACTGGGGATCGAACCCGGGATCGCTTGCTTATGAAACACACATCTTACCACTAGGCTACACTCTTTTTTTTCTTCTTTATTACCTGATTATTTAAACCGAAAACACACACACACATATTTACATGACACACACATGGTTACATGTTAATTATATACAAATGAAAAGGAAGTATGAAACAATCATCCCTTCGATGGTTGACGTCACATCAAAAGTCTCTCAACGTTTCTTACGGTTCGATTCTGGATACCCAATCTGGTGCATCAGCTTCTGTAGATACATCCTGGCCGGTCTAGCATCGGAATCGTTATGGAGCCTCGCGGTGCGGGAGAGCCGTAGACTGTGGAGGCCCAGAGGCATTAGCAAATCAAATGGCACCCCTTCTTCATTATCTATTGCCAAAAATCGAATACCGCGTTGGTCTAAAGAAAAATATTCGTGTAGGGTTCTTTGGAGCACATCCCAGAAGAATACCCCCTCCCAACAATGTAAAAAAACATGTTCAATAGTCTCGGAGACTTTACAAGTGTAACAGTTTGTTCCCCAAGAAACAAAACTGTCCATTCTTTCTAAATATGTCCTAACTGATAACGTTCCGGTATGAAGTTTAAAAAACAAAGTCTTAACCCCCAGCAATTAACTCGCATCCTCTTCACTCTTTTCAAAACATCCTGCCCTGGGCCTTCACAGTATATGGATCAGTACCTCGGTACAGAAAATACGCTGCTTCTTAAATCTTCATATAGCTTTTTATGTGTAACGGTACTTAAATAATCCATAAAAAAATGTGTCTGCAAGAACCGAAAAGAGCTTAAAATTTCCCTGAAATAACCACGAACATGACCGGGTATACACTCTGTGGACGACACTATCAGCTGAGGCAGCGCTCGCGCCAACCTCAGCTGACACACAGTTCTTAGAAAAGGGTCGGAAGTGTCCCGAAAAAACAAAAATCTATTTACTACCGGACAGAGAAACAGGTGGGACAATCCGAGTCCCCCGTCCCGGACTTGCCTAAACAAATTGTCCCTCGCTCACCTTTCCCAGGATGACCCCCAAATAAGAAGAGCAAACACACTATGAAGTTTTTAAATGTTAAGTCGTGTGCAATACAGCACCTGCATCACATACCATATTGTTTATAGTAAAAATAAATTACACACCATCGCTCTGGCAAATATCGAGAGATGCTGTCCTTTCCATTGTTCCAGTTGAGATTTCATTTCTTGCGCTTGCGCATCCCAATGGAGTACCACTTGGTAGTACCGCTAGAATGCCCTTATAGCATTCTAGCGGTACTCCTAAGTACTTGACGGGGGTTGTTTACCATCTAACATTTGCAAAAAAACACGGTCTCGAAGTCCATTCCCCGTGCCAAAACCCAATACTTTTGTCCCAGTTTACATTACTACCCGTGGTTGCAGAATACTCCTTAATTCCCCTCACTACTCGTTCGACCCTTTCTTTGTAGGTGCAAAACACAGCAATGTCGTCGGCGGGAGGCACTCACTTGATCGAATGACGTTTTAGCGAACGCCCACGTTTCATCGAATGACACTTTAGCGAATAGTCGGACGCCGCGAAGCGGCGTTTTCGGGTGGGCCAAATGAGTTCATATTTTTGTAATGAGTTGCCGCAGACTGTCGCCGCGAAGCGGCGTAAAGCGCAGCGCGACGGATGGGTTAACGCGCGCCCCCGTTATTCGCTAAAACGATCATTCGCTCAAATGTCGCCGTTCGCTAAAATGTCATTCGCTCTTGTGATATGGACCCGTCGTCGGCATAGGCCAAAAGCTTAACTTCTGAGCAACCCAGTTGAAAATCCGTAATCCCCCCACAATACTGTATCCTTAAACATAACGTTTCGATATAAATACTGCACAAAAGAGGACTGAGGGGGCAGCCCTGGCGCACCGAACGTTGTACTTTAATGGGGGCCCCCAGACACTTGTTTATAATCAGCCTTGTAGTGCAATTTCGGTACGCCAGAGCCACGCCCCCGCGAATTACTTGCCCCACATTCACATGGTCCAAAATCGCAAAGAGAATTTCGTGCGCTACACAGTCGAATGTCTTCTTGAGGTCGAGCTGGAGGACCGCTACTCGAGCACCCAAGGACTAGGCTACACTCCGCTTCGAAAAACTCGTTTTGAGAACTCGTTTTATAAGAGACTTTCGGAAAGCACTTGAATGAGTGAGTGGAGTACCGTCGGACGGCACTTGAACGCTCTGCGAGAGTGCCGTCGGACGGGACTCTAGACAGTAAGCAGTGAGAGAGTGCAGGCGAGCTGGTAATCAATCAACATCTTGTAAACCCAGAGATGGGGATCGTCCGTTTTTTTATCGTTCCCCGTTTCAGGGTTTACAAGATGTCTCTAGACAGCTACGTTTTTCGTTTTAAGTCAACTGTCAGAACAGTTTTGAAAATGTGGCGCGTCAGTCTCACCTGGCCGCACGGTCGTACCAGCGACGGAACTGCGCCAGCTCTTCTTTACGAACCGTCATTACACAATACTTAGGACAACTGACGACCACCAGATGCCCAAATATACGCCGCAGAAACAATCACTACCGGGGCTGATGTATGCAGATGATATAGTGCTAATGGCCGACAACAAAGAAGATTTGCAGAAATTAATGGATATCTGTGGTACAGAGGGAGATAAACTAGGTCTTAAATTTAGTCAAGAAAAATCGGCAGTGTTCATTTTTAATGATAAAGATGGTGGCGAGCATAGGATACAAGAGGTCATGTTGGAGGTAGTGGATATCCCAGGCGAAAATTTCTAACTGGGACCAGTTGGCACCTCAACTGGTTTCAACTGGGACTAACTGGTCCCAACTGGGAAGCAACTGGGACTAACTGGTCCCAACTGGGAATCAACTGGGACCAATGGGAGTCCAACTGGGGCCAGCTGAGGGGTCAACTGGTTTGAACCATTCCCAGTTGGGAGTCAACTGGTTTGACTCCCAGTTGGGAATGGAGTGCACTGGAACCAGTTAGGAAAGTAACTGGTTGGAGCGATTCCCAGTCGAGCTTCAAATGCCTTTCCCGTTCCCAGTTAACATTGGGCAACAATTTGGACAAGTTGGGGGTGTATTGACCTTTGCTAATGAAGAAAACGAAAAAAACTAACATTTTTAGATTTATACAAATAGGGAATTTTTAATTACTGGGGTACATTTATATATTTATAAAAATAATATAAAAATTTTAATTAACTAAATATTTTTTTAATTTGAAAATATAATTAGTGACAAAATGTGTTCACCTAAATGAACATTTAGTGCATTATTAAAATATTTATTTAAATACCAACAGTATTTTTTTTTTCTTTTAATAAATAAATTTATCTTTTGACTAATCAGAGCTAGCCGGCCGCCGTGGCACGCGGGTGCGGATTAGTGGTACGCGCTGTCGACAGATGGCGCTGCCTATGCTGACGCCGGAGTCGGACGGACGCGGTAGGGAAGGGTCGCCATCGCCCAAGTTGGCGTCGTTATGAAAATGTCAAAACTACAGCTGCGCTTCTTTGGACCTAACCGTACACACGCCATGGTGGCGGCGGTGAACTTCGAGGATGGAACGATGCAGTTCAGCGATCGGAGGGCACCCAGGAAAGACCGGACGGAAGAGAACACGCCGCGGAGAGCACAATGGCGAAAATGGCGGGAGGTCTACCTCGAAAATGTTCGACTGTTGTGACAGAGATTGCAAGGTGGGAGCGCTACCGCATCTTATCAGGACTTCACCTGCGCAACGCAGGATCACGGGTGAGCACCTTTCTTCACGCGATGGGAAGAGAAGCTAAGGACGTCTTCACTAACAGACGCCAGCGGCCGATCTTCCTTCATCTCATGAATACCACCTCTGAAAAAGCGATTCAACCGTCGCAAGCAAGTGGCTAAACCCGGAGCGTGTACGTCACCGAACCTATTTAGTTTCATTCTCCAAGTTTTTGACAATAAAGTCTTGTCAACCTTCCATTTTGTGCCGTGTTTCATTGTTGCTGGAGTTGGTACCAACTCCAACTGGGACCAGTTGGACGACTCCAACTGGGACCAGTTGCAACTGGGAATTGTTCCATAAACCAGTTGCAACTGGGACCAACTGGTCCCAGTTGGACAACTCCAACTGGGACCAGTTGCAACTGGGAATTGTTCCATAAACCAGTTGCAACTGGGACCAACTGGTCCCAGTTGAAAATTTTCGCCTGGGATAAGTACAGGTATCTTGGGGTATGGATAAATAATGGTGTTGAGTATCTAACGGAGCATGAAAAACATGTAGCGATGAAAGGTAGCAGGAATGCAGCCGTCATGAAACATAGGGCTCTGTGGAATTACAGTAGGTATGAAGTGGTGAGGGGGATTTGGAAAGGGGTCATGGTTCCCGGCCTGACCTTCGGCAATGCGGTCCTGTGCATGAGACCAGATATTAAAGCAAAGTTAGAAATTAAACAGCGGGGCGTAGGTAGGCTTGCTTTGGGAGCTCATGGAAATACGCCGAATCAGGGGGTACAAGGCGACATGGGATGGACGTCATTCGAGGGCAGGGAAGCTAGCAGCAAGATAGAATTTGAGGAGCGTTTGAGGGAAATGGAGGAAGAGCAGTGGGCTAGGAAAGTTTTCAGTTATTTGTACATGAGGAATGTAGATACCAAATGGAGAAAGCGAACTAGAAAATTATCAAGCAAATATCTGGGCGGCAGTGGGGGCGCCAACCAGGAATTACGGGTTAAGAAAAGGATAAAAGAAACAGAGAAGGGTCTGTGGGAAACGGGTATGCAGACAAAACCAGCACTGGAGACGTACAGAATGTTCAAACAGGAAATTTGCAAAGAAAATATCTACGATAATTCTAGGGGAAGCTCTTTGTTGTTTGAGGCCAGGACAGGAGTATTGCGGACTAAGACGTACCGGGTTAAGTACCAGCGGTACCAGGAGATGGACACTTTATGTAGTGTGTGTGGGGAGCAGGAGGAAACGGCTGAACACTTAATACTTTTCTGTAAAGGGCTTCACCCAACAGTTAACAGTGACCGGGCGGATTTAATCAAAGCATTGGGTTTTAAAGACAGTGAAGGAAAAATAGACTTTACACGGGTAGAAATAACCAAGCGGTGCGGAGGTTATCAGACTGGTGGCTAAAATCGAGGCAGGGGTGAGAATTAATCTTGGAATTCAAAACATATAATTAGATTTATAATGTTGGCTAGGTGGCGCAAGCCACCGCCCGATTCACAGGGTTTAGCCAGATCCATCCATCCATCCATCCAGGCGGGCGATCGGGCGAAAGTCAAGCAAAGGCGCCGGTATCAACCCATAATAACTCTATGCATCAACCATCAACGCGACAGACGCGAAAAAGAGAGAAAGGAAAGGTACCAAACGGATTGGATTGATTTGATGAATGTGCATCAGCCAACGTTGGCATCAGCGTTGCGTTTCCGCTTTAGTAACGTTGGTTTCCGCAAGTCTTGTTCATCATCACACTTATTATACTTTCCTAAAGTAAAGAAAAGTTTTTAGCCTCCACCTGAAACTTTGAACATTATTTTTTTTTATTAAAACAAGTGTTCGGTAAATATTTACAACTGCAACTCACAACTTCTGCTACAAGTTTCGTGAAGAGCGTTTGCAGTTTAATGACGAACGCCTCAAGTGCGCATGCATTGCATTTTTGCTTGGCGAGGAGAGAAGCAAGTGGAGAGGCAAAGGCGTTTTGCAGACAATTAACACCTCTATCAAGTATTTGCTTTTGTCAGCTCGCAGCTCGGACAACTCGTATCTCAAACGTCTCAAACGCGTCCCATAACCCACGTGACACCATCAAGCGCTTAGAACTACTCTGAAATCTAGGCACACTAATTCGCTTCAAATGTCACTAACGGACCAATCCAATCCAAAATCCAGGTGTCTGGACTCTGGCGGGATTTTCGCCGATTGTGGCAGACGTAGTTGACGTAGCTACTGTCGTAGTCACGTTGTGACGCCGTGTCGCGCAGTGATGGCTTCACGCCGATACCAACCGGGGGACCGGCTGCTAGGCAGGGAACTGGGGGACGCCCGGAAGCGATGGGAGTCGGACGGGTATGAATACGACATCTTTCCCCAACTCCCTCCGCCAGAGGCCCACCCTCCGAAGCGATGGCGGTACCACGAGCAAGACAGTCCGTCGTTGTTGTCTGAGGCAGGCTGGGAAGCAGAAGACGCTTCGCGACGGCCTTCACAAGCCAAACAAGCATCTTTCTGGTAAGCCCCCCTCGTGGCGGACCTTTACGCAGCTTGCATATTCTACAGAAGTGGGTGCGGACATAAAACATAGGCAGTGTCTATTCTGCCGGGACCCGGGAGAATTACGAGTTTTCGTAGGTGAGTTTAACCCTCTCTCAACGCTCTGCGCAACCTGCTGCGATACGTACAAAATGATTTTTCTTGCTCTCGGAACATCGTCTATAATTGGTTCAGGGTACTTCTGTTCTTTTAATACTTCTCGTAGTTGGTTGGCGTTAAGCCGTCGTCGTTTGAACCGTGGTTTGAACGCACGCTTTTGAACCTGTGTGCCTGACGATAAGGTATGCATGGCCGGTAACACGACAACACAGATAGCTTCAATGGCAGAGCTAGTTCCCTGTCAATAACGTCGTACTCGAATAAAGGCTTCGAAAACGTTAGTATTAATCTAGCGGCGAAAATGACGTCACATGACTTTGTGTCAAGTGACCCATTAACAAATTTAGCGGGAGGAGGAGCAAAGGCACACCCTCCCCTCCTCTTCCTCAAGAGCTGCACTCTAAGATTTCTAAACGTTTTAAACGATTTGTGAACATGAACAAACAACTAATTTTTTTGTGTTCATGTTCCATCCACTGAAAAGCACAGCAAAAGAGCCGAAGTATGCGTCAAATCTAGCCACCCTGCTATCTCCTTCCACACAATAAAGTCCTACTCTGTCACCGTGGCAATGCAGTGTCTTCATTATGGAAGAATGCAGCGTCTGAAGCCAGCAATGGGAGACGCCATCTTCCACATGTTGTCTTCTAACGTGAATGCCGAAACGCTGGCCAAAGTCTTGACGCGCTGGTGCGGAGATCGATGCCGACTGCGTAAAGCGGTTGCCTCGCAAACTCTCGGCGGTTTCGACGAGGCTTGATGCCGGATCGGACCCTGCACACCACACGGTATATTTGTCCGCCTAGCTTGAAACCCAAGCTAGCATTGCCGCATTGGTAGCAGGCGGCATTCGGAAAATGGCGCAGCTGTAGCCAACTTCAGACGCTGCGTTCAAGCGCCCGTCTATTGACGTCCGGTGACTACAGCAGACGGATTTCATTATGTAGACGGTGGTGTGGCGATATATGGTGCATGCCTGGGCCCTCTAGCCATGCTTTTCAATGGACTGAACGTGAATGAAGAGAGTAAAACCAGGTCTTGCGGCAGATGGCCGATTTCCTCCAGCGCCTAACATTTCGACGAGCCCTATACTCTGTCTCACTAAAACCGTGCAATTCAGCCAAGGCTAAAAGGAAGAGAGTGTATGCCAACCTGTTCAAGAGGAGGGAAAGGAGGAACAGTACAGAAGGGCTGGGATTCCCCCTTTCCTCCTTTCCCTCTTCTCTGTAGCCTTGGCTGTACTGCACGGTTTTAGTCAGATGGAGTGTAGATGAAAAGCTTGTTGTGTTGGCCATCCGACAGCTCGCTTCATTCCCTGCACCTTAAAATATCAAACTGACGAAAAAAAAAAATTTTTGGATAACTGCAAAGTTTGTTACAAGTTACAAAGAATGCCACGGGAATGTGTTCTGTGTAAACCAACTTTGCCCTAAGATTCCCCGAACCGGAGCGATGACCATTTGTGTTCGACGCGCCGCGTGAAGTCCCAACCATCGTCTTCGATCCCCGTTTCCGCAGGAGCACGCCGAGCAGCCGCAAGCCCGCAACTCCGAGGGGCTCTGCTGCAAGGTCGTCCGCGGTGCATTCTGTCCACACAGAGCGCGAGCCCTCAGAATCTTCAAAGAGGGCAGACGTTCCCGAGGCGTCGACTTCGGGCGTCGGTCGCCGTCCCTCGACCCCGAGGAGTTTGATGGCTTCACGCCGATACCAACCGGGGGACCGGCTGCTAGGCAGGGAACCGGGGGACGCCCGGAAGCGATGGGAGTCGGACGGGTATGAATACGACATCTTTCCCCAACTCCCTCCGCGAGAGGCCCACCCTCCGAAGCGATGGCGGTACCAGGAGCAAGACAGTCCGTCGTCGTTGTCTGAGGCAGGCGGGGAAGCAGAAGACGCTTCGCGATGGCCTTCACAACCCAAACAAGCATCTTTCTGGTAAGCCCCCCTCATGGCGCACCTTTACGCAGCTTGCATATTCTACAGAAGTGGGTGCGGACATAAAACATAGGCAGTGTCTATTCTGCCGGGACCCGGGAGAATTCGGAGTTTTCGCAGGCGAGTTTAGCCGTCTCTCAACACTGTCCGCAATCCGCTGCGATACTTACAAAATGATTTTTCTTGCTCTCGGAACATCGTCTATAATATGTTCAGGGTACTTCTGTTCTCTTAATACTTCTCGTAGTTGGTTAGCGTTGGAGCCGTCGTTGTTTGAACCGTGGTTTGAACGCACGCTTTTGAACCTGTGTGCCTGACTATAGGTTATGCATGGCTTGCACTGACGTCACATCGCATACTTTTGACCACCATGTAAGGGGAGGAGAGGGAAGCTGCTTTTGTAAGAACTTTGAGTAACTGGTTAATTTTGGGAGGAAAATAGCGACGTCGGTGCAAATCCGGGAGGCACAAAAGAGGATCCTGCTAAGAGGGGAGCTCCTTCTTCCCCTCTTCTCTGGTGATCATCGAACCGCTTTTTGAATGATGTCACATGCAAGCCATGCATACTGGTTTTGCAAGGACATGGTTGGCCACTGTCGGAGTGCAAGTATTTTTGACGGTCAGTCGGCTTTTGATAGAGTCGAGCGACTAGCTTTGTGCCCTCAACTATTACCCTGACGTCTAGAAAACTAACTTCAGTTTTGGAATAATTGAGAAAAACTAATTAGAAGGGTCCACAAAATTAAAAACTTCGATGGAGCTAAGCAGCGTGTCCTCTTTGTGTGGCCAGATTATAAATATATCATTTATGTATCTCTTATAAAACATTGGTTGGAGGAGGCAGCTTGAAAGAAAATTAGATTCTAGATTGCCCATGAAGATATTCGCGAATGGCCCCAAACTACGCGAATATCTTAACTCCCAACAGTTGGGCAACTTGTTGCTCTCTCTCCGTGTTGTGTGACAAACCTGTCACATTTGGGCAACAGCAGGACAACATGGGCGGCAGAGAAAATGTTGCCTCGGTATCATAGCCACCCTGCTATCTCCTTCCGCACAATAAAGTCCTACTCTGTCACCGTGGCAACGCAGTGTCTTCATTACGGAAGAATCCTCGAATGCAGCGTCTGAAGCCAGCAATGGGAGACGCCATCTTCCACATGTTGTCTTCTAACGTGAATGCCGAAACGCTGGCCAAAGTCGGACGCGTTGGTGCGGAGATCGATGCCGACTGCGTAAAGCGGTTGCCTAGCGAACTCTGGGCGGTTTCGCCGAGGCTTGATGCAGGATCGGACCCTGCACACCACGCGGTATGTTTTTCCGCCTAGCTTGAAGCCCAAGCTAACATTGCTGCATTGGTAGCAGGCGGCATTCGGAAAATGGCGCAGCTGTAGCCAACTTCAGACGCTGCGTTCAAGCGCCCGTCTATTGACGTCCGGTGACTACAGCAGACGGACTTCATTGTCTAGACGGTGGTGTGGCGATACACGGTGCATACCTGGGCCCTCTAGCCATGCTTTTCAATGGACTGAACGTGAATGAAGAGAGTAAAGCCAGGACTTGCGGCAGATAGACGATTTTCTCCAGCGCCTAACATTTTGACGAGCCCTATACTCTGTCTCACTAAAGCCGTGCAGTACAGCCAAGGCTAAAAGGAAGAGAGTGTATGCCAACCTGTTCAAGAGGAGGGAAAGGAGGAACGGTAGAGAAGGGCTGGGATTCCCCCTTTCCTCCTTTCCCTCCTCTTCAACAGGTAGGGACATTCTCTTCTCTGTAGCCTTGGCTGTACTGCACGGTTTTAGTCAGATGGAGTATAGATAAAAAGCTTGTTGTGTTGGCCATCCGACAGCTGGCTTCATTCCCTGAAACTTAAAATATCGAACTGCCGAAAAAAAAATGTTTTTGAATAACTGCAAAGTTTGTTACAAGTTACAAAGAATGCCACAGGAATGTGTTCTGTGTAAACCAACTTTACCCTAAGATTCCCCGAACCGGAGCGATAACCATTTGTGTTCGACGCACCGCGTGCAAGTCCCAACCATCGTCTCCGATCCCCGTTTCCACAGGAGCACGCCGAGCAGCCGCAAGCTCGCAACTCCGAGGGGCTCTGCCGCAAGGTCGTCCGCGGGGCGTTCCGTCCACGCAGAGAACGAGCCCTCGGAATCTTCAAAGAGGGCAGACGTTCCCGAGGCGTCGACCTCGGGCGTCGGTCGCCGTCCCTCGGCCTCGAGGAGTTTCGGCACGAGGTCGTCCGCAGAACGACTTCGGCAGGCAGGACGGGAACCGTCTCCACAGTCTTCTGGGGACGACGAGGGGCCCGCGGTGTCTACATCCGGCGTCCAGCGCCGTTCCACAGGTGGGTCGTCGTGGGTTAGGACGGGTCAGCTTGCAGCCCGAAAGGCGGACACTAAGGTTTGTCTCGAAACACAAAAGTACAGCCGTGCGTGGCCTCTTTCTTCGTTGAAAACGCGAATGGGCATTGCGGCGCGCCCCTTTTCCAAGATGTCTCTTAAGAGGGGCGTTTCGGGACATTTGGTTGCTCTTTTAATGGTGAAAAAAGAATGTTTGCTCACAATGACATTTTTGGGTTTTGAACATGCCCATAGTGCGCATGTGTTGGTTTCGCAGCATTAAACGACAGTCTCGAAATCCACTTTAGTGGCTCCTTAAGGCTGGTCTGCACACTTGCATTTGCTTAAGAATGAGTTCTTGTGATCTCTTACGACAAGCAGGGCTGTACATAGAGAGAGTTTGGTCAATGGGAGGAGCTGACTGAAACCAGGGCGGAGTGGCGAAAGCGGCGCCCCGTGATGATTCTGCGAAGTAAAAAGAACCGGAGTTAACCTTGAAGGAGGCACGTATCGTGGCACAGGTATTTGTTAGTTTCCAGATGATGCTGAGAGTGCATGAATGAATAATGGTAAGAGATTGATGGAAATAGGGAGTTTCAGGGTGCTGAGTGCCGTTAAATAAGCCAGAAAAGGTGACATTGACGAGAAAAGTTTCCTGAAACACTAGGCGTAACTGCGAATGTGGGGTGCGCGTTCGGGGTTGGGTTCCAAATTGCCACGAAACCGTGTCTACAATCTTCCCTGTCCACTCGGCCACGGCTGTGTCTGCAACCAAAAGAAAGATGAAGTGCATTCTGAACGTCGCGTGCATTGCCTTTTCGGTTGCGTAGAGTCGCAAACTTCAACTCTAGCCTGCTGGAATGAAATACTCGAATACATCCTTACCCAGAAATTGTGATTGAAGGATATAGGCTAAGCTCGTTGCCTCCGCTAGAGGAATATTCGTGACTGGTGGTTGGTCACAAATGCTGTCAATCAACGCGTCCAAGGCCATTGAACTGATTTCAGCCAATGACGTGCTTTCATTTTCACCTTATTCTTACCAATGAATGCCCGAACTCTCAACATCATGGCTCTGACGACGACGTTCGTTCTACGCTCGCTTTGAAAAGTTTTGACTCCGTTATATGCGGCCATTTCTAATAGATAATCAGGGTTTGGCAAAGTACATCTAAAAAGTAATTTACACACAAAAGTAAATTGGATGTTATGTACTTCAAGTAAAGCAGGGTGTACACCAAGCACAACATGCTTGAAAGTACAGGGAGTTCCCTAGAAACAAGAACGACGTTTTTCGGCTTGGGTAAATAAACTAAGCATCGCAGAAAGCTCAAACTTCGTGACAATGTGACAGTGGCTTTTGGGATAGAATGCAAAAGTTTGACAACGTGACATCGCCTGGATCAAAAGATTATTGAAAAAACAAAAATTTCTCTAGGAGCCAAAGTCCAGCTAAGCTTAATATTGTCAAAAAAAGAAATGACACTGGGCACCTCTAGTATCTGTTAGCGAGTTCGTTTCACACGTACTGGCACCGTTCGAGTTCTCTCCCAGAATGCATCGCACTCGCAGAGTGTTGCACGGAGAACTGGACTCAAACGAACTCGCCAAATGCGCCGAGTGCAGAAGACTGATGCTGCCGCCATCTATGTTGTAGAAAAGGTACTGACTTCAAACCGAAACTAGCGCCTTTCTGTTCGGAGTGATGCGTGGGAGTGCGAGAATACTGTCGCTACCAACGTTTATCTACAAACGTTGGTCGCTCCAACCTGTAGTTTGTAGTTGCGATGACTTCAAGCAGCTCGGCTGCCGTAGAGATAGTTACAGACGGCGTAAATTTCCGCAACCAGCTGTCTACAAAACAGCTGGTTGCGATCTTTCAATTCTTATAACCGTTTACACTGAAGAAAACTGATGATGCTGTCCGAGCAGAAGCTTGATCCGTTTGAGCATGGTATTATGCGTGAACCACTCAAAGGGTACGGCTTAAAACTAGCCTGTTTGAATATCCAGCACTGGGACTTTCTGTTTGGATTGTCATTATAGGTGGATTAGATATCAGCCTTGGTGAGGGCGTCGAGAACGAGAGCTTTCTTAAAGAAAATACGACGGGGCAACTCAAGTTGGCTGACGTAGGTAAATGTTAAACATGATGATGTTGCCCAATCCTTGGGTAAATTCACCATCTTTAGCTTTCTCCGGTGCTTATTAGGGAGTCAGAGGTTTCTGCTGGGGGAGTTTTGTCAACAAATGTTACATGTTTCACCCGCACGCGGATGGCGATAGACATCTCGGGGGCCACGGTTGCGTTTCTTCTGAGCATTTATTTACACAGTGGTATATTTCAGCGTTTGAACGGCAACAGAGCGATTTAAAACCTGCAAATAAATCACGGATTGTCAATTGCTTCCTTCGTGAAATAGCAGACGCTCACAGTTTAAGCTCGCGTTTGATTTCGTTGCCCGCGGGACGCGATTTCTCTCAGTAAATCTACTTTTTTTTCCGTTCGGTTCCGCGACACATCGTAGCAGACAAACCTTCGTCATCTGCTCCCGCTCCTCGCCGGCCCTGCCGGAGCAAGGCATGACGGGATTGCATTTTGGCGCACTCCCGATTTTCTCGGGAGTGTCGGCACTGTACGCGATGCACGCGTAGAGTGCCGACCGAAACGAACCCAATCCACGCTGCGAGTGGGCACGCGTGGGCACAAGTGCCGTGAAACGAACTCGCTATATTTTAGTGAAAAAACTTGTCAGCAAGAAAGAAAATATCTTCTTCCTTGCTGAAAGGTTTTTTTTCTTTTTTTTTTCACTGAAATAGATGCTACATGAGTGTCATTTCTTGTTCTAACAACATTATGCTTACGTAGACGTTGGCTCAAAAAAATTTTGTTTCTCAATTATCTTTTGATGAAGGTAACGTCATGTTCTCAAGCTTTCACATTCTATCCCAACTGCCAGCATCATGTTCTCACTGAGTTTGAGCTTTCTCCGACGCATAGTTTAGTTACCCGGACCAAAAAACATGGTCCTCGTTTCTCGAAACCCCCTGTAATATAAATAAATTGTACTTTCAAAGTAGAACACAAGTACTTGTTAAAGGGATTGTCCGGTCGAAACCGGAAGTACTTAAGCTTTTGCGCTCGTTACATCGAGGAAGCTTTCATGTAGACAAACGTCATTTTTATTCTGATATATGATCTCTTTTTGTTAATTAAACCTTTCATGAGCGTAGGTACGAAACTGCACCTTGAATTTCGCCTGTGTCAATGGCTGACATCCGTAGGTGCTGCGTGACGTCACAAAACGCAAAGGTTTGTCGGATGGTCGGGATAACAAGCGTTGGTCGATGGATGTCTTGAATTTTGTTTCAAATTATATAGTCTTCTAGGCTGTACTGTACTGAAATACGGTTCTTTTAATGCATTTCCCAAGCATGTGCAAACAATGTCACGCCTTTTAGCAGGATATTACTCGCAAACAGCCATAGGTTTCGAGCAAACGTATGCCGTTTCGCGCGAACACAACTGCTACGGCCACCGATCGAACTAGGGGCGCTTGCAAAGCAAAGGATGCAGATTTCGCCTCTGAAGCGGCATCTGGGTACACATGTCGGCGGATCCGCTGGAGCGGTGATGAGGCTGCGGGATGTTCCTTCAGAGGCGATGTCCGCGGTTCGAAGGCAAACGGCGAATCGTTCAAATGCATGTCGTCACTTGACTTGGACGAGGCTTGGTGAATCATAGTCACGCTCCATTTTCACATGCGGGTCAAACAGAATCGGGCTGCACGCGTTCTAAATACCGTATTTGCACGAATATAACGCGAGTTTTTTTTTCAAAATTACTTGCTCCAAAACACACCTCGCGTTATATTCGGAATCGAGTTCAGCCATGAGGCACGCGAGTCTGGAGAAAGCCAGAGGAGAAAGCCATCCCTCCGGCTTAATGCAAAATATCTGGTGGGAAAAGAAGTGGGGGTGTGGAAGGGAACTTGTTAGCTATTGGGCCACGTGAAAAGACAAATAGAAATCACAAAAAAAAAAGTATTTTTATCGCTTTTGTGTTTGTACAACGCGCGCATGCCGCAGACACTCGGCGCGCACGCACGCGCTCGCCATGCGGGAATGCGGGTATTGGCCAGTTTGAGCCAAGCCAAGTCAAGTCAACACAAGCCAACCCAAAACCACCAACCGCGTTTACGCAATCGTGCAACACGAGGCGTAAACGCGGTTTATTCTGAGGGACCAGAACAAGAAGTGTGATCGTGTATCGCATTCAGCAGCCTTTTTTTCTGCCTGCGCATTGTTTAGTTTCTGCTCCAGAATGATCTGGTGTTTGTGTGTTGGTGCTTCTGCTTCGTGCCTTGTTTGGATTGTGGGCTGCCGACTGAGCTCGCACGGAAGAAAAAGGAACTACCAGACAAGCAGGTGCCGTGCTGCTGCTTATCTGCGTAGTCGCCAAGTAAATTGTAAACGGAAGGACTTGAGCAGTGAGGATGAGTGCAGTCAAGACATAAACTGATATTTCTTCTACTTCTATTGACTTTTCACATCTGCTATGTCCGCGAGTGCGAGAAATTGATGCGGCCTCGGTTATACTAGTAATAATTTTTTTTTTTCTTTTTGAGGGCATCAAGACCTGCCCTCGCGTTATACTTGTGGTCGCGTTTTATTCGTTCAAACACGGTACAACCTCTGGTATTGTTTCCAGATGGCCTAGCTGCTGCTTTCGGTTTCGCTGCATAATCAAATTGATTGATCCGATTTGGCCGAGGAGTGAACGGACGTAGTTCGATATCGTTGGCACAACGTCACACTTCAGCTTACGAGCCTTTTGTCCGCTCAGAGCTCAGCTGTCTTCTGCGAGATGATTGTTGCATAAACGGGATCTTGATTTTGACGGGAACCTAGTGCCTACGCACGGCGACGATCTACTTTGCTCATCACTGTACGTCTCGCGGAAAAGAGTGGAACGTCATGTCTTGGCTCGCAGGTGCTGCCCGGTGGTTGTGGCACCCAATTGCGCAACAAAAATTTCGCCCAACCACGAAACAAGTCGAGCACAACAACGAAAACGAAGCTCGTTGAGGCGTTCACTCGCAGGCAAACGACGACACAGAAATGCTCGCTTCGTGTTTTGTGACATCAGAGCTTCAATGTTGCCAATGAAAGCAGCGTTTGCGCTAGAATGCGATTGAAGCAGTATAAATTCAATTACTCACGCAGAGGGGCATATAAAATTCAGATATTGCACGTACGATGCATCTCGAGGCAGTAACAACGATCGATATTCAATTGTTTTCTCGAATACAAAATTTGACCGGCAATCCCTTTAACCTTTCACGGTGCCTTTACATTCCCTTATTTTTAAACTGGTATGCATTGCCCCAGGGGTAATCAGAGGTGCATCAGTTTTTTTCAGCGGTGGTGGCGAACATTGGATGAAGTCGAGCAGCCACAGAGTAGTTATTTTACTCTCGCTGACAAACTATTTAACAGAATCAACTTGTAAGGCACTTACACTTGTATCTGTCTTCAAGCTGCCATTACTTTACTTAGAGAAATGACCAAATGGTGTCACAAAAGGGGCTTTCACACAATAAAGTGCCTTTTTCCTTTTTTTTCCAAATTTGGGGATTGTATTTTGATGTAGAGAGTTGTGCTTTCCTCGGAAAGTACCATGAAAAAACCAATACTCCAAGTAAAATACAAGTACATATACGAAGAATGTACTTCAAGTACAAGTTTTTGCAAACCTACTTGAAGTGCTAGTGCTTTCAGTACAATGTAGTCAAAGTGCTTCCCAACGCTGAAGATAATATGTACATTTGATGTCGCAGAATATTTTTTTAGCGCAAAAGTCACTCAAGGTCAACTGTCCCTCGAGAGTGACCATATCAGAAAAGGATACCTGGCAGAAGTCGGTAGCATTATTTTTACAAGCAAGGCTAGACCACCCAACACTCAACAATCCTTTTTTGCTGATCTCGCAATCCCTGCAAAACCTGCAAAACCTTTGCTCTAGTGAAAGAAAGTTCCATGGCCACCTTGTAGATGTCGCCAAGGTATCTATTAGTCGTAAGTTATCACAAGTACTCTTCATAAGAAAATGCAAGCGCGTGAACCAGGCTTTAGTTCGTTCAGATTGTTGCAGAGTCTTAGGACCATTTTTACGGCGACAGCCACCGTTTGCAAAGTTTCGTGGCGGACCTCACGTGTGTTCCCCGCACGTATGGCTCGCTTAATTTAGCGGGAAATCTTTTTCGCTTATTAGTTTGGTGGGGATTCGGTGCGTCGCGAGCGATTGCCATAGAGTTATTCCCTTTTCATTGTTCCCATTCCATTCCATAGTTCCCGAGGCGTCGGCTTCGGGCGCCGGTCGCCGTCTTGGGACCTTGAGGAGTTTCAGCTTGAGGTCGTCGGAGGAACAACCTCGGCAGATGGAACGGGAGCCATCTCCACAGTCTTCCATGGACGACGAGGGGCCCCCAGTGTCTGCGTCCAGAGTCCAGCGCCGTTCCGCAGGTTGGTGGTCGCGGGTTACGACGGGTCGGCTTGCAGCCCGAAAGGGGGGCACTAAGGTTTGTCTCGAAACACAAAAGTACAGCCGCACTGTGGCCTTTTTTTTTTTTTTTTTTTCATTGAAAACACGACCAGGCATTGCGGCCGAATTGAGTCACACGATGCCCAACTCCTACGGAGAGGCCGACGCAGTCGGCACACCTTCCAGTTCTAGTACGTCCTAACGACGTGCGGAGCTTTTCTGTTGTCATTCGTCGCCCCTTGGAGACCGCTTTCGGTGCATGGGCGGGACGGGACGCCAAATACACCGGCGCGGTACGCATTCGAAATGCGTCGTCACGGTGCCGCGTGAAGTCGCAGTAGCTTCGTTCGATTTTCCCGCACCGGCGCAAAAAAGTGCAGGGCAGTGTAATTCCGGCATGTGTGTCAAGATACGACCGGAAGTGCGCTCCCTCACGTTTCTGCACCAGTGAAGAAGGTGCAAGTAGATTGAACAAAGCAACTGTCACACGCGTCCCGCCCACTAAATTCTGCGTAAGCCAAATCTACCCTGTGAGATCAAATTATATCGAGGTTTTTTGCTTCTTATCTTTTTTATAGGGTTAAAGATGTAAATATGTACCGGCCAGGAAGATTTCCTTCGTAGCCTTCGGCGACTGCATCTGACTTTCCGCAGCCACCGAGCCACGGGCGAGGTCGGAGCGAGTGTGCATCAACAGTGCGTTGTCACGTGCCTCGGTCCGACATTCCAGGGGCCCTGATCTGGACACTTAGCGAAAAAGTCGGCGAGAAATCTGGCGGCTGTGATTGGACGGTCCCAAGGTCAAGCGCGACGTTGACCAATAACGGCCGCAGGATTTCTCGCCGACTCTCTCTCCAAGTGTCCAGGTTAAGGCCCCAGTTGGCTCGCTGGGCCTTAGCTTATGTCGTTTGTCAATTCATGCCGAAACAGTTCCCAAACGTGGGTTTGCGAGACCGCCTTACCTAAAAAAAAACACTAAAAGAAAAAACTATCTATTTTTTATTTTTTTTTTTATTGTTTTTGTTTTTAGGTTTTTTGGGTTTTTCTTACTTACCTTAACCTCTCTTTAGGGGCCAAACCCACGCCAGAAAGACGTCCGCCGACCCCGGCGCGCCAAGCTCCTGCACAGCCATCGGCGGCGACACGCCGAGCTCCAGAGCCACCGGCACCGGAGCCTTCGGCATCAAAGGGACCCGGCAGGAGGCGAAAGTCTACCTCTCCCAGGAGGGTAATTGGCCCTTTCCTCGCAGCCTTCGCGTGGGTGCCGCCATCTTGAAAAATATGGCCACTAAAGCCGCTCAGCTAGATGTGCCAAGAGTAGGAGGAAAAGGTCCCACGCATCCCGGCCGCTTCAGTACGGCGGGGCGGCGCAGACGCGGACGTTGGAGGTACCGGAGGAAGGTGCCGACAAGCCCATGTAGCCGGCAGCTCCTTAATGTACGCGGAGAAGCGGCAGAACGTCGCCCGTGAGGTCGGAGCTGCCTTCTTTTCAAACCTGCCATGCAAAAAACAAAAGTCAGCGTTGTTTATGCCACGGAAACAAAGTCGACCAGAGCTCCAACGACCTTCCGTCGCTGCAGAGAAAAGCGCACGGCTAACCCTCTGTCTGCTTTCTCTCCCCTCTTTTCTGCCGCCGTCTTTATCGTCCCTTTTCTCGGGACCAACAAAGTCGGCGCTCACGATTTTTCGTGCTGTGCTCCCTTCTTTACCCACCCGGTTGCACGGGTGCCGCCATCTTGAAACCGTCAGACGCGGGCGCCGAAGCCGCCGAAGGAGCGTCGCTCATGAGTAGCGACGTTTCCCCGGCTGTCTCGCGGGCATCATTAATGGCACCCAGCAACAGCGGTTGTAATGGTTACAATGGAGAGATGCAACTTCCTGTAATTTTTGTACGGTGTGTGGGGCACCGTGCTATCAAACGCGTCGTTGCGTAGGTGTAAGTGAACGCCATTTGAAAGTATTTAGTGCGTGGATTGTAAACAGGTTAAAAGATATATATTTCAGGCATCTGGGATGACTTGCACCATATCGTAAAAAAAAAAGAAATGGAGCGCTTTCCAATTCACAACTCGCCCCTTAAAGGAATAACTGAAGTTTGCTAATTGGTCTTGATCGACCAAATTATTTGGCAGATTGAGAAAAATGTGGCAACTATGTTGCAACTATGCAACTAGGTTTGATAAGGTGGATTGGTATCCTTTGTTGCCGGGTTGTTTCGGGATTGTGGGCCGGGGAGGAGAGGAGGAGGGTGTGCTATGTACGCGAAGGTCGATCGTCTTCCGGGAGAGAGGAGATAGGTTGTGTTGGTGAGGGGGCTTTGTAGGATTGTCAAGGTCGTTTGATTATTGTGGTGGAAAGAGATGAGTTCTTTGTTATCTTTTGGCTTTGGAGGTCGCGAAGGTTCTGTGGTGAAGATTGTGGAGTGTATATAAGAGGGTGACCGAATAAACTTGTCTTTAGCTGTGTTAGAGAGGTATCCTCGACTGTTCCTTTTCCTTCTACTGTGAAACTTCCTCTTTTCCTGCCTCAGTCTCAGGCTAACATCAGAATGAATATGTTAAGACGCTTGCTAACGACGTACAATTTGTTTTACTTCCCTGGAGGACTCCGTTTGCTTTTTTAAAAGTTTGATGCAAGTAATCTGGGGCACCCCATAGACATTGTCTCAATGTTCTCTAAAAATCATTAAATGTAAGGGTTTTTAAGAATCCCCTTTTCCTAAAGAAGTTAATTTTATTATCTCGGAACTGTTTTCAGCTACGGCCCGCCACGGACCATAAATACTGCTCAAACAAACGAGAAATCGCATAATTTTAAGAGATTGTAGCAGACGGGTAACTTTTAGTTGTCGATTGCGTGCACAAACTTCGCATTTTACTGCCCCCAGGGCGTCCAAAACAGTTCCCCGATCGGCGCATTTACCGCGTCACAAGAAAAATGGTTCCTCGATTTCCGCCCGATGGCATCGGAGAAGGGCGGTGTCCCAGCGGCGGTGCGTTTATTGCCACTTCAAGACCACTTTCGGTGTGCAGGCAGAGCTTACTCCGCTTTTGGCGGGGCTTTTTTGCAGAGACGTGGCGTACGACAACATTCGTGCCGTCGAGGCGCAAGACACGTGCAGAGTTCCTCCCAGCAGTGGCAGTGCGAAGCAGTATGCAGTGCATTCTGTGTTAAGTCTGCCTTTGGCACAACAATGCAAAAAGAGTTTTTTTAGTGTGTTTATTTGGTATTGATTTGCCTAACTGCAGGAATTGCTAGAGTTCTTTTTTTGGAGGTGCGAAATGCTTTTCAACGGAGCTCCACCAATCGCAAGATTTCGCCCATCTGTCTGCCCGTCGGTGCATTTCCCGCCAGGTTTAGCGGTAAAATTAATAAAAGTATAGCTTCTTTTTGAGACGACCGTTAATTGTCTTCTAAGCAAATTTAGACGACCGCTCCTGAAATACCGCATTTCATGCAGCGTAAGACTTTAGAAGAAAAGAAAGTTGCCATCAGCTTTCTTTTAAAAAATGGCGCTTGACACTTTAGCCCGGTGGAGGCCAATCGGCGGGAGCTAATCAGCGCGGTTTCCTCTCCTCTTCTGCCCAGGGCAATGGGAGGCCGAAGCTTCGTGCCCCACCCTGGCTGAAGAACATCCGTCACCTCCAGAGGACCACGCGGCTCCTCATTCCGCGGCTGTCGTTTGCGCGAGTGGTGAGGGAGATACTGCAGGGTTTGGCCCCCAGTCGCTCCGACTGCTACTACATGCAGGGGCTCGCCTTGCAGGCGCTACAGGTGGGCCTGCCTCGTCTTTCGGTCCTCGTCGTGGCGCCCCGTCGGCAACGACCCGCGTCGTCTGTCCGTCGACGTTGGCCCACATACCGTAAAGTCCTGAGAGATAGCCCACCTAATATAGTTAGAAAATTGGGTGAAATTGAAGGGTGGGCTAACTTTTGGTGTGCAGTCGAGGCAAGTTGAAAAAATGCTATTTTTAGATTGTGTGTCTCTGTCAAAGTTGTTATCGCGGCAAGGGGCAATAAAGCAAAGATGACTGTACTTTCCAGTCAGCAGTGTTTGCTTATATCTCGCCATAGCTAACTAGACGCATTTACGCCACGGTCATCATTGATCCGAAACTATGATTACTGGGAGTGGGCCATCTTTCGGTGTTTCAAATGAAATAGCACCTCGAGCCAGAAATGGGGATGGGTTACCTTTCTCGGGTGGGGCATCTCTTTCATTCATATTCATATAACCGATATCAGAATATCGGTGATATGAATCTCGAGGGATTGCAGGAAATATATGTATCATCCAAAATTCATACTAACAAAAAACAAGTCGCCTAACTACGTGAAAGCAAAGGGGCAGTTATTTGTGCAATTCATTGGTCACATTCCCATCTAAGGAAGTCGGTAATATTCTTCCGAGTCTTCTTTTGTTCAATGTCACCCAAACGGCACTTTTGGAACACGGAAGAACGAGCGTACCTGTCGTTGCTGACGTTGATCTCGGCCTCACTATGCGGCGAAGCACATCGAGGGCATGCAGTGTTTCAGCAGTCGTCAGTGGCTGCTTGTCATTAGTTTACGTCGCCGTCATCATCTCCGCTACTTGACCGTCCTTGCAATGCCGTCACTTCGTCAGCGATTGCCTCAGCAAGCGAGCCTGTCATCTGCGGTAATGAAGTCAAAGTCCGATTTCTCAGCACAAAGCAGGTCTCAGTCCTCAATTCTCAAGTTTTCCTCTGGTTCCGGAGGAGCACCCACTGTAGGATTTGTGAATTCACACTTGCGAAAGCCGTTAGATAAGCGTTGATTCCACGATCAACGTCAATTCTGAACGTCATTTCTCACGTTCACTCAAGTCAGTCAGAGTTGCTGAAACCCATTTATCGCGTGACAATAAATATAAAGCAGCAACCCTGGAGTAAACAAACGCAAGTTACTCCAGCAAGCCAAATTCTCATCGCGCGACAACACAGAGCAGCGCTGGACGTGGTTATGTTTTCAAGTTTTGGTATGCACCTACGGTTATCGGGATTGCACGGCGCGTATGTAGAAAGAATGGCGAGAGAAGTGACTCAAAAAGCCTGCTAAAGTCGTAGGAGCCAAGTGATGCCACCCAACAGGATGTGTAAACGTTGATGATCGTTCACATGATCCACCACGGCCGAGAAAGCATTCGGAGACTATCCCGAAACGTAATAGGTTAGCCTTAACAAACTTCGGCCGGGAATTTCGAAAAATTCGTATCGTACTGAAATTTGGACGAACCGTCGTCGTATCATCAAGATTCTACCGTATGCAGCAAATTTGCAGCATTTTGAACGAAGGTGGCACATTTTCTCCTCGTGTGTCACTAGAAACGATGTAAAAAATGCGGGCCGTAAATTTTTCGACATTAAAATTGTGGGACTGTCTCAGTTCCAACTTGTCGCCTCGATTCGTCGGCGTTTGACGGGCGTCACCTTTTTTCCAGGACGCGTCGGAGGACTTCGTGACGAACTTCCTGTCGGCGAGTTACCTGTGCTCCCTTCACGCCAAGAGAAAGACTTTGATGAGGCCAGACATGATTTTCCTCCAGACCCTCCTCAAGGCCTTTGGCGCCAGCATCGCCACATCCTTCTGAAGCCGCCCTCTTCCTCCAGACGCGGACTGTGCTCTGTACATAGCTTCATTTCACCGACATTGTATATAGTTTGCTTTTCATCGTTGCATTTCCAACACTCCGTTCGCCCCCAAGCTGACAGTGCGGTGGAAGCTTGTCGCCGCACTGTCGGCTCTGGGACGAATGTGCGGTCGCGGGCCCAAGAGGCAGGAAAGCACCACCTTGCAGGTTCGATCGCATTTCAGTTTTTTGCGTCCGCAGCCATGTGCGGACGAATTCATTCACTCGTCGACAATCTCTCTCTTCCTCCTGTCTTTTTAGTGTTTTAACTGTCAACTCGTGCTTTTTGCTTTTCAACGACAAAGTTGCGTTTGCGATGTTACCGGACACTCGACCCGCATTCGCCAACGCGTCAGGTTCCTCTGCGGAGGACGAGCGTTCAGAAGCGTCGCCTCGCAGGTTCGATCGCGTTCCAGTTTCTTGCGTCCACGGTTGTGTGTGGACAAAGTCGTTCACTCGTCGACATTCTCACTCTCTTCCTCGCGCCTTTTTAGTGTTTTAACTGTCAACTCGTGCTTTTTGTTTTTCGACGACAAAAACAAATCATGGCACTCAAATGCCGAGGCACAATATTCCTAATTTACTAAATCTTTATGAATCGAAAAACTTGGACTGGAATAAAATGTCAATAGGGGAAATCCGTTCATTATATATTATAGGTAGTCATGATAACTAGTTAAAATCTTTGTTTTCGTATTTGATAATATTGCTTTATCTGCCATGAATTTTTGCGTATTGCATCCTCTGTGTGTGTGTGTGTGTTTTTTTTTTTCTCTTTTTGTTTTTTGTTTTTCCTGTTGTGTTTTGTCGCCGTGCACTGTAGGCGATCAAGAGCTCGTCAAGCTGTGTATGCAGCTTTTTCCCTTGGTCGCCGCCATCGAGTGAGATGGAAATAAAATATATTATTATTATTATTATAATTATTTGTCCGTTTTCGTATTGCGACTAAAGTTCAAGCACTTTTCCCTCTTTTTTTTCTTTTTTTTTTTTTCTCGTGTCTTTCAGCATATCACTTTTAATGTTTGTTTGTTTTTATTTTCAATAAAGTTTGTCATTTTAGAGATTAGGGCAAAGGCGTTTGAATCGGCATCCCGATTTCAAACGGAGGTTACGGTATCAGGAATGGGAGGAGTTTTAGGCCTTGTCATTTGGTGAACTGCTTTCATGAGACAGTAGGTTGCGTGCAAGCACTGTGATCGAGCAATTGGACCAGATGAGACATGTTTGCGTAGCTTTTGGGGTTTTTTTCTAGTGTATCTGAAGAACACTCGGCACGTCTCTGCTTTAGTTAAAGGGTCATGATGCAAAATCTTGAAAATTTTTAAGTTATTCGCAATATGAAGTCATTCCAAGTGGCTCAGTGCTCAACCTTTAAGGGTTTCAAGTTACTTGAAAATGACTGCTTTTTTTTTGTTTGTTTGCTTTTGCTTTTAGTTGAATTGGATAATGATCAGGAAGTTTGACGTCTGATAGCAGTGAACTGAATGCCTAAGTATACTAGGATTCTGTGTTTTAGAATAAACCCAGAAAAACGCCCATTGATAATATTTTTGTCAATTTGAATTTCATCCCTAAACAATATTTCAATCTCCCAATGCAAAAAATATAAAAAGATGATAATATACAGCTATAAGTTTGGTAAGTGTTGAAGGTCAATAGTCCTAAAAAAAGTGGCCACATCTCTACGTGATGAATGATGTTGATTGGGGCGAAGCTCTGGTGGTGCTGATGATACTGATTTTATTCTTCATAGGTACTGCTGATGGTGCTGATTTTTTTTTTATTGCTCATAGGTAGTGCCGAGCTCCGGGTAGCGTTTCGACTTCATTATTGCTGCTTTATGGTCGGTGACATGCAGAGCCAGCGGCTCTAGCGGATCAGCTTGGATCTGCTAGAAGCTTTGGGAACGCATCTCCACCGCTTAAGTCAACGGTGCATGTCAAAGAGAATGTGTGGTATGGATCGTGGTTATATATGCAGTTGAGCATTTGACCGCAGTGCAGCGGCTACATGCAACGTTGGAGTGTAGCGTAGTGGTTAAGATGTCTGCCTCTTAAACAAGCGGTCCTGAGTTGGAACCCCCGTGCGGGCGTACGTTTTTTTTCTTAAAGTGGGCCGATCCCAGAGGCAGTGCAATCGATGTGAGCACGGACGCCTGACAAGGTTAGACCCTAAGGAGCTTCGCCCCTAAAATGCCATCCCAGTTTCCTTGCAAATCTCGGGTGGTTCACAATCAATGTCTTGCCGTTTAACTCATCAGCATTCAAAGTCATTGTACTTCTGAGTCGGGATAAAAAATACTTCAGGTTTCTAGTCTGGACCGTATTATTTGTACTTGGAGTTGGAGTTGGATTTGTACTATTATTTGTAACTGAAAGCTATGGGCCTCTCTTTCATTGTCCACGAGGGCAATGACAGCGAGGCAGCTAGAGGAATTCCCCCCGAATGGATGGATGGGTGTAAATGGCTGGACCCTTTGTAACAAGTGGTAGCTTGCGCCACCTAGCCTAATAGCCACGTCCCACTAGAGCAGGGGTGGCCAAACCGCGGCTCTTTGCTGGTCCAAGCGCGGCTCGCGGATCCCTCATAAGAAGACCCCCCCCCCCCCCCCCCGCGCACTTTCTGCGTTTCCCCAGAAAAAGAAAAAAAGAAGAAAGGATTTCAGAATAAAGCACACTGCAGCTTGCAGTTTGACAGCCTTGTACTCCCATACGTACAGTCGTACAGCCTTGTGCCCCCATACGTACAGTCAGACTCTGAACAAAAGTTAAGTTCCCCCCCTCCCCCCCTGCGGCTCTTAGAAGTTCCGTGGCTTTGTTTGCGGCTCTCAGGCCAGGCCAGCCTGGCCACCCCTGCACTAGAGCGACAAAGCAGCAACAAACGACAGCGACACTTGACAACGAGAGACAGCCTGTTTGTCAGAGTCCGCCGTCCCACTTGGCGGACACGACGCAGAACATGGGGACAAGGAACCTTGTTTCCTAGTGGCACTGGAGTTGTCAACGAAACACTTTTCGTGCTTTGCTCTTTGAGCGTAAAACGTGGAGACAAACACTGTGAAAGTGGAGACGATTGCTTTATTTCTTGATTAAAGCTTCATCTAGTCTTCATTTGCCATTGGCAACTTTCCGCAAACAGTCATGACAATAAAAATTAAACATTTTCCGAACTTAGAATCTCAAATCGTTCCTTTCTTTTGGGTCGTTCGAGGAATTCTAGGTGAGCACCACGAAATTTTATGCCGATTTTGAGGATGTTTATAACTTTGTATCCAAGGCGTCTTTTGGGGAACAATACGGCATCCCGATTATCGCAAAACGTGATGACAAGTTTCCTGCCTGCCGGAATGGTTTGCCGAAACGTCATGTCCTACTTCGTGGCAAGCAGTCTTACATTGGTCAGTCCTCAAACCTCAGTGTATCCATCCTGATGCAGTGGCGTAGACCTCGGTGTTTCGAAGCATCACCTTGCACACCAGGTTTTCGCGAGCAAAACCAGTCGCAGCAAATTCTCTTTCGCAACAAGGCCGCCAGCAAGCAAGCCAGGACCCCCACGAGCAATCAAGGAACGGGAACTGCGGAAACAATCGGTGACCGCCAAAATCTTCTCTGAAGGTCAAGTGGTGGAGCGAGCTACGGGAGGAAGGGTAGAAGGGAGGGAAGAGAGGCAGCCGAGGTTACAAGCGGTTAAGAGGATAAGTTTGTCTTTAAGAGATGTTCCTCGGTGGGACTGCTTGCGGCGCTTCAAGTTCAAGGACAAGCATGAACCTGTCCGTCGATTGTTTGTCGTGAGTATTGGCCGTTACAGTGGGACAGCATCCGCAACACGTAACTTTGTGGTGTTTCCAGACAAAAATCTGTGTTTACTGCTCTAGGGGGACGAGGCTATAAGTCTAAAAAGACAAACATGATTCCTCCCTCCCGTCTAGGCCAATTTTCTCCTCCTAACTATCACCAGGATTACTTTTGGGGGATCGGGCAAACAAAATAGAGAAACATCACCCCCCTGCCTCTCTCCCCCCCCCCCCCTTTTCTGTGAGGGAGTCGCCAATTTCCCTCTGGTCAAACATTGTCACCGTTAGATGGGTAGTGCAACGATATTAATGTTCAAAGAGTTGGCAGTTTGTATCTTTTATATTGTTCATTCAGGCACAAGTGACCAAAAACGTGTCACCTTGCTTCAATAAACTGTTATTCTGCTGCGTAGTTGCAAAGAAAAAAAGCTAACTATTTGCTGATCTGAAGCCGCGTGTGGCTGTTGCGGGAACTACAGTGACAGCGCCACTGGGGGATATGCGGAAGTCAACAAAAACCTGTCCCCCTCTGCTGCGGCATTCGCCGTCGGCCACGTGACGAACCGTCCTTTGTGTCAATCGCTCGCCGTGACCTTTGACATTGCTAATCCTTTAAAAGTCGACAATTGCGGAGGAAGCGGCTGGGGTATCTGAAGAGGGAGCCCAATGGGAAACCAGGTGGTCCCCCAAACATGGTCACTCGAAAGGCGACGTGGAGAGTTGAGAGGCACTTTGACCTTTGGTTTGTTTCATTCTTTTTTTTTCTTTTTTTAATAAAAACTAGCGCTCTAAAGAAATTATGCTTTTCTGTTCTTTGTTTTATAGGTGACACAGACGATTTCCGCAGTCAATTGGCCAAAGTCCGAAAATCGTTGCACCGCCCTTTTAAGGCCCGTTCACAAATTTGCGTTTGACTACAACCGACAGCGACAAGATCAGTTTTTAAGCCTCTTGAGATGGCTTGCAACCAGCCCCGCAGCAGCGCATCCGGTCGTAAGATGCTTAAAAAACGACAAGATCAGTTTTTAAGCCTCTTGAGACGGCTTACAACCAGCCCCGCAGCAGCATATCCGGTCATACTCGATCGCAAGTGTGTGAACGGGCCTCTACCCCCCCACCGGACCCACAGGGGTACAGGGTTGAGACTTTGGCCCGGAGCAATGTGGGAGTGAGTCCCTCTCCCGGCATTTTTCTCCTTTCTGATGGCAATCCTCCTCGCCGTGGTGCCATGATTTAGAGCGCAGGGCACCCGTTTCCGGGTTAGAGGGTAAAATTTTCTCTCCAAATTCGGTAGGAAATTTTTCCACTAAAATTAGCGGGAAAATTTTCAAGGTAAATAAAATAATAAAAAATAAATGTTCCCCTGTTGTGCGTACAAGACAGATGAACGCCGAAATGACTGCGAGCTCACTAGGGGTGTCGCGAACCGGCCGAGGTTCGAGTTCGACCAGGTCGATTTTTTCGAACTTGTAGTAGAAAGTTCGACGAACCTTGTATTGAGGTTCGACTCGTGTGCGCATGCGCGGCAGGCTGGCCAGTTGGTTTCGGATTGGATGGTCATGACTAAGTGATGCATTAAGGGCAGTGCTGACTGGTTATTTCAGTTAATACAGTACAAAAAAAAATAAGTTATTAACTTCTTCAGTGATTAGAGTTAGTTTCTTTTAATTGCAGCTGTTCACAAAATTCAAATAACTCTTTGCATAAAAGAAAAAAATTCTCCAAACCTAGACATGTTTCTATCAAGGTCTGGCCACACTGTCCACAAAGTCGAACCGGTCGAATTTGGTGGAAAGTGCGGAAAGTGCGAGAGTCGAACCCAAAAGTTCGACCTAAAAATCCGGTTCGACAAAAGTTTGCGACAGCCCTAAAGCTCACAACATCGGCGCCGGGCGTGTCACGTTCGAAAGAATCAACTGTCCGGCCAGTCCCACACACGCTGAATAATGGTTTATTCGGTTCACACGCACTGGCACCGTTCGAGTTCCCCGAGTGCAGATGACTCATGCTGCTGCAATCTATGTTGTATAAAAAGGACTAACCTCAAATCGGAACTAGCGCCTTTCTGTTCGACGTGATGATTGAGAATGCAGTCGCTAGCAACTACTATCTATAAACGGCCGCTGCAAGAGGTAGTTTTTATTTGCGATGACTTCAAGCAACTCTGCTGTCATAGAGATATTTACAGAAGACGTAAATTTTTACAACTTCTTACAACTACAATGCCGCTGGTGTTTACACAGAAAACTGATGATGCTGTCCCATCAGAAGCTTGATCCGTTTGAGCATGGTAGAGATCAGTGGGTATTATGCATGAACCACTGAAAGGGTACGGCTTAAAACTAGTCTGTTCGAATATCCAGCAAAACGTTTCCTAAAACTTTCGATTTCGATCGTATTTACAGACGCATCAAATTTTAACCTTGGTGAGGGCGTCGAGAATGAAAGCTTTCTCAACGAAGATATGACTGGGCAAGATAGCTGACATAGCTAATTGTTAAACATAATGATGTTATGTTTAGCTTTCTCGGATGCTTATTTCCTCGAAAATAAGTGCTCTCCCGCACACTTATTTCCCGCACACTTTTTTCACCGCGCACAATTTTTCACCCGCACACTTACGTGTGCGGGTGAAGATAAAGACCTCGGGGGCCTCTCATGCGTTTGTTCTGATCATTTCTTTACACACTGGTATATTTGAGCGCCTGTACCCGTCTGTACCATAGAGTTATTATAATAAACGCTAGAGGCTCAGCTGGCGCTAGTGTCTACGGGACTTCCTGTTGCAAATTGAAGCAGACAGCATGCAGTCTACATTTCCAGCCTCCCTGTGTATTCCAAAGGGAAAACGCGCGTGAATTGTGTCTCGTCGCCGGAAAATAACATTAATAACTTTTGTTATTTCGGTTGTACCGGATAGTATGTACCTTCATTAATATTGTGAAAGTGTAATTGCTTTCGTTACAGCATTTTTTCTTTACCACTGAACGATGCTAAACTTCGCTATATTTCAGGCCCAAACCTCTGTTTCATGGCAGGTATGTAGAAACGAGCAACGATTCCAAGCAAAATAACAATCGAAAGGAATGTAGAGTGTTCAAAGTTCGCCAGCGTTCCGTTGGTGGTTATATATTGCTAATATGCCTGTCCTCTCACTATATGAAAATGCCCCCGTCGTGCATCTTTACGAGTGGTTAAAAAAACATTCGAAACGTACAGAATAAAGTACGTGGGCTACGAAAGGTGCATTTTCTTATTATTTCCTATGTTGGGCAGCTTTTATCGCGCACCTGTTCTCTGGCTTCCCCCTATTTGCAAAGATTTGGAGCGCGGGCGATGATTTGAACACAGAACAAGCATCTTCGCATGTATTCATGAGCAGAAAGAATAAAGAAGTATTTATTTATTAATCGGACTATATTACGTGACTTTCAATTAATTTTGATCGTCTGCAAGCACAAGGAATTACTTATTCAGTGTTACTGCGTAGTTCTTGCAGTCTCTCTTGGTTTTCCACATGTCCTTCGTTCGTTCCCCACGCTAGAGAGCGCCGGCGCCGTGTTCGCGCTAACAGTGTCCGACAGTGCACATAAATACATGTACGAAGCGGTTTTAGCCCCGTTTTTCATGCCACGATTTTAAAATAAAAACGCCGTAACTGACCAATTATTTCATCTGCGTGTATGGGAAATGTTCCAATGTGCCTAGTAGGTACGAATTATTCGTAATATTTGCTCTTATAATCGAGCGCAGAGAGAAAATGCATTCGCTTTTTCCCGTAGAAATGCATTACCGGAAGTCAATTTCGGACTGCTTGCTGTCTGCTTCAATTTGCAACAGCACACTAGCGCCAGTTGAACCTCTAGCGTACATTATAATAACTCTATGGTCTGTACGGCCAAAGCCGTGTGAACGGCAACAGAGCGACTAAAAACTTTCAAATAAAGCACGGGTTGAAGCGCCCCATCGCGGCGAAATGCCACGCAGTGCACTCTGGGAACTAGTTGGCCACTCAGTTTCGGTTTCCATCGAGGAGCTTCAATTCATGCTATCACGCCGTGACCGAATGCGGCGCTTGCGTTTTTGATTGTCCGACTTCCAACGAATCCAGAATACTCTAAGCATTCTCGAGCGATATAAAAGGAAGACCGGGGCACTTTTCTTGGTTCCCGACGTGCCGGATATTGTGCCTGCGTATGCAAACGTATTTAGACCGCCAAACGCGCTTGGATTACGTTGGTTCATTTGGCGCACCGCATAGGGGTTCACGGCGTGTACGTGCTGTCCGCCGAACTGTGCGACATTCTTCACGCAAGTGCTCCACTGTTGCTTTCTTCAGAAAGGTTTGTATGTGTGAATGTTCCTATATGATTGCAAGATAACTTCATGCGATATTGAATTTATCAAATCCAAGCGTGTAGGGACTTCACTTCGTGCAGTGCTGCGGGTCAGTAAATATGAAGGGATATATTGTTCGATTTCAGCTTTTCATGGCGTCTCCCAGTTTTACCTCGCGTACTCGGGCGTATTAAGAAAAAGAAACAGTAACTAAAAAAGGTAATTTCGTGAATGGACACATAAATCAAGTAACAAACTTGCTGACCAGAAACACTAATGTAAAGTTGCGAGCTCGGTGCATGCGAACTTATGGAATTGTTACAGCGTGTTGGCTCGTACACAATCAAGATCCACTAGCTTCGCAGCGTCGAGATTCCCAGCACTGGCTCGTCTACAGACCTCGAAATGCTAACAGGAAGGCTCGAGTACAAAAATAAACAATTTGTGTCAAGACAAGCTTTGCGTGTGGTTCGGGCTTATGCTGAAGGTTTGAGGTCTGGCCATTTAGGTTAGTTTAGAGACCCAAAACGATGCGCTCGGGAGCAGGAAACAATCCACGCTTTGTGTATAATCTCTTCTCGAGGCTCGACGTGTCAATCGAAACCGAAACCATGCCGCTCTCCTCCCTCAGAGTCCAATGCGCGCAGTGTTGCTCGCAGGGATTTATGGAAGTAGTTTATTCAAGCTCGCGTTTGATTTCGTTGCCCGCGAGACACAATTTCTATCAGAAATTCTACTTTTTTTTTTCTTTCGGTTCTGGTGTACAAATGACACGTAGCAAAACAACCGCTCGTCGTCTGCTACCGCTACTCGCCGGAGCGAGGCATTATGGGATTGCATTTTGGCGCACGCTCCATTTTCTCGGTGCAGCGGGTGCATGCACGCTTAGGGTGCCAGCAAATACCATGTGAGCCAATACTGGCAACTCCCGCGGATCGCGGGCGAAAAGTGATCGCAGCGTCCCTGGCGAGCTCGGAGTCTCCGCTAGCAGATGAATTCTCCACAACGCACTGGTTTTGCCTATCTCCGGGCGAGGTGAGCAGTGAAAAAAAATTGCCACGGACATTCGCTGCTTCGAATGTTAAAAAATAGGTGCCACCTCATGAGTGAAGGACATTTTTTCGCGTGGGAAAGATGTTACAGCTCGTAGGGTGCAATGGACCTTTTCCAAATACTGACGGCACCAGGCGGTGGCTGCACGAACTAAAAATCGAGGAAGTGACCTACCTGCGCTACCAATCGTTACTGGGAGCTACGCTACCAGTTGCTTCGCTCTCCGAGCTGCGTCGCGTGCCCAACGCGACTTTAAAGGGGCACTGACACCCGAAAGGTCGTATTTTTTTTTTATTGTCAAAACGATGCAAGTTGCAGTCATAGACACGCAAAAAAAAAAAACCGCATCGCGAAAAAAAATTTTTCCGCGCGCGCGCTCCTTTTTATTTTTGGCGTTTGATTCTCCCGCCTCTCGCCTCCTCGCTTCTTTTGATTCGTGACGTCAAGAATCGTGAAATTTAGAAGCTTTGTAGGTGACATCTCAATAATATTTAAAAACGGCAGTCGTAAAACATGTTTTTTAACGCAATTGCGAATGCACTACGGCCCTTCTTTTTGAAATACCCAAAATCGGGAGTTCGTTGTGTGCCGTCTCCTGGATTTGTATCCTCCCCAGGGAAACAGGCGACACCACTCAAAACCGGTCCGCCGGCGGCCCGGCGCTCGCTCCTTTCCTCCTCGCTTTGGGTCGCCATGCAACAGCAGGGAGTCGTGAAAGAAAGTGAACTCTCAGGACTCCGCAATATTTGACGTCAACGCACTGGCGCGGATCGCGCGGGAACTTCGAATTCGGCATTTGGAAATTGTTTTTTTACTTCACAAATACTGAATTCCCAAATTTCAAATTTTGAGGGTAATGTCCCGGCATCGTTTTCAATCGTTTCGGATAATAAAAAGAAATAGATTTTGATGTGTCAGTGCCCCTTTAAAGAGGGAAATCCGTAGCGTCCACCCAAACGTCGTGTTTTTCTTTCTGTCCACTTTCTTTTTTTGTGTAACATATGCTGCAATTGCGTGTTCTACTCGTCGATCTACAGCCTCAGTTAAGTATTTAGGAGTCATGCTTATTAATTAAGGTGTTTTCTTTTGGTTAGGAAAGTTTATCTTTCCAGAGTTGCGTCGGCATTGTGTTTTTTTAGCTTTCTACGTTTGGGTCGGCGGGGCCAGAGCGGCCGCGACGCGGGAGCGGTCCCCCCCGCCGGTCGTTAAGAAGCGTCTCGGGTTTCGGGGGTCTGCTCGGACCGGGACCGAAAGAGCCCGCGCTGGAAGATGCTTGTGCCTTATAATCGAATGTGCGTGTAAGCAGAGGGTTTTGCCGCTTAGTGTAAAATTGTCCTTTTTGCCCGATGCAATAACTTAGCGGTTGGCGCCAGTCAGGCTGGGAAAATTGCAGAGAACAACTCTACAAGGAGTTTGGGTTTGGCGATTGGGACGCTAAAATGACAGCTGGCCGACCATTGGAGAACAGTGTACCACGTGTGAGTGGCGGAATTTGAAGAGATTGGTCGGTTCCTGAGGGGAAAGGAGGCCCCTACGGGCCTACAAAAGGAGCGCGGAGAGGATTTTGAGGGATTCGGACTTTGGATTTGATGGAGAGAAATTGGGGACGGGGGTCGAGACTTTAGACGAGGCAGGATGGTTTCCCAAGTTAGGACTTGTAACTAGGGTGTAAATAAATGCACATAGTTCTATTCAAGCAGTGAGTCGACCCGTCACTCAGCGACGTTCGTGCCACCACGCTCCAGACCATCGAAGCGGAACCTACCTCCCACACCACCGGGAGGAACAACTTTAACTGGCGCAGTCGACAGGATGGTGGCGCGATTTCCGGTGAGACGACGTGGCGGCGACCTGCGGGCAAGTACGTGAGCTTCGGCTCAACGGTGGACGAGGCAGCATCCCTGTGAGAGGCCTCGTGGGCTCCGGCCCGAAGTGACCAAGACGGCATCTACGTGAGAGGTCTTGGGGGTTTCGACCCGACGTGAACGGTGGACGAGGCAACATCCACGTGAGAAGCCTCGTGGGCTCCGGCCCGAAGTGACCAGGACAACATCCCCGTGAGAGGTCTTGGCGGGTTTTGACCCGAAGTGGACGAGGCGACATCCCTGTGAGAGGCCTCGTGGGTTTCGACCCGAAGAGAACAAGGCGACATCCTCGTGAGAGGCCTTGTGGGTTTCGACCCGAAGGGGACGGGTTGACATCCCTGTGAGAGGCCTCGTGGGTTTCGACCCGAAGAGAAGGAGCGGACGGAGCAACATCCACGCGAGAAGCTTCGTGGGTTACGGCCCAAAATACAGCGACGACGCAGCATCGTCTTCGTGAGAGGTTGAGTGGTGTTGCGACCCGAAGAGCGGATCAGCCGGGCCCGAACCCAAGACCGACTCCGGTGTGTGACGTCCAGCGACACCGGAGAGGCATCGCCTCAGGAGCGGCGCACTGACACAGGTGGGACTCATTTCTGTTTCCTCGGGGTTTCGCATGTCAGTGGTGTCGCGGTCGACGACTAAAGGAGCTCGAGTTATAATGAGCGAGAACGGGGATTAGAGCCCGGCGATGTTGGACGACGTATTAAAAGGGGGAGGGAGTGAAAGAGAAAACGCTCTCCAGCGAAAAATTGCATCTTTAAGACTCAAACTCGAGATAGCCAAATTTTACGCTAATCAGGACGAGGAGAATTGGCGCCGCGGTGGGAAAGATAAGGGCCAGGTTGGAGCGAATGGGAAACTCGAGGTGGTCGTCAAGACGGGCGAACAACACCTAGTGGAGTGGGAAAGTATCCTGCTGCCGTGGACGACATGCCCGGAACAGGTGAACATCGAGGCCCGCTGCAAAAGCGTGAGCGATGGTGACAGCGGCGAAGGGAGTGAGGGCGATAACGCGTTTGAGCTAAAAATTGCAGCTCTAAAAGCCAGGCTCGAGATCGCCCAATTTAATCTGAAGCAGGCAGAAGAGAAGTCGCGCCGCGGTAGGAAAGACGAGGGCCGGGTCGGAGCGGGCGGCGCATCCGATGCGGTTGTCAAAACGGACAACGGACACTCCAAACCCACCGAGAAGATAGACGCGGACAGCGATGACTGCGGCGACATCGAGGTCGAGCCGGCGGTCCGGACGGGCAAGGGGCACCAGAAGCCCACCGGGAAAACGGACGACGACGACGGGTTACCCGAAATCTTGAACGAGCGGCAGAAGCTTGAAAATCCGGAAGAAGACCGCGAGGAGAACGCATACGGCGATGACTGCGGCGGCCGCGAGGTGAAGCCCGTTAATAGGAGAGCTGACGAGGACGAGGCAGATGCACCCGCCAGTGATCCGGTGACGCAAGGAGGCGAGAGCGAGAGCGGGAGCGATGGTGACGGCGGCGACGTGGGGACGAACCCGGTTGGCGACATCGAGCGCCGGGATCCAGGGAACCCCGGCGCACCGGTCACCGCAACACTGGGCAGGCAAGGGCCGTCCCAGGCTGGGAGGAAACGGCTGCGCAAGAAGCGCATCGCCAGGTCGGAGTCGGCGGTCAACAAGGACTCCGGGTCCAACCCTGCATCGGCTCCGGGCTACGACAAGGACGGTCATGCAGAGGATGTGAACGACGTCGAGAGGACGGCGAAGAGAGCCTTGATTCCTCCGATTCAGGCGTCGAGACGGAAGCTCCGACTGCGGAGAGGCGCCGACTTCGGGACCAGGGCCGTGTCGTCGCCGAAGGTCAGGCCGGTGGTGCATCGCAGGTCGACGCCCAGGGACAATGTTGCGTCGCGCTACTTCAGAAGGGGGAGTCTGGACGCAAAGTGCTGCGGGGGCGGCAAACGCCAAATGAACACGGAGGAGACGAGGAAGCCACACCGGTCGGTGCCCAGAGCTCGCACGCGTGAACAGCAGACTTCAGGTTTGGGCTCGGGATCGGCGGGTGTTGCGGAAGCGACTGACTACGAGCCGCCCCAGGTAGTCCTCAGAACGTCTTTAACGGAGACGAGATGGACGACCAAACGGCCACGTTTAGGGGGGTAGCTAGCCAGGCTACTAGGTTTTTGTTTCACCTTTAGTCTACATTTATGTCACGGCCCCCCTGATTCATTGTTCTTTTGGCCTTCGGTTGGCCCCTCGGTATATTATATTCTACTAAATGTATACTTTTTAGAGCGCAGCTCTTAGGGGCCCGTTCCCGGCTTGAGCGGCGTCGCCGTCGGCGTCGGCGTCGCCGTCGGCGTAACCAAGGTCATCCCAAGGTCACGTGACCCCCAAGGCCACGTGACCCCTCCCAAGGTCATCTCAAGGTCACGTGACCCCCTGAAGGTCACGTGACCCCTTCCAAGGTCATCTCAAGGTCACGTGACCCCAAGATGACCCCACGTGACCCCCAAATCACGTGACCCCTCTGAGGTCACGTGACCCCCGAGGTCACGTGGTCGCCTCCCCAAGGTCACGTGACCCCCGAGGTCACGTGACCCCTTCCAAGGTTATCTCAAGGTCACGTGACCCCACGTGACCCCCAGGTCACGTGACCCCTCTGAGGTCACGTGACCCCTCTGAGGTCACGTGACCCCCCGAGGTCACGTGACCCCTCCAGGTCACGTGACCCCCAAGGTCACGTGGGGGTCACCTTTGGGGTCACGTGGCCTTGAGGTCACCCCCAGGTCACGCCTCCCCGAGGTCACGTGACCCCCTCCCCGAAGTCACGTGACACCCCCCCCCCCCCGGAGCATATTAAAGAATGAGGGGAGGAGGAGAAGGGGGAGGGGTCTACCCTCCCCTCAGTACCCTTCACTCCTCCTCCTCAAGAGCTGCGCTCCAATTCGGAGTTACAGGGATTTGTAAACGGCTTTCACTTTTTGTATTCGTTTTTTATTCTCTGCGGGAGAAGTTTGAGTGTCCCCACGTAATTGAAACGTGTTTGGTAGCTTTAGCGTTGGTAAGCATGTTGCGGCTAGACCTGCAAGCATGATTAGGGCGTGGTCATTATGCCACAGTTTTGAGAGCTCCCAGCACTGATTTTGCGGGACCCTGGAATGTACAGGAGTGGGTCCAACTTGTGTGTGATCGTGAGTGGCAGTTTGACTTTGAACATTACAGCTATCACGGCAATTTTTCTTTTGTGTGCCCATTCTGGTGTGTGTTGGACGTTTTGCCTGCGGCAGCCGTTTTAGTATTTTTGGTTTGGATTTGTAATCCTCTTCTTTTTTTGTTCTTTTTTTTTTATCGTTGCCGTTTGATTGTGTTGACATTTACGAATGAGCAGTTGGTGAACTTTTAGAGCGTAATGTCGACGTTGTTGCTTTTGGTTAACTTTGGGACAAGCGGTCAGTTCGAATATTTGCCAGTGCGATATTCGGGGAAGGAATTTATGTTGCGCTTACATCAAGTGTCAACGCAACAGTCTTGGTGGGGAGGAGTTAAGTATTTAGGAGTCATGCTTATTAATTAAGGTGTTTTCTTTTGGTTAGGAAAGTTTATCTTTCCAGAGTTGCGTCGGCATTGTGTTTTTTTAGCTTTCTACGTTTGGGTCGGCGGGGCCAGAGCGGCCGCGACGCGGGAGCGGTCCCCCCCGCCGGTCGTTAAGAAGCGTCTCGGGTTTCGGGGGTCTGCTCGGACCGGGACCGAAAGAGCCCGCGCTGGAAGATGCTTGTGCCTTATAATCGAATGTGCGTGTAAGCATAGGGTTTTGCCGCTTAGTGTAAAATTGTCCTTTTTGCCAGATGCAATAACTTAGCGGTTGGCGCCAGTCAGGCTGGGAAAATTGCAGAGAACAACTCTACAAGGAGTTTGGGTTTGGCGATTGGGACGCTAAAATGACAGCTGGCCGACCATTGGAGAACAGTGTACCACGTGTGAGTGGCGGAATTTGAAGAGATTGGTCGGTTCCTGAGGGGAAAGGAGGCCCCTACGGGCCTACAGAAGGAGCGCGGAGAGGATTTTGAGGGATTCGGACTTTGGATTTGATGGAGAGAAATTGGGGACGGGGGTCGAGACTTTAGACGAGGCAGGATGGTTTCCCAAGTTAGGACTTGTAACTAGAGTGTAAATAAATGCACATAGTTCTATTCAAGCAGTGAGTCGACCCGTCACTCAGCGACGTTCGTGCCACCACGCTCCAGACCATCGAAGCGGAACCTGCCTCCCACACCACCGGGAGGAACAACTTTAACTGCCTCATTCCGAATTTCCTCGATTTTTCGTTCCGACTTCCACCGCTTGGCATAAGGCGCTCGCGCGTGCGCAGAACGCTTCTCGGAAAAGGTCCATTTTCGGCTCTCCTGGAGAAAACACTCTGTCAGAACTGTAAGCCAGCCGAAACACGAATGTGCCTTCGCCCTGTTTCTTGAAAAAGGGCAATGTGAAAAAAAATCTTCTGAACATAGCTACGTTTCAACTTTACTTTTCTTATCGATCAATTCGTTTTGTTTGTGCAATTACAATTTCTCATTACTGTATTACTTAAAACCGTTTCGTCGAATAGGCGAGCTGGCTAATTAGACGGCAGTCGCCTACGTCATCGGACGCAAGATCATACCAGCCACACTGATTCATATCGGCAAGCAAAGTGGCTGCCAGTATAGACAGACCCGGAGCCATAGCGGTGCCGGTATCTCCAGTTATGCAGAACGCCAAACCAAACTAGCTGCATGCACAACACAAAGAAATTATTGTGGTGTCATACCAGAACTGTACAAGCAGCAGGTTTGTTTCTTGTACGTTTTTCCAATAGGGAATCCCAATCGTCTCCGGATCAAAAAGCAAAAGGCAATTTCGAACCACCTACGTTTCTGCGATGTCAGTATGGTTTGGAAGAAGTTGATTGTGCGCATGCAAATCTGACGCTATTACTGAAACTAATAAAAACCGGAGTTAGAAAAACAAAACAAAAAACACCCGTTGGGCAGTCGTGCATCTCCTTCCATTTTTCAAAGTATACTTTGTCGCTGCGGTCTTTCTTCCTTCTGCGTTTATGTTTTTTTGTTTGTTTTCTTCTTTCTTGTGTTTATTCAACGTTCGAACCATCGCGTATTTTGTTTTGCCGGCTTAGTTTTTACTTTGTTTCCTTCGCTACTCCCGCCGGTTCGTCTAGGGTGACCACCCGTCCCGGGACTCGCGGGACTGTCCCGCATTCAGGGCTCGTGTCCCGCGTCCCGCAAGACATTCCAAAAATGTTCAAAATGTCCCGCATTCCACGCTGTCGAAAAATTTGGAATTTATCTCATGGCACTGCCGAACAAAGGGGCGCGGGGAAGAGCGGAGGCCGCTGGTAATCATGTGAATTGCGATGGTGCGCTATTTACTATCCTAGCATTGCGGGAAGCGACCGTCGTTCTTGCAGGAGAGGGACGCGCATGTGCTGTTCTACTCCTCCCCAGAAGTATCCAAAATATGAAATATAAATTATTGTAATTATTTTCAAATCAAACTGTGTCAATGCGAAAGGGTTGATGTGAACTATTTTTTAGTGAAGAGGTAGCGCCTGCCCTGTAGTCTTTGCGTCTTTATTGTCCTCGCTATGTTCAGGCTTTTAACTTTTTAATTCAGTGTGAGCCAACTCGCCCAAACCCAAGTAAAAAAAAAAAACAAAAAAAACAAACATCGGGTTCTAAAATTGAGTAAGAGTATGTTGGTAAGAGTATATCGACAGGAAACAATAAGCCGAAAGAAGGTTTACTGTTTCTTCTTTACTTTTGATGCATTGAGCTTTGTTGCAGTCAATTTTGATGCCTTAAACTTAGACACATTCAATACCTTACTTGTCAATAAAATTTATATATATATATATATATATATATATATATATATATATATATATATATATATATATATATATATATATATATATATATATATATATACATCACTGGGTGTGAAAATTATTTGAGCTTAATGGCCGCAATACAGTGTGCAGGTGTGTAATATGCTTTCAGCCACATTTCGTGGTGTGCGTGGCAATACATGCCCTCTAACTTATCCTCCTTAGATGCCGCAGTTGTAATGACACTAACCCCCCCCCCCCCCCCCCCTTCCCCCTTTGGTCAGCGTGTCCTGCAATATCACTATCAGGAAGGTGGTCACCCTAGGTTCGTCTGCCACTCTATCCCCGGACATCTGGAGGGCCGTCTGCAACTTTGTTGTGATTGTTTTTGTTTGTTTCTTCCACTGTCGTCTGTGATAACCTCCTATGTTCGCCTACGATTGAGTTTCTGATCCGAAGTCTTCAGATATACTTTTTGATTCTTAATAAACATATTAAAAAGTGTAAGCTCGTTAAACATTTCTATGCATATTTTATTTGAGTACGCGGTCACGTCTGCTATGGGTCATCGTTGGTTGATCAACCGGCCGCCTGTAAGCAGCACATGGCATGGCAGGCATCCCATGTACTGCTTACCCCTGAAAAAAAAAAAGTTTTGGTGATGTGGTGGAAAATCCTTTTTCCGCTTCCCGAAGACCGAACAAACGTGATTAATTAAGTTACTTCAAATTAAACTGGAAGAGGTATTCAAATCTGGCTTCAAAATCGCCACTGACGCCTCAACGGACGATTATGACAACTCCACGGAGGTCGCTGAGAACTTCACAGACGACAGACCAGATGCACTACTGAACACCCAGTCCTATGCAGCAGCCGGCTGGGCAGCCAGTCAGATCTGTCATCATGCTTTCTATCAGAAACATGAAACAGCTCGAAAGACATTCTGTTGAAGAACAAGAAATACTCGCATGCGAAAATGACACTAGCTTAATCAACTAGCCGGTAACATCAGCCGTGCCTTCGACACACATTTCACTGATATATTTCACCAAACAAGACTCCAACTGAAAACGCACTTGAGGCTGCTGATCGACACTCAAAACAAAGGCACGGTGTGCAAGGATTGCCTCGACACGTACGGCAACAAGTTGTTGAATGCACTTTTCAACTGCTTCGCTAAGCGAGCAAACGAACAACCTGCCAAAGTCACTAAGAAAGAAATGCGAAAGCAAAAAAAGGTCACACACTGCTAGCACGAAGCAGAATGCAGCGTGTGACTTTTATTTACCGGGCAATTATGAGCTATAGACTATGTTATTCCTTTCCCTATGTTTTGTTCTTAGTTCCTACCCACGCCGCGAAAGCAAATAAACAAACGTGTAACGTGCAGCTAAAAAAAAAGACGGATTTTTTTTTTTAATAGTTTTGTCGTGTTGCTTTGGCTTTGTTTGTTGTACACTCAACACCAACCGCGAGCACTACCTGCTGATTTTCAATGCTCCTACCCACGCCCCGTGCGATCGTCGTTGTTGAAGGAGGTCTTTGCTGGGTGATTTGTGTCTTTGTATCATCTGCTAACTTTTTTGTTTCATTCGCCGTTGTTCATGACTGTTTCCTATTTCTTTTTATTTTCGTCTGAGATGGGGACCCCATCTTTTCTGCAAAGTTCGGAAAGTGTTTGCGCAGTCATTTTTTATCGTTACCTTTTGTTTTTTGTAATTATGCAGAGGCTGTTGCGCTTACGTTTTAAGAATCATCTATTCAGGTGAGAAATTGTGACAACGCAGTTGGTAACGGATAAACAGTAATTTCTCACGATGTAGTTCGAGTAGCTAAACGTCATTTTTCCGCTTCCCAGATGCGCTTTAGACGTAGGGTGACCACCTTCCTTCTAGCGAAATGCGGGACTCGCTGACCCAAGGGGGGGGGGGGGGGGGGGGGGGGGGAGGGAGGGGGAGGGGGGAGGGAGCGAGGGAGGGAAGAGAGAGAAGAACGGTATTATATTTCGACTGTGTTAACTGCAAAAAAGAACTTAGTGCGCTGTCGAGCTGGTGAAGTTTATCATGATGCTTTTTAATCCGAAACTGGGGCAAAAGGAGGAAACTTTTTTTTTCTCATTTTGTCTCAGTTCCAGGTTTAAAAAAAACATAATAGAAATAATAACTATTCGAAAAAATTTATCAATACACGCCACGAAAAATGGCTCTGCTTACACACTTCATATCTTGTCTTGTACGAAAGCATAGTATAGAGCTGCACATTGTATTGCGGTAATTAGGCTCAAATAAGTTTCACTCTCAGTGATATATTTTACGTTGTAATGCCAAATATGTTAATAAATGTGTCTAAGTTGAAAGCATAGTAAAATCGACTGCAGCAGAATTCACTGCATCAAAAGGATAGAAGAAGCAGTAAATCTTTTACGGCTTGTTTCCTGTCGATTCTTATTTTTACCAACATGTTCCTACAGAAATTTCGAACCTTTTGTTGTTGTTTTGACCGTTGTGAGCTGCACTCTTTTTGCCTTGTGCGATCGTCTTCACTGGCAAACAAATAAGAATAAAAATCTTATCACAGCAATTTTTTTTTTTTTTGACGCAGCGCGATTTGAAAATAATTAAAATAATTTATTTTCAACTTTTGGCGAGCAATTGTTTCTCGCGATATTTTGCCTATCGGCTATCAATCGATATTTTGTCACCAAAGAAAGAGAGGCACAACGGCGCAAGTGCGTCAATCTCCTGCAAGAACGGCAGTCGCTTCCCGCAATGCTTGGATAGAAAAAATATGTACCATCGCGAATCGTACGTTTACCAGCGACCTCCGCGCTTCCCCGTGCCCGGCTGCTCGGCAGCCCAATGAGATGCGCAGTGAATTTTACGGCAGCGTGGAGTACGGGACATTTTGAAGATTTGGGAACTTCTCGCGGGACGCGGGGCACGAGCCCTCAATGCGGAACAGTCCCGCGAGTCGCGGGACGGGTGGTCACCCTATTCAGACGCGTGCGATCCTCCTGAGTGGCGTTTGAAACCTCTAAGTAAACTGCTCTATCTTGGTTTCTGCGCGCGTTGTTATTTGATTGTCGTCGCGGTTGCGATCACTGGATTCCGCGTATTTGGTGCCAGCGATGAAACGAACTCGGAGAGTGCAACCACTCATGGAGTGCCGGCCGAAACGAACCCGCTCCATGCTGCGAGTAGGCACGCGTAGGCACGAGTGCCGTGAACGATAACACCGTAAGAAACTAACTTATGAACTGGCCCACCCGCTGCATCAAAATAAAAACGAACTTTGCGCTGGGCTGGGGGGCACGTAGGTAGTCACGTGATCCTGTTGTCACGTGACTGCGCTCTGACGACGTGCTAAAACGGCATCTCGGGACAGGCCCCCCGCAACTCTCTCCCCCCCCCCCCCCCCCCCCCTTTTTTTCCGCTACGCCATTGTGTAACGTTGGCGTTGCATTGGCCACTAATCCCGACAAAAGAAACACTTGCAAGTTTTTCCATTTTGATTCTACCTCAGTTGGCAAGGCTCCCTTTTTTTTGGCCACCTAAGTTCCCTAGATGCCTCTGGCGCTGCGATATGGCTGCTTTGACCTCCTTATCCCACCAGCTATTTGGTTTGTGTCTTCGTTTTTGCTGTCCTATTTGTTTAATTCGGTGCTTCTCTAATTCGCTTTTAAAGATTCCTATTAGATCCGCATATGCCCATTCCCTTTCTGGTTGTTTTGATACTATGCTCTCAATGCTTTTAACTACTTTTTGTATTTGAGCTTCACTCAGTTTAGGTTTACCCGCTCGTTCCTAGGCTTGCTGTTCTGGTTTGGATGCGCCAAATTCAATCTTAATACGTTTGTGGTCACTCCCTAAGCTTTTTGTTCCTTCCGCATCTATTTCCATACTTCCTAACCTATCATACAGCTTGTGGGACATGAGGCAGTAGTCGTCACCGTCAGCGCGGTGTGACAGGGTTGTCCAACAACAAATCGGACAACACGGTGGCCGGGCGGCAGCAACATGTTGCCGGACTGTTGTTGTTGCCGCGATGTGACAGGGTCGCCGGCAACACAATTTCTTCGTGTTGCCGGATAAAGTTGTCCAACTGCTGCCTCAGTGTGACAGGGACTTAATGGCTGGCTAAAGGCTTCTGTATGGCTTACCCTTCGGCTCTCCTAAGCCGGCATGCAATACCTGTCTTTAGCTTTTCCTTTGATTGCTTTAGCCATCTATAGCTTCTTACGTGTCCTTCTAAAGAAAGCTCTGTTGCTCATCCTACCGGTTGCTATAGCTGCCTATGGCTTTTCCTTTTGTCTTTAGCAATTTATGTGGTATGTTAAAGAAGGCTGTATGGACTTTCTTAAGGCTCTCTTTAACCAGCACAGTCTAAAAAACAATGTAAAAAAAAGATTTTTAATTTTGGCTGCGCACTGATAATTAAAAACGAGCGTCTTGGTGAATAGATAGGAATACTTGAAAGGATAAAACATCGAGGACGGGGACAGAAACAGAACTTCTTTCATTGAGCAACAACATAGAATGTTGTTACTCAATGAGAAGTCCTGTTTCTGTTTCCGTCCTAAATGTTTTATCATTTCAGGTATTCCTATCTACGCACTGCTCTCCACTGAGGACGAATCTTTCCTTGTAATTGCGCTTTTGAGTCGATCCACTTGCTCATGTCGCCGTTAGAGGACTTCCGTCTTTCAGTCAAATAACAAAATCTGTTTTAGCACGTTTTCGACATGTGAGCACGCAAAGCAAGTACAGCGAGGAGCATCGCACTTCTGCGTAGTCCTGCGCAACGAAAACATCGGGAAATTTAAAATACGCTGTTGCCAGTGTTGTCCGGCGCTCTCTCCGTCTAAACAAAACCAAAACAACAAAAACAAACACTCGGAGCGCAGCGAAAAGCAGCGACCGCCATTAAAAAGACGCGCATGTGGCTAGACCTTTCCGTCAACTTAAACTTGAAAAGCTATAGCAACATTTGTTTCCGTCTTTATCACGGCCGCCCCCACGGAGCTCCGCAAATTGGGAAGGGAATGCATTAGAACGCATAAGATAAAGCGGCAAGTCCCCCGCCCCTCTGGTCTGGACTCTGGGACCACGGAGAAGAGAGTTAGCGCGACTCAAACCGAACAGCTCTCGATAGGCGGTTTTCGGGTGGAAAGAAAACGAATTTTCAGCCGCCATATGTCCTGGTAGTTTGGCTCTCATATGTCATGTACAAATTAAAACTCTATAGCGAGCATCAATACCCTGCAAATACCCGTTTAATCAGCGCATGCATGAGCAGGGGTGATACCTTGGTGTTTTCAATATTTTTCATCTGTACTTTCGTCGGATAGGGTTGACTTATACTATGTTAACGTTTTTGTACTGAGCATGGGAATTCATTTCTGTTTGCTCAGCGGGGACTTTGAACATTTGTATTTCCTTTTAATGAAAAGTGTAGAGAGTGAGGATTAGGTTTTATTTGAAACCATACTATTGCAACTTGAAGTGATTTCCTTTTGAGTAGACTTTTGGAACTTGCGATTTGGGTCGTTAAATAGGCGCATAGTTCTGTCCACGTCAGACTTAAGTTATGCTTCTTTTGTAGGCTGTGCCTTCCATTGCAAATCCATAGGACCCAACCTAGCTGCTATCAGGACAGTTCTCAATACCTGTCATTCACATACATTGCAATTACGCTGTTTGCTTTTATGTTATGGGTTCGATTAGTTTTAGATTAAAGGACATCTTTGAGAACAGCTGTGGAACGTCACGTGGACATGCTTTTTCGTCGTGCTATTTTTGTATCTAAAGAAACAAGTCTGCACTTGTAGCCCCATTGAGTTACCAGCTCCAAGATTCACTTCAACTGCTACAAAACCCTGGTTTTGCTATGTGCTACGAAAAGTTAAAGCTCGTTTGCACCCCTGATAAAAGTGTCGTCACATCAAATGACTTTTGGAATATTGTTTTATTTTATTGATTAGCAGATGCCGAGTGGTGCACGATCCATTCCTCTTCCGTCCTCTGTAAGAGTTCTTCCGCTTGCTTGTTGCCTGCAAGTACGTGTTGCCAGAGATGTGTGCCTTTATTCTTCATAACAATACCCTTTTATTTATTTATAATTGCAGCATTATGCGGGAATTATCCAAGGGTAACTAGGGTACATTTTCTCGATTTTAAGGTTACGACGGTTTTTAGTGAACTAAGTGTCTCTAAGTTACAAAGTGTCCGTTTTTTTAATGTTTTGTGTAGTTTTGCAGATATCCTGCCTCAAAGTTTTGCTTAAGGGTATACAGCGAAACGGAAACTATACCGGCTCGAGTGTGATGGCAACCCTTGTGATCAGCTGCATGGCGCAAAACTGCATGTATGACGCAAAGTTCGAGTTGCGGTACCAGAAAACGAACAACAGTCCTAGTCGCAAGAGCAGGTCCGATCAGTCAGGTAAGGGCTGTTTTACTGCTTTGGTTCGCACCATATCAAACAACTCTAGTAAATATTAATACAAATTCCTAAAGTTGCCGGCCAAAAAGCGAGTTTGTCGCGATGAAGGCAGGCTCAGAACGAGCCCCCACTTATCTTCTGCGAAGATCTACCATATTGGTGGTGTGCAATACAAGCTGCAGAAGCGTTGTGGGCGCTAATCGTAAGTTCACGCTGAGCAGGATATCAAATTAAACTGGCCGCTGGTGAATGCCACCTTCGGCACCGCGACGCGCTTGAGATAGCAGGGAGTCAATAACCTCCATGCGCGATCGCCGACGAGCACTTACATACATGTAAGTGCTCCCGACACACAAACACACTCAAAAGAGTGTTGGGACCTACAGTCTTGGGTGTTTTTGAATCATGTTTAACGTACACCAGATCGTTGCGCCTTTACATTTATTTCACTTCCAAACTACGCGCACTAATATATGATATAAGCAGAAATTGTTTGCCGCTAGGGGGGGCTAAAAGCGCCATAGAAAGACGTAACAAAGGAAGTAACAGTACAAACAAGGAACACTGACTACGAAGAGGACACCAGGGGGGATATTTTGCACGTTTTGGACTCCCAGGAGACTAGGGAGAAGGAAGTGACGTAGGTGTGAATGAACCAACGAGGTATCTTCTGCAGATACCGTCATCAGCGACTCCACCAATCAACATGCAAAGAGCGTTGTTGACGTCACTTCCTTCTCCCTAGTCTCCTGGGAGTCCAAAACGTGCAACATAGCCCCCCAGGGCACAAGGTTGCTTGACAAACAGCCAAGTTGCTGAATGCCCGCTGAGAAGCTGATGATAACATTTTTAATACAAGTTGAAGAGGGGATCGCGGTTTCCCATTAGTATAAGATTTCGGCAGTGCTGGTATTTACTCCCAGTAAATCGATATCAGTCATTTACTTTAATTCGACTTTAATCGAAGTTGCCGTTTTAAAGGGGGAGGGGGGAGTTCACAGCGATTGGAGACAGGGGCGGATTTATGGGTCAGACCCGGTGGGGGGGGGGGGGGGGGGGGGGGAGAGAGAGACTCTGCAGAGATATGACGTTACGGTCGAAACGTTGCCCGGTCCACTTGTTGACCCAATATTTGCTATGTGACCAAAAACTAAACTTTTGACTGGTGTATCAATGATTGTAATTTTTAAAAAAAGTTGATCTGGGGACCTTAGGAGGGAGCATTCGTCGTCGCCTCCCCCCCTTTCCTCTAAATCCGCCCCTGACTGGAGTTGAAGAACATGAATACATGAATAGCAAGTGCCGCTGCCCAGGATTTCTCCACAAAAAAGAAATTACGAAAAGCAGTCTGCTCCACAAATGTATTCAAAATCATGTTTGAAATTAATGAAACGAGCAAAGGCGCACGCTGGCTGAAATGATAAGGCACCATTATCCGTTTTCAGTATTATAGGGAGCAAAATAATATTTAAAAAATCTTAACTCTTGTAGGTAAAACACGAATTAAGAACGTAGTTTGAGGTTGAAGTATTTTTAGTTTAGTCAAATCGGCTACGTGATTTGAATCCCAAATTGCATCCGTCTTCTAACGGCTTCGCCTTCCTCTCCCTCTCGACCCATGTACCTGCCCCCCTTTGTGTGATGCGTGTGACCCTTATTTGTTTCTTGCCGTTTATTTATTATTATTTTTTTTATCACTTGAAGAAGGGCGTCCGCCCGAAACGTTGTGTATTCCTTTCCGTCCACGTTATTGTTTTTTAGAGTAGCACAATCAGACATCTTTTGCGATTTCGTGTTCAGGATCATGGTGCTCGGCAGCGCCCAAAATTTCTTGGATATGGTAAAAAAAAAGCAAAAAAAACAACAACAAAAAACGACACCATAACAGAAAAAACGAAATCTATATAAAATATGCATTTGTGGCACAAGTAGTTGGGGTAAACTCCTCATAACGCAAATATCATTCTTATAAAGCTCTGGTCTCGCATTCGAGGCACTTAACATAACCTGCCTCATTTCTTCATCCGAAACGAATTCACATTTAACTCGAATTCTGCTCGCTTGCCTCCATTCAGTCAGCTACTCTGATATTGTTAGTTTGTTTTGTCTTTGCAACATAGTACAATTGTAATAAACATATTAAAAAAATCTAAAGACTTCTTCTGTTCTCTTTTTAAGATCTTCTTTTTTTATGGGTAACTCTGAAGGGTGCGATAATTGTTTGATGTCTTGAATGCTCTTTTTATTATTGCAGTCTCTCTACTTTTTTATCTTTATGATGGCACCATTGATTACCTTGTAAGCGTGCCAAGCTTGCGGGTGTTGCTCCTTGGCGGTTCCGAACGCAAGGATCGGCTCCTAAAATCGAACAGAACAGTGCGTGTATGCATTTGTTCAATGACAGCACACATTCGAGGGCCGTTCGAGAATTCATGAGGCTGCCTCTGTTACTCTTTACAAGGGCAAAGACGGGCTACGCTGTGCCAGTGTTTGCGAAAGTCGCACGTCCACGTGTCTGAACCTGCAGTTGGACCGCCGTAGTCTTCAGCGTTCTGTCAAAGCGAGTGAAACAACTTCATACACGTCGTCATGGCAAATGAAGACCAGCTGCCTGTGTGCGGTAGAAGTGTACAACTGAATTTCGTGTGAAGCATAGAAAAAGCTGTTTAAATAAAAACAAAAATGCACGGAATGAAGTTTTTTGTCACGCTGATGTGAAAATGTCGTGGTTGCAACGCTAGAAATACTGTCACAAAATGTACTTTTACTTTTATTTTGGACTTTTCTAAATATTTTAGTATGTTTATAACAGGAGAAAACTGTGCAAAAACCACACACAAGGACAATTAGACAAAATTCACAAACACCGCGCTGATTTACGACTTCGTTTTATTTCTCATTTCCAATACTAGAAGCTCTTATAAAAGTTTCAAACAGGCAGACAGGACAGCGCCTGTCCTGCCTGTTTGTCTCTACCGTGTCCTTGTCTAGCTTCGGTGCGCTGTTTATCACCATGTTCCCAAAGGATGTGATAGTAGGAATAGCAAAATCGCTTTTAACTTTCTTCAGAAAAATGCTTGGTATGTGTAGCAACGCTAGGCGGAAAGTAGTGGTAATACCCTATCTTCATAACATTTCCTATAAGATCAAGAATGTGGCAGCTAGGCATAAAGTTCTGTAGTCTGCTTGGCCCATTCTAATCTGTCTCGCTTGTGTGCTGCGATTGAGAGAGCAAGAAGTAAACGTGTAATGTGTGCAATCAAATATTGTTTCTAATACGTCGCACGCAGGGTCAGAATCCTGTACTAAATCTTTTTTTTTGTTTGTTTTGTTTCTTAGTTGATGCGTCAATGTTGGAGCTAGGGAACACGTTCCGGCTGTCTTTGAGGTGTGCGCTATCGGCACACCTGGCAGTTCATAGCACCAGATGTGTTTGTATACCTTTGTTTGAACGCATTGAAATCTTGGCAAGACATCCCCAAGAACTGCCTAGGGAAATTCATAAGGCATATTACATTGGCCTATGCGGTCCCGATCTTTGCGTTAGTGTACAGTCAGCTACGATGTGCAATGAAGAGTTTCAATTAATTCGTAGAATGGAAACGTATGACAGTTGAGTTTCAGTTTTTTTTTTTTTAGATATTTTGGAACACTTTGTTTTTATATATTCGAATGGTGGACTGAAGAAGTTTCCTGCTATGAACACGTATTTTTCAACATTGTAAAACAACATTGGTGAACTTTCAACATTTTGTCCTACGTCTCGTAGGACAAAATTATGAAAGTTCACCAGCTCGCTTGCATCGTCTCTGCAATTTCTATCATGTATTTCTCTTTTTCTTTTTTTCCGCCCCACTGCTTCAGTGTATTGAAGAAGACGGGAAAGAAAGCGAAGTCTTGAGTCAACGCTGTTTGTCTTTCTCCCACTGGTCCTTTTTGTTTTTCCACAGCATACCCCTATTATCAATATGCACCGACTAGCCCAGCTTCAAACGGTACTACAGTTATAAAAATATATTGAACGTAAAAAATATGCCACTTCAAAAAAGAAAAATATCCAGAGCCTGTAGAGTCATCTGATTCTTAATACAAAAGACAGTCTCAATGCTTTTTAATAAGCCCTCGTATTTCGTGGAACGAATGGAATATACAGAACCCGATGTACCGGGTAAGATCGAAGAAATGAAACCCAGTTCTCCGGCCGGCAAATGCCTCGAAAGGGGAATTGACGTCATTCGAAGCCCTCGTGTGAAGTGCAAACCGCTTAATGGATGATAACGGCGCCTGCGAACAATGCGATGAACGTTCCTTCTCCCCGCATTGCAGAAAGCTACAACTCAAAGAGTGTCACGATAAAAATGAGAAAGTTTGAGCAGATAACGTTACCTGAATCAAACGATACAAAAGAAAAAAAAATGTGTTCATGAGCCGACGTCAACCTGAACCTAATATTCATCAAACCGTAATCTGAGATTGTGGGCACCCGTGGCTTTGATTAATAAAAAAAAAAAAAAAAACTGTGGCTCCAATGCACGCTGTGAAGGTGGTTAGACAGCGAAGCTGTAAACGACACCCACAACGATTACCCATTGCGACGTCACTTGAAAAGCGTGGTGACTTCAATACGTGATTTCTATGCTGTTGGGTACTTTTCCACTCGGAGTAGGTTACGCAACCGTAATCTTTACCGGGAAACACGCAGTGAGAAGGAACGTTCTTCGCATTGTTCGCAGGCGCCGTTATCATCCATTATGCGGTTCGCACTTCACACGAGGGCTTCGAATGACGTCAATTCCCCTTTCGAAGCAGCTGCAAACCTAATCTTTACCGGAACACGTGGGAGGCTGTTCCTATTCTTCGCACGCGCCTTATCATCCATCATGTGGTTTTGATGCTTGTTTTTTTTTTTTTTATTGAAACGAATACTGAGCTGTATGCTGTATGCCTGATTTCAAAGGAGATATGCTGCTTGCCTTCAATTGTTCGCCGGAAGTTGTTCGCTTACAACGCCAACGACACGAAAATTTCCTTGGATGGTAGAGGTATACAGCTTCGCTGTAAAAAAAAACTGCCCACTTAGGAATACCACACTTTTCTTACGGAATAAGTCTTTTACCAGTGAGATAATTGCTACAGGCACTCACACACTCATATTTTGGTGTGATAAAAATTAGTCTTAAGTGGACGTCGGCTCATAGATAATTTTTTTTTGTATCTTTTGATTCAGGTAACGGCATGTGCTCGAAGTTTCGCATTTTATCATCACCACGAGTGTCCTATTCTCGCGGAGTTTCGGCTTTCTCCGTGGCGTAGCTTATTTCTGCGGGAACAAAAAAAAAAAAAAAGATTTTACTTTCTCGATCGAACCCTATGTATTTGGTGGCCGTTTTCACGCACCGTGTGAAAGTAAGAAGGAAATCAGGTGCGGGTTCCCCTTCCAGGCGCAGAGATGGAGAGGGGTGAGCCCCGCTTCGTTTTGTTCGTTCACGCCGCAGCCTGCGTGAATGGGAAACGATAAACTTTTTATCTGCCACAAAAAATTAGAGGACAAAAATTTACATAGCGTTTGGGAACTGATCAGAATGTTACTGAACAGAATGTTACAAAAAAACGTTAAAAGGACCCTCAAAAAAAAAAAAAAAAGTCAGATACATTTAGTGTTTTGAGATTGTTGTCCCTTTAACAAAAATACGTGTACCGTATTGCCTGGGGACAAACATAAAAAGATTTGCTCAGATAGTCCGTATCTGATGCGTGATTCGCTCGCAGTGCCTAATTGGAACGTAAAAATTATAGCACACCTTGGCGACTGCCTGCTGTATTGGCTTACAGAGACGCTCGTGTCATACATAAATAAACCATATTATGCTTTTCATTAAACCCTTCACGTCGTATCGCAGTTAACGATCTAGAAAAAAAAAATCATTGCACATTCCGCAGCAGTAGATAGTGCGGACCGAGTAAAGTTTCAACTTTTAAACATGTACAGTCCGAAAAACGACACTCGATATGCTAAGAAAAAAAAAAAAAGTGCCTATTCTGTATTAGAAAACAAACAAACTTAGTGTTTTTTTTTTGTTTTTTTTTTTATTTATTTGGCCTCCGGGATAACGAATGACATTTTTCTTCTTCTCTTTTTGTGACTTTGACGCGGCGTAGTTATAAAAGCACTTTGAGAATAGCGCCGAAGCAACACCGTAGATAGAAAAACGTGAATTTTCTATGTCGCCTAATGAGGGCCGGCGAGGGTCAGATTGAAGACGAGAACGGGGCTAGAACCCGGGTCCTATCCAACTGGACAGGAGTTCCGGCACCACGCTGACGCAAACACACGTGTCTAATTTGCGCCTCGCGCTGGCCCTCACTAGTTGACATAGAAAATGCAGTACTGCGGCCTCGCAATCCAGGAGGCTCGAGCCACCTATACTCGCGCTGTCACCTTAAGATAAGGGATGCTGAACCGATATTTGAAATCTCATAATTATTGCCCGAGCAGGCTTCACGGGATGGTACTGTACCTAAAAACGATATTCAATCCGACGGATGGGGCCCGAATTATTGTATTTCTTGGAATTAAGAGCGAATCCTCGGCCGGAAACCGCCGGCGCGAGCGAGTCCTTCTGAGAGCAGGCGTAGCGGAACTGACGTGCGCATTCTCGGCGCCCCCAGCGCCCCTGGTGCCTTCGCGCATTCTCCTCGTTCGTTGGCCTTGATTCTTCGCTCGGCGGCTGTCTTCAAAGCGGCTGGTACTAGTATCACGCGGGAAGAGCCCGCGTGGTACTAACAATAACAAACGCCACCCGGCTTAGCGCCTGGCTTGGCTTGGCTCCGCCTGTCTTTTGAGGCGAATGAGAATGCGCACGTCACGAAGCGAGCTTTCCACGACGCTCCCCAGGGGTCGCGTAAAATTGTATTTTTCGTGTTTATTCAATTTTGTACGCCTTCTCGCTCAAAACAACGTCATTTAGAAGTAAAGGACATGCTATGTATGCCATTGCGACCAAGAATTTTCACCCAAAATTTCGTTTCAGCATCCCTTTAAGATACTGAAAGCAAGTTTTGCGCATTGTTCGTGCGCCACGAGAATTTAGTTAGATAGCAACTTTGTTCAAACATATGGTGGTGGGGTGCATCAGCCGCCTCGGTCCTATACACCTTTCCAAAAAACGCTCCTAGGCCGCCGCCATCTTGCTGATGCTGATGCGGCTGGTGCGACTCTCGCGCCCTCTATGAGCTAGAAATTTTCTGCCACTCTCTGGGACTGTGAAGACCCGTTCAGCGCGGTTCTCTACGTACGTTTTTGCGGTTTTTCATTCGACGTTTTCTCGCCTCTCTTGAAAGTTTCCACTTATTTTTTTATGCGTGCTGCGTACCGTTTTTGTGTTGTCTTCCATTGTGAGAAATAAGGCTGGTAAATACCAGAGCCTTTTATACTGGGAGAGTTCGGCGGTTCTTTGATCCAGCCGCCAGTCTGGCAGCACTGATCAAACAGTCTGGCAACTGTGCGCATCCGCCATGATGTGCCTTGCCGTCTAGCTTGATTGCACCTTTGCATTTAATTGCATTATAATTATAACCTTAAATTGCAAGCTTCACCCTTGTTTGGTGTAAGGCTGGTGGCGGCTGATAAAACCCGTTTGCCCTACTGGCTCGAGCCGGCAGTCGGCTCGCTAGAGTCCATCGAGCAAGAGACGACGATGAAAATGATCGTTCTGCGCTGCGCTCTGCCAGACATAAAAAAGAAATGGGGGGCTGCAGTGCCGTTGGGTGCTCGAACAACGCGAAAAAGGGGTTCAGGATGTACCGGATCCCGCAAGGAAAAGAAAACCGCGCAAGGCACAAGATCTGGGAAACCAAGAAGGGCTGACTGGAAGCCGAGTTCTCGATTGTGCGAGGTAAGTTTATGATTAACGCATGATTAACGTAACAAAATGCTTGATTTTTCGACTTTCTCCTTACGCCAACAAAAGCGCAAACGGCAAAACCTACACGCGTATACATCGCATGTCAATGGGGACCCACTCGCCGGGAGGCACATCATGGCGGAAGCGGCGCCAGCTGAGTCCGCTAGACCTAGCGGGCCGTAAGCCCCTCCCACTGGTAAATACCTGCCACTCAAAATTTGCTGCTCGACATTCACGGGAAAGGTGAAGGACGTTGAACGGCCCTCGACGCGATTTTGCGAACATTGTTCTCCCCCCTCCCAGAGATAATCCGCGTAGAATCCTCAGTTATCTCCAAAAATAGTTGTCCGGGTTGGGGTGAGAAATGGGTCAGTCGCGTTTGTTTCTTTGCCTTGGTGCGGTTGTGAAAAAAGGAAGCTCTCCCCGAAACGTGCCCCAAAACGAAGTCACCTCGGATTCCGTGCGATCGTCAAGATGTGACTGTCGTCGACTGTGACTGTGTTATTTGAGATCGTTCTCAAATAAATTATTTTCGAATAACGCTGCGTCGTGTGGTAGGTACGATATATTGTTCGAATATGAACACTTCCTCAATTGTATGTCCGTGTCCTGTCCATAGGTAAACATGTTATTTGTGAGTGTGAAAAATGCATGCGTTTCGGCCCTCTTCAGTTGCAATTTATTTTTCACAGCAAAACGCTTTGTCGTTTCACATGCGGCGAATCCCGCTGCGCCGTCAAAACTTATCATAAGAAAAAAAAAATAACTGGAACTATACATTCCAGTCGCATTCGTTCTGTCGCGCGCATACCCAACAAAAATAGTTAACATTTTTTTGTTGCTTTTTTGTTTTTTCAAATGTGGTACAATGCTTTCTCAATGTCCTCGGCAAAATACATGTACCATGAGACACAAAATATAGCGGGAAAAGGCGATAATTTAGCCGCCAGCAGCGTTTGAAAATGCGCCTACGCAAGCTGCGCCTATTGAAATCACAGTCCACTCGGTTAGGGTTAGGAGGGACACCGGTGAGAGTCTAGCCTCAAACTCAGTGACTGGGCTCGAAAACGGTTGGTTGCCCCTGGGGTCGAGTGTTTTTTGGAAAGGTGTATAGGAAGTATTCACTGGCGGCCGTAGCTGTGTGCGCGACTGCTGAGCGCGTGCTGATGGCTAGCTTCCAGGGTTCTTTTGCAACGTGCTTTCCACACCGTCAAAATGGCCGGTTTTAGCAGCCTAATAATAAGGGCTCGTTCTGAGCATGCGCTCTAGACAGCACCCACAAATATGGCGCCCAGTGAATACTCCTTATACTCCGTTTCACCTTATGTTGTACCGCAGCGAAGGTTAGAAGCGCGAGCTCATGGCGTTGGCAGCAGCCCTTAGTGCACGAGAGCTTGTGCCACCGACACGTGCCCTAAAGCAAGGAGCTCGCGCTTGTAGCCTTTCCTGCGGTGCATCATAAGGTGATATAGAGTATAGCATCCGCTGAGGGCCCTGTACATGTAGGTTGCCAGTTCCTCTCGATGTCTGAGGCTGACCGCAAGAGTCAGCCACTCGCAGGTGTAATGGTATGGTTGTTCCGGGTTATGAGGGCAGTCCCACTGAAGGTGCTCCTGGTCGAAAGGGGTAAGGCGGTGGGAGAGAAGAGGGAGAGGGGCATCTGAGGTGCGGCAGAGTAAGTGGAGTCAGCCGCAGGTAGGCTGAGGATGGGGAGGAGGGAAAACACAGCAGGAGGCAAGCAGGTCGTCTAGGGTAGAGAGAGGAGGGGGTTGGGTTTGAGCCGCAGGCGTCAGCAGGGGCCCGGAGGAGCGTTTCGCGGGAAAGCTGATGAGCGTGTTCGTTCTCGGCAACGCCAGTGTCACCAAATATCCAATGTAGGTGAATAGGCCCTCTAACATTGCATGTGCAGAGGAGAATGCGACGCCCTGAGCGAGGTGAAAGCATGCCGACGTCGAGTCCGTGTAGATGTCAGCGGTGCAGCCGGGGGAAGAGTTTTGAGCGGCAGCTAGTGCGAGAAGTTCGGTTCGACGGGGGAAGCGCGGTGCTGTGTAATAAAATGGTTCCTGCCGTGTAAAGTGGTTGGATGGATGAATGAATGCTAATGGTTGTACCCTTTATAACGGTCGGTAGCTTGCGCCCCCTAGCGTAGACACCAAACGTATGATTCATCCCCTCGCCCTTCTAAACCAATTTGTTCCCCCTCTACACTTCTCAAAATATCACTAGGCAGTGTGGTATATCGCCAGGATGACCTTTGGGGGATCGGGCAGAAAAAAAACTAAAAACATCGCTCCCACCCCTTCCCCCGACTTCCTTCCCCCGGCGAGGGAATCGCCAATTTTCGTCTTGTCAAACCTAGTCAGCAACAGTTGAACACCGGACCCAATGGGAGACAGAATTGAGACTTGAGGTCGGAGCCACGCGGGTGGGAACTCGAGTGCACCAAGGTTGCCTTGAAAGGCTGCGTCGGTGAAAACATGATAGTTTTCGGGTTCTTGAGCAATTTTCTTGGTGTAGTTTGCAGCGCGAAGGAGACGGCGGGTGGGATTGCGTTCCCACGGTGACGTGTTGAAGGATTCTGTTGTCTTGGGGAACTGGGTGAGGCCGTGGAGGACGAGGTGGCCCGCAACGGTTAGCGAGAGGCGTTGATGTTGATGAACGCGATGAGTATGTCAGTGATGTCGGAGACTGTGAGTAGAACGCCGAGTTGGACCAGTCGGACGGTACTAGTGGCGATGGGGAGATCCAGGGCGATCTTCGCCTTACGAAGTGTGTGTGAGGGATACATATGGGGCTTGATAGCAAATGCTAGATATTACGAGGGCGTCGCGAAGTCTAAGGAGGTCTTGTTCTTTGAGACCCCTAGTACGTGTTGCGAAGCGGCGCATCATGTTGAGGATGGGTGCAGCCTGGCGGAAAATGTGCTGTACGGCGACTGCGCCTCCCCCGTCGGGTTGTAAAGGCCCAGGACGACCTTCGAGGGTCTTCTGAGGGCGAATGTGTGAGCGAGATGCTGGAGGGTGCCAGTGGCGGGAGTGGATGAGGGACAGGGAAGTTTTTTCGAGAGGCGAGACCAATAGTGTGGGCTGCTTGTTCGACAGCTTTGAGGGCAGCGTGAAAAAAGTCTTTTGTCCAGAGGCCCTAAGCTGGACACTTGGCGAAAACGTCGGCGAGAAATCTGGCGGCCGCAGATGGCCAACGACACACTTGACCTTGGCGTCGGCCAATCATAGCCGCCGGTTTTCTCGCCGACTTTTTCGCCAAGCGTCCAGATTAGGGGCCCGGGCTGCCATTGATTAAAGCAGATAGTGACATCACAGCATAAATGAGTACCGGTTGTCAGGAAGGGTTCGAAGGGCACGGTGGATACTGCGCATGGCGAGACTCAATGATGTTGGGGACAGGACACCCCCTAAGGGATGCCTCTCTGTGGGTGAAAAACTGCATAGAGCTAATGTTGGCCGATTTGTGGGGTAAGGGTTTAAGCGATGCAGTTCTTATAAGATTTTGTTTTCGGACGAAGAAGTGATACTTTTGGCAATTGAAACGTGTGCGTCTTGAGAGGGTAACGTACCGTGATATTTCAAAAGATTCCCCACCCAACAAAGATAACCCACCCTATATTTAACATGATCTGCTACTTTTGTTTTTTCAAGAACACCGAGAAATAGTTTGCTTCTAGTAATTGCAGTGCCCTGCCATTGGTGACTTTGGCCGACAGTTAGTTAGCTACGGCAAAAGATAAGAAAACGTTGCTGACTTGCGCGATTGCCCCCTCCATGTGAAAATAACTTTGGCAGGTGGACAGAATACAGAAATGTCATTTTTTATTTTATTTTCCTCCATCGTTGTTTTGTGGGACGCGTCAAGATGCACTCGCGGCGATGCTGACTCAGGTTATAGGCGGCGCTGAAAAGTTAGGCGCATTATTCGTGCGTTGCACGAAGTAGTTATTACAAGATTTTGTTCTCGAAAGAAGACTCGGTGTTCTTTTGGCTTTGACTGATTGAGAGATATTTATTTGATTGAGGAGAGCCGCGGCGCCGCAGAAATGCACGTTGCCTTCTACCAACGTTACTAGAACAACTCAGTTGGGAAACTGCCCTAGAGCCTACTCTGAAAAGTGGCACCGACCCTTACTCGAGAACCCAATTAATGGCGACCGCAACGCCGCCATTTCTCTCGCAGCGGCCAGACGGGAAACCGCACGTCTACTTGCATTGTTTCGAGAGTATCGCATTCGATAGCGTCCGCTATGACTGTTTTCAATTTGGCTTTAAGCGGCCATTTTGGCGCCGAAACATATAAGGTGGAAGTGGTTTCAGGGATGGCGGACGCGCCGCGAATTACTACCGAAGTAAGGACGCGCCCAGGTTGGGACGCTCTACCTGAAATCATCGGTGGGACATGGTTCTATAAAAACATTATTAATTGTGCCGTAAAACTTTGTAAAATAAGGATAAACAGCACGCGCCTGTTATTTTGTAGTGATCTTCCATAAACGTTCCTACAAAACGAGTTTTTTCCCGTTTTTTCTTACGTACAAAACATGCTTTTTAAAAGCTTATGGTGACCACAGTAAAGAAAGATTGAGCCGCCGTCTTGAAACCTCGAGCCTGGCAGTTCCGGTATTCTGGGAACATTCAGCGACTGTAGCAACAGCCATATAAAACAACTTTAGTGTTTCAACTCGTCGCTAAAGGGTGGGGCTGTAATCGTATTTAGCTTGATTTCGGTGGACGCCAGCGGGCCAGGCTTCAAAGGTGGGTTTCCCAACTGAGTGTTCTTACCGTGAAGCCCTGAGGGCCCTCTATTATGTGGATGATGATGATGGTGTGTGGGAAGGATGATGACGATGATGGCGTTTGAAAACTTGTACGCCTTGGTCAAATAACGGTAAGCTAATCTAAAATTCACCCACATATATACCTTAATTCGCCACATATACAGGGAGTAAATAAATAATAACCCGCGAGAAGACGAACTTTTTTTTTGACTACGGTTAGTGGGTTGAGCACGAGATAACAATGTATTTTGGGGAGAGAAAGGAGGGGGAGGGGGAAGGCGCAGCCATGGTATTCGAGGGTGTATTGGCTGAGCAGGCGCTTCTCACCCAGTTCTATCAAGTGCTTCAGTAAACCGGTGTCGTCGCAGTCGTCCGTCGTCAGTTTCCGGTACGTTGCCAGGTACAGGGGCGAGTCTCCGCTTCGGGACCTGGCTTTAACGTCGGCACCTTAAAAAACAAACAAAAAAAAAAAAAAACAAAAAAAAAAAAAAACGCAGTTTTTTTTCAGGATAGGAGCATTTGCTTAATTTTTACAGTCACTGATTCTGAATTAGTAACCCAAATTACATGTCCCAACAACTTTGTAATGCGTTAGCATCAGAATTAACGCTCATCTTGACAGAAACCCGGCGGTGTCTTTCGTTTGTCAGCGCCGGGGAGAGAGGGAAGAGGAGGACGAGAGGGTAACGCGTGCGATGCTATCATTGGTCCGAAGAGCTGACGTCGGCACGCGTCAACCTCTCCCTCTCTCCCCGGCGCTGACAAACTGACGGACACCACCGGGTTCTCGTCAAAACGAGCCCATTCGTTTTCGGCGGTCACGCTCACAGCCGGCGTGGAGCCAGAGAGGAGGACGCGCCGCGGCGCGGTGGAATGCGGGCGTGCTCAGTTGCCGCTCGGCCGTCGCCGGTTGTTGTTCTTAGCTCTGGGTTTCCGTAGTAGCGGTGTATGGGCTGTGATGTGTGAGTATTGTTAAAACGATGGATGCTGTTCCCTCTCCGAGTGTTATGGATGCGGTTCCTTCCGCCAGTGGCCGACCGTATCCAAGGGCGTCGACGTACTCTGACAGGCAGAGTACAGAAAGAGCGTGAAAGAAATCACAGGAAGATCCATTGGTGGATTCTTAGGGAATTCATTAGCATGACCCTTGGGAAACGCCACACACGTCCCGCTTTAAGAAACTCTGACACTGACCCCGTAACGAGGCCAAATGAGGCTAAAAAAAATAGAGGAAGCAAAAGAAAAAGCCACAACAAAAAAGTGAAGTGGTCAGCGTTAGCGATTCCCAGAGGGGCACGTGTGTGAAGTTTCGCAAGAATCATGCTAACGGATTCCCCAAGAATCCACCGACGGACATTCTTGTATTTAATTGCGAAGTTATTGCATTTTCATATTTGTTCCGGGAGGCTCTTGTGGCAAACGATAATGTTGATAAACATGCAAGCTGGTTTAGGTTACACATCGTTCGAACCGGAAGCGACGGAAATGAAGGTACGAAAGAGGCGTCTTGTTTGTCCTGTCCCTTCTGTCTTTTCCGGTTTCGACTACATCTACTGGCAGCACAGAAAACACAACGTCAATGTTTTCATATGGGTGCAGCTTGTTCCCAAAGGGTTACAGCAAGTTTGATGGTGTCAAATGGTGGGGGAGCTCACGCCAGCAAAACAAAAAGACACGCACTGTTTCTTTAGACTCCCTGCTCGACCTGCTAGACATGTGACGTCACCCCACCGGGGGCGCGGGAAAGTTGGAATTCTGGGCGTAACCGACGCGAGTCTCAGCCAGACACTGCGCAACCTGTGCCCTTGCCTCGGGCAGGCGTCATAGAACCTCCAACGGCCTTGTTCTGAGCATGAACTCTTGGATGTGGGCTAGTTGGTACATATTAATTAAAAAGATTAAAAAAAGCGCGACCGAAACGAGGAGAGAAAGACGCGAAGGCAACAGGACAGATAACTCTGGACCGATTTTTATTCAAGGTCGTCGTCAGATATATACACACTCTTCTGCCCGACCCGCCATCACAACCAATCACCACTTCCACGTACAGCCATCCAGAAGGGTCACTTCTTTTTATTAAGTGAATACATTTGATGGTGCGCTAACACAATTGTCATGGCTTTTTTTTTTATCAAAAAACGACTCAATAATCTGTCTCGGTTTTATTTTTTGCTTTCTTTAAAAACTTCGTCGATTCCAAGCAAGGTTTACAGCCACGTCGCCTATAATGGTCAGCAAAATGCCCCCCCCCCCCCCCCCCCCCCCCGGTCCGCATAGTCGCGCACATGGAAATTATGTTCTCGTGTTAAGATAAAATCGGGGAAGAAATTTTTTCGGCGCTTTTATCAGAAAAGATGGATGACAATTGTGCTAGCTAGGGCACCATCTAATTATTTATTTAAAAAAAAAGTGTGAGTTTCTGGATGGCTGTTTGTGGGATTGTCATCGGTTGTGATGCGGGTCGGGCAGAACAGAGCGTATATGTGTGATGATGACTTCAAATAAAAATCAGTTGAGAGTTACCGCCTGTCCTGTTGTCTTCGTGTCTTCTACAACGTGTCTAGAACATAGCCGCCAATGGCAAACCGACAACGCTGGAAGCTTGGACACACCCAAGAGGCGAAGAAGCACACCGAAAGGCGATTCAGGATTCCCTGGTTGAGCTCATCGGAAAGTTCAGCCCCCCCCCCCCCCCATCCCCTCGTCTCAGGGCATGAAGTGAAGACGTATTTGTTATGATCCCTGGTAATTATTTTTTTCATAAGCGTTCCACCGGACTTGAACCCATAAACGAGAATATTCATTTTTATTAAAAAAAAGTAATGTCTGCAATTGATCAATGTTTGTCCTCGTTTTGTTCGCGCTTTTTTAACAGTGTAATTAACTTGTTATGAGGTGTTTCTCTGGCAGCGTTAGAGCACCCGGGGAAAAGCGAGTGAAACACCGGACCCCAACGAAATTGAGACCGCATATGTGCTCGAATTCCAAGTAAAATATATCGGTGTTTACCCGGCATAAGGCCCGCTGACCCGACTCTTCGCGCACTAAAAAAACAAAAAAAAAAAAAAAAAAGCGCCGACAATAAACGGCGAAACGAATTGGCGGGACACGACAAGCCGAATCCCTCCCGAAAGCATTCGTCAGAAGATACGAGCTCGATCCACTTGGGCCTTTGTGCTGAGCAGGTGCTGCGTTGTTCACGCAGGTCGGATTGGCTGGGTTAGGATTGGCTAGGCTAGAATTGCCTAGGATTGGCAGGAGAACGCGAGCCGTGTCCGTACGCTGACGCAATGTTCGGCTGCAGCAGCCGAGCGCTGCGTCATCGGTGTTGTTATCATCCCCATGGGTGTAGTTTTAAAGTTAACCGCTGGAGGCGCAGCGGCTGAATCTTCTAAGCTGGCAGTGCAGTGGAAGCTAAGTCTCCGTTGGGCCAGTCGAACGCCTACCTTTCGCCATGCGACCACGCTCCCATTCCCCCGCGCAGGGGGCGGCCTCAATTGATAGAGGCGACTGATTGGTTTGGCGAGTGCGTGACCTTAGCGTTGTATACACTCCGTGCGACGCGACTGGCGCGCCGCCGCGCGGCCGGTACCGAAGGTAGGCAGCGAGAACCCCAGAGAAAACGAAACCGAAACCACGCCGCGTACGTTGGTACGCATTGAAGTCGGAGTGATGCGGTTGCGCTGGGTTTACAGCATGAAGGGCTGCCTGTGCTGCGTCATTAAGTGCTTCAATAGTTATGCGTCGTATGTCGTGGAGACAAAGTTTCACAGTTTTTCACCTCGCCGATGTTTCGTGGGAAAGCGACAACGATGGAGCCGTGCCGTACGACGCGAGAAATTTGGTCTCCCGATCATGTCTGCCACTGTGTCGGCAGGGCTAACATATTGTACACTGCCGCTTTGCGCTCTGCGTTTGTTTTCGTACCAGTAACGCCTACATGTGTCAGCGCCGATGGGACGAACTGAAATGCCATCCGACACTCGTGGGTATGCAGTGCCAGTTTCGTTGGAGGAGTGCCCTCCAAAGAAGTTTCGTCCCTATCGTCCGTGTCGATGATATTTCGGGACAAGTATGGCACGCAATCTGTACTTCATGAAGAAAGATTCGAACGGTAAAAAAAGTGACAAATGTAAATCTAAAGGAAACAACAATGAAACTCGGAATCACTGGAGAATCGACGTTTGAGTATGGAAGTTTATGTGGTGTGCTTTCTTTCTTGATCAGCCTCCTTTTGGATGTGGAAACGCTGACACATCGAGTTCTGTAGACAACAATTTTTTTTCTCGGCTTTAGAGCCACCTATTGCAAAGTGGTTCGAACTGGAATTACCATCCACTGGTCCCTTCCTACCTGTAAAGTGTGCACCTCTCACGATGAGTGGTATTATCTGACAGCCTTTGACGGTCAAAGACAGTTCCCATTTAGTTACGCCGCCCAAACTAAATTTCCACCTGGTTTCGCTATGCCAACTCTTTTTGTTATAATAAGTGTTGTGCCAAGTGACGGTCATGTCAAAGTACCTGTGCGCCCAAAATCAGCACCTCGCACAACAGGTTATTACCCAACAGCAGACCGCAAAAGCCCTTGGCGGCAAAACCGTGTTTTGGCCGACAACTTTGTTTTCTCGGCTTTGGAACCACCTTTCGTAAAGCTGTTTCAATTGGAAGTACAGTCCACCCTAGACCCTTCCTACCTCTAAAGTCTCCACCTCCCCCGACCAGTGGTATTCTCTTGACAGCCTTTTCATGGTCAAAACCGGTTCCCATTGAGTTACGCCGCCCAAACAATTTTCACCTGGTTTCCCTATGCCACCTTTTTTTTTGTATAATAAGTGCTGTGTCATGTTACTGTCCAGACCAAGCACCTGTGTGCCCAAATCTGCGCTTTACACAGCCCGCTATAACACAACATTTTGGGTCGAATATTGGATATCCCGTACAGCTTTATTTTTTTATTCGTTAGAAACATAACTGTCACACCTGCTGTCTTAAAGAAACTTGGCACTCTTCGTGCACAAACTTAGTGAACATCTCACTCGCCTCCAAATATCATCGTTCCAGCAGTCCTAGGTTTACAGCGACGAGCGAAATAAAGTTCCCACCCAGAGCAATCAAGGTGGCGGCCGTCTTGTTTTTCGGAATTCGGCCGCAACTAGAGAAATTACCCCTAATAACGACTCAAAATCAATATATAAGAAGTGGAGAACAGCTAGATGCCCTTCTTAGGTCTACCCCAGTACTCATGCAACATCACCCTCAACTTATCGGCTCAAAAAGCAAAAGTTCCGTCCGTGCGCGCTTCCGCCGCCACAGCTTGGCATGCGAAAAGGCGCCGCAGGCTGCTGAACGCGCCTCACAGTCGAACGCCAGCTCCTCCGCTAGCGGCGCTGCGCGCGTTTTTCAAAGCGCCCCCTATAGTTCCCGCACGGAGTGTATACGCGTAACCCTGTACAACATTGTGAGTCACACACGCTGTCACGAAAGCGAGGTGGTGGTCGACACTCACCGTTTTGGAGCATCCTTCTCACCACCGCTTCCTTCTTGCTCAGACAGGCGGCCTAGTGCAGTGAGGTTAAAAGAGTTGCAACGTGATTACGCAATCACTAAATGCGACAGCGTTCCTTTTGGCAGTTCATATTAGAAAGCTCTGCTCTTACACGAGACGGGCGCGCGAAGGGTCGGTGAGAGGATAAATCGACATTTCAGGAAATATGCGGCGCCCCCACCGCGCGTGCTTCGCGCATTGTGACATTCCAATTTAGGGCAGGTGAGATTATCCAGGAATCGAAGACGAAGTTGACGTTGGTTTAAAGGAAAGCTTAGCAAAAGATGTGATCTCCCTTTCTGTTCACTTTATTTTTGTGCGTTTTGCGCTCCTAATAGACAGAAAAAAAAAAAAATATTCATGGCTCTTTTTGGATATACGAAGCGTTCGAGTCGGCACGAGCAAGGTATCGTAAAATTTTTAAAAAAAATAAAAAAATAAATAAAAAAAAACTTTTTGAATGCGACTTTTGAACACACACACAAACAAATACAAAGATTTCTTTCGGTCCACCTTCTGCATGGGCGCGAGCAATATAGCGAAACCCGGCGAGTGGCGACCTTCATCGCGTGAAAATCATTGGGAATTAATTGTCCGAATAACTTTTTGGAAGCACTAAGGCTTCGCAAATGTAGGCTAGCCCCTGAAGAAAAATTGTGGTCATGTTTTGCTTCGTTTTTTTAGCGTTTACGAATTTTATGAAGGCCCCTCGTACTTGAACAGCAGCAGCAGGACCGCTCCCTCACCATAAAAATGCTCAGCCCCAGACCATCGATGTTGGAGTTGACGTCAAGGTGGTTTTTCTCGACCAGCTTCAGGCACTCCTCATGCTCCCGAATGTCTGGACTCTGGAGCAGAAGAGATTAAGATGGAGTCAGGATTTCGCCTTGATTTCGCGCACACCGGTTACACCCCGTTCATTACTATGCCGGGTGTAACAACGAAAGTTTCCGAAAATCCCCCAAAAATAAGATACAAAAAAAAAAAAAGAACCTTCGAAAAACAATTGCGGACATCAAAAACTGCAAAATAAAAAACACATTTTTTTATAGTCTTCTGTATGGCTGGAAATTGGCAGACCGCATCAATAACCCTGGTTTAACCGCTAGCCAAAATACCCGCTTTTTTGTTTACGTGGAGTTATTGAGTTTTTATTTGACGCCGGCCGCGTAAGTTCCAGGAGGCGGCTCTCCACTGGCAACATTGAGAAATGTCTACTTTTCTACATTCAACGAGATGGAGCCCATCACAGCATATCAATAGAAAAGGGAGTAAAGGAAACTGAGAGGAAAATGTGGGAAGAGAAAATGCAGGGGAAATCAGCTTTAACAATATACAGGGCACATAAACAAGAAATAAAGAAGGAACAGCTGTATGATAATTCAGTGGGGAGCTCTTTGCTGTTCGAAGCTAGAACGGGCGTGCTAAGAACGAAAACATATAGGGCTACATTCCAGGAAATAGACAATCTGTGCGACGTATGCAACCGCGAGAGGGAAACTATAGAACACTAAATTTAAGGTCTACTTGGCTTCGGGTATTTCACGGGGCACGGGTATTTCAAAAACTCATTTTTGAAATACCCGGGAATGCCAGAGTAATCTGGTCTGTACAGCTGAGTTATGCGGGAAAGGGGGGGGGGGGGGGGGGGGCATAGCGTATTCGGCTAATTGTCAGGGTCAGTCAAATCATTAACTAAACTTTTATCAATCCCTTTTGAATTTGTCAAGATAAACATAGCGTTTGAAATAGAAACTTGCTGATCGTCATGGAAAACCACTAGATCAGTCAATTGTAGAAATATTTTTTTTATTTATAGAATTGATTGATATTGTGGTTTTCAATGACGCGCAGATTGTCTTTATTTGCAACCGTGTTTTTTTTTTGCTAATCAAATAATTTAAAAAATCGATTAATTACCTGGCGTATCGTAACGATTAGCTCCCGATACCACATCCCCCTGGCCGTTTAACGCTCACACCGTAGTAGTTTTATTTTAATATAAATCTCTTCTAAATAAAATAAAGCGCCCTGTATGCAATCTGGAGACGTGAGCCCTGGCCACGATATGTTTAATTCTAACAGGTGCGAAGCGTGGCGAGACTCCAACATTCTATAATCCCAGCCAGTGAAATTCTGGCACGGATTCATAAGAACGGTAAATCAGGAAACAGAAGCGCCACCATTGCCGATCTTGAAAGGGGCCATAAAACAATTTTTTCTCCTTTCACTAAATACTATTTAGAATCACCCTCTAACGTGGATAACCGAATAAACTTGTCGTACTTCTTCTTTCATTGGCCATCGCCAAAATAATTCGAGAAATATGAGCATCCTTCATCCCCTGAACACGGAGCCAGAACAAGCCGCCACGTGGCCTGGTGGCTATCCTATGACGCCAACGTTAATCATAGCCACGCGCTGCGGTCGGCAAAGCAGAAAACGGGTGCTGAGCTCGAGCCATTGTTAGAGTTCGGTTATTCTCATCACCGCAGTGGTTGGACACGAGCCACTATCCGAGTGTCCGCCGAGGCTTTAACCATTACGAGCTGAAGTTGACTGCTCCCGCAGTTCTCGTGTTCAATCCATGAGCCACACTCGACTGTCGTCAGGCGGCTGGTTTGGATTCCACAATCACTTCATGAAGCTTCGCGAAGGCAAGACTGAAAGAAATAGTCCCCGTTTATCCTCGCAATTCCACCGCGACAAAGAAGCTCTTGAATCAGGAGCTTCTTTTCTCCTGATTCAGGTTATACCTGTGCCAGACTAGGACCAGTATGCCTCCGCAAAATCACGAACATTCCAACCCGACATCGTTTCAAGACCTCTTTTATATTTGATCCAGCGCCTGCTCTTCCAGCCTACACGAGTCATTGTGCGAAAGGCGACTGCAATGGGAGGCGTAAGCCGCGTCCAGGGGGCGAGGCGTGCTCAGCGGCAGCTTGTCAAAACCGCACAGCCGTTCTGTTCACCCCTAAGACGACAGTGTGGTGGAAGCTACACGCTCGCTGAACCAGTCATAGGTCCTTCTCTCGCCACTTGATCTCGCTCCCGGCAATATAAACAGGCGCAGAGCGTGGGGTCAGGTGATGAAGGGGAGGCTGCTGATTGGTCCGGCAAACCAAGACGGGTCCTCTCTCTCCTGCTGGCTGATGAGCAGTGGCATTGCGCCGAAGGGCATCCCTATCTACCATTTAGTTCCAGCTCCACTGTTTCAGCTCATAAAAGCCCGTTCACACACTTGCAACCGAGTAGGTCCGACTGAGACAAGACCGGTTTTTAGGTCTCTCGTGACGGCGTAGGATAGGATGCACTACTGCGGAGCAGGGCCTAAGCCGTCGTGAGAGGCCTAGAAACCGGTCTTTTCTCAGCCGGTCCTACTCGGTTGCAAGTGTGTGAACGGGCCTTAAGCCTTCTAGAATACAGTTCAAAATAGGAATAAAGAAAAACACCCCGGGAAGTAAAGAATTTATATTCATTGGAGATAACGTTATCTATCGCGGCGGACGGCAGGTAGAGGATGTGAGGTGATAATTACTTAAAATCCACTAACCTTCGCGGTTAAAAAGGAAAATCAACACTTACGCAGGCGAGTGCGAATGCCTCGTTTTCCTTCGTAAGCTGCTCCGATTTTTGCTTTTTGCGCTTGTTTGCTGAAGAGAAATGTATACGCAGACGCCATGAACACAATGTAAGTTCACGCGATGATATCCCATGTTCCTAGATATCAGAATCGTGTCAATAACTTTTTTTCTTTTTTTCAGAAAGAGAGGCATAACCATCCTGTGCATGTTTTTAATTTACCTCCCGAACTCATCGCTATGCTTTTTGGTCGGATCAATTTTTTTTTTATTTGCGTTATGACCTTGTTTTTTTTTTTTTATTTCGCCCTAGGACCAAGTTAATGGCTATGGCGGCCACTAGAAACAAGTCGAAATGGGATAATTAGTTGGCTAATTACTACAGCGTTTACATTCATTTTAACACTTTTGCATTTTGGGGGCGTCATCTAGCTGGAGAATCGACGTGCCGTTAAATATTTATCTGGAAAATTTGATCTTTTGCAAACGTGGCAAAGGCAGTGGTAACAAGGAATGTGATGCACTGGACGTCGCGAATCACGCGAATGGTTGCTGGGTGCCATCTATTACGATGACAATGTCAATGCGACTTCCGCAAAGCCTGAGAGGCAGTAGACGGAGCGCGCGGAAAACAGAACAATGAAAACGCGGCAGCGTGATCTAAAGCCCCTTCATGTTTCAAAAGTGGAGCAAGGTGCGTCGATGCACCAGGCACGTGCAACGTGCAGCCCTTGGGAAGATATAGAGCCACTAAATGAGCTGCGCTTAGAGTATCGGCACCCCGTTGCTCGACATTGTTGTGGGCGCCGCCATTTTAGGACTTGTGCAGTGCAGACGCAACTGCCGATCGTCATGAATCCAAAGGGCGACTTCCTCAGCATTAGATTCGGTGTTAGGAAGCTGCATTGCTCTGTCGCGAATTGTTGAAACATTCGTGGAGGACCGAAAAGCGTTTCCTGTGATTTCAGATAAAGTTTCAGATAACTGGCAACTATGATTTTAAGCCACAATATGGCCAAGTGTCGTTACTCTGAAGCGTAGCTTATGGCGAATTCCACAGGGCGTTTTGGAGCGCGCCGGGATCATTTGACCAGATCCGGAATGGAGCACGCGATCCGAACGGGGTCGCGCCGCCTACGGATCCTCAGTGGAACATGACCACTGCTCCGGGATCGGCGGATGCCTTCCCGTCATTCGACTGCCCGGGAATCCCCTTTCCGCGGCCGCCGCGGTCGTTTCGAAGACGTTTTCGCAATCGCGCCGCTAAAGGCAGGTTCAGACACTTGCGTTTGAGTGCGTTTGACTGCGTTGCGTGGAGAACAGAAAGCGAGTCACCGAAACATCTGTGCTTCGTATGAAGCGTGAAATCCAATTCAAGGAATCATCTTGGCACGAGATATAAGCAGCTGGGATGTTTTGGTTTCTCGCAGCCGCAACGCAGTCAAACGCAGTCAAACGCAACTGTCTGAACCAGGCTTAACACGTGTTCGACGCACGAGCGGCAGGAATGGCTCAGGAGCTTCTAGCAAAGATTGCCGGAATGCCCGTAGCGCGGCCAAAACCTTCTCTTCTCCTTCCTGGAAAACGAACCGGCTGTCGAGCCGAGGGGTAAGCAAGCGGCTAGATCGAGATAGACCTGTGCGCCGGTCAGAAATCGCCGGCGGCGGCGCGCCGGTGTTTGTACCTCCGGCGGCGGCGTGTTGACGGCGCGGGGATCAACGGACCGGCGGCGGCGTGGCGCGGAAGAGGGAGGGGAAGGCGGGGGGGGGGGGGGGGGGGGGGGGTGTAAATTAGACAGTGAGGGGGAGAGAAAGGAGTCGCTTCAATTTGGAAAACAAGATGCAAATACCATAAAAAGGAACACACTTTTTTATTTTACTTTTTTCTGGAGAGGTAGCCTTCGCTGTGAAGAGTGCGTCCGTTAGAAGAATCAGGTACTTCAGCGTCTTGTTTATTCTCGTTTGTAAGAGAATATGTCGCAGGCTGGCAGCCGCGGCCCAAGATCCTCCGCAAGACGAGGACCGACGGCAACAGGCATTTTATCACCGCGTTCCGCCTCACCACGCGCTTGTCGCACGCCCCGTACCCAACAAATCGACCGAGCACGTCCTCCGATTTATAGAACTCGTACTCATTCGGTACGCCGCAAGCCGTCATCACCGACAACGACAGGGTCTTAACCTCTCGTTCGGCTTCGCGGTACTTCGCCGACAGGCACATTCAGAGCATCCCTAACAGTACTTTACGCTCCCGAAGCTAACGGCTTTGTCGAACGCGCCAACGGAAAAATCCTTCCATGTCTGCGCGAAAGAAAGTCAACGGCGACATCGACCATTGGAGCGATTATCTCCAGGCAACCAGCTTTCGAGTAAACCAGCAGCCGTACGCCAGACTCCAGAAATCACCGTTTGAACTCCTGTTCAACTTTGTCCCACGTCGACCAATGGAGTTTTCCCCGCTTCCCGACGAGGTCGGTGACGTCCGCGCGGACTGCGACGCTGCAAACGCGAACCACGCTTACCTTCACGGCATGAAGCGTTTCTACGATGCAAAATATCGACCAGCTCCATACAGCGTCAGGGACAGGGTATGGTACACGAACGGCCTTCCTACCTCGAAACTTGGCCTTTAAGTCATCACCAACGTGAACAATCAAACCTACACCATTTCCAGGTTTACCCCGCAAGGCACACCGGATTGCCGCCAAGCTGCCGCACGATAGCTCTTTTTTTTTTTTTTTTTCACGAACAACCTGCAGCGATTGACGTCGATTTCAACCTCGCCTTGCACCGCAGCAGATCCTCCGATTACAAGCGCATCACGCCGACGCCACCCTCCACGATGGCTAGACGCATAACAGAGGATCATGACAACATTAACAAAATGTGCGAGGGCGCAAGGATTTTGAGCTCGGGAGTGTAAGCAAACACGCTGGCGTAAAAGACCCGTAAGGAGAGCCTCCCCTACTCGACCGGATGGGAGCTCGACTTCGACCCCCGATGCTGGATCCCGGCGTGGAAACGAGAAAGAGGGACCCCTAGAAACACGACGTGACACGAACAAGCCAGGCGTGTGGATCAAAATAAAATACGTTTGAAAGAAGCCTGAAAACGGACGCGAATATAGCCCTCTTATCAAATTATTTCACAAAGTTTTCATTAAATCGTTTTACGGTTTACAAAACCGTTCAGTCCGTTATAGCACTTTAAAAACACAGGCGAGCCGGTGAAGAACTTCCATACTAACGGGAGACACGAAACGATAAAAATAACGCACTAGACAACAAGTCTCAAACACATCTTTTATACCCGTTTTCAAGTCAAGAACTCTAGTAAAAAGAGTCCGACTCCTTGCGAACCACTACTAATTTCCACCTTTATGAGGAGAATTAAGATATATGTAGCTGGATTCCACTATATGTATTATCAAGACGTACACGTTCCAGCGCCAAAATCATTGCTTCTTTCTTCGACAACCAAATCTCGTAAGACTTTGCGTCGCGTATACGAACATCTTTGTTTCGTGTATGTGCTCTCCCCCTCTGTAATGCCTTCGGGCCCTGATGGTACTTTAATAAATAAATAAATAAATGCTCGAAACTTCCTTTTTTCTTGAAAAAACGGATGTAGCTTATTTAACAAGGAACGCTACTCACCACCAAAAAAGAACTTTTTAAAAAAAGGGTATCACCATACACCCTTTTATCCCATATAACGCACCCCAAAACTTTAGTTTGACGCACAGCGCACAGATGGCCATACATTTAACAAGGGGCTTGATAACGGAGCGATATAACTTCTGAAATAACTAAAGTACGTATCAAAGACCACAGAAAGAAAGCACTGAGGTTTTGCAGTAGGGCCAGGAAAACCTCGATTATCTTTTTTGTAGTCAGTAACACGTACATTAGCTATGTTAATAAGTTGTGCCACACGGCTATCAAGCCTCTCGTGAAAGTTAGTACCGTCAGATCGACGTCTGAAGTGCTGGGGTGTCTTATAGAAGACAAAAGGTGTAAGAATACACCCTTTTTTTAGAGTGTATACGTCACTGAAAGCCGGACACTCAGACAGATCCAAATGATTCATGGTCACACCAACCTGCCACCCAGACGACTCCGCTTGATGACTGACCAGCCACATGCGATAACAGGCAACTCCATCAGAACCCTTACTAAAGATACACGCGTGACGAGATGTCCCTAGACTCCCTACAGCGTTCAATTCGCTTAACGAGTGTCGATGAAACGATCGTGTCGACAAAACGTGTGTCCGTGAAACGTGTGCCTATGAAAAGTTGTCTGCGATACGTAATTCCACGAAACGAGTTTCGACGAAATGAGAGGGTCCCGTACACCACTCCTGCCTGAAAAGTTACATTTGGTTTCTTATGTTTTTTTTCTGGAGCCCCTGAATACCACCAGAAAGGGGGTTGACCTTTCTAATTTGTGCTGAGCTTGGTAAACTAAATTTACACCGAACCCATTTGCCACTGATATAAAGTTATGAGAGATTCCATGGCAGTAAGGCACACACCGTTCTTCACAACCGGTTTTTCCACAGGAGCCGGATTAAACCTTCAGCACCTTGAGCACAACTCTAAAAATTACATCGTGGTGATGGCCCGCTTCCAGACAACGCATCTTTTGCAACTCAACTGCCTCACCAACCCAAAACATACGGGATTCTTTACAGGCGTTATCCATCGCAGACGCACTTACACCACTCTTAACTATTTTCAAGTGACAGCTGTCAGCTACCAACATATAGACGCTGCCAGCAGAGGCTTGGCTGATTCCTTGCCGTACCTCCAGCACAGGCCCTTTTCCGTGTGCAACAGTAGGTATATAAGTACTTAATTCGACTGCTGCGATGGCAGGGTTCTGCAGTCCAATCAACAAGGACCGCACAACCGTGTCAACGTGTACATAAGTCTCGTTTAAAAAAAAAAAAAAAAAAAATCTCGGACAACACTGAAGCAGATCACGACCCGATACGTACACCCTGTTTTTGAATAAAACGCGAACCATCAAAGTCTACGGCAGTGGACTCTAAATGAAACTCCAGAATGCTGATAAAACTATCTACATCAATCCCAGTGGCAGACTGCAACTTCACTAGATTATCATCACACCACCTCCTGACCCTTATTAACAGCTCCGACTTATCCATAAAGTAACATAAGTCCTTGATGTCTACAGTTGTCACATCGCACCTTCTCCCATGATGTGGATTCAATATTTCAATAAATTACTCAGAGTTTTTGAGTGACAATGGACTGTTGCTCCACTTCTGTCAGGCATTTCTAGATAAAAACGGACAATACCTTCTACCAAGCTCAATTTTCGTTCACAACCATTTTAACAATTACACCAGGATGGGATTGTTACAGTTGTACTGAAGGTGTAAGGAACGTAGGTTCAATCCGGCTCCTGTGGAAAAACCGGTTGTAAAGAATGTTGTGTGTGTGCCTTACTACCTTGATTGGAATCTCTCATAACTTTATATCAGTGGCAAAGAGGTTCGGTGTAAATTTAGTTTTCAAAGCTCAGCACAAATTAGAAAGGTTAACCTCCTTTTCGGGTGGTCCTCAGGGGTGCCAGAAAAAAACACATGCGCCGCCTCAGTTATCTCTCTAGCAGTCTTATCTTTGTGCCTAGCGAGAACAGTGGAAGAAGCAAATAATGGTTTGCAGCTGCAGTCATGCGTGGTTTCAATCGACTTTGCAGAAAAAGAGATGGTGTATTTGCGGTCCGCGGCGGGGCCACGGATTGGTTGAGATGTGGTGCGGTGACGCAGTGTGTATCTATATACGCTGAGGCTCTTGGATTAAATCAGTTGACTGTATCTTCCTCTGTCTAAGCCTTAAAACGCAATCATGTTTTCTCACGCACAATACCAACTCGCCCAACAATCAGCAATGGTAGGAGAGTTCTGAGGGAGACCATGCGTATTTTGACCTCTGGTAATTGAGTAAGCACACCGTCCTTGGCACCGGACAGTGACATGAGGCGTTTTTTGTGTCTGTTTTCTAAAAATTGTAAGGGCTGTGCTGGAGCTGGAGTTTCCTGTTATTGCATGTGGCTGGTCAGCCCTCAAGTGAGGTCATCAGGGTGACTGATTGGTGTGAATCATTTAGATATGTCTGAATCATGAATCATATGGGTTCTGTCTGAGTGTCCGGCTCTCGGTGACCTAGTGAAGAGTAGGTGTTTTTTTTTTTTTGGTGGTGAGGGTTTTAAAGTATGTGTAACAACGTTCGTTGTTCAAATAAACAACGAACGGTGTTTGAGACTTGTTGTTTTGTCCGTTTTTTTTATCGTTCCGTGTCTCCGTTTTTTATGTAACTTCTACATTTATTGATATATTTACAGGAGTAAAAATGAAAGGCAAAAAATCTATTCATTTTTATGCATAATATAGTAAGTAAAACTCATACAGAAGCAGGAAAAAAAAAACACCAATACCCCCCCCCCCCCCTTTCACCCCGCCCCCCCCCCCCCCCCCCCCCCCCCCCCCCAAAAAAAAAAAAAGATGGTGGCGCCGGCGGCGCGCCGGATTTATTGTGCGGCGGCGGCGGCGGCGTGCTGGCTCTGGGGACTCCGGCGGCGGCGCAGGGCGGCGGGAGCAAAACAGGCGGCGGCGGCGGCGCGGCGCGGCGGCGCACAGGTCTAGATCGAGATGCCCCGCGAGAAAGGAAGTCACGTGTGTGCGCGAGGGCTGGCCCGGCTGGCTTCCGGGTGAATCCGCCGAAATCCTCGGAGCGACTTTTCTCGTGGCGAATTCCATGGTCGTTTTGGAGCGCGCCGGGACTTGGCCGGGATCGACTTTTCTGGAGCGAGCCTATTTTACTGGGCGATCGGGATCGAGACGGACGTGTTCCACTGGTCGTTTTGGATTAGCTCCCGCTTCAGACCTTGATTTGGATCCAAGAAACGTCGCTCTGACGATTTCGGCGGATTCAACCGGAAGCCAACCGGGCCAGCCCTCGGAGCACACACGTGACTTCCTTTCTCGCGGGGCATCTCGCCGGATCTCGCCCGTCCCGCTTCAGAAGATTTCGTAATGGCCGCTCGGGAGGTGCCGCCTGTACCACCCGCCTTATGGCCCATTCACACTGGAAGCGGATCCGCGTTCGCGAAGCGGTCGCGGATGCGGTTCGCGAGCGACCCCGTTCAGATACACCAAAAGGCGGTTGGCGGTTTCTCGGCGATCCCGCATGATCTTTTGAGACTTGCGTCTGGCAACCCTGTTTTACAATCCAAAATCCACTTTAATTCAAGATCCAAAGCCAAAGTTTTGCTATTTTGGCACTCGGAATATTTTTCTCCGGGATGTTCACACGCATCACAAGTTCAGGCAGCGAAAAAAGAAGCATGGACCCGCCAAACTCGCCTGCGATTTCCTCGACTTCGCCCACAAGCAAAGCCCAGCTAGGCGCGCCTTGCTGACTCAGAACGGGATGCCCCCGACCTTTTCTTCGAAGTGGACCCTTCCCGCATGAATAACTGACCTTGTTTTCGGGATAGAGGGCCAGTTTTTCCCCTCGTTGTTGTTCGCTCTTATCATTTTCGAAGTTGTGAGCGGTGGGGTGGACCGTGGTGCGGGGGAATGTGTTCGGTGCTAGCCGGTCGTGGCTTCGTTGGTGGCGGACTCTCCTCTCGTCACTCGCTCGTCGATCGAGTCTACTGTTTGTTTGACATTAAGCTCAAATAAACGCCGTATGGATTACCTATGCACTGTCTGGTACGTACACTTTATTCCTTGAGTAAGTTCCCTTTATTTATTTTATTACTAGTAAACGTTACAGGTCGATCTAGCGCAGGTACCCTCCTCCGCGGTAGTGCGTTAGCTACGGCCTTCGTGGTGATCATGCACGGTGTCGAAAGCTTTCAATAGTTCACGCGACAAACTTAGTGGGTAAAAAAGCTGACATTTCGGTCGATTACGGGCGGGTTCCGATGTTCTACAGGCAGAGATTAACAAGACAGCGAGCTTGGGCCCGGAATTATAAACAAACCCTTACCCCAACCAAATCACCGTTGCGAAGCCCGTTAAAATTACGAGTCAATTCTCTTCGCGGCGGATTCAAGTGACGGACGTGAACATCAAGTTTCTCCGCTGATTTGTCGAAAGCTAAGACTACAGCGCTAGGACTACAGCGCCTTGGATGCCTCACCAGCAAGGAGGTTAGAAGTACTAGGAGGGGGCACGTTGCAATATTGGTGAAGCCTAGTCATAAAAAGTTTAAACGATTTTGTGCCCAGCGTGACCACAGATCTGTCTGGCGATTGGTGCGCGTGACATGTCACGTGTGAGATGGATGGTTGATTGTAGAAGGGTACCTTGCAGGCTTGCGCGCGCTCCGTCCGGTAGGTTTTATTAGATCGAAGGCTAGGCTGCGGTGTATTCTAGTACACCATAGCTAGACGAAGGCTAGCTACGGTCGCGTGATGTGGTGAGAGTAAGGAGGAAAATGCGAAAGAGGCGAGGCGTCAAGGGAGCATGGCTTGTGGAGGCTACGCGGCTGACGTCATGCCCTCTCCTACCCTTCTATTCTCCATGCTCACCAGCGACAGGTGCCATCTTGCTTTGAAAGTCACTGACGTCACGTCAGCGTCGCGTTGTGATTGGTTGCCGCTTTGCGGTTCGTGAACGCGGTTGGGAGAAATCGGTCTCGAAGCGGTTGGCAAAAACGCGCTCCAACCGCTCGATCCTAGCCGCTTTGCGGTTGAGAACGCGCGGATCCGCTTCCAGTGTGAACGCGCCATTACTGCTGCTGCTGCTTGACGACAGTTCGTCGTCAAGTTGCTCGAGCAGCTCCTCCAGCAGCAGCGGCTCGAGTAGCAGCGACGACGAGGATCGCTTGTATGTCGAGCATGAGTTCGACTGTCTTTTCGCACCCCCCCCGCCGAAGAGGCCGAAAATCGAGACCTACCTGGACACTGTTCATCAATATTCGGATGAAGAGATAAGTGGGCTACGCTGATACACATCGCTTATCGACAGGTGTCTTTGACGTCATGATTAAATTACAGCATTGTTTACGTTCAGTTTCGCAGGAACTTGAGACTCATGCGGCCGATCGCGTACGAGCTGATTGACAACTTCGGAGCCTCGCCTATGTTCCCACCTGCGACCCACGGAGGATCACCAGCGAAGACGCCCGAAGAGCATGTTCTGTTGTACTTTATGTCACCGTTAAATAAATCGACAGTAGAGCAGAGATTGTTAGTCCGAATGCTCAGTCTGGTTTTGTTGGTTCCCGTGTTTAGACGTTCGTGACCCAAGTTGAATTTAAACGCTGAGCTGTTCGAAGAACACCATCAGGTGTATCAGTGCCATTCATTTCACTTGGAATTTGCATAAAATTAGCGATCGCGCGACTAAAACATTTTACCAAGTGCACAAACATGGAGCTGCTGAACAACTTTCAGGAAGTTTAACTAGTCGCATTTTATTTTTCTTACCAGAGTGAGGCGTTTTCATTGAGATACTCTATATGGTTCTAAATTGGGTATCCCGATTTCCTGTTTTGTTTTCAGAAGCAATAGAGTAATATATTGTCAGAGAAAGAGAGAGAGGAGTGTTGAAAAGAAAGGAAGCCTGGAACACACGCACAAATATATATATATATATATATTGTGAGAGTGAATATATATATACATATATATTTGAGAGAGAGAGAGAGAGAGAGTCGGAAAAAGAAGTACAGAGAGGTTAACCTAGGTTGGAGTCCTGGTTCGCTACTCTGTTTTAGGGAGGGGGTAGTGGGGAGTTAAAAGAGGAAGGAAAGGATAGGAGGACATAGAACAATAAACATGTAAGAAAAAAAGAAATAGTGACACGAGAGCACAAACTATAGATCACATTACAAATAAAGTACGTGTGTCCTTTAGAGGCAGAAGCTCAGCCGCGTTTCCTTTAGGAAACGCAGAAAAGCTTTTGTGGCCCTCGCTGCATTCGGAGGGCTGTCCCAGGTTCCGAGCACTTTCATAACAGAAAACGGTCGGTTGTCTAGTTGCACCAACGTACTCTTGAGGTGTTCTCTTTCCGCGTCGTAGATTTTGCAGTCGCACAATAGGTGAGCAATGGTTTCATCACATTCACACGTTGGACAGTCCGATATTCTGGCTTGCCCGATGCGGTGAAGGAAGGACTGTGAATAAGCGACACCGAGCCGGAGGCGATGTATAACTGCCTCTGTCCTCCGGGGAAGATCACGTGGAAGTTGAAAGGTAAGATTTGGGTCCAACGCGTCGAGGGGAGCATAGTGGTAGGAGACATCGTGCCATAGATTTCTCCTTGCGCTGGCGGCGTGACGATTGATAAGGCATTTAATGTCATTCCGACAATACGGAATCGTAATAGTTGCATCTAGAGAATGGGCTGACTTCACACCTGCGTCTGCAGCCTCGTTTCCAGGTAAACGACAATGACCTGGTATCCACTGAAACTGGACAGTGTGTCCTAGATCCAAACACTGCATAAGAAGGGTCATTATTTCGAAAACCACTTGGTCATTTTGACCGCGTCGCAAAAATGCTGATATTGCTTGGAGGGCCGCGGCTTGGAGTCAGAAAATATTGTCCTCGAGTGGGACAATTGTGTCAAGATGATTTGAAGTGCTTGATGAATTGCCACTAGCTCTGTCATCGTAGATGAAGTTACGTGGCTTAGCTTGAATCGCACGGTTTTACAGTGACTTGGAATGACTACACAGCAAGTAGAACCATCAGAGGTACATGAGCCGTCGGTGTAGACATGTGTTCTTGAGAGATGGTTACCGTAAATATGGGACATAGTAACCTGTAAAATCACGACCATTGGCATATTTGATTTTTTCTTGATACTAGGAATATCAAGTTTGACATCTGGTTCCGGAAATCTCCATGGAGGCGTCGTGCAAACTGTGGCTTGTGTAAGATCTCCCGGCAAGTATCGCCGTACCTGGGATAGCGCCTTGGAGTAGCTCAAGTTTGGACGTGCAGATTCTATGGTGGCGAGAGTGTGATCTTCGTGCTGAGTTAAGTGTCTTAAATGAAGCCTAACCGCTCATTCACACTGGAAGCGGATCCGCGTTCGCAAAGCGGTTGCGAACGCGGTTGTATAAAGATTCAGTGCAATTGCACGCGCACTCGATGATATCCAGTGCGCGTGCAATTGTACTGGATCTTTATACAACCGCGTTCGCAACCGCTTTGCGAACGCGGATCCGCTTCCAGTGTGAATGAGCGGTTAGAGTTTCCTGCATGAGCAGGATGCTTATAGGAATGACGCGTGCTTCTGCTATAGTTCCAATTGTTGACGCACATGCTGGAAGCCCAAGGCAGGCTTGAAGAGCGCGTGCCTGAAGGCTCTGAAGTGTGCCTAAGTTTGTACGGCACATGCCGTTGATAACTGGAAGACTGTACCTAAGCAAACCAATAAATAAAGCCTGATAGAGACGTAGCAACGCCCGCACTGACGCTCCCCACGTAGTGCCCCTAATGAAGCGGGAGAGGTCAATGAAACTCACCAGCTTCCGTTTTAGGTAATTAATATGCGGGGTCCAAGTTAGTCCTTTATCAATATATACGCCAAGAAATATGTGACTTTTGACGTATGAAATTGTGTGCTTAAAAATCCGAAGTGGATAACGGTCCATGTTCCTTCGAGTGAATGCAATGGCAGCAGATTTGGCAGCGGAGATTTCAAGGCCACGGACGCAAAGGTATCTGTGAACTCTCTTTAAAGCTAATTGTACTCTGGCTTTAGCTTGTACGCGAGTGGAGCCAGAAGCCCATATACAGATATCGTCTGCGTATAAGGATACATTTACATTTGGTGGCAACGACTGCACGAGCCTGATAAGCGTGATATTAAATAGGGTTGGACTTAACACGCCTCCCTGGGTTACATCCCGAGAGATGAAATGGTTTGACGTGTCTCCATCTTGCGTGGTCATATAAATGATGCGATCTGAGAGATAACTTTTGATCCACTTGTAGAGACGGCCTCCGATGCCAACCTCCTGTAGCGCTTGAAAGATGGCATTATGAGTGACACGGTCAAACGCTCCTTTGATGTTGAGAAATGCCGCTATTGTGATCCTCCCTTGAGATCTTTCCTCTTCGACGTAGGTGACGAGATCAAGGACAGGATCCACGGAGCTTCTTCCTCGACGAAAACCATGCATATTTTTTGAATAAGCTCTTCGTTTTTCCAGATACCATTCTAAACGACGATTAATCATATTTTCCATCAACTTGCCAACACAACTTGCCAGAGCAACAGGACGGTATGATGATAGAAGTAAGGGCGACTTGCCAGGCTTCAGTAATGGAACAATTCTTGCCCGTTTCCATGTGTTAGGTACTTCTCCATTTGTCCATAATTTGTTAAAATATTCCAGCAGCCAATTGCGAGCATCAGTCCCCATATGTGTTAAGAAAGCATATTTTATCTCATCTGGACCGGGACATAAGTTTGGTTTTATAAATACAAGAGCGGCATCTAGTTCGCCACGAGTGAAGACATCGTCCATGCAGCCATCAACAGCTGATGGTGCTGCAGCGGTAGGGACAGGACGACTTTTCGGCATGGAAACACTCGACGTGAGAGATGCGCAAAACTCGTTTGCAAGATCCTTTTGTGAACATGCCGCCGACAACGCAAGTGCTCGGAATGGGTGATATTGTTGAGGAGGAGACTTAAGGCCTCGAGCTATTTTCCAAATCGCGGAGAGTGGCTTGCGGGGATCAATATTTTCACAAAATTCCCTGTATTTACGTTGACCGAGCTTGTCAAAATGGCGGCTTATTTTTTTCTGCAGATTTCTTGCCGCGCGAATATCGTCTTTTTCTTTAGTTCGTCGAGCACGCCTCTCCGCCTGTCGCCGGATGGCCCGAAGACGTTCGTACTCTGCGTCAATAGTTGTTCGCTTAAAGTGGAAGGCTATGGCTATGGGTTGATGAGTTTGCAGAGTCAATGAAAGCTTTTTCGAACTCAGAAGGGTCAGTTAGCGTATTGCATTTACCTCTCATTGGCTGCTCAAACTCCCACCAATCAACTCGTTTGACAACATGACTCTTTTTGCCTGTGATGAATCCTTGTATAATTGTGTATGTGGGTATATGGTCACTGCCCCGAGTTTTAATATCTGTGAACCAAATAGCTTGAGACGCCAGAGCAAATGAGACAAATGTCAAATCCAGGCAACTGCTACTCTCTGCACCCCGGAGGTATGTGGGACTTCCATCATTTAATAGGGATAAATGATGTGTATGCGCCATGTCAGTAAGGCACCTACCCCGAGAATTTGTGCGATGGCTGCCCCATATATAGTGGTGTGCGTTAAAATCGCCTGTAATTATATGTGGCGATGGGACTGTGTTCAGAATGTTCTCTAAGCGTGCTCTGTCGAACTTGGACTTTGGAGGTATATATGCTCCTATAATGGTGAATGAGCACGTACATTTGTTATCAGAAACTGTAGCACAAACATACTCATTGTCCGGGTGGGATGGAATAATATGTGCTACGTACGTAAGTTCTCCGCGAATGAAGAGAGTCACGCTACTTTCCCTATTAGTACGTAAGGAGTCAAAATTTTCGTATCCTGATAAACGCATGTTGCAAGGCAACCTGGACTCACAAATAACAATAATAGGGTACTTGTACTTGAAAGCCAGCTCTCTAAAATCGGACAGTCGGGACCTTAATCCTCTTGCGTTCCACTGGAAAATAGTGGCCTTTTTATAATTATCTTCAATTGCACCCGATGTTGTTTTCAATTTTTTTTAAAGAATCATTTGAAGCCTCTAGCAGTTGTTCCATTGCGAGAAACGCCCTTACTTCTGGCAGATCGTTAGCGTCTGGTGATGTTTTCAGAATGACCTTTAGTGCTGCGAAGAACATTGGTAGCAATACTTGACTTATGTCACCTTGCTGACGGGACGTAAATCGCGGCGTAGGCACAGATTCCGAAGAAGCCAATGGACGATGGTTCGCTGAGGATCGAACGTTCGGTGTTGCACGTGGCGCATCCATAGTCGATGTCTCGGCGGCATTCTTCTTTTGTTGTGCGACACTGTTGCTACGTGTCTCTGTAGTCATATCTGCCACACGTGCTTTGGGACGACGATTTACTGCACCGGCGTATGTAGGTTTCTCTGGTTTTTCTTGTTGAGTCGGAGACAACGTCGGGAGTCGGACGACCTCAGATTTAGGTGAAGGCGCACGGCGCCTAAGAGCTCGGCCGTTCATTATGCTTGTGCGAGCTGCTGCGGTTGCTGCATGCTTCCGCGGGCAGCCGGAGAAGGATGCTGAGTGTGTGAAGACTCTGGTTAGGAGCTGCACACACACCGTCGTCGGGGCCCGACGTTGAGGAGAGACAGTACCCAGCGCTTGCTCCGGCACATATAACCTTATCTAAACTCGGCTTGAGTTCGCGACACAGACAACTGCTACAACGTTCTCTGTCCGAAGGCTTGCGATGGCTAACCGTCCTTTTTTGCTGTCTTTCCTCTTTGTCCTCTTTCCTTCCCATAGCCGCGAGGCGAGGATTCTTTGTAATCTGGCGCGAACGCCACGGTGGGACACACACTCACACACACGTGCCCGCACGCACAGCACCGAATGAGTCGGTAGTACACTCCGTCACACTCGCCCACACAAAAAAGGAATTTTCTCTTACACAAAATTCATCTGACAAAACTTAAAGGGATGTTCATGTTCAGGTTCATAAAGAGACTTAATTTTCGGACCGTAATGAACTCACTATAGGATACCTATAGAAGCACTGAGTAAAGTGCACAGAATACACCATCACGTGGTCGCTAAGAACAGTGAACAGAATGGGACAACACATTGAACCCAGAACAATAAGGAGCTCACTAAGGATGTTGCCGCAGATTAGAGACCACCCGGTGGGCCCCGAAGGTTTCTCGTACGTGTGTCCCTTAAGGTCAATCAACTGGTCCGTATTTTCTCAAAGCATAGCGGTGTTCCTGCGCGGGTTCGCTTTCTCTAGGAGGAGCAGCAGCCGAGCTGTGAGACAACTCCTCCAAGAGTGCCAGCATGATGAAATCGTTTGACCTCTTCTCGTCAAAATCCACTCTGTTCTCATCTGCTGGACACGGGCCGTGGGGCTTTGGAACGGCGGGCATGGCAGTAGGAGTCCCAACATCATTCGGCATGCCCGGCCCCCGAAGAGGCCCAATATCACCCCGGTCACCGCTTCCGGCACCATATCGCTTAAGGCGATTAGCATGAACTATTTTTTGCTCCTCTGTTCGAGTGTCCTTTACTCGGAAGGTGACCTCCGACAGTTTTTCTACGACCCGAAGCGAACCGCGCCATTTAGGCTGCAACTTTCTGGCGAGCCCACGGACGCCGGCCAAGTCGTTGATACACACGACGTCACCCACGGCGAAGTTCGAAGTTGCGGCCTCCCTATCGAATAGGTGTTTCCTTGTTTCGGCAGAGTCAGCCAGCATCAGGCGTGCAGACTCGTGGGCGGATGAGAGTCGCTGAAGCAGTTCATCTCTGTAGTTATCTAGAGTGCCGTAACTTCCCGTCGGTGACTGGTAAAGGGCTGATGGCATCTCGGAATGGCGGCCATGAAGAAGGAAAAAGGGGCTCTGTTTAGTACTCTCGTGGATTGCCGAGTTGTACGCGAAGGTGATGTAAGGCACCCATACGTCCCAATCCCGTTGGTCACGGGCCACATAGTGACCCAGCATTCCGCTTATAGTCTGATTGAGGCGCTCCACCGCTCCATTACACTGGGGGTGATAAGGCGTTGTAAGAATCTTCTGGATTCCCAGGAGATTACATACCTCTCGCAGGAGCTTTGACGTGAAGTTTGCACCACGATCTGTTAAAAGTTGCTGAGGCGTCCCGTGGCGCATTACAACGCGCTCGACGAAGAGGCGGGCCACGGTCTCCGCCCGTTGGCCGGGCATGGGAATCACCTCGTCATACCGGGTGAGGTGTTCAACGAAAACGAGCAGATAGCGATTTCCCTGGGTTGATAGGGGCAGGGGTCCCATGATGCCCATCGACGTCCGTTGGAAGGGCTTTGAGATTTCCTCGAATATTTGTAGAGGTGCAGGCTTGCGGCCCTTAGGAGTTTTCCGCAGAGAGCAGGAGCCGCAGCGATCGCAATGAACTTTGACGTCCTGCTTCATGTGCGGCCAGTAGTAGTCGTGGGAGAGCCTCTCCGTCGTCTTCCGTGCTCCCAGATGTCCGGCGTAAGGAGCATCGTGCGTTGTTCTCAGCAGCTCATCGCGAGGTGAAACCGGAACGACGACGTGGCCGCGCGATGTCTCCGGTGTCGTCCGCCTGTCTCCCTCTCGTCGGCAAAGTAGACCTTCGTTGTCTAAATAGTACTCGCTGTGCCGACCCGGAGCGTTCTCACATTGTTTAATCAAGCTCACCAGCTCATCGTCGTTCCTCTGTTCTTGTCGAAAACGCTCTAGGTCCAGCATTGGTCTGAAGTCCGCCACGCCGCGGACGACCGCCCGACTCAGCGCGTCTGCGTTCTGGTTCAACTTCCCCGCACGATGCACGATTTCGAAGCTGTGTTCTTGAAGCAGCAAGTCCCACCTCGCAAGGCGCGAGTTTGGGTCACGGACGGACATCAGCCATTTGAGGGCGTTGCAATCCGTAATAACACGAAAATGCCGTCCGAATAGATAGCATCGAAAGTGGCGCACAGCCCACACTACGCCCAGACACTCTTGTTCAGTGGCACCATAGCGCTTCTCAGCTTCGTTCAGCTGGCGGCTCGCAAATGCGATCGGATGCTCCTGTCCATCAAAAACCTGGGCCAGCACTGCGCCCAAGCCTTGGCCGGATGCGTCAGTCATAACGATGAAATCCCTCGAGAAGTCCGGGAATCTCAAAAGGGGGGCACTGGTTAGAGCATCCTTCATTAGCTCAAAAGCCGCCTGTGCTTCCTCGTCCCACACAAAGTCTACCTTTGGCGAGGTGAGCCGCGTCATGGGCCTGGCGTTTTCCGCGAAGTTTTTCACATGCCTGCGGTAATATCCAAGCAATCCCAAAAACTGTCGTACTTCCTTCGCATTCCGAGGGGTTGGGAAATTACGGACACAGCTCAGGTTGTCAGGATCAGGCCTAACACCCTGCCTCGAAAGGATATGTCCCAAGTACTTCACCTCCTCCCTCAAGAACTGACACTTGGAGGGTCCCAACTTCAGACCCGCTGCCCGGAACCGCATCAGCACGGACTCCACATCCGCTAGGTGCTGGTCAAAGTCATGGCTGTATATAATCACATTATCTAAGTACAGATGGCACGACTTCCCCAAAATACCTGCAAGGATTACGTCGGCTGTGCGCTGCCATACCGCCGAGCTGTTAACCAGCCCCATGGGCATCCGTCGCCACTGATAGTGTCCAGACGGCGTATTGAAGGCCGTCTTTTCTCGGTCACTCTCGTCCATTTCTATTTGCCAGAACCCTGAGGCCCTGTCGACCACGGTGAAGTACTTAGCAGTGCCCAGCTGAGCAATGGTCTCCTGAATATTTGGGAGAGGGTATGGGTCGATTCGTGTCACCCTCTTTAGTTCGCGATAATCGACCACAAACCTGAACGACCCGTCGGGCTTCTGAACCAGGAGAGCGGGTGCACCCCAGGGAGAAACGGAGCGTTCTATGATACCCTTGTCCAACAAGGCCTGGACCTGTTGCTCCATCTCGTCTCTCTTAGCGAATGGTATCTGATACGCTCGGCAGTATACGGGTGCAGCGTCCGACGTGTTGATTCTGTGTTTGATTGTACTGCAGTGACCGAGGTCCAGCTTCGTTAAAGCAAATGCCGCCCGGTACTTCCACAGGAGCTGAGCGATCCTTCCTCTCTCCCCAGGGTGGACGTGGGACAGCTCGAACATTCCCAAGAAAGCTGCCTCCGACATGCCGTCGACCGTGTCGCAACTCAGTATCATCTCCTCAAGTTGTGGGTCAGATTCTACGTCAACGAAGACTCCGACCCGCTTGTTCTTGGGTAGGCGCATTTCAGACAACGTAAGATTTGCTATCCTGACCGGCACACGTCCCCTCTGATCTACACGTGCCAGAGCATCAACCCCCAGAAGCCCATGAGGCTCAATCTCTACCATCTCCACCACACCAAGTGCGCCGCGGGGTGGGTTCCCCCGGAGCTTACCAGCCACGATAATCTGTGTCCTTGGTGGAATGACGCACTCCGACACCAACATGACAGGTGTCTCAGCAGAGCATACACCCCGCACAGGTTGCGATGGTGACCAGTTCAAGATCGGAACCTCTTCCCCGTCGAGCACAACCACCCCCTTCGTGGTCAGCAGGTCCAAGCCGTGGGCGCGCACAACATCCTGCCCCAGGATTCCGGACACGGGGATCATCGCACTGTCGTTACAGATAAAAAACGGATGGCAGAACGAGGTCTTCCCGATCCTAAGTGGTATGATATAGCAACCACGGGTCTCCAGCTCTTCTCCTGTTATGCCTGTCAACCGCGTGCGCGTGCCCCCGAGGTGCTCGTTGAACGCCCGACCACTGTGACTCAGTTCTCTGAAGACGGACTCTTTAAGGAGACTGACCTTCGACCCGGTGTCCACCAGAAAACGTAGCTCCATTTTTCCAATATTTGCCGCCACCACCGGACTGCTTTCCCCGCACAACCTAATGGCCACGTTTATTTCTCCCCCTCCGCCGGTGTCGCTCGGAAGAGGACCTGTTTGTTTCCCTGCCCGTGGGACCCTCCCGAAGCGGCCTTTCCTCTTTCTTCGCTCCTGTGGGGCTGCTGTACCCCTTGTTGTACGGAGTTCGAGAGTGAACCCCTTTCATTCTCGATTCTACTTCTGCACTCTCTTATTCTATGGCCGACCAGGTTACAGTACCAGCAACGCATTGGGAGACGCACTGACGTATTCCGAGGGAGACCCCTCTCCATCGGCGCCCGCTGAAGAGCGATGCTGTCAGCAAACATCTTTTTAAGCCTGTCGAGGCGCTGAGAGAGTAAGTCCGTCTCATTCTTTTCCTCGCGCGCATCGACCGCACGTAATGCAGCCCCGGGTGCAACTAACTTCTCGTTGCGCTCTTCTGCAGCGGCAGCCTCCACGGCGTCGGCAAAACTAGTTGGACTTTTTGATAACACGTAGCGTCTGACAGGATCTCGCAGTCCATTTACGTACAAGGAGAGAAGCTGTCGCTGCAGCACACTATCTGCAGCTGCTAGTGATTCAGCCGCGCCGGCCCCTTCGAACTTCGGGATAGTCTTCGCACCCAGCGCCCGCAGTCGACTTGCGAATTCTCGGACGTCCTCTTTAGTCTCTTGCTTGGCAGCCATGAACTTCTCAAGCCTCAGACTTTCCGGTTCATTGTCAAATCTCCTGAGCATTAGATCCCTGAACTCGGGATATTTCTTCACCGCTCTCATTTCTTCATCGTGCCAGGCAAAGTTGTAGGCCCTTCCGATCATCTTGCATTTAGCGATGCCAATCTGTTGTTCATCACTCCAACCTCCCATCTGAGCAACTTGGCTTAGCACCTGAAGAAAGTCTGCCACAGTGGGGCCGCTGCCCTCACCCGAAAACGAGGGCACCATTGAGCCCAACGCGAGCACTCCGGCGCCGATCGAGTTTGCCATGATTTCGGCTACGGTGTTGATGGCCGCCGTACTTGCTTCTTCAGACGACATGGGCACTGTCTCGATTGCGGGGGTTTACTTTCCCGCGAAACCTTCAACGTAGAATCCCACCGCTGCCACCAATTGTGAAGACTCTGGTTAGGAGCTGCACACACACCGTCGTCGGGGCCCGACGTTGAGGAGAGACAGTACCCAGCGCTTGCTCCGGCACATATAACCTTATCTAAACTCGGCTTGAGTTCGCGACACAGACAACTGCTACAACGTTCTCTGTCCGAAGGCTTGCGATGGCTAACCGTCCTTTTTTGCTGTCTTTCCTCTTTGTCCTCTTTCCTTCCCATAGCCGCGAGGCGAGGATTCTTTGTAATCTGGCGCGAACGCCACGGTGGGACACACACTCACACACACGTGCCCGCACGCACAGCACCGAATGAGTCGGTAGTACACTCCGTCACAAGTGCTTGCCGTCGCAATTGGCACACTTTGGTTCTTGTTTAGAAGTGCAGTTCTTGTAGAGATGCGGTCCAGCGCAGATTTTGCAACGTTGTGGGCCTCGGCAATATTTGGCAACATGGCCGTATCTTTGGCATTTGAAGCACTGAACCGGTGGTCCAAAGTACTCTTCAACGGGGTGACTAGTGAAGCCAAGGAACACGCGCTGGGGCATCGGGCAGTCCGGACAAAACACAAGGATAACGCTTCCAGAGGGTCGTGGTTGAGCAGTCCCATCCTCCTCTCGAAGGTATGCAACTTGCCGTTGCACGAACGTTACCCCGGCGTCAAGAAAGTACTTGAGGAGTGCAATGTCGGGATACTCAAGAGGCACATTCTTAATTTTTCCTAAATTTCTTGAGTATGTCTGTGGCACGGTTGCAAAGACCTTGATGTTTCCTAGGAATTGCAGCGTCAGTAGTTTGTTTGCGGATCCAAGTCATGCCACGTTCACAGAGAGGCTTCCATCCTTGTTGATCCTGTGTGACAATACCTTTTCTTGCGTTACCGCAACGATGTCTTTTGCACTTGAATTTGGGTTCACCTTCCAAAATGACAATTCAGATGATGTCGGCTTGAAGATGACCGGAATTCCAGATGGCCTGTTCTTATGATACGACACTTTGATGAACGGCGTAGAGTCGTCTTCGTCGTCCATGTTGTTAACGGATAATTTGTCCTCATCTTCTGTATGCACTCTCTTGGGTGGTGGAATCTGAGTGGCCATCTCAATGGTTGAGGTTTTTTGATTCGAAGGATTCATTTGATCGCAGGGTCTTGATGGCTGCGAGGGTGGTGATCGGGACCATGTAGCCGGTGGCCGTTGTTTGTGGGTCACAGCTTGGTGCGGTGCCGCATTCTCAGCCAGGGGGATGTTTTAATATAAAATTGCAAATGTGAAAGAACGCAGGAATGACCGGGAAAGCAGGAAAAGGGTTTGCTTACGCGGAGCGAGCAAATCGGGCTTCCTATTTCGAACACGTCTTCTTCCTTTCCTCTATATATTTGAGGGTGATCTATTGAAGAACAACAGCGACGGCTGCCACAAATATGCCTGAAGAAACCCCCAGCTCGTGCAACACAACTGCGTGGGCTTCTTTTCGTCTTTCGCGACAGTGTCCGTCGTCGTCGTCTTCGTAACGCTTCCCCCTGGTGGTGGTAGGGCCGGGCATCCGGCACTGGCGTGTTGGTTAGGTTGAGCAGAAGTACGGTTTCATACGATCCACGTGAACGATGTCCTGGCACCTCAAGCGATGGTCACGGGGCTGGGTCACGGGCACTGCCCCGCACCCCACCACTTGTGAGGGTGAATATGATATTTATATTTCAGGGTGATCTATTGAAGAACAACAGCGATGGCTGCTACAAATATGCCTGAAGAAACTCGCAACACAACTGCGCGGGCTCCTTTTCGTCTTTCGCGACAGTGTCCGTCGTCGTTGTTTTCGTAAAAAAAAGATACATATATTGCCAGAATTTGATTGCGACAGCGCAAGAAAGCAATTGGAGGGAGAATGATGTGAACATATGTAAAAATATATTCATAAAAGCAGGCCTCTCTATGCTTTCACATTTCAATAACCCAGTTTCCACTGGTCTGTCACTTACATACTCCACGGTTCAGTTTGGTCATCGCAAAATGTTTTTCTTTAGAATCCAGGGTGCGAAAAGGCTGTCCCTCCGTGACTGTGCATAAACGGTGGGTAGACGTTCAGCTAGCTTCACGGGAGCCCTCTGGGCACTAGAGCATAGCCAGCTGCCTGTGAGCTCGCCTTGGTGCATAGCTGGGGACGTAACATCCTTTCCGAGAAAAAGGCTTCCTCTAGTCTGCCCCGTGCTCGTCTACTTCATCTGCCTTCAAAATCCGTCTTATGGAGATGATGGGCCATTTTGAAAGCTTGGCAGACATATAGTGTCTTTCGCCTTAAGGCTGGACGAAAGGCTCCGGTGAGCTTGCCTTGGGGCACAGACGATTTGAAAGGGTAATTTTTGAGAGAAACGACTCTGCTGCCCTCATCTACTTTCTTTCCGCCTTCTTGTTTACGAATGTCTCAATCTATCTGTGACAAGTTAGTGGCGCCCCCCTCCAGTCCGCCCGTCGTCGGCCACCAGGCTCGGCGGGCAACATTGATCACCTCGCCCAATAAACGCCGTAGAGCGCACGCCGCTCCGGTCAGACATCGTCCACCCTCACAACCAGGCTGCGTGTCGTCTCTTCTCGGCGGGTGCTTCGGCCCCCTTCGTCCACGTTCCAGAAAGATCGTGACACTGGCGACGAGGAACCGTGGCACTGGAGCCCACCAACGTGCACGGTTCGGCCCACGCCGCCGAGAGAGTCGCAACACCGCCGCCCGCTCCTGTCGCCATGCCGCTCTACGGGAGGCTCGAGCCGTTCGACGGAGATGGGTCCGCCTGGCCAGTCTACGAAGAACAAGTCCACGTGTTCTTCCGGGCGAACGACACGACCGAGGGGAAACAACGGGACATCTTCCTGGCCAGCTGCGGGACCCGAGTCTTCAGCCTCCTGCTCGACCTCCTCAAGCCGGCCACGCCGCACGTTAAAACGCTGGGTGAGCTGCTCGCCACGCTGCGCTCGCACTTCAGCCCGGCGCCGTCCACGCTTATGGAGCGGTTCCGCTTCAGCAACCGGAGCCGCCAGGACGGGGAGACCCTCGGGCAGTTCGTCGCTGCGCTACGAGGGTTAGCGAGCACCTGCGCCTTCGGCGACCAGTTGGACTCGCTACTCCGGGACCGGTTCGTCTGCGGCATCAACAACCCTGCCATGCAGACGCGACTCCTGGAGCTCCCCGACCCCTCGCTGGACGACGCGGTGAAGGCAGCGCTGGCGATGGAAGCAGCAGCGAAGGACGCCAGCGAGATTGCGCGTGCGGCCGGCTCACCGTCGACGGAAGCGGCGGTAAACAAGATGGCGGCAAGGAGCGGTGCCTGCAGCCGCTGCGGTGCTGCCCACTCCCCCTCACAGTGCCAGTTCGTCCACGCACAATGTTTCACGTGCGGGAGAACTGGGCACCTCGCACGTGTCTGCCGAGGGGGGAGGACGAGCGGCGGCCAGCAGCAGCAGCAGCCTGGTTCAAGCACGGGTTACAGCCAAGCCCGCGGCCAGGGTGGTCGTCGCAAGAGAACGCGGCGGGGACGAGCGGCACCAGGCCCGGGTTCGTCGTCAGCCAGGGTCCACGTCGTGGCCGAGGACCCGCAGATTTTCGACGTGTGGCACACCAGGGGAATTTCATCGTCTGTGCCACCATACATGGTGTCTGTCGAAATCTGCGGCCACCCCATCACCATGGAGCTGGACACAGGGGCCAGCGTGTCGGTCATGCCCGGGAAGCTGTTCAAGCGGGAGCCCTCTGGGCACTAGAGCATAGCCAGCTGCCTGTGAGCTCGCCTTGGTGCATAGCTGAGGACGTAACATCCTTTCCGAGAAAAAGGCTTCCTCTAGTCCGCCCCGTGCTCGTCTACTTCATCTGCCTTCAAAATCCGTCTTATGGAGATGATGGGCCATTTTGAAAGCTTGGCAGACATATAGTGTCTTTCGCCTTAAAGGGATACTGAACCAAGAAATTTAGTGTCCATAAGAAGTGGCGCACGTTCTTTCCACGAGCCAGCAGCCGCCGGTGTGCGCGAGCACACGCAACAAAAATGACGTCACAGACCTCCATTCGTGGTTGAGATGACAGTGAAATGTATGGGCTTCGGACCAAGGAGAATAAAGACAAGTTTTTCATCTACACAGTGGTGCCTGGTGTAAAAAGTAAGCGATGAATTGGTCTAGCAAGCACGTAGCTTTCACTTGCAGAGATGAAAAGCCTGTCTTTATTCTCCTTTAGTCCGAAGCCCATGCATTTCACTTTCATCTCAACCACGAATGGAGGTCTGTGACGTCATTTTTGTTGCGTGTGCTCGCGCACACCGCCGGCTGCTGGCTGGTGGAAAGAACGTGCGCCACTTATTATGGGCACTAAATTCTTTGGTTCAGTATCCCTTTAAGGCTGGACGAAAGGCTCCGGTGAGCTTGCCTTGGGGCACAGACGATTTGAAAGGGTAATTTTTGAGAGAAACGACTCTGCTGCCCTCATCTACTTTCTTTCCGCCTTCTTGTTTACGAATGTCTCAATCTATCTTTTTTTATTTCATTTTTTTTTTTACAGCGTAGCTGTATTGGGTCTGTTCCCCAGCAGTTGGGCGATCCGGTGTGGTCTCTCGCTGCTCTCAGGTGCACAACTCATCCCTCCTTCCTCCGGTGCTGGCCGGGAGAGAGAGAAAGAGCTTTGCACACGGGGACGTTAGAAATACATGTTTGCAAGTATGTCCTCAGGGCGTCACCATCTTGCTCAATTGAGGTTCCCATGGCCATAATCAGATTACGACGCCTTGCTGAATATGGTCGTGCCCAAGCACACCTCAGGTAAGCAAGATGGCAGCGATCTGAGTCCGTACTTGCAAAACTTGTATAGGCTCTGCTTGCAGAGCCACATTATAGAATTGCTTTTCCTTATGCTTTTAACTCTGTATTAGCAGGGAAAGGGTCACATGCGCGAATTCGCTCCAAAGTTATGAGAACAAGCGGTCTTGCCGAACGGCTAGTTTTCGGCGGAACGCACTTTGCGCATGGCTAGGCTGTGAATATTTCAGACTGTCTGTCATCAGTCAAATTCATGCAATGCCTGCCTCATGCTGTGCAGTCATGATAAATGTCTGTGTACACTATTCTGTCTATACAGGTACGCAGCCAACAGATCCTGCATTCGGGATGTCGCTGGCCGCTTCAACGTCGCGGAGAGCTCCCTACATCGAATGATGAGGCGGGTAGTGGACTTCATCCTGAGCATTGGTCTGGAAGTAGTGAAGTTCCCCAGTGACCTTCAACAAATGGCAGAAGACTTCCAGAAGGTTAGAGTTGTAATTTTTTTTTATGCTACTTGTAGTTCACTTATGGAGGATACAAACTGTCCTACTTTGAACAGCCCACGTAACTCACACTTTTTGCGTTGGTTTATTGCCACGTGACCCTACTCTCCTCTCTCGGCTTCTGATTGGTCGAACGCACCGCAACACTTCAAAGAGTTGAGCGAGTCTCCACTCGCTTGCTTGGCGCTACCGGGTGTTGTGGGAAGGCGCTCGTTGTATCGCAACCGAGCGCTCCTGGCCTGAAGGACGCCGCAACGCACTCAAATGCCAATTTGTGTACGGGCCTTAAATGTCGTGATGAAGACTTTTTTGTTTGAAATAAATGATAGAAAACGTATTATTAGTTATGTGTTCAAAGTGTAGATATCGGGAATCAGTAACTTTGCAAATGGTGTACACTGTTATATTTGCCGCCGCAAGAGCCCAGACGTTTTGTTATTCAGGTGTTTGACTAGATTGGCTTTTATTACCAACCATGCCCCCTCCCCCCCCCCCCCCCCCCCAAAGTGTATGTAAACCTACTAAAATAGTTTCTGGCTGCCATTCGGTTTTATTGGTGTTCCTGTTGGCATGTGCCGATGTTGGTGCCTGTATGACAGACAAAACATGCGTTTAAGCTGTTATTATGTTATGCAAAGTTTAAATAGCTTGCTTCGTAATTTTTGAGGCTACTGGCTGATAACAATGCAACAGTTCTGTTATGTTCCACTGTGCGAAAAACTGGCAGAAGTTCACCTGTGTTGTTAAAAATTTTGATTTGGAAAAGTTTCACTGTATGAATCGTAGTAAAATTGTCATTTACTGCAGGTCTCTGGAGTTCCAGGTACCGTAGGGTGCATCGACGGTTCCTATATCGCCACTCACGCCCCTGCCAAGAGGATTCGGTCCACCTACGTCAACCGGCACCACTTTCCATCTTTTACAATGCAGGCGGTTTGCGACCGTCGTAAGAGATTTGTAGACGTGTTCACCGGTCACCCTAACAAAGTACACGATGGGAGGGTGTTCCGCACGTCAAGCATCGCTGCAAAGCTCCCTCAGATGTGCAGTGTCGACAAGTACCAGATACTTGGCGACGCTGCATATCCCATCAGGGAGTATTTTCTGACGCCATATAGAAACTACGGGAAGCAAACCAGGAAGGAGCGCATTTTCAATGCAAAGTTTTCAGGAACACGAGTTTTGATTGAAAATGCGTTTGCTCACTTGAAGAATCGCTTTAGGCGTTTGAAGCAGCTAGAGTTCTGGGGAGTTGACTTTTCAACGAAGTTTATTATTGCATGTTGTGTTCTCCACGATCTTTGTATTGATAGTGGCGACGACACTGTGGAGGAGGACGAAGACGACAGCGCACCACTAGTCCGCAGAGTGCCAGACGAAGATGAAGATTTTCCCAATGGAGCTGGCTTACGAAAGCGTGGCGAGCAGACGCGAAGAGCGGTGCTTGCGCAGATGGGCATCCAGTAATTTTTATTTCCTTTACGTCATTGGCTGCAGCTAACCATTTCAGTTTTTTTGGAGAAAAGGATGATGGTTACTGTAAACGACTAAATTTTCGCGAGGACCTAATTTTCGCGAATTTCGCGAATCGCCTACAATTCGCGAGAAATACGTCCGTGAACAATTCGGGCAATATGTGAACGCTACGGAAGCTGCACTCGATTCGCGAAAATTAGAACCCGCGAATAATTTAAAATTTTCAGCTTTAGCCCGATTCGCGAAAATTTGAGCCCGCGAAAATTATGTCGTTTACAGTATACCCCGCCTCAACATAACTTGGTAACCGGTAGATGCTATGACCCCTGCAAGCGCAGTGGAGTAAGGCACTTGTCTATGCATACTGTCAAAGTGTGGTTCTCAATGCTGAACTGAAATCCGTTTTGCTTTGTGCTCAATTGACTCGTGAAGGTTGTCCGTAGCATTTACCGTTTACCAAGTTACGCTGAAACAGCAGTGTTGCTCAAAAAGTTCTGTCAAGGGTTTTTCATAGATATTGCTGGATATCAAAGGAAAATCGATCTGCTGTTCTATAATTGTTTACATCATTATGCGTTTTTTTTAAAATACTTTTGGAGTTTTTTCCTGCCCAGCCTTGCATGGAGATCTGTAACTTTGTAAGTGATGTTGCCTAATGTATATTTCAGAGACACAGTAAACTATGAAATTCTATAATGGGTGATTTTTATTCACTGAGGTCCATTCGTCTGCCTTGTTGAAACCTGTTGTTCTCAACTGTTGGTGATGTTGAGTGCCTGGGAAAGAAGGCGCATTTTTTCCGCATGCCTTTCCTGTCGCTCTTTTTGCCTTTCCGCATTAAATTTGCCCTCTTTCTTTCTTCCCGCCGCTCTTCCTTTTTCTCCTCTTTTTCTGCACGTCTTCTGGCCTCCGCTCCCTCCACTTGCTCCAGCCTCTCGAAAAATTGCTGCATGTGCAGCACTCTCGGGGCACTGGGTCTTGATCCCCTGTCCTTTGCTGGTGCTGTGTCCTTGCTGCTGGCTGCTGCGGCTCCAGCCACAGCTCCTGGTGAGCTGTTCCTGGCTGCTGCTGTTGCAGCTGTCCCGCAGGGGCTGCTGGACAATCCGAAGTGGATGGGCGACAGCATGAGCCCTCCTTGTAGGTTGCCCCGTGGATGTCTCTCAAGACTTCAGGCTCAATGCTGTCGTCCATCATTCTGATTCTGTCCAGCTCCCCCTCATAGGCGACCTCCTGTGGTTATTCTCCTGATTTATTGTTATGGCAAACTGCCTGCCTTTTTCGTTTCTGAACAGTTTTAAAACGAGTAGTGCATTGGTCAGGTGTCTTTACTGAGCCAAGTTTTTCTAATAGAACTGCTGAAATTTCTATGAATACTTGTTTTTTAGTTTTAAATTTCTTGAGGGGTCCAATCTGAGGCAGGTACGTTTCATAGCAATCGAGCAGGAGCTTCGTCTCTCCGTCGCTCCACTCGCAAGCTGAAAAAGAGACACACGTTAGAAATGTAACGAGGGAGTAAAAGTTTCCACACTTGGGTTCTAGATTTTATTTTGTTTACCTTTCAAGGAAGGGAAATACATCATTTCTCGGCACGATCGACCAGATCTTAAAAGCACGTTGCCTATCTCTCAAAATCCTTTCGTATTCCCTCTGCAATTTTTCGGGTAGAACTGCAAGCTACGAATGCACCACTTTCTCCACCTCCTCGTCAGACCTGGTAATCGTGCGATGGGGCGACATCGGGACTACTGGGATGATACGCCAACTCCTCATCCTCATAACAAAGGTTTCCGAGGATTTTGACTGTGTTGGTAGCAGTGGGCAGATGCAAATTGTCATGCAACAACACAATGAGCTTGAATAGCAGTTCTCTGACAGTCCCAGAAAGCTGTAAGCATACATTTTCTAGCCGATCGTTGACTTCTGAACTTTTTCTTGATCATAGGCAGGAATCCGCCAATAAATATCTCTTAAAATAAGCTTTATGAACACCAAGGTGGATGTCTGATCAGGAGGTGAATACAGCAGTGCATTTGTAACTAATAGTTACTTAAATAACTTTTAGGGGAATACAAAATTTTTTTTACACATTTGTTTAAAAGCTTATCGATTGTGCAGAAGAATTATGTATTTGCATTTTTTTAAGCTACTTAAAAATATTCTACAGCCAGAGTGCTGACAATTTTTTACTACCCCTTGCATATAACAGCTGTATAAAAATAGGCTCTTCTAATAGGCATGTGTTGAGTAGTTCCGGGCAAGTATTGTGGTGTAGAGGAGCTGGCGAGCATTACACATCAATGTAACATGAAATACCCACCATGCTAGTGAAAGTGATATGTAGTAGTGACATGGTTCATTCTAGTGTGATGTAGCTAGCTTATGGAGATTACAAAAAAAAAAAGGTTGTTTCAAATTTATGTACAGCACCTCTGAGCGCCAGTGCAGGAGGTAATTGCATGCACTCCAAATCCAGACTGTCACAAACGCTTTACTACCACAGCTAAGCGGATGACATCTACATCACAGGAGCACTTAAGCGGATTTGGGTGCATTTATTATACTTGAAAGAAAATTTGTACCCGAAGCACTTTTCTGAAAAATAAACTTCCGAGGAAAACACGGTATGAAACATACTGGTCATCTAGATTTCTACCATATTCGCGGCCAAACATTTTCGACTTTATTTCGTCTTGATATCACTTACCACCAGCACCTTTGCCTTTTCCTCCGCTCCCACCTTTGGTCTGAAGGTTCTGCTTGGCCTTATGTGCGACTGATTGGGATACTGCAAAAAGACTATCATTTCAACTACAACAACAAACAATAATTTAAACAAATTTTAAGCTACTACTGCTGCAACTATTAGCATCTTCCCCGCCTGCCGAAAGGCGGGACGTTGTAGGAGCGTAGAAAACGACACCGGGTAACAGCCCACAGGAGCGTCAATGACCGGTGGGTAAACCAGCAATAGTGTCAGGGCTAGAGTGCCTCAATGTCCTTCTGTTTAGGGTGATGCCATCGTTTGTAGTACCCGATGCCGACAGCACGCGCTCACAGGGAAAATACAAAGAAATCGCAGGAAACAAAATCTCGTCGTAGCACAGTCAGCACCACGAGCGCGTGAAGGGCACGCTCTTTCAAGCGCTTGAGAACAAAAAATAAAAATAAGCGTTCGATACAAAATGGCCAGATGTCATACCCCCAAGCAAAGCGCACATGAAGGCACCCTAGTCAGGGCTACAGCTTCCCGATAAATATCTCCTTACCGCTCCCACTGGTCTCTCCGTGGCCTGCGCTCCCGCTAGCGATGGCTTCTTCCGTGAGATCCAACAACCACGGCAGTTGCGATGGGTCTGCAACAAAGATAGGCTTGAGAATGGCTCCAAAAAGCCTCCGTTCCGTGAAAGAACAAGCCACATGAAACGAAGCAGAATAATAAAATCGGTGCTTGCTTACCACCGGGCTCGACAGGCGGTTCATTTTCCAGGAAGGAAAAGAGAAGGTCTTGGCCGCGCTGCGGGCATTCCGACAATTTTTGCTAGGAGCTCCTGCGCCATCTTTGCCGCTCGTGCGTCGAACACGTGTTTGCGCCGCGATTGCGAAAACGTCTTCGAATCGACCGCGGCGGCCGCGGAAAGGGGATTCCCAGGCAGTTAAATGACGGGAAGGCACCCGCCGCGATCCCTGAGCAGTGGTCATGTTCCACCTGGGATCCGTAGGCGGCGCGACCCCGTTCCGATCGTGTGCTCCATTCCGGATCTGGTCAAATGATCCCGGCGCGCTCCAAAACGCCCTGTGGAATTCGCCATCGGATTCAGGTCGAGATCTGGAGCCGGAGCTAATCCAGAACGACCAGTGGAACACGTCCGTCTTGATCCCGATTGCCCAGTGAAATAGGCTGGCTCCAGAAAAGTCGATCCCGGCGCGCTCCAAAACGACCAGTGGAATTCGCCATTTTTTAGTGGCACTAGGTAGATCATGGCGGCACAGCTCAGCACTGAGCTGGATTTCAGACGCCATGAATTTCCCAGAATTGGCGCGCGGCATGTGCCTCGAGCATTTCTGCAACAATAAATGGCGCCACTTTTCCCAGTATAGAGGGGCTTTAGCGTGAGCAGAGCTTTGGCGCCAGCGGTGGTAATGCGCCAGCTCGCTGCAAAAGAGAACCAAACGCCGAATCAAAGCGAGCATGTCTCGGAGTGTCCACATTTCTCTCCCCCTCTCTGCTTTTCTGCCGCTCACTCTCTCTCTCTTTCTCTCTTGTGGAAGCCAGACTCGTTAGGGAGTTTTCGTAGATCGTCTTCGCCGCACCGCAACGCCCTCCGCAATCCGCTACAATACCAGGAACTCTAAAGTCAAAGCCATGGGGGCGCAGGCGCAGTAGCGCCTACTTCGTTGCGGAGTGTCTAGCAGAGGGGGAAACGCGGTCTACGAAAATTCCCTGTTGACTCGGTTCACGGAGAGAACGCCGCAGTTTGTCTGAACTCAGAATGCCCCCCTCCCCGGGAGAGTGACCGGGAGTATCAAGGATGCACCCGAAGACGTTCGGCTGGCACATGGTGCCCAATCAGTTGGAAGGCGAGCACTGCGTCGTCGTTCGGCGCTCGGCTTGTTCACTTCCGTTCCTGGTTGGCTGACGGAAATGGTTAGGTGCCAGCCGTATTTAGACACTCTGCGTTAAACATTCACAAGGCGAGGAATGTCAACCTGGTCGCAAACCGAAACTACGGTGCATGTAACGCTTCTTGGACCGGGTGTGTTTGGCTTTAGCACCATAGATCCCGCCCACACATCAGAAGTGGCAACAAAGACGTCACATAAGCCTTCAGAAGATGCTACAAAATGCTGTCGAATGTCGCGACCCTGGCAGTTGGCGCTAAAAGTCTCGACCAAACAACACTGGCGAACGCGAGTGTTGCTGTCGTCGCGCCGTCTTATCTCCTGGGGGCCGAAGATTCCCTAGGCTGTCAAGCTGGAAAGAGACCTTCAGCAGAACAGGCGTCTGCCACTTCCACCGCCGCTGTTGGGACGCCGCAAGGATGGCGGCCGGCGACAGCATGACGCTTCTATGACGTCACCAGGCGCAAATTGAGGGACCACCTTTTAAGACGCAGTAAACAAACCAGTCGGAGATGCGTTCCAGGGACCATACCTACAAGTTTCGCACGCGGAGCTGCCGGAACGTGGAAAGGGTCCCACCAATGGCGCTCTTTGCAGGTTTCGGTTTGAAGCAGTGTGCTGGGGTGACGTTTCTCGCCCCGTACCATCCGGACTACACATTTTCTTTTTTAAATAAAAATTTGCGCGGCACGGCTAGACCGTATTAAGGTCGAAAGTAAATTCTCCAAATACATTACGCTCCCCCAAAAAGAGAAATTCTTAAAAGTGAATTAACTGGTTTACTTATTCAGCTAAGACTCAATGATATTCGCTTTTTTTTTTTGCTTTGAGAGCGCAGCTTGTAGGCGCTCGTTTCCGGCTTGAGCGGCGTCGCCGTCGCCGTCGGCGTAAACGCGCGTTGCATTATGGGACGTTTTTTCATGTGTGACGTCACGAAGGTCACGACCTTCGGGAGGGTCTCAAGTGACGTCACGATGGTCACGAGTGACGTCACGAGGGAGGAGGGAAAGAAGGAGGACGAAGGTAGAGGGAGGGAAGAGGGGATACCCTCCTCTTCATACCCTCCCCTCCTCCGGTTCAAGAGCTGCGCCCTAATTCGGCATTACAGGGAATTGTAAACGTCTTCCTTTTTTTTTTTTCTAGAGGCTGCCATAGCCAGCAACTTGGCCCTAGGTCTAAAAACACTTTACGGGAGTTCCTTTAAAAAAGAAATCAGAGAAAATCTTAACAGATTAGAAACAGATCACGCGTGTCTACCACTACCACCCAGAAGACAGGGCCTGCGGGTGCATGACATCATCGTTCGAGGACCCCCGACTCGCGCCATGCTGTAAACAAGCTCAAGCATCGACGAGAGCCGCCGCGCTGTTGGGAGACGCTGCACAACGCGCTGGCGGCAATGTGACGGAAGCTTAGGCGGCCTGGATCCGCTACATGAAGGCACCCTAGTCATGACATTTCGGAAGGATGGGAGGCAGGTCTTGTCTTCTATGTGGCTTAGTCAACTTACACCCTTCCACACACTAAAATGTAATTAATTTACATCGAATGACACCGTGTCTGATGGACCAATCAGCGCGCGCTACTCCTTGCGCAGCGTGATGCACGCGCGACAACCGTATATATAGTTCATGGGTCACCGTGTGGTCAGGATCGCGAGTTGATCGATTCGACGGAATGACATTCAATTTTGCCGTGTGGCAGAGAAATATCAGAGAGTTTTGGGGAACCGTTTCCGCACATTCGATACGGTATACGATTTGCCCTCCGGTAAGAACTGCGCATGCGCCAGTTTTGTGCAATAGCACTTGCGCAGTTTGTACCATAGGGCCCATCGTACCAGGATCATGTGACGGGCTGGTTGGTTATACACTACAAAATTAAAGGTATCGCTAAGGACGGAGACAAGTGGAAGACACTTGTTCACGTCCTTAGGGACAAATTACTTCCACTTGTCCCTAAAGAAAAATGGAAGACACTTGTCTTTAGTGGACAAAGACGGGGACTAGTGAAAGACAGCGCTTGTCCATGTCTGTGTCTTCCTTCCACTTGTCCCTAAATAAAAGTGGAAGACACTTGTCTTTAGTGGACAAAGACGGGGCAAGTGAAAGACAGCGCTTGTCCATGTCTGTTCCTTCCACTTGTCCCTAAAGAAAAGTGGAAGACACTTGTCTTTAGTGGACAAAGACGAAGACAAGTGAAAGACAGCGCTTATCCATGTCTGTGCCTTCCACTTGTCCCTAAAGAAAAGTGGAAGACACTTGTCTTTAGTGGACAAAGACTGGGACAAGTGAAGGACAGGGCTTGTCCATGTTTTCCACTTGTCCCTAAAGAAAAGTGGAAGACACTTGTCTTTAGTGGACAAAAACGGGGACAAGTGAAAGACAGCGCTTGTCCGTGTCTGTGTCTTCCACTTGTCCCTAAAGAAAAGTGGAAGACACTTGTCTTTAGTGGACAAATTCGGGGACAAGTGAAAGACAGCGCTTGTCCAAGTCTGTGTCTTCCAATTGTCCCCGTCTTTAGAGCTAGCTTTAACCCATTGAACCGTATACCGGATGTGCAAAAATGGTTGCCTAAAACTTATTTACTATATTTACTGTGTGTGATCGGTTTAGCCGGTGATTAAAGCAAACGCACAAAGCCGACGAGCGCCGCGTGACGGTGCGCTTTTAGCGCTGCTCGATTTTCCCCATCGGATCGTCGTCTGCGATCAGAACGGAGTATAGCTGTAACCCTAGTATACTGCGAAGTATATCTGTAATGGATCAATGTGGCGATGCAGGCGAGTTGGTTCATGATTACAACTGGTAGTTTGTGGGGAAATGGGGTGACAAAACTGCAAGAGAACTGCTGGAAGCGTATGTGATAGGAAAGGAGGGAGATAATTATGTATAGTCAGACTTCGGGGTATTTTACATAAAAAAATTAAAGCCGTTTACAACTCCCTGTAACGCCGAATTAGAGTGCAGCTCTTGAGGAGGAGGAGGGAAGGGTACTGGGGGGGGGGGGGGTCAGTTGATTTGGGAAGGGGGGGGGGGTCACTTGACTGGGGGGTCACGTGACGATGACGACGACGATGCGGATGCCGATGACGTTGGGAGGGCCGCGAGGCCCTGCCACGTTATTTAAAGTGAGGGCATAGAACGAGACAAGCGAACGACGTGTCTGCCTGTGATGGCGGCTTCAGAGCATTCTCTTGCACGCGCTCTCCGAGGCGCGTGCGCATGCTGCGCCTCGAGCCATCTCTTTTATTTTTATGAGAAGAATGGGTCTGTGGGTGACGTTGTAGCCTTCAACGTCATTGACATCCGCATCGTCATCGTCATCATCACTGACGTCACTGATGACGTCATCGGCATCCGCATCGTCATCATCACTGATGACGTCACTAATGACGTCATCGTCACGTGACCCCCCCCCCCCCCCCAGGTCCTCCCGAAGGAACCCGAGGTCCTCCCGAAGGAGCCCGAGGTACTCCCGAAGGAACCCGAGGTCCTTCCGAGGTCCTTCCGAAGGAACCCGAGGTCCGTCTGAGGTCCTCCCGAAGAAACCCAAGGTCCTCCCGAAGGAACCCGAGGTCCTCCCGAAGGAACCCGAGGTCCTCCCGAGGTCCTCCCGAGGTCCTCCCGAGGTCCTCCCGAAGGAACCCGAGGTCTTTCGGGAGGACCTCGGGTTCCTTCGGGAAAATTTACCCGTAATGCATCGCGCGGTTACGCCGACGGCGACGGCGACGGCGACGCCGACGGCAACGCCGCTCAAGCCGAAACGGGCGCCTAAGAGCTGCGCTCTAAAAGAAATAGCTTATCTTGAGCGTTGATGCGATAACGGTGTGGTTGTTTACTTGGTGTGTTATTTTAATTAAACGTTCAGTTGAAGTTCAGCGCTCGCATTCTCCCTTTGTCCTTGTGTTTTTGCGCGCTGCTACCAGTTACATCTGTAGCCATACAGTTTACCCCTGAACTTCGCCTCCGCCTACGATGCACCAGAAACATTAGGAGAGAGATCTGCGTCCAACCACCAGCCAGAAAGAAATCACTGGGTGTAATGTTTCGATCGTTTCGATGATACGGACGTGGGACAACGGCCCTTGGTCGAAAGCAGACGACGCCGTCGTCGTCTGCTCCCTGCGCGCCCATCGGCGGATGGGAGATAGGGAGTTATATACAGGGTGAAACAAGGAGACGCCAGGCTCTTTAAATCTTTAAATCGACCGGAAAGTTTGGTTTCTTAACCTATCGCGCTACGACTTTGTGCAGCGTTGTCCACAGATGGTGCATTTTTTTTTGTAAAATTTGCGAAGAGCGAACTTACCTGAGGAAAAAGTAAATAAAGAAAAACGCTTAGCTCCTATGGAAACGCAGCGACGCCACCGGTCTGCTAACAACACGGCGCCGTTTCGCACGGGAGACAAGAGATGGCGCAAGCGGTCGCGACGCCAACTGCCGCCAACGAACGAGCAGACGACGCCGAGAGCCGGCCCTTTTGCAGACAAGGAACTGCAGTTCCTTGCTCTCACCGCGCCTGTCTTTTTTGTTTCTGCGACTGTCGCCGCCCGCGTAATGCGCGCCGCTTTTGAGTCGAAAAGATCGTCTGCTAAAAAGGCCTGCTCTCGGCGCCGTATGCTCGTTCGTTTTCGGCGTTTGTTGCGCCATCTCTTGTCTCCCGTGCGAAACGGCGCCAAGTTGTTTGCAGACCGATGGCGTCGCCGCGTTTCCATAGGAGATAAGCCTTTTTCTTTCTTTACTTTTTTCTCAGGTAAGTTCGCTCTTTGCAAATTTCACACAAAAAATGCACCATCTGTGGGCAACGCTGCACAAAGTCGTAGCGCGATAGGTTAAGAAACCGAATTTTCCGGCCGATTTAAAGAGCCTGGCGTCTCCTTGTTTCACCCTGTAGATTGCAAAGCCTGCAATATCCTAAAATTGCGGCGTTTCCAACAGATTACTCGGGGTCACGTTTGCAATACGAGCTGCGAGGAGCGAAAAGCGTCCATCGTCCCCAAGCGTCTCCACTTCTCCCTCCACTTTCCTCCTCGCCACGCGGCAATGCAACGCGTGCGCACTTGCGACCGATTTTCGCGAGAGGCGTCCGCCATTAAACTGCAAACGCATGGTTCCAATTGCCCCTCGTCTCCCAAATATAGGCTCTCTCCCATCGCCAGTTCGGTCGTCTGCAAACACGTCCGCCGTTGAGCTTAGCAAATATCGTTGATCTCATCCTTCACACGGAGGACACTACACCTCGATGTTCTACCAGATAAAATGCACAGTAAGAGGCTGTTGTTGAGCCTGTTGTTTTATCCCATGTGGTTTATGACCAGGTGATGTGCGGGTGATTCAAATTTTAGTTTAGTTAGGTTTCGGATATAAGCGGTGTTTTATATGGGGTTTAAAAAAAGTGAAAGCCGTTTACAACTCCCTGTAACGCCGAATTGGAGCGCAGCTCTTGAGGAGGAGGAGGGAAGGGTACTGAGGGGAGGGTAGACCCCTCCTCCTCCTTCTCCCCTCATTCTTTGATATGCTCTGGGGGGTCACCTGACCTCGGGGGGGAGGGGGTCACGTGACCTCGTGGGGGGGGGGGGTGGAGGGGGTCACTTGACCTTGGGGGGTCACGTGACCTGGGGATCACGTGACCTTGGGGGGTCACGTGGGGGTCACCTTGGGGGTCACGCGACTTTGAGGCGACCTTGGGAGGGGTCACGTGACCTCGGGGGTCACGTGATTTTGGGAGGGGTCACGTGACCTTGGGGGTCACGTGACATTGGGACGTGTCACGTGACCTCGGGGGTCACGTGACCTTGGGGTGACCTTGGCCGGTCACGTGACCTTGGGAGGGGTCACGTGAACTTGGGGTGACCTTGCGGCTTTCACGTGACCTTGGTATGACCTTGGTTACGCCGACGGCGACGCCGACGGCGACGGCGACGCCGCTCAAGCCGGAAACGGGCGCCTAAGAGCTCCGCTCTAAAAGAAAAACGAAAAAAAAAGAAAAAGCACAAAGTCAAGGTTCAGAAAAAGGAGGAAGTATTAAACCATAGTTGGTAGTCCAGTGGTATGTCTGTCTCTTTCTCTCTCTATATTCTATTTTCCTAAGTTTAGCTGGCCTTTTTTAGTAAAATGCGCATCCGGTGAAAGTGTGAGCCTTGTATGTGCGAGCGCCAATTTTTCCGGCAAGTTTTACGGTGCTATATGATCCACTGTGGACACCCTGTACTTACATTAATCTGGATGCGGCCTCTCAATATCTTACCTAGTCGGCTCTCCCTGATGAGTGTGTAGACAGCCAAGACGCAGAGGACGCTGGCCAAAACCGCCATGAGAACATGGGCCCCCAGAACGATGAACTCATCATGATCAGCCACAGCCCCGAGAAGAAGCGCGAACACATCCCGGACGGAACTGGACCAAGCTGCGGCATAATTGTGTTGCTTCTTGTGTGTTTAAATAGCCTTGAGGGTAGCCTCAACGGGCTGGAAACCTCGCACTTACATGGCGTCATGGAAATTGCAGAAAATGGAATGCAAACGTCTAGCAATAACCAACCGAATAAAATAGTATCGATCGGTCGAACGCGCGAGCACACCCGTGGAGCACTCTCTTCTTTCTCTGCGGCTCTCGAAGTCGAAATTGACGTTGGATGTTTGGACAGCTCAGTGGACACGTGGAGCGAAAGCTCGCGCTGTAGAACCCAAAGATCTTTTGCGCCGTCCGGGTCGATTGTTCGTTTCCACTCTTCGTTTCGATTGGGATGAGTATCCTACCGGTGTGAGATCGTGTATCACGACCACGGTGTAAGATACACTCTTTAGGTGAGGACACGGCGGGGCTGAATGCGGGGCGCGAGGAATCAGATAGCGTTCGTTCGACGGGCATCCGAAAGCCTGCATCATTCCGCGGCCACCGTGCCCGTAAAGCACCTATCCTCAGAAAAGTGGTGCCATTCATTGTTGTAGAAAGGCTCGCGACCCGTTCCGCGCGCCACTTCTGGGAAAAATATGGCGTCTGAAATCTAGCTCAATGCTGTGCTGTGCTGCCATGACCTTCCCAAGGGCTGCACGTGGCACGTGCCTCCTGCATCGACGCACCTTTCGCTACTGTTGAAGCATGAAAGGGTAACTGCAAAGAAAAAAAAGATTTTTTTTAAACAGCCTAATTGGGACAAGCATGTCAAAAAACAAATTTTCCGCGAGAAAAAAAAAATTTTGCAGCAATATTTATTCCGTGAGACTGATTTTAGTTTGCGGCTATTTCGCCCGTTTTAAATCGCGCGCCACGAAGTTGGGATTCCGTGACGTTAATCCCAATCGGCTCTGATTGGCTAAGAGTTTGATTGACAGCTTAGATCTTGGTTGTTAAACCTTTGTTATTTGTTGCAATTTCCTTTTGAGCGGCATATTTTTACGTTTAAAGAATAACCCATGTGATGAGAGTTATTATTCTTTACAAAAGGTTTACAAGACGGGCACTTCCGTTCGGATTCATACCATAACTATGGTGTACTAGAACTGGGCAGTGTGTCGTCCGCGCCGAGAAGCAACGGAGGGAGGAGGTCGGCGCAGCGATGACGGCGCGCAAGGCCGCCAGGGGGCGCTGCGGGTAACAGGCGTGCTCCTTCCCGCTCGGGTTGCCGTGTGGTCGTACTGCTTGTGATCGCGTGGTTCGCGTCGTCGCCTTGTTTTGCTGCAGTTTTTTTTGTTGAGTGAAAGGGATTGTGATCGGCGCCGTTCAGTGGGATGTAGACGACGCGTGCAATCACGGAAAAACGGCGGGACAAGAAAGATGGGACGTGTTTTGTGCCGGGGCAGTGATTTCCCTGCACCCCTCTACGGGGGTGTACTCCCTCCTTGTTTTTCCGAAAGCAACGACTCTTATATTCTCAATGCCATGCCCCCCCCCACCTCCCTAACCTCAATTCCTGGGGCCCGTGCCGGGTTGCAACAGTGGCTACCGGTTCTGCAAAGAAGCCCGTTCCCTTTTTCGTGCCCCTCTCGAGTTCGATTGGCGTCAGTCGTCGTCCCGCAACATTAAAAGGAGTGACAGGGAGACTCTGCTTTATGTAATGCAGGCAGTCATGAAAGTCGTCCTCTACATTTTTTTTTCTGACTTTTTGCACTCTGAAGTATCTGCTAAATCGGTTTTATAGACACTGGTTTGGACACACCGAAGGGTCCTGTACACGCTGACTGCATTAGAAAGGCTTGGAGAAGTGACTGTAAAAAATTTACGTTAAAGGTTATGGCCTCACATCAGCAAATTATTTTTTTTTTTTCCTAACGGCTTTAAAAAGATGAGGGTTGGCCCAGCACTCCGTCTCTACAATGAAGAGGTGCTAAAAGGCCTCTTTTTTTTTACCGCAAGAAAACTGAAGGGTCTTATGGCCCAGCGGAAGATACTGAGTCATTTATCCTGAAGATGTCGAAGCTCATCAAGATCATGAACTCACGTTGGAGAATGTAGAGGTACAATGTACAAAACGCCACAGGCGCCGACTACGGGGGAGCTCGGGAGCCCCCCTCTCCCGAGCTCTTGGGAAGAGCAAGTACCGTCGCCTCCGGAATCCTTGGGTGCACCTCATTAATCTCATCTGTGCGCTGGAACCCAGTGTATAATTAAAAATTTATCTGTGTGCCCTGGTGCCAACACATATCAATATAGCTGGTGCTCAGTGGATAAATAAGAATTTATCCACTGTGGTGAGTGGATACATTTTTCTAACTAATCGCACAGTCCTGTTTGAAGACCCTACGTAGTAACAGCAAACACGACAAAGGCTATACTCCGCGACAACTTTTCTTGGTAGTGCAGTGGAAGGTACAGGCCCGCGTTCCTTCTCCCATTTTGAGTGTACGCAGGCTCTCCTCCTCTCCCTATTTCCGGGGAGAGGAGAGCCCGCGCACACTCAATATGGGAGAGGGGACGCGGGCCTGTACCTTCCACTGCATCAGTGTTAAGAAAAGCTGTCGCCGAGTATATAGTGCTGGAAATTCCTTCGAAAGCCCGTGGAAGTAGTTGCGAGAGTCCACAGTGGCACCTCCATGCAGCCTACGGAAGTACACGATATAATCCGTTTTGTAAGCCCCATTTTGTTTTCCCAAACGTTGAAACAATTCATTAGGGTAGTGCGCTTCAACCAAGGAATTCATTGATCACAACTACAGTGACAGCGAAATTATAGGGTTACAAAAGCACGCATTTGTTTAGGTATCATGCCATCAGCATGCTTATCCTACGTTATTCAGGGGATTACATACGTTTGGGACGTCTCTTTCAAGAGACTTCCCGAACGTTTTCCTGGGGGATGGATTTCCCGCCTATTCAGAACGCAACATTGTTAGCGCGAACAAGCGACAGCCGGTTTTTCTATGAGAAACCAAAAGATCTCAGCAAAGTTCTAATTGCTGGGGGAAAAGCTCATTCGGGTCTATAATGCAGGTGATAAAAGTTCGTCCCCACTAATACTCTTTCGAAGTAAATTTGAGAAAGCACCAATGTCTTGTTCGCGCTAGCAGTGTCGGGATGTGTACTGTGGCGTCCTGCCCGAAGCTGCACGTCTCGGGCAAACCATTTGGCAACGAATTAGTGCGATAAATAATATGTGAAACAGCAGAAATAAAGAATACCGTAAAGAGTTAGCCAAACAATACGAAACAATCGAACTCGTGCGGAACGCCAAGCCTGCCAAGCGCTACCGCTGCCTTCGCTCCGCACTCCGGCAGCACGCCTACTACACGTTGCGCCCTCTCGCGGCCACCGATTTGGTCATCGCTGAAAGAGCCCCCCTTCCGCCGGCGCTCGCTACACTGCCCAGTCTTCTAGTACACCATACCATAACAAACAAAAGCTTCGCCATTCTTTCATGGCCGCCTGTCTCGCCTATTTCGACTAATCGTTTCGGCGGTTTCGGCGAAGTGATCAGTGTTTCGTGCTGACCCAGGTGCTTGAGTGAGACTTCTTGAAGTGAGGTAGTGTGTGTTTAGCAGCTGTCGCAGGTGTTAGTGATAGGAAGCGACGCGAGGTTTTGGCTTTCATAGCGCGGTTCTTTCGTTTTCCTCTTTGCTTGCTTAGCGTGCTTTTTTCTTTTTTGTGTTTGTTTTGCTTGTTTGCGCGCGCAAATGCTGACTTTTCAGAGATGTCAGATGCGTGGCCCCGACAGTGAGCCTTCCAGCAGCCATGTCGCCCCGAAAGGAATGCTATTTGGCTGGAGGCAATCGGGCGTTCGCGTAGCGACAAACGTGTCCAGTTACGTTCTCGTCATATCGCTCCGGAGGCCATCGAGATTCGCACCGGGCGCACCCAACGCACACACCACGAACGTTTCAGCTCTGTCGCATCGCCGTGTTGCACCAAACAGAACGAGATCGCCGAAACCAACGCAGCGCTGTCGTGAACCTTGGCTTGTGGTTGCGCACTCGTGGATTCTGTGACTCCCTTCGCTTTCAAAACACGCACGACGATTACGAATGATACTTTTCGCCTTCCGGGAACATCACAGGGGCACTTCTCCGGTCAAGTCTTCGCCTCTTCACTACATGTGCTCGCAAACCGCGTCAAACCAAAACAATACCGTGGCCTGGCCGGCCTGGCGTAGTTGCCAGATCTTGCCGGAAGTCGAGACGCTGCGTCGTTCAACTCCGCAACGCAAGGAGAGTGAGGGGCGGGGCGTACTCCTCTTCCGCGGGGGTCGAAAGAGCGGGAGTTTCAAATGTGGAGAGGTTCTGACTCTACTAAATTACGTCCTGTGGCGTAAATATTGATAAAAAAAATCATTTTTTTCGCGGAACATTTGTTTTGTGACATGCTTGTCCCAATTAGGCTGTTTAAAAAAAAAACTTTTTTTTCTTTGCAGTTACCCTTGAAGGGGCTTTACGTGCCCGTAGAGTGCCTTCATACACACGCGCGCTTTTGCTTAATGGCGAATTCGCGTGGTCATTTCCCGGCAAAATATTTTGCCATATCTCCGCCAAGGGCGTTCGCGTGGTCAAAGGCTGGCGAGTGCGCGCCGTTCGGGTGGCACTTCTCAGGCGTGTGCTGGCAATTTACCGGCACAATTTTTGCCCGAGCTCCAAGAGGTCGGGCAGCTTGTCTGCCAGACTGTATCCGGTATCGTCATATCCGAACCGGGAAAGGGAACCAAACGAAACAATGGTCGCCGATAGCGGATTCGAGTAGAAAACGAAGCCATTGAGACAGACGCCCCTCTGTGGTCCGAGAAAGACAGCAAAAACAACGGAGATAAAGATAAAATATTTTAAAGGAAGCTTCCGTAAGATCAGTTTGCTATGGGACACAGCGTGTTATTACACCGCTGTAAAAAATGTATTGATAGTGCTGCAGCTCGACTCTTGAACGCGCATTACTATTTTAGAGGGCTGGGTCAAATCAAAATACTGAGGATTCCAGCAAAAAGGTAATAACAAGAAAATGGAATATAAAATGGCGACGCTGGTGAGCCTTCTAGGATCCTTGTAAGATGGCAACAGTTCCTCGAGAATCTAAACAAAATATATTACAATCTGTTTACCCACATTTCAGAGTCCGAATATATGTTGCTGATGCCTAGAGCGTGCCTATTGTATCATAAAATAATCGTGGAAGAAGTTAACGAAGTTCACGCGCGACCCAGGCAGACGAAAACGCCAGTTGCAGGTGCTTTGTGTTCGGGTGGAGAGGGTCACGTGGTGCGCCGCTGGCGCGGTTTTCGTTGCCTGTGCCGCCGGCGTAAGCTCGCCGGCGATTGACCACCCGAATTCGCCATAAGTGGTGACATCACGGCCATTTTTCCGCCCAATCGTTCTTTCTATGCATTTTGAAGTGGGCGTAATCCGGTGTCAATCAGCACGAGAGCGTAGCTTTGGCTAATGCATAGACGCCATTTTACCGCCCAAGTCACGCACCCAGTGCGCGAGAGCGTCAAGCGCTGGCGCATTCAGGGCAACAATAGATGTCTTCACCCTGAGACAGACAGACATGTAGGCACCCTACGTGCCCGCGGCTGAGAGTGTCGCCGGCGGCCAAATGGCGAAACTAGGGTGCCTCAATGTCCTTCTGTTTAGGGTAGGGTGCCTTCATGTGCGCTTTGCTTAGGGTGGTGGCATCTCGCCATTTTATCCCACACGTTTATTTTTTTTTTTGTTCAGAAGCGCGTGAAAGCGCGTGTCCCTGCACGCGTTTGTGGCGCTGACTGTGCTCTGGCGACATTTTGTTTCGTCGATTTTTTTTTTGTATTTTACCCATGAGCTCGTGCTGTCAGCATCGGGTACTACAAAGGGTGGCATCACCCTAAACAGAAGGACATTGAGGCACCCTGGTTTAGGGTGATGCCACCCTTTGTAGTACCACATGCCGACAACACGCGCTCACGGGAAAAATACAAAGAAATCGATGAAAACAAAATGTCGCCATAGCACAGTCAGCGCCACAAGCGCGTGCAGGGACACGCTCTTTCACGCGCTTCTGAACAAAAAATAAAAATAAACGTGTGTGACAAAATGGCGAGATGCCACCACCCTAAGCAAAGCGCACATGAAGGCACCCTAGGCGAAACCACATTGAGGCACCCTAGGCGAAACTGTGTGAGAGCGAAAAAAATGATCTCGTTGCCATGACACCCCGGTACACCGTGGTCTTGCTGCACGAGCGACAACCTCGCTGGAGCTCCGCGCGTGTGGAGCATGAGGCGGCACGAGCCGTCTTGTGCACTGCTGCCTGCCTCCTGCGTCTTATACCATGCCCATTACGTACCCACTAGAGTTATTGCATAGACGCCAACGTTACTAAAACACTCAGTTGGGAAACTCCCACAGAGACAGCCCTAAAAATATGGCCCCAATCTGTCTCCGAGCACCGAGCTAATGACGAACACAACGCCACCATTTCTCCCGCAGCGGCCACTCGAGAAACTGCACGTGACTTCTATTTTTGGCTTTGGCAGGGGTGAACTCCCGTCTCCCCGGCGGACGCGCCGCGTTGAACTCCTGAAGTTAAAATGCACCTAGGTCGGGACGCGCTACCTGAAAGGCCGGCTGAGGCATGGTTTTATAAAAAGAATATTAATTGTTCCGCAAAACCTTGCGAACTAAAGATGATAAAAACATCACGCGCCCATCATTTGGTACTAAACTCCAATAAATTTCATACAAAAAGAGTCTTTTCCGTTTGTTTTTACGCAAAAAACAGGCTTTCAAAAAGCTCGAGGTGACCATAGTACAGACAAACGAAAAAGAGTGGCGCTGTTGTCACATTTAGCTCGGTCTCGGTGTACGCCACCGGCCCAGGTTTCGACGGCGAGTTTCCCAACTGAGTGTTTTAGTAACGTTGATAGACGCTTTGCAGCAGCTGTAAAAGGGCGCCACCATAACCGACCTTCAGTTTTTACTTCCTCTTGTTCTGTTTACTTCGCTTCGTCCTTACCACAGCAGAACAGGTTATTGCCATTTAGATTCTACGGTGTCCTTCTCCCCAGCATTGGTCTTTGTGGAGGCTCGTCAAGGACCGCCACCAGTGGCTCACCGCCTCCCTAAAATAAGAAAAGGTCAGCAATGGCGGCTGTGATTTCGCTCGTGTCAGCGTTACTCAATGGACCCTTTTACAAATTCAGCGCCGTCTACCGGAACGGTTGCAAAGCTTCGCAGGTGGGCGTGGCGCGGCGTGCGTCCGCCATGAGCATGTATGGTCGCATCGGCGCTTGCTCAACGTGCGATACACCAACCAACACCACGTCAGCCACAGAAGGTGTTGCGCGGCTGATACTTCGCCACACGCCGCTTCTGCGATGTCTTTTCATTGCTGTGTGCCGCTGCGGAAGCAAAAAGGACTCAAGGATGCCTCTGGCTCGCGATTGGGCGGTGCGCTCGCGGTTGTGCGGTGCACGCACGCGACTGCTGCGACAATCGAAACGGAAGAGATCCCGCCAGATTGGTAGCATGGAATGATAAAAGCTGTCTCGTGCTGCTTCTCAAGCGCTAGCGTGACGGAAGGGAGCATGGACCTGCACCCTTTTCTTTTTGTAAACAGAAGCGATGTTGCTGGGCTTGGGGTATCGGGATAACGTTAACATTCGGGCATTTCGTGTGACCTCTCGCGAAGTTGTGTACTTTCTTCTTTACAGGTATCTTTGTTCGCCATCCCATCCGACCCCGCTTTCTGAAAAAAAAATGGGTTGTTGCGATAAAACGTGACGAAGGCGAGCACTTCTCCATTACGAAGTACACTAAAATTTGCTCAGGACACTTTCGAGAGGGTGACTACATTCCGAACGTCGCTAGTAAACGTCACTACCTCAGACAGGAAGCAGTGCCGAGCATCTTCGCTTTCAAAGTCGCGAAAAGGCCGCCCAGAAAGAAACCACGAGTACGACAGGCGCCGCCGTCAACGCCGAAGTTTTCCGCCGCTGATGCCGAAGTGACGAATGACGCAATCGCAGGTTCGAGCAGTGAAGACGCGGTGAGTGAACCCGCTAGTGAAGAGGCAAGCTACGCATTCGCCGATCTGACCGGTGGACACGCGGCACCTGGGGCGTCGAGCCAGAAGAATGCAAGCGGCGAAATCGTCACTGTCAACGCTATGGAAGACTTCACCGCTGACTTCATGTGCCACGCAGTCGCAACTGAAGACAGCGGTGTGAACGATTGTAACATCGACGACTGCGTTAATGCTGCCACAGGCGCAGTCCTCGACCGGGCTGAAAGTCTTAAATGGGCGACAAACGTGTGGTCCACGTGACTGTTAGACTGCCAGCAGCAGCAGTGCTATGGTGTACTAGAACTGGGCAGTGTGCCGTCCGCGCCGAGAAGCAACGGAGGGAGGAGGTCGGCGCAGCGATGACGGCGCGCGAGGAGGCCAGGGGGCGCTGCGGGTAACAGGCGTGCTCCTTCCCGCTCGGATTGCCGTGTGGTCGTACTGCTTGTGATCGCGTGGTTCGCGTCGTCGCCTTGTTTTGCTGCAGTTTTTTTTTTTTTTTTTAATGGTTGAGTGAAATGGATTGTGATCGGTGCCGTTCAGTAGGGTGTAGACAACGCGTGCAATGACAGAAAAACGGCGGGACAAGAGAGACGGGACGTGTTTTGTGTCGGGGCAGTGATTTCCCTCCACCCCTCAGCGGGGGTGTACTCCCCCCTTGTTTTTCCGAAAGCACCCTCCCTAACCTCAATTCCTGGGGCCCGTGCCGGGTTGTATACCGGTCCTGCAAAGAAGCCCGTTCCCTTTTTCGTGCCCCTCTCGAGTTCAATCGGCGTCAGTCGTCGTCCCTCAACATTAAAAGGAGTGACAGGGAGACTCTGCTTCATGTAATGCAGGCTGTCATGACAGTCGTCCTCTACATTTTTTTTTTCCGGACTTTTTGCACTCTAAAGTATCTGCTAAATCGGTTTTATAGACACTGGTTTGGGCACACCGAAGGGTCCTGTGCACGCTGACCGCATTAGAAAGGCTTAGAGAAGTGACTGTGAAAATATGACGTTAAAGGTTATGGCCTCACATGAGCAAATTATTTTTTTTTCCTAACGGGTTTAAAGATATGAGGGTTGGCCCAGCACTCCGTCTCTTCAATGAAAAGGTGCTAAGAGGCCTCTTTTTTTTTTTTTTTACCGCAAGAAACTTGAAGGGTCTTATGGCCCAGCGGAAGATACTGAGTCATTTATCTTGAAGTTGTCGAAGCTCATCAAGATCATTGTCGCGGAGTTGAGTGACACGCAGACGCATCGGATTCCAGTCGGCAAGTGAAGTGCTTTATTCGAGCCGCCGATTATATAGACTCGAACGGAGGAGCGACAGAGTGAGGGGGCGCCACTTGCGACCTCTACATCTCCCCTTCAGGGAAAAAGACACAAACTCGTTGTCTTTATAAATTAAGTCGCTCGGGCGTCTTGATGCGTCGCCCGAAGCGGGAAACTCTGCCCTGTTGCTGAGGGAACACTGGTGACTGCGGAGGGGGCACCGACGCTGTGCCCAGCACTGGGGATTCCGCCAGAGACCGCGGAGACCCAGTGGAGCGTTGTAGGGGTTGCAGAGGCGGCGAAGCATCATGAGGCACTGGAGGTAGAGTCGATGCAGCTGGAGTGTCGGAGACCGGCGAACTAGCAGACTCCACTGCAGGCTGAGATGGTGTAAATGGAACCAGATGACGACGGTTCCGCTCAAGTATGCCTGTGGGCGTCTGCACAACGTACGAGCGAGGTCGTCTTGCTGGCCCCAAGACACGCGCAGCTCCAGGTACATCTGCAAGCCAAACATCTTCGCCCGGAGACAGCGGACGAAGTGGACGAGCGGCGTGGCGCCTGTTGTAGTCCTGTGCCTGTCGGCGTCGTGCACACGAGTCTCGCTGGTGGAAGAGAGTCCTTGAAGGCGTTCGAGGGATCAGGGCCTCCTCAAGCTTCGGCACCGTGGTCTGCAGTCTTCTCCCCATCAAGAGTTGCGCTGGGCTCCATCCACTTACTCCCGGGGTGTCGCGATAGACGAGCAGGGCCAGGTAGGGATCCTTCGTCTTGGCCAGCAGGTCCTTCACTGTCCGCACCATGCGTTCAGCCTCTCCGTTGGCCTGCGGGTACCGGGGGCTGCTGGTTACGTGATGGAAGCCGTAACAAGCAGCGAAGGAGGCGAAGTCCCTTGAGGAGAACTGTGGCCCATTGTCGGAGACGACCACTGTGGGAATGCCAAAGCGGGCAAAAATGCTCTTCATTGCTGCAATAACAGCCGAGGAAGATGTCGATGATAGGGTAATCACCTCCGGGTAGCGCGAATAGTAATCTACCGTGAGGAGGTAGTGACGTCCACCTACTTCAAACAAATCAGCCCCCACCCGAAACCAGGGCCTGCTCGGAGTCTGGGAACCCATGAGTGGCTCGTGGCGCTGTACCCGAGTCTGAGCGCAGGTCTCACAGCCGGCCACCAGCTGTTCCAGTTCAGAGTTCAGTGTCGGCCACCACACGGACTCGCGCGCCCGTGCCTTGCAACGGCCAATCCCCTGGTGGCCCTCGTGCAGTCTGGTCAGCATGTCACGTCGGAGCACCGCAGGAACCAGGATCCGGTTGTTGTAGAGCAGCAGCCCCTCACAGACTGTGATGTTGCTCCTCGTGCTCCAGAAGCAACGTAGATGGGCAGGAACTTGCGACGCTCGCCGCGGCCACCCACGTTCGCAGAGACGAGCCAGATCCATGCAGGTTCCGTCTTCCTCCTGGTGTTTGCGCAGTTGCTCAAGACCCGGAGCAGTAAGGTCTTGCCACCCCTTCACGATGTTGTTTACGAAGCGCTCTACATCGAGGGAGTCGACTTCCAGACTGGCAACCTGCGTAGTAGCTGGAGCCCGGGAGAGGGTATCGGCGGTGGCGATAAGCTTCCCAGGGACGTAGAGCACCCGGAACTGGAAGCGAAGGAGCCTCATCCGCAGCCGTTGAATTCTTGGAGGGATGAGGTCTAACTCGGCGTTGCCCAGAAGTGTGACGAGAGGCCTGTGATCGGTCTGGACGTCGAACTGGATACCCCGCACGAACTGTTCGAATCGTTCAACTGCCCATGCCACGGCGAGTGCCTCCTTTTCGGTTTGGCTGTATCTGGACTCCGTCGGAGTTAGTGAACGACTTGCAAATGCCACTGCACGATGCTCTCCGGAAGGTTGCTGCTGCAGGAGAACTGCTCCGAGGCCGTAGGAGCTGGCGTCGGCGGACACAGTCGTGGGGTAGGTAGGGTCGTACCGGGCCATGCAGGCGGTTGAGCTGAGCAGCCCTTTCAGTTTCTGGAACGCTTGCTGCTGTGCAGGACCCCAAACCCATGTACTGGACTTCTGAAGAAAAGCCCGGAGGGGTGCTGTCGTGTCCGACAAGTGGGGAAGAAAACGTCCCAAGTGATTGGCCATCCCCAGCAGTCGTCGCACTCCACTGACGTCTGAGGGAGCCTCGAGATCTGCGAGCGCTTTGATCTTCTCCGGATCAGGACTGATGCCTCTGTCGCTGACCATGACGCCCAGGAACTTGACTTCACGCGCCGAAAAGACGCACTTGGAGCGGTTTAGCTTGACCCCGGCTGCCTGGAGACGCTGCAAGACGTTGTTCAGGCGACGGTCGTGCTCAGCCTGAGTGCTGCCGAAGACCAATATGTCGTCGATCATGTTAACCACACCCTCGAGGCCTTCCAGGACACGGCTCATCTGTCGCTGGAAGTATTCCGGCGCCGAGCAGATGCCGAAGGGGAGGCGTCGGAAGCAGAACCGCCCGAAAGGGGTGATGAACGTAGTCAGTTCTTGGCAGCTTTCTGCAAGCTTCACCTGATGAAAGCTCGCCGTTGCGTCGAGTTTGGAGAAGACCTGGGCTTGTCCAAGTTGTCCCAGGGTGTGCTCGACGGAGGGGAGGATGTGTCGCTCTCGTAGGACGACCTGGTTGAGGCGGGTCAGGTCGACGCAAATTCGGTAGTCGCCAGACTGCTTCGGAACGACGACGATGCCGGAGCACCACTCTGTGGGGCCGTCAACGCGGCGAATGACCCCGTCGGCTTCAAGCTTCGCAAGTTCGCGCCGGACAGCGTCATGGAGTGGAAGGGGAACCCTTCTCGGCGTGCTCAACGAAAAGGGTCGTGTCCCGGGTTGGAGACGGATGACGTACTCCTCTCGCAGTTCGCCCAACCCGTCGAAGATGTCTCGGGAAAGAGGCGTGCGCTGCTGTGGCCCTTCAGAGCTTGTGACAGCATCTGCGAACCGGACGACGCCCAGGGCCTGGATTGCGGGGAACCCAAGTAATGGCGTGGTCGATGCTGGCAGCACGTAGATACGCTGGACCGTGGTCGTTCCCTTCCACGTGAGAGTGGCGTCGAAAGTGCCCAAAACGGTCAACACGTGGTTTCCTGGTCCCGTGAGCTGGCCTTCTGCCGGTTGAAGTTGTGGAGGGAGGCCTGGAAAAGTCTCGGGTACGGCTGTGACTTCGGCGCCGGTGTCGATCTTGAAGTTCACGGAGTGACCGTCGACGGAGACTTGCGTGAACTTGGCTAAGGGGCGCGGCGTCACCGCGTGCAGCTGAAGAGAGCCAAGTCGGTCCCGCTGTTCGCAAACGGCTGCGTAATGACCTTTCCGCTTGCAGCGGCTGCATATGGCGTCCCGTGCCGGGCAGTTCGCACGGGGGTGAGCGGTGCGGCCGCAGTAACGGCAGGGGCTGTCGCCGTCGTGCTTGTCGCGGGCCGCGTGCTTGCCAGTGCGAGTGTTCTTGCGCTGTAGGTTTTTCCCGGAGCGCTGTCGACCCTCGGAGTCGTGCGTGCGTGTCTCGGCGACCACGTGGCCGGGAACAGACTCTGCGAAGAGCGTGTCACGTGCACGTCCGGCGTCCTCGTGGACACGAGCCTGGAGGCGGGCTTCGTCCAGCGATAGCTTGGGACTTCGGCAGAGTTTGTCGACGAGCGCCTTGTCGCGAAGCCCCACGACGAAGCGGTCCCTTACGAGTCGGTCTTCAACTGCGGTCGACGCATAACCACATTTCTTGACGAGCGACCGGAGCCCCGTGAAAAATGCGTCCACGCTTTCGCCGGGTTCTTGGATGCGACGATGAAACACGACGCTTGCGTATACCTCGTTGGTAGGATGCACGAAGTGGCGTGTGAAGGCTTCTTTGACGGCGTCGAAGGACAGTAGCGCTTCCGAAGACAGGCCGAATGTCTCAAGTACGCGCCGAGCCTCGTGGGAGCCCATGAGGTAGAGAAGAGTCCGTACCTGGACCTCGTCGGCGGCGTGGTGTAGTCCCGAAGCGAAGCGGAAGTCTTCGAAGACTGTAATCCATTGTTCCCAAGTGCTGGGGTTCGCGAAGTCGAACGGAGGCGGCGACGGGAGGGACGTGTGGGGACTGTCGAGCGGCTGTCCGCTAAGCCTTGTCTCCTGCTGCGTAGCTGGCGTAGCCATGCCGGCCGTGTCGAGCGAGCGAGCCGGGGCGAGCGAGGCGAGCGAGCGGGCGGGCGAGCGAGCGTTACGCCGCTGCTGTCGTGACCGCTTCTGACACCATGTCGCGGAGTTGAGTGACACGCAGACGCATCGGATTCCAGTCGGCAAGTGAAGTGCTTTATTCGAGCCGCCGATTATATAGACTCGAACGGAGGAGCGACAGAGTGAGGGGGCGCCACTTGCGACCTCTACAATCATGACCTCACGTTGGAGAATGCAGAGGTACAAAACGCCATAGGCGCCGACAACGGGGGAGCTCGGGAGCCCCCCTCTCCCGAGCACTTGGGAAAAGCAAGTATACCATCGCCTCCAAAATCCTTGGGTGCACCTCATTAATCTCATCTGTGCGCTGGCGCCCAGTGTATAATTAAAAATTTATCTGTGTGCCCTGGTGCCCACACATATCAATATAGCTGGTGCTCAGTGGATAAATAAGAATATATATACACTGTGGTTACTACCAGAGCTGGTGAGTGGATACATTTTTCTAACTATTCGCACAATCCTGTTTGAAGACCCCACGTAGTAACAGCAAATACGATAAAGGCTAGTACTGGAAATTCCTTCGAAAGCCCGTGGAAGTAGTTGCGTGAGTCGGCAGTGGCACCTCCATGCAGCCTACGGAAGTAGACGATATAGCCCGTTTTGTAAGCCCCATTTTGTTTTCCCAAACATTGAAACAATTCATTAGGGTAGTGAGCTTCAACCACGGAATTCATTGATCGCAACTACAGTGACAGCGAAATTATAGGGTCACAAAAGCACACATTTGTTTAGGTATCACGCCATCAGCATGCTTATCCTACGTTATCCAGGGGATAGCACACGTTTGGGACGTCTCTTTCAAAAGACTTCCCCAACGTTTCCCTGGGGCATGTATTTCCCGCAGCTATTCAGAACGCAACATTGTCAGCGCGAACAAGCGATCGCCGGTTTTTCTATGAGAAACCAAAGGATCTCAGCAAAGTTCGAATTGCTGAGGGAAAAGCTCATTCGGGTCTATAATGCAGGTGATAAAAGTTCGTCCTCACTAATGCTCTTTCGAAGTAAATCCGAGAAAGCGCCAATGTCTTGTTCGCGCTAGCAGTGTCGGGATGCGTACTGTGGCGTCCTGCCCGAAGATGCACGTCTCGGGCAAAGCATTTGGCAACGAATTAGTGTGATAAATAATATGTGAAACAGCAGAAATAAATAATACCGTAAAGAGTTAGCCAAACAATGCGAAACAATCGAACATGTGCGGAACGCCAAGCCAGCCAAGCGCTACCGCTGCCTGCGCTCCGCACTCCGGCAGCACGCCTACTACACGTTGCGCCCTCTCGCGGCCACCGATCCGGTCATCGCTGAAAGAGCCCCCCCTCCGCCGGCGCTCGCTACACTGCCCAGTCTTCTAGTACACCATAGCAGTGCTCGTACTCGCGATGCCGTACATGCTCATGGCGGCGTTGGCGGCGTCTCCCTCGTACAATGTGGCCAGCCGCACTTTTGAGCACCGTCAAGATGGCAATGATGATAGCTATTGAAGTGGCCAGACTGAATTTCGGAAAGGGTAACTGCCATAGAGAGTGCTCTGAAAAAGTGGCCCCGGTCTGTCCTCCAGAACCGAGCTAATGGCTAACACAACGCCGCCATTTCTCCCGCAGCGGCCACTCCAGGAAGTGCACGTTAATTTTGGCTTTAATCGGCCATTTTCGCGCCGAAAGAGATACAGCGGAAGAGGTTAAAGGGGTGCCACCCCCGCCTCCCCAGCGGACGCGCCGCGTATTACTACTGAAGTTAAAATGCACCTAGGTCGGGATACGCTACCTGAAAGCACCACTGAGGCATAGTTGTATAAAAACAATATTAATTGTTCCGCAAAACCCTGCAAACTAAAGATTATAAAACATCACGCGCCCTTCATTTTGTACTAAACTCCAAAAAAATTCATACGTAAAGAGTCTTTTTCGTTTGTTTTTACACAAAGACATGCTTTCTAAAAGCTCAATGTGACCACAGTACAGACAAATGATAAAGAGTGGCGCTGTTGTCGTATTTAGCTCGATCTCAGTGGACGCCAGAGGCCCAGGTTTCGACGGCGAGTTTCCCAACTGAGTGCTTTAGTAACGTTGGCTCGTGTGTAAAGCGTCTATAGGCTCCCTACGGGAGCCAGAGTTGCGCGTTTATCTCCGTAGCGCCGTCTTTCCTGCAGGACATGTTGATCCCGCTCGTCACGGTACTGCATTCGATGAATAGCGGCGCCGCGCATTCGAGGCGCGCAGCGCGCTCCACTTTACAACGCTTACACACACACACAAAGCAGGGGTATGTACGCCGGGGCGCGTGCAACGTCTACTTTCCGCACAGCATTTGATCTGGCTCCTCACGTGATCGAATCTCGGCGAATAGCGGCGCGGCGGCAAGTGGAAAACAGACGCGCAACTCTGGCTCCCCTAGGCACTCTAGTGCCCACGGGTCGACGAGTCATCTGCCGGCGCCGCTTGAAAGCATAGTGAGAGAGAGAAAGAGAGAGAGAGAGTATAAAGCGAACTTTATTGGGACGTCGCGACGAGCGCGCTGTCCTCACCTGAAGAGTATTATCTTACACCGTGATCACTACTGCGTGATGCACGTTACCGATTCCACGCTAACAGTCGTCTGCACTGGCAAAATGTCTCATCTGTAACCATTGCGCCAAAAATCCAGAAGATTAGACTTACACTCAAATTCACTGCCGTTTGGCCGTTATTCTTTTTCAGAACAATCTAGAGTGCCGTCTCGTGTCACTCTAGGCGGAGCACTTAGAGCCACTGAATGAGCTGCGCTTATAGTATCGGCACTCCGTTCCCCGACGTTGTTGGGGGCGCCATCATTTTTGGTGCTTGTGCAGAGCAGACGCAACTGTCGATAGTCATGATTCAAAAGTGCGGCTTCCTCAGCATTAGATTCGGTGTTAGGAAGCTCATGTAATATTGCTTTGCTCTGTCGCGAACTGTTTAAACATTTGTCGAGGACGGAAAAGCGTTTCCTGTGATTTCAGATAAAACTTCGGATAACTGGTAACCATGATTTTAAGGTACAACATGGCCAAGTATGGTTAATCTGAAGCGTAGCTTATTTAGTGGCACTAGGGACACTGACAGGGTATTTATGCTCGGCGAGGTTTTTGTATGAACGTGACCTATAGCCAGCCGGCAATGTTTACAACGCAGTACACCGTCTCGTTGAAACTTGGCTAAGGGTGAACGCTACGCCCGACATTGCGTTCCGACGGCTTCGAAATACGTTACATATACGAACCTGACGCACACATATCGAAGCATGACGCAGCGAAAAGCCCGACAATTCTTCGCGGTAAAAGCGCCCTCTGGCGATACATAGTCACGTGCCTCACTCCTTTGTTCCCACTGGCCCGTAGGGGCCGTAGCTTCCACCGCACTGGCATGCTATACGCCCACGGCTTCGTGGCCTACCCAGCATTTCTTGCTTCGGGAATTAGGCTAAGTGAAATGACGCCACCAAAGTAATTACCCACGCTTGAACGATGCAACCGCCGGATGGATAGATGGATGCCAACTCCTTTGCCCTTTATAACACGCTGTAGCTTGCACCACCTGGCCTAGAAATTAAAAAAAAATATGAGACATTTACAAATCCCAGGAATGCGAAATTAGAGCGCAGCTCTTGAGGAAGAGGAGGGGAGGGTACGGAGGGGAAAGTATGCCCCTTCTCCTTCTTCGTACCCTCTCCTCCTCCTTTCCCCCTCGTCCGTACCCTCCCCTTTTCCCCTTCCTCATATTCAGTACTGTCCTCCTTCACTGCTACACTCGCAGTCAGTACCGTGGCGAACCGTCTTTTGTATCGATCGCTTGCCGTGACCTCCGGCGACGCTAGTCCTTGAAAAGTCGCCAATCCCGGAGGAAGCGGTTGGGGAATTTCAAGACAGAGCCCAACGGGAAAGCAGGTGGTCACCCAGAGACGTCACTCGAAAGATGACGTGAGAGTTGAGGAGCCCTTTGACCTTCGATTTGTTTCATTTCTTTTTAATAAATTTAGCGCTCGCAAGAAAAAAAAAAAAACAAAAAAAAAAACGTTTTCGCTGTTAAAGATTTATTTCTGCAGTTAATTGACCAAAGCATAAAAATCGCTGCACCGTCCCTTTAAGGCCACGGTCCCACTGAATGTAGCAGTTTAGGTACTTTTTGGCAGGACATTACTCATCTTCTTTTGAATACTGTTTTGTGGGATTGTTGTCGTTCGAAAGGCAATGCAATCCGCTTTCATTTGATATTATGTATGTATTGGTTTATATTGTTCATGCGTATTTGTAGCGTTGCGAATATGATGAGGCGCGGACCCTCACTTATTCCGCTAGTTCATACTTTATGAACGATCTATTAAGGACAGCACGGTTGCAATAGAGCATTTTTGTTAAGATGATGTCGAAGCAAAATGTAACAATATACTTTTTTGATATTTGCATTGCTTTGCTTTGTTCATCTCTCCAAATATTACCGTAAAATTGTAGTTTTTCAGCACAAATATGTTTTTAATGACATGAGCTAGGGCAATGAAACTAGCTATAGATGTAGTGCTTATAATTGATAATATGCAAAGAAAGATTTGATGCTGTGTAAAATTTTTTTGTTTAGATATTTTATATCAAACGTAGCACTTTTTGTGCTTCCAGTCACGGTGCTTCAAATGCCGCTGAGGAAATCTGTTATAAAATATTTTATAACATTCAGAACTACAATGGTTGCCCAAGAAGTAGACGATGGCTTTTTTTTTTCAGTTTGAAAGTCATAACGCTCCAGGAGCCCTTCAAGCTTACCTGTTTTTGACGCATTTCTTTGATGGATATCAAACAGCTTTATTGCCATTTAATAACATTTATTGCATGAAATAGATATATATTGCGATGTATTAGATTTTCACAATGATCTTGCTTTGGTTTCTTGATAGGCGTAGAGCTTAGCTGATTTTAAAAATAATAAAAACTGTTTGGGTGTTTTGTTGCGCTACCTGCCGGATGGCAGACAAAACTGCTGATTTCTAATGTTCAGGAAATCGTCGAGGGCGGCGTTGGCTTGTGCATCATCATTAATGTCTCAGTCTTTTTACCTTTTCATTTAGAAAATATATTGGAAGATTGAATATCAACAAATGAATGGTTTAAGTACTGGGTCAAGTTAATAGATCTAGGATAAATAATTACACAAGCGTAGTGTGATATAATGTGTTCATTGTTCGATATGATTGAAAAAAAAAATAAAGATGAGAAGGAAAAGAATACACCCGAGTTCACTTCACGCCAAGAGCCAATATATTAGAGTGTACTAGAAGGACCGAATGGAACGAGCTACAGGCTCCGCTCATGCTTTCAGTTGCATTTCACAATGTGGAAAGCGATCAGGTGGAACCAAGCCACTTCGGTCGCAGCGCCACCTTCGTAGAGTGTACTAGAAAGGACTGAGTGAGAGGACCGAAGCGTTTTTTTCGGCGCCGCCGCTTGTGGAACGATCTTAGCGTTGGAACGCAACGCGTTCCAAAGCCAAGATCGCGCAACGCGTTTTTCATAAAAACCGGCTAATCCGAACCGCTTCGCTCGTAGTGCCCGAGAGGGCGCTACGAGCGAAGTGGCTTGGATTAGCCGGTTTTTTCCACATGCGGAGGTACCTAAATAGCACTCCGGTCGCCCCACTCGGTCCTTCTAGTACACTCTAACTAAATGAGCTGGGCTCAGAGTATCGGCACTCCGTCCCCCGACATTGGTGTGGGCGCCGCCCTTTTGGGTCTTGTGCAGAGCAAACGCAACTGCCGATCGTCATGATTCAAAAGTGCGACTTCCCCGGCATTAGATCCGGTGTTATGAAGCTGATGCAATATTGCTTTGCTCTGTCGCGAACCGTATAAACATTTGAGGAGGACTAAAAAGAGTTTCCTGTGGTTTCAGATCAAGCTTCAGATAACTGGCAACCATAATTTTAAGCCACAATAGCCAAGTGTTGTAACTCTAAAGCGTAGCTTATTTAATGATCTCTCGTTTTCTGTGATTTTAGCTATCTGAAATCACAGGAAACGCTTTTCCGTCCTCCACAAATGTTTAAACAGTTCGCGACAACGCAAACCAATATCGTCACGAATGACAAGTGATGATGCCATAAGAACTGAAGAAACTAAACGTTTAATGGGGCGAACGTGTGCCCAAAAATAAAAGGAGAAAGAAAGATAACAACAGAGCGTCGCGGGCGTCGAAGGCGGCGAAGCAGCAGGATCGAACGCTGAGACAAAACTGACTTTGGCTCACCACGCGAAACATTATGTTCACGCGTGAGCTTCGGGATAATCGGAGTAGAAAGTTCGACGCGTACAACATTCGGACCTCGAACAAGCCAACAGGATTCGCGAATTTTCCAGAACACTAAATTGCAGGAATAAACAAAATACACGTCGCTCCCAGGAATTGAACCCTCGCTTTTCGCGTGGGAGGCAAGCGGGGTAACCGTTAGGCCACGCGCGCGCTGCCTGCTTAGCCAGCTGCGCGCGCGACATTACTCCCCGAGTGTTGCGTGCATCGCCCCGATGCAGCACAAAACCATACAAAGCAAATAGAAATAACGGTAAACTAAAGAGTCATTTGGAACACATAACGTCCACAGTCCTATCGAGCGTAGTACGGCTTCGTGCGCACGACGTGGACGACTTCTGGTCGTGGAGGGCGGCGTGATCAAGTCCGTGTTCCGTCGGGCATCACCTCATAGTTCAGATCCCCGAGTCGACAAAGCACTTTGCAGGGTCCAAAATAGCGCTTCAGTAGTTTCTCGCTGAGACCACAGCGGCGGATCGGTGTCCACACCCACACCCGGTCTGCGGGTTGAAAGTGGACGTCCCGGCGACGAAGGTCATAGCGGCGTGCGTCGACTCGCTGTTGGTCATGAATCTTGATCCTTGCCAGTTGGCGAGCTTCTTCCGCGCGTTGCGAGATCAGTTGAGCATCGTCGTTGCCATCGTCGGCCGGCACGTGAGGCAGCATGGCGTCGAGTATTGTGGTAACCGTCCGGCCGTGTATACCAGTTGGAACGGTGTCATTCCCGTGGTTTCTTGCACCGCTGGGTTGTACGCAAACGTGACGTATGGCAACACCTCGTCCCATGTTTTGTGCTCTACGTCGACGTGCATGGAGATGATGTCGGCGATCGTCTTGTTGAGCCGCTCCGTTAGCCCGTTGGTCTGCGGATGATAACCCAGGCAGCACGAAACGTCGTGGAAACGTCGAGATATGGTCCCTGACGTCCGCGACGTCCCGCGTGACTTCGATCACGTTTTTTCGATGTTGATGTGACGTCCTTATATAACGTTCCATTAGAGTCCAATCAGTGACGTTGTGACGACGTTGTATTTCAACTCAAACGTCGTCAACGTTCCCACGACGTAAATGCACGACGTTCAGGCAACGTCCAACCCTCACGTTTCTTTGACGTTGAAGTGAAGTTCATAAATGACGTTCCATTATCGTCCTGTCCGTGACGTGCTGGCGACGTCATGTTTCAACTTCTACGTCGTCATCGTCGCCACGACGTTGAGACAAGACGTTTTGGCAGCGTCGAACACTCACGTTTCTTCGACGTTAAAATAAAGTCCATATAGTGATGTTACATTATTGCCCCGTCAGTGACGTTTCAGCGACGTCGCGTTCACACCTAACTGTCGTAAACGACGTACAGGACGTACTGGCAACGTCGACCACTCACGTTTTGTTCAACGTTGAGGACATTTAAATTACGTTCCATTTTTGTCCTGTCATTGACGCCCTTGCGCCACAACCTTTGTTTTGTGTTTTCTGTTAGCTTTTCCAGCTCCATCTACAGCCGCAGAATCACGTACAATACGCATTCAGCGTTAAAAGCTTAATTACAGCTGTGGTCAAGGTGACACTGCTCAAGAGCCGCAAACAAAACTTAATTTTTGAAAGCTCAAAAAATTTATTTATTTATACATTAATTTATTCATTTCGAGATACTATTAATTGCACATGGGATTACGGTAGGGAGGGTATATACAAAACTCAATGTGCACTGGACGAAAAGAAATAACATGAAGGCATGTCGGGAATATCTTTCCTTTTACATCTGCTTGTTATACTTTTGGTTTGTTTAAAATATTGTTATGGTTTTAATTTTCGAAGTCAAGCCAATGGAAGTAAAGCCCATGGCGCTTAGAATGAATCGAATTGTGCGATTCTTTTTTTTCGCACGCGCGTTGTCGTCTTGCGTGGGTCCTGGGACGCGCCACAGGCGCGTCGCCACACTATCCTCTCTCCAGGTGATTTCAGGCATGTATCATTTCCTAGGAGCATCCATACTGCTCCGCGACCACCTGGCATTGTTTTAAGGTTCGGCAATTTTTCTTCGTGTTTTGTTACCCATGCTCACTTCCGCACAACCACAAAATTCGCATCAACATCACAGTTCATCCACAACACCAACTTTCGGCACATCAGCACATTAGAGAGTTTTAGTAGATCGTTCCCATGACTCCGATAACGATATCCCGATACTCCGCCACCGCCTCCCTTGCGCATCCATAATATCGTTATCGGGGCTATCGGAGGTATCGGAACGATCTACTAAAACTCTCTATTAGCGCTTTCGGTAGATCGGTGCGCAGTCTTGTTACGTGACTGTCAAAACAGATCTTGCTTTCTTTGGCACTGATAACGTACCCCAACAAAAATCGCACGCCGGCACACACTATATCGGAGCACAATTTTACTGCACACTTGCGCATTTTTGAACACTACTCAAAAAAATAAAATGCCGGTCAATTACGAAATCCGGTAGATACTGTCAACAGTTTGTGTAGATTGCACTCATGATGCCAACCGTTGAATGGCGTACATGGCGGTCCAAAAAGCGTTCAAGTCCAACCCGCGCCTACGTGCCGAAAAAAAAAAAAAAAAAAAAAAAAAAAAAAAAAGGCCGGCGTTAACGCGGCGCGAGAAAGAGGGGGAAAGGCAAGCAGAGGACATGAGTGTCCGCGCTAATTCCAGGGCGCCGCCACGCTCGCGCCACCACGCGGAGAGAACTGGCAGGCAGGAGGGGGGGGGGGGGGGCTGCGTTGGCGGCGTTGCTTTGGGGAGCTGGATGCCGCAGGCTGTCCGATTGCACCGGCACATTGTGAACGATGTCTTCACCAGAAGCCTCCGCGACCCGTTCTTCAACAGATAAGATGCTGTGAACATTTGAGAACCCATCTCGATCAAGAACCCATCTCGATCCTCACCGGGAAGCCCAAGGATTCCATCACCCTGGGGCTTCGCACGTAGTCCTCATCACGAAAGTGATAGGAACACAAGCGATCACTCGTAGTTGGAAGCCACGCCGGGGAGGACGGTCGTGCGAGCCGGATCCAAAGCGCACGAAGTTGTTCGTCCTTTGGGAACTGGTGAATAGGTTTTCCGCACCGAATCAGGAGGTTGCCGCAGTCCTCTACCGCACAGTGCCGCACCATCTTGGCATTAGAACGCGACAGGATGATCTAAGCGTTCTAGAGACCGAGGTACGCAAGCGATCGGGCCACCACAACTCAATGCAACGAGTCCACCGTCGCCATCGTCGGGAAAATGGCGAAGGGGTGAAGACAGAGCAGGCAGCGAAGGCTTGATAATTGTAAAAAGACAAGCGCCGAAAGACCAGGACAAAGTAAGAAGACGACAACACAAGGCGCACTCGCAACTGAAGATTTATTTATGGAAAAACAGTCTTATATACACTTTTAAAAAACACCCACGTCACTTTCCACGTGCCCACTCTTTATCCAAGAATATACACTCTTTTTCTGACAGAGTCACTGAAGGCTCGCTTATGCACTTATCTGCACCCTTCCTTATTGTTTTTCCATAAATAAATCTTCAGTTGCGAGTGCGCCTTGTGTTGTCGTCTTCTTACTTTGTCCTGGTCTTTCGGCGCTTGTCTTTCTCCATTATAAACCAACTGGCCCAACTCACCATTTTGTTGCTTGATAATTGCGTTCAGAACTAGAGAAGAGGCGTAGTGAGCAGTACTTCCGCAGAGCGGCGCTGCTCCGTTCTTCCAGGCGAGAAAACCCGTGAGACAACCTAGGTCACTTCCCGGCAATGTACCTAGACGGACATTCCAAACGAGGCGTTCGCGACAAACACCAGGTGCTGTTTGGGAATCGTTTAATTCGTTCTAAAATTCGTTTTCGTGACTTTTTTAACAAGATATTGGTGTGTTCGATGTGATACTGCTCCTTTGAACACATATAGACCATAAAATAGGCGCCGAAATTTCGTTGTAGTATCCCTTTAAATGTTCTCGGTGTCTGCTGACCCTCGACATCCGCCTTTCAGTCCGGGTTCATTGCGTAGTAAATATTTCGCTACCGCTTTCTTGTAGCTTTCAAATGCTTGATTGTTGGCTTCTTGTATACGACATTACATTCGTGGCACGTTTTAGACCGATTTTCGTGATCTGCTTGCCTTTCTGCGGCAGCGCGGCTCTGCCGAGCCGAAATAAGTGGGAGGCGTTCACTTGATCGAACGCCGTTTTAGCGAATGAAAACGAGACCACGACGTTTCATCGAATGACTAGCGAATGGGTCTAGTCACATAGACAGCTCGGATTAGCTTCCTTTTGTAATGTGGCGCCTTGTCTGCCGCTGCGAAGCGGCGTAAACGAGGTCTCCGAGTATGTTCACACGCGTCCCCCCCACACACACACTGCGAGCGTCTGGGTTCGAAACTATTAATTGCCAGTTATAAAGGATGGTACTTACTTGAAGTGGGAGCTGGAATTCTACGAGGTACCAGGAAACACTTACTATCGGGCAACGAAGCACGGTGCCTGTGGGGGCGGAGTCTAGGAACGCTACTGATTAATATTGTGACAGGCGATCAGTTATCACGAAACTTCGACTCGTTAATTCAGAAGTTCGCGGTGATATTTTATTAGCCCTCGTTACAGCACACCAAGGATCTTAGGCAGTGAAATTCACATCACGCAGGCTCGTCCGTCGTAGTCAAATGAGCGCAGTCGACGATGAGGTGTAATGAGCTACTAAGCTTCACAAGGAAAATGCGCGTGAGAAAGAGTTTTGAGGAAGTCCTAAACACCGATCCAGCAGACGCACGTACGTACGTTTACTCCGGACTTCATGAACCCGACGGCGCAAGATCAAAGAGCACCGCCACCATCGCCACCCGGTTTTCTCTGCACTTTGCGCGACGACGGCACTGCAACGGAGGGCACTCGCCTCGGCGTGAACAATCCGCGAAATAGATTAATTTCCCACTCTTGAAGCCATTCCAAATGATAAATGAAAATACCTCGGCGTTGTTGAACATCTGACGACACAACAAACACAACTGTGCCGCTGGCTGCGTGAGCCTGACACAACTGTGCCGAGCGCCTGCTCGGCACCGTTGTTGCTCGTGAAGGCCTGCTTATTTGTAGTTGAGACGATGATTCCACATCTTTCGTGGTGCTTGCAATAACTTCGAAGGGCAGGGGAACCTTCTCACGAGGACGTTGAAGACACTTAACACCGGTCCTGCCACCAAAGCAATCGCACAAACCGTCGCCATGTTTGCGTGTTCTCCGTCACTCGCGGCGCGGCCAACTCGTCGGGAGACGTTTCCTGGCTCGGCTAGATGGAAACCAACAGCGGCAAAGTGGCGTATGGACACACGGCTCCAACGAGGTAGAGGGGCTTAGAGTGATAAACCGGAAGTTCGGAAGTGGCACCCCCCCGGTTGCCGCCATATTTTACGCAAATGTGACCACTCGTCACGTGACCTTCCAAGAGCCGTGACGTCACAGGTAAGATGGCAGCGCCCAGAGCTGGTGGATGTGAGTTTGTTCGGTGCGCGGTAGCCGTGATGTGCAGCTGCTTTCCGACGACTTCGGGCTTCTCCGTGCTCGCTGACGCAGGTATAATGTGAAAATATGAAGGAATGAGACTTTATACCGTTTTTGCGCAAGATCGCTCTGGATCATCTGGATATTAACGCCTGTGAGACAGCATCAGCTCTGCATCGCCGTACCGGTGCTTGGATTCCGGGATGTGTCCGAGGATCGATAGAACTTTGAGTGCTTTTAACATGAAATTTTCGCATTCTCTTAGCTTTGTTTGAACGTTGAAATATCTGAAAATCTACGCGAAATGTATACGTCGCGTTAGGGCCTAAGGGAAGTTGTTTCAGCCCTCCGTCACCGAACAACCATAGCAACTTTTAGCGGGGAAGCTCCTGCGATTTTAACCTTTTGTGCTAATCCACGATTCTACATTCGATCGCTTTTCTTCCTTTTTTTCGTGTGTGTGTGTGTGAGTGCGAATTGCACCCTTATTTTCAGCTACGAGGTTGGCGTTTTATTGAGTATGGGGAAGAATAAATCGTTGCAGGCACCTGCTTCAAAGCTATTCGACTTGCTATAAGAACAACTGTTTTGGTGCATGCATAGATTAACTGCGCATTTTTTCTGTTTTGTAGGATTTATTGCAGCTGTACTCTTTTCCATCAAGAGTGCATTGTATTAGTCGGTCAATGATTTAATTGTTCTAATTACCTGGATAAGATGATTCATATTTGTGTTCATCCCTTGCCTGGAGAGCAGTCTTGTTGAAAAATGTTGACTACCATTCCTTTCGGTCTCTTCAATAGACTCTTTTTAAAAGTGTGGGCTGTCTATACTTCGCATCACCGTAACTTGGAAAAGGCCAACCACCACAGCCCCCTCGAGCCAATCAGAGAGACGGAGCGAAGGTGTGTGACAAATCTGTGCAGACGAGCACTCTGGTGATATGCTGTCATGTGCCTCTCTCCAATGTGTGTATTGACTCACCGAGACCGTAGCCTTTGCCGTCTGCCAAATTCTGATGAAACAAATTACAGTAGCTACTACTGTAATTACCCCAGGCTTTCATACTTTGGGTATTTGTTCGACAAGAATGTTATGTCCGCCATCCCTTTGAATTCGGCTCAGCACCTATTGGACTCGAATGCTGCATTGGCGTTCGACGTGAACTGGGGCCCATTCGTGTGCTTTGCGCCGAAAAAAATGGTGACGGTTGTGTTGCTTGATAAGGTTCTGCAAATGGTCTATTGTGTCATACAATAGACCATTTGCAGCAATGGAAGTGTCATGCTATATAACAATGCATCAACACATACTATTAAACTATATGCTCAGAGGTGTGTTTGTTTTTCCAATTAACAAGTGTGTAGTTTTAAGTATCCTCTCTGCAATGCCTACGAAGGCCCCTGGAAGGAATAAATTAATAAATAATATTTTCACATCACTGGAGTTGGTTTTCGGATGCACCACATGTTCAGGAAAGGTTGAACGAATGCAGCCCCTTGCAAGAAGTCAGCCAGTCTGGTATGACCCCTTAATTAATATTGAAGGGTCAGAGAAGCGAGTGTCCTCGTAAGGTCCAGAGCGTGCAATGGACACAATTCTTGGTGTGTAGACTCTCAAGGCATGAAGGCAAGCGGAAATATGTTTATCTGGTTAGTGTATCAAATATGTTTATTTCCACTTGATTACATAATTATTGATTCTTAGTAAATGGTTCCATAACGAGTTCTTTCTGCGACAGTCTCGTGTCAGGCTTTCAGTCGTAGTACGTGTGGACCTTGTTGTCGGATGACGTTCCTGGCACGTCGGTGTTCAGTTTGGTCGAGTGGCAACTTTGACCGACTGATGCTGTCTTGTAATCATACGTCATGTGCACTGAAGCTGCAGGGCTGGCTTCTAATCCGAAAATTTTCCTGGTAGTTTTCGGCATCAATGTAGAAAGCTCGGGCATGTATTGCTTACGTGGCTGTGCCTTTTGCTGTACTGTTGACTTGAAAGCTGGCAACAATTTTTGTTTGCTATCCAAGTCTGGTGATGCTTGCAGTTCACTTTTGAGAGCAACCAACCATTCTATTCCTTCAAGTCACTCAGGGGCATTCTCCTTCAAAGTTGGAACTTGTGTGCTTCGTGGAGTGGACACAGAAAATTGGTGTCAGCAAATGTTTAGGTATTGTCCTTGGACGACAGCCGACACCAAATCCACTGTCACTGCATCGCCGCTCACCTGCTTTGTCGTGCTTACCTCTTGTTGAGGTGATGGACATGAGGAGCTTTGGGGTAATCAGGGATTCAGAATCTTCGATTCAGCACCTTCGGCATCAGGGACAAAGGTCGCCGAAGGTAATCCTTAATCTCCCGTGGTCGCTCCTCGAGACATAATTGAGGGTCGTTTGGCACGAACCCTCGCCGACCAATTCATTGGTACGGGCTGCTTTGGTAGACATGGTCGGCTTCATGCAGTGGTAGCAAAGTGGTTTTCGGTCGCACATTCGGATCACCTACATTTTCCTCGGTGTACTTTGTTGAGCACAGTCCTACTCACGATGTCGGGAATGCTTCGGCGTTAGAGTGTCTCATTGAATTGGCATTGAATACTAAGGGGCAGCCGGTGGCGGTCGTCGTGCCATTGTGGCGTAAGTTGCCCTTGGTTTGTCAGATGCCGCTTCGCTCGCAGAAGTCTCGGTTGAAATACCTGTCAAACTTGTTCCGAAACAATCTCGGCAATCAAAATAAAAGCCGGGCAACTGATGGCAGGAAGTAGCTTCCTGATCTCCTCCCAGACAACGTCACGGGTGATGTCGTGGATGCCTGGGAGGCTGGCGTCGAAGTAGTAGCTGGACAACTCGACTGTCGAGACGCCGGGAAGTTGTTCATAGTGGCAGGCTCGGGCATGCAGTGCACATTCCATGTTGGAAGCCTCAGTGATATGAACACTTCGACTGTTGTCGGGGGGTTGCGGACAAGGCTGCCGAAGGTGTTGTCCCTCACGTGAGGCGCATGGGATTCTTAGGTTCTTGTCTTCTGTAGCATCAAGGTCGGCGTGGGCGTAGGCGCTCGATCAAGCGCAAAACATCCTCCACGAGTGCGGTGGCGCTCTCATTGGGGCAGTGTCCTGGACAGAATCAAGAATGCGGCTCTCTTTCGTTGATGTTGGCTGACGGATGCGCGCTTCAGCTTGATCTTGCAAACTTCCCATGACGTTAAGGAGGATCCATGGTTCTCAGACCATCCATGGTTCTCAGACCAGCGCCGGCAGTTGCTTCCACGAGAAGTATAGGTTCTGCAGGAGCTGGTTGTCTGTCCACCCAATGTGGCGGGCGACACTGTCATATTGTTCAATCCAGTCCTTGACGTCTTCATACAGCTTGCGTGAAAAAGCGTCGGAGTGTGATTTGCGACAAGCATGCAAACAATGGTGGGAGGGGACACGGTTTGCTGCTACAGGTTTGTCATTGTTGGCTTAGTCAGCTTCGGATTTTCTGACAGGAGACCGAATTCCGGTGGTTTTTCCTGGTAGCAGCAACTGGCTCGGATTTCAGGTGCTTCGTGGTGTATTTCCGAGGTTGCTCCTTGTGGTACTCGGTCGTCTTGCGGTTGTTCTGCCAGGCTCGGGTCAGGACTTTGCCTACGGCTCGACAGGGGTATAAGACGCAGAATAGTCCGCCAGCCGTGTCCCATTATCGGGTAACTCGGCTGAAGAGCCGCCAGGTTCACACAGAGTGAAGGGCTACGGGTAAAGTGCCCAGCACCTCCACCTGAACATTCGATTACAGCTGAGCATGACCTGCAGTGTCCCAGAATAGTGAATATTGAGAGAACCCTATTGAAAAAACCAGCTTAAGCTGGTCCCAGCTTCAAGCTGGGTTATTGCCCCAGCATGCCCAGCTTGGCATGCTGGTCATGCTGGTTGATCTGGTCATACTGGTCATGATGGTTGATCTGGTCCCAGCTTCAAGCTGGGTTATTGCCCCAGCATGCCCAGTTTGGCATGCTGGTCATGCTGTTAAACTGGTCATGCTGGTGAACTTCCCAACCAGTTTAACCTGTTTAAATTAATACACAGAATAAAAAAGCCAAGCTCGTCAGAAAAGCCAACTCGGCATCCAATTTATTATTTTCGTACTTGCGGCAGCCTCACATGAACTCAAATGCTACACATCCTCGGCGCTGACACAGTACTAACCGACGCACAGATTCTCGGTGCAAATTGTCTACAATGTTAATAAAACCAGATTGCTTATCTCTCAACACGAAAAAAATACTAGACACAGGCCAAAAACAGGCAATAGCAGACGAAAATACTACACGGACGAGAGAAGCGAACCTGGGTCCCGCCAGCGATGGGGGCGAAGCGGCAACTTGCGTGGTCGGCAGAGGCGAGGAAATCCGTGTGGCTTGGATGGCATTGGCGATACTCCTCGGCACCGCCGTCATTCTTGGGCACACACACGTTCGAAGACACGAAGCGACGCCGCAGTCGGGACGTCTGACATCTTCCCGCACTGAACGGACTGCCGCTCGCTGTCTTCTCAAAACCCGCTTCGCTTGCACCGTCGTTCAACTAGTCTCCAAACAACGCGCACACAGCCGTCCCTTCGATCTGCCCTCTGCCCAAGCTATCCAAACGCGTCTTCGATTCTCCGTTTCTACCACTCTCTCTCTCTCTCTCTCTTTTCTCGCACACAAAGGTAGCTTGCAGCGCGCCTGACGCGCCCGGTGGTCTACCAAAAACGAGAGGACAAAGAACAGGACGTGGCCTCGTTCCAGCAGCCGACCTTGTCGCGCGCGCTCCCAGCAATGCCAGTTCGGCTATCTCTAGCCGACCTTGGCGTGCGCGCTCCCAGCATGACCAGCTTGACCACCACGATTATTATTTCGACCAGATTCACCAGCTTGTCTCCCAGCATGACCAGCTCGTCTCCCAGCTTGACCACATTGGCTCCATGGAAAACCAGTTTGACCAGTTAAGACCAGACTGGCTCCCAGCTACACCAGATTGAATCTAAAACCAGATTCGAGTGAGACCATGCTGGTTTTTACTTAGACCAGACTGACCAGCTTAAATTCCAGCTTGCCCAGCTTAAACCAGCTTGATTGCCAGCTAAACCAGTTTAATTACCACATTGACCAGTTTGACCACCTTGATTACCAGCTTGACCACCTTAATTACCAGCTTGACCAGTTTGATTTTCATGCTGGTTTTTCCAATAGGGAAGATAGGACTGGAACAAGGATCCGTGACAGTATAACAAAACTAGCAGAAGAGAACCTATCCTGACCACTGAAGAAGCTGCATTGCTTTAGTGGCATTCTGTCCGAATAAATCCTCTCCTTCGGGGTTTGGCGACTGCCGTGGACGAACTGAACTGAAATGGATATGGGACCACTTTTCTGGTAATGAGCCACTGCAGACTGTTGCCACAAAGCGGCGTGAGCTGGGTACGTAACACGCTTGGTGAAATGTCCGGACAGCTTGCAATTCGCGTAACGAGTGTGGATGAAACGTTTGTATTGACGAAACGTGCGACAGACCAGCGGGATCAATGCCAACTGCAACACCTGTGCTCCGTGAAAGTGCACGTCTACGCCGGAACAATTTCGGAAGCAGCACAGCATCACCTAAAGCATGGCACGGGAACTACCAGCTTGAAGGCAGCTCTTCGGTGCGCCGCACACCTGTGCTCCGTGAAAGTGCACTTCTACGCCGGAACAATTTGTAAGCAGCACAGTATCATTCAGCACGGCACGGGAACTACCAGTTTCAAGGCAGCCTTCCGGTGCGCCGCACAACCGAAGTGAGCCCTCGGTCATTTGATCGAAGCTGCACCACGATTGCACACCGCCAAGCACGACTCACGCAATTTCCGTCGCTAAACTGTGTATCCAAATATATTGCACACGCTTCACTGCAAACCTCGAAGATTCCGATGGTCTCGAAGATTCCGATGGTCAACGAGAGCACAGAAACGTCACCTTAAATTTTATCCTAGCGGTATCCGAATCAATCCGAGGTCCGAGCAACGTAGGTCAGATTGTCTCTTCCGTGGCAATATCCCGGTCGGTCACCAGCGAAATGCACACCGTTTCTTCGTATTTTCACGTTATACCTACGTCAAACACCACGCTGAACTCTGAACTCGCTTTCGACCGGCCTCATATGACGGCTTCCGCGTCTGAAATCAACTCGCCGAGACGAACGACAACCAACAAAGCATCCGACAAGCTCCGGCCCAGCTGGGGCCAGCCGCAGCATGGGCGCTGCCATCTTTCCTGTGACGTCATGTATTTGGTTTGGTCATGTGACGTGTGGTCAAATTTGCGTACAATGGCAGCCTCCTTATGGGGGTCACTTTCGAGTGCAGACCGGAACCCCGGTTTATCGCTCTAAGCCCCTCTACCTCGTTGCACGGCTCTCACATTACGGGCACTATACTCACATACCGCGGTAAACAGGACCGATGCCGGCGAAACGGCAGTCGGCACACCAGCGAAGAAGCCCTCAACGGGAAGCGGCGGCGCAGGCCGACGCAGCCTTCCCTCCCCCGTGAGCGTCTGGGTTCGAGATTATTGTTCGCTTTTTCTCCTTGCGGTCGAGGCTAAAAAGAGCACTTCCGGACAAAGGTCTATTCTGCGTGCGACGCGCCTGGCGCGTCGCCGCGCGGCCGGTACTGAAGGTAGGGAGTGAGCACCCCAGAGAAAACGAAACCGAAACCACACCGGGCGTACGTTGGTACGCGTTGAAGTCCGAGTGGTGCTGCTGCGCTGGGTTCACAGCACGAAGTGCTGCCTGTGCTGCGTCATTAAGTGCTTCAATAGTTATGCGTCGTACCTCGTGGAGACAAAGTCTCACAGTTTTTCACCTCGCCGATGTTTTGTGGGACAGCGGCAACGATGGAGCCGTGCCGTACGACGCGAGAAATTTGGTGTCCCTATCATGTCTGCCACTGTGTCGGCACGGCTGACATATTCTACACTGCCGCTTTGCGCTCTGCGTTTGTTTTCGTACCAGTAACGCCTACATGTGTCAGCGCCGATGGGACGAACTGAAATGCCATCCCACACTCGCGGGTATGCAGTGCCAATTTCGTTGGAGGAATGCCCTCCAAAGAAGTTTCGTCCCCATCGTACGTGTCGATGATATTTCCGGACAAATATGGCGCGCAATCTGTACTTCATGAAGAAAGATTTGAACGGTAAAAAAGTGACAAATATAAATCTAAAGAAAACAACCATGAAACTCGGAATCACTGGAGAATCGGCGTTTGAGTATGGAAGTTTATGTGGTGTGCTTTCTTTCTTCATCAGCCTCCTTTTGGATGTGGAAACACTGACACCCCAAGTTCTGTAGACAACAATTTTTTTTCTCGGCTTTAGAGCCACCTAACGCAAAGTGGTTCGAACTGAAAGTACCGTCCACTGATCCCTTCCTACCTGTAAAGTGTGCACCTCCCACGATGAGTGGTATTTTCTGTCAGCCTTTGACGGTCGAAGCCAGTTCCCATTTAGTTAGGCCGCCCAAACTAAATTTCCACCTGGTTTCACTACGCCAATTATTTTTGGCATAATAAGTGTTGTGCCAAGTGACGGTCATGTCAAAGTACCTGTGGGCCGAAAATCAGCACCTCGCACAACAGGTTATTACACAACAGCTGACCGCAAAAGCCCTTGGCGGCCAAACCGTGTGTTGGCCGACAACCTCGTTTTCTCGGCTTTGGAACCACCTTTCGTAAAGTTGTTTCAATTGGAAGTACAGTCCACTAGTCCCTTCCTACCTCTAAAGTCTCCACCTTCCCCGACCAGTGGTATTCTCTTGACAGCCTTTTCATGGCCAAAACCGGTTCCCATTGAGTTACGCCGCCCAAACCAAATTTTCACCTGGTTTCCCTATTCCACCTTTTTTTTTGTATAATAAGTGCTGTGTCATGTTACTGTCAAGTCCAAGCACCTGTGTGCCCACATCTGCACTTTGCACAGCCCGCTATAACACAACATTTCGGGTCCAATATTGGATGTCCCGTACAGCTTTATTTCTTTATTCGTTAGAAACAGCTTTCACACCGGCTGTCTTAAAGGGCAACTCCGCTTAATTTCAAAAAATTTGAGATAGTGGCCGATTTTGCTTTTTGAAGCACTCAAAAACAATCCCCAATCCTTTGTTTCGCGAAAAATAAAATATTTTTCGTGTAATTTTACTCTAGCCATGATCACAAACCGAAACCGAAACGGTGGCAAAGCCGGACAACATTGTATATTCGGCATCACTAAGCATATACACCCACGTGATATACAAGGGGAAGAAGGAGCTCCCCTCTTATCAGGATCCTCCTTTGTGCCTCCTGGATTAGCGCAGGCGTCGCTATTCTCCCCCCAGAAGATTATAGAGGATTAACCTGTCACTCAAAATTCTTACAAAAGCAGCTTCCCTCTTCGGGGAGAGCACGGCGCTGGCGCCACCCGTGCTCTCCCCGGAAAAGAAAACAAAATTGAAAAAAAAGAAGAAAACAAAAAGAGGCTGTACATGCTTGATGACGTCGCGGACGTGCCGGGAGAAGGAATTTGGAGGAAGCGGAAATGCAGCCGGGCAGTGTTGTCTGGCCCGCACGTCTCATCCAAAACCAGCGGATTCGTGCTTGTCAAACTTTGACAGCGATTTTAATGAACTTCTAGGCGGAATTCCGTCGTAATATTTGCCATGGGGGTTTTGTAGAGGATAACAAAGAGAACTGTATAGCGTTGCACTACTGGAAAAGAAGCGGAGTTGCCCTTTAATGAAACTTGGCACACTTCGTGCACAAACTTAGTGAACATCTCACTCGCCTCCGAATATCATCGTTCCAGCAGTCCTACGTTTACAGCGACGAGCGAAATAGCGGCCGTCTTTCTTTACGGAAAATTGCTCCAACTCCTTTTTCGGCCGCAACTAGAAAAGTTACCCATAATAACAACTCAAACTCAATATATAAGAAGTGGAGAACAGCTAAATGCCCTTCTGCCCCAGCACTCATGCAACGTCACCCTCAACGTATCGGCTCAAAAAGCAAAAGTTTCGTCCGTGCGCGCTCCCGCCGCCACAGCTTCGCATGTGAAAATGCGCCGCAGGCTGCTCAACGCGCCTCACGGTCGAACGCCAGCTCCTCCGCCAGCGGCTCTGCGCGCGTTTTTCAAAGCGCCCCCTATAGACCATTCCATTTAGCGCTCTCTGGGCGGCACCATTTTGTTCGACCGCAGCGCCCTCTCCACACGTCCGGGAAGTTCATTGGGTTCGGCGGGGTAAAGCGAGAGAGAGGGCACGCGCGCGACTCCGCTAGCAGACGACAAACCGGGAGGTTGCCGTTCTCCATCTTTGGGCTGTATCGGCGGGCAGTACGGAACATCGAACTCTCGCTCGTGGCTGCCGTTGTGAAGTCGTTCGCGTTCTTAGAATAGTTGTGGCTACTCGAAAATCACCTATATAGCTCTCTGTTGTTCTATTTCGCCAAATGATCAACTAGCATATCATTTTTCCGTTACTTAAATAGCACTTGAGTCAGCCGGCAGTACTACCCTCAATTACTGCGTGTATTGCGGCAGGAGAGCACGTTTTATTTATTATTTCAGTCTTCCACGCATGGTCGCTAAAGGCCTACACAAGTACGAACTTTTGATAGTAAAAAAGGTACAGCAACCGGATTTACTTTTCGCCAAAGAGACTGGCCAATCTGACACAGTTTTCCCTGTTTTTTCGTTATTTGCACGCAGGTAACAGCGCAATTGGGTTGCCAGGTGCTTGTACTCTGACCCACCAAATTTCTACGAGATATAGCCCAAAAATAGCCAAATGTCGATCCAAAAAAATAGCCCAAAAATAGCCAAAAAGACGGACCGTTTTATACCATTGTTTTAAACACAAAAGACGACATAATACATGTTTATACATCAAATATAAATATTCACACCACTAGCATCACTAATTCGTAGAACCAACGGCTAAAACACGGGTGCATCACTACTGACAAAATGCGACACGTGTCGTTCCGGGTGTTTTTTTTTTTTTTTTTTTTTTTAGTTTTTAGGATTTTAGAACATAAGTAATGAACACTGTGTTGTGTGCTTTGCAACAATGCCGAAATTCCCCAGAAATGGCGTCGCTTGCACGTTCGGCGAACTTCCTGAAACGCTCGTACGAGCGCATGTCAACAGATCTTCCACTGTATTAATGGGACGCTTCGGGCGTATCGGGGTATGGTGACTAGAATGACGTCACGGGAAAACTACGCAGAGTTAAACACGACGTATAGGTGCATGCCGATGAACAGGCAACCTGAAGAATGCGAAGAAGAGATGATGTTGGGGCCGCAAGGAATTGCGCCGTCACTGGTTGAGATGCAGGAAAAACAGCACACGCTTGCATTCCGACAAAATTCGAGGGTAAACAATTGCACAAGGTATGCAAAGAGCAGACGAATTTGCTTGCTGTCGCATACTTATCAGGGTTAACAGACTGAAGCGCCAAATGTTTACGTAACTTACTCTAAAAATGCCATATTTGAGCCTATAAACCACTGATTTCTGCTATAAACCCAAGTGCTTTGAGGCAATTTGGCGTGTCCGGCACGGGTCACAAATAGCCCAATACTAGCCAAATAGCCAACTGCCAATTAAACTAGCCCAATTTGGCTATTTATAGCCCAACCTGGCAACCCTGAGCGCAATTGGACCCTGTGAGTGTTTTGATCTAGCGTAGTATTACACGACAAGACACCTGGCACACCAAAATCTGCGCATCTGCGCTTGAAAGTTCCAAAATTACGCGATTTTAAACAGAGTTTGCACGCCAGCCGGACGCTAGCTATACAGCCCACTCGGCGGAGCGGACGACGTCCGGGGTGAGAGGGGGAGTGCATTTTTTTCTCTTTTACCCTCTCTGCTATGACCCTAATGGAACACGGTGCGTCGGGAAAATTCGGCAAGAAGAGGACGAGACTGAAAGGTGGGGGAAGATAGTGGCGAGGGCGACGAACAATCGACAAGCGTTAGTTCCGGGTGCACGTGTTCTCTCAGTCGTTCCCAAAATATTTCAGTGAATTCTACGTTGGCCGGGGGCCCGGGAGAAAACAGCTCTGGGTATAACCCGGTCCAGCTTTTTCTGAAAGTCAGTTACTAGGACCGGCCGTCACGTCTACCGAGTCTACGAGGCATTCTGCTTGTCGCCGTGATTTCTTCCAGTCTACATACACTGGAAGTGCTGCGATACTGAGTCGCTCAAGTCGCCCCTATGGAAGAAATTGGTGATCGCCGAAAACGCCGTCGTGTTCAGTCACGACTCGCGGACCTTTTTCAAGGCTATGACGCTTCACACGTTGAATCGTATTACTGCTCGGATCAAGGTGCTTGTCAGGCTATGAATGACGCCCCCCGAAAAGAAGGGGCAGTGCAGAGGATGATGCGTCAAGTCCAGTCTTGGATCAAGGCCCTTCAGACGCCTCCGACGATCCCAGTCAAGAACGCCCAGCGCACGGGATCCCACTTCTGAAACCATTCCTGTGCACGCAGCGAGAGTACCAGCTACGTGCAATGGAGTGGGTAAAGCACGCGCGCCAGCGGATTAATCAAAGCAGAACAAGGTAAGCGGTGGAACATTCCGCGCTGCGCGACATCGTGCCTTCTTCATTTCTTTTGGGTGAATTTGTTTGTTTTATATACTTCTGGCTGGCACATCCAGGGACGTCTTTTGGCGGCGCTCCGTTGTGCATCTCGTGTCTGAAAATGCTAAAATAAACAGTTCGTACCAAACCTGTGTTTTAGCTTCTTTCTTCGTACTTGCATGAGGGCCACTTGCCTCCGCAATAATACTCAAAAAGCATTTTTTTTTAGGGGGAGGGGGGGGGGGGGTGGACTCAACGTCTTCCCCACGACGCCTAGGGAACGTAATTTGGAATTGTTTCTAGACGTTCTATAAACGTCGTTGGTAATCCGAATGTCGTAAACACACGTATCATAAACATCGAAGGAGGACGCAACGGCCCACTGAGACGTGCATGTGACGTATGACAAACGTCATTGGGAACGTTTTCTCAACCTCCTGTGCACCTTTTCTCGCGGACATTTAAAGGTTTCATCGACGTCGAAGGAAGGTAGCGTCCGGACCTTCGACGTTGTACGACGTCACGTTACAGACGTCTTCGACGTTCTTTCGACGTTTCCTTCACGTTTATGGGCTGCCTGGGAAGCGGTTGTTCCTCGATGGCTGGTATGACTTAGCCGAAGAACTTTTTGAGTCAGCTGTGCCATGAAGGATGACGCGCGATCTGTGATCAGCGCTTCAGGTGCGCCGTGTCTAAGGAGAATAGACTCGACAAAATCTTGGCGACTTCTATCCCTGTTCCCGATGGCAGGGCCATATAGAGGAGGCTATGGCAGGGCCATAGCCTCCTCTATACGGAGAAAGCCTGGCACATCGACGACGAAGCCATAGAGAGCGCGGCCGCAGGAAAAAGGAGAGGAGGAGCGCGCCGAACGTTGACCATTGTGGTAGCGCAGAGCAGAAAGGGCAGACCTATACAGCGAGCGCTTGGGTCATGAGCAGCCGCTCCCCGAACCACGCTTGTTTTTGTGTTTTCGTCACCGTCGTTTTTGTACTCCGGGAGAAACGGGCGTGGCGATTCGAAAGGACGCAGGGAGAAACGGGAAAGGGTGGAAGTTGAGTTTCTCCTCTCCACGATAGCGACAAGAAAAGAGAGAGAGAAAAAAAAAGATTGTTTCTGCGTTTGGCCGCTCGCTCTTTTGTGGCGCTAGCGGGCAAGGTTCTCTCCGCTCCCGTTTCTCCGCCCCTCCTTTCCCATTTACAGCGGCCGTCTTTTCACGCGACGCGCCAGGCTTTCTCCGTATAGAGGAGGCTATGGCAGGGCTTTCGTCTCGGCGTATCGTGTAAGATAATCGGTCGCGACGATAATCCACCGATTTCCTTGCGTCGATGTTGGGAAAGGCCCAAGTAAATCCATTCCGACCTGCTGGAAGGGCGTAGTCGGGGCACGTATCGGCTGCAGGAGTCCTGCTGGCTTCTTACGTCGTTGGCACTCATGGCACGACCGTGTGTACAGGTGGACTGTTTTCGGGAGTCTCGGCCAGTAGTACTTGTCACGAATCCGGGCGAGTGCCCTGCTGTAGCCAAGGCGTCCAGCCGTCGGGTCGTCGTGGCATGCTTGAAAGATTCCTTCTCGCAGGCTGGCCGGAACAACCAGCAGCCAGGCAGGGTTGCTCGTTCCGAAGTTCTTCTTGAAGAACACGCCTTGCCGCAGAACGAAGCTTGGCAAGTCTCGGACCAAGGCTCGCGGAACTGAGCTTCCTTGACCTTCGAAGTGGTCGATCACGGCGCGAAGTTCGGGGTCGTCTCGTTGAAGTGCTCCCATGTCGGTATCTGTAATTGCTCCGAGAAAACGGGCGTCATCATCGTTGTCGGTGCTGTCGGGAGGAGATTCGACTGGGGCCCTAGACAAACAATCGGCGTCATTATGCTTGCGGCCAGACTTGTGCACAACGGTCACGTCGAATTCTTGCAGTCGAAGGCTCCAGCGAGCGAGGCGTCCTGACGGGTCCTTGAGGTTGGCGAGCCAACAGAGAGTGTGGTGGTCCGTGACAACGCGGAACGGAATCCCGTACATGTATGGGCGGAAATTGGTTAACGCCGAGACGACAGCGAGACATTCCTTGTCGGTTGTCGAGTAATTTTTCTTTGCCTTCAACAGTGTCCGGCTTGCGTAAGCGATCACCCTCTCTGCTCCGTCTTGTCTTTGGACGAACACCGCACCCAGCCCGGCGTTGCTGGCGTCTGTGTGAACTTCCGTTTCCGCTGACGGATTGAAGTGTCCGAGGCAGTGCAGAATTCTTGGCAAAATCGCGAACGAAACGTCTGTACTATGCGCACAGCCCAAGAAATCTTCGTACGGCTTCCTTGTCTGATGGCTTTGGAAATTCGGCGACAGCGGATGTCTTTGCAGGGTCAGGACTTACACCTTGAGCACTCACGACATGGCCCAGGAATTTGAGCTCACCGTAAGCGAACCGACATTTTTACGGCTTCAGAGTCAGTCCGGCATTCTGGATAGCCTGTAGCACGGCTCGCAAACGACTGAGGCGCTCGTCTAAGTCGCTGCCGAATACCTCGACGTCGTCGAGATAGACGAGACAACTTTGCCATTTCAAGCCGGAAAGAACGGTGTCCATTACGCGCTGGAACGTCGCCGGTGCTGTGCATAGTCCGAACGGCATCACTTTAAAGGGGCGGTGCAATGATTTTAACACTGAACGAATGTGCAGCTTGTATTTTTTCTATTGTTTACTTCGGCATAAGTAAGAGAAAAAGTGCCTCCATACCCCAAAATACCTCTATTTCGCTGCGTAATCGCAAAATAAAAAACCATTTTTTTCCCAACCGGCGGCCACATGGTGGCCGCAAATGGAACCTGTGGTGTGACGTCATTCGGAGTGGTTTTTGTAAGTGATAGTATTAGGCAATTCTAAGATTGATTTAAGGTTAAGTTTAAAAAATCTTGTTGTCTAGGCATGCAGAAACGCTTCAAAAGCCTAATATTGTCGCTAAAAGGGTATGAATTATTTGTGGCGCCATCTACCGCAAGTCAACAAAACCTGCCGTCGCCGTCATCGGTCGACGCCCGAGGCGCCTACGGCGGCTACACGAGCAACCCGGACGTTTTGTCTTTCCCTCGCTCGACGGAGTGCGTTGGTCGTGGTCCGTAGTATCGTGGTATCGTTATCGTTACTGGTGTCTCGACCTCGACTTTGACTTCGACTTCCGCCACGCCGCCATGTTGGTCGGGAATCGACGGGAGAGCAGCGAGCGGCGAGCCTGGCGAGCCGGCAAGCGCTGGGGAAACGGAAGCCAAAAGAACCCAACCGGAAACCAGCGCCACTCCGAATGACGTCACAGGCGAAGCTGGTGCCGCTTCAAAGTTGAGTTGAGGGGTGCCGGAGATACCAATTTCTTTTATTTTTTTTTAATGAAAACTAGGGCAAGCAGGAAAGAATAGTTTCCGGTCCTTTGTTTTATATGTGGCCGGGATCAATTCCCGCAATTAATTAGCCAAAGTTCGCAAATTGTTGCACCGCCCCTTTAAATTCGTACAGCCCGTCCGGCGTGACGAAGCAGTCTTTTCACGATCTCGTTCGTCGACCTCCATCTGCCAGTACCCACTCTTCAGGTCCATCGACGAAAAGTATCGGGCGTGGCGCAGCCGGTCCAGGGTGTCGTCGATGCGTGGCAGCGGGTAGTCGTCCTCTTTTGTTACAGCGTTCAGTCGGCGATAGTCCAAGCAGAACCGAAGAGTCCCGTCTTTTTTTTTCACAAGGACTATCGGTGAAGCCCACGGGCTGCTTGAGGGCTGGACAATGTCGTCATCGAGCATTTCTTGGACCTGCTTCTGGATGACTTCTCTCTCTTTCACGGAGACACGGTAAGGCGACCGATGAACAGGAAGCGCGTTGTCTTCCGTGACACTTCGATGTTTTGCAACGGTCGTTTGGCGCACCTTTGACGACGTGGAGAAGCACTGATTGAACTCGGCGAGAAGGTCACTGAGTTGTCGTCGTTGTGGGGTAGGCAGGGTTGGGTCGATGTCAAACTGCGAAGGCGGCGTTGTCTTGGGTGGCCATGAAGAGAGGTCTTCTGATATTCCGGCGATTGTGGCTCAGTCCGGGAGTTCCTCGGCGTGACCCACGGCGGTGTCTTTCGTAAGGTGCTGGGCCTCCTGTCGGAAGTTCGTTACGAGTTTTACCGTGTGTCCGTCTTGGAGCTTCGCGACGCCTCTTGCGATGCGGATCTCTCTTCCTAGAAGCAACTGGAGGCTTCCTTCGAGCAAAACCTCGCCGCAGAAAGTTTCACCAACCCCGACAGGTACGAAAACACTTGACCACGGTGGTAGGTTCACGTGGTTTGCGAGGACTCGTACTGCGGATGACGACGCTTTAAGTTCTTCCGGTGGTGGAGCAGGTTTTCGTAGCGTCAGCCGGTTTGCTCCGAGGTCGATGACGGCGCCATACTCGCAGAGAAAGCCCATTCCGAGGATAACGTCCCTCGAATAGTCTTGCAGAACGACGAACTTGACAGGGCACGTCCCACCGCGGATCTCGACGCGAGCAGTGCATCTCCCAACCGGCGTGACGAGGCGCCCTCCGGCTGTTCGTATTTGAGGTCCATCTCACGGCGTTGTGACTTTTCGAAGGCTGCAGGAGAGCCTCCCACTCAAGACTGAGTAGTCTGCTCCGGGGTCCACGAGTGCTGATGCGTCGTGGCCGTCGATGACGACGTTCAGGTTATTGGACACCATTGCAGGGGCGTAGTTTCGATCTCTGGTAGCGTTCGAGTGGGGGCCCTCCGATGTTCGTGGAGGACCTTGGCGTCGGTCGTCTTCGGCAACTCCACCTCTAGGGGTTGCCGCGCCTAGTTTCCCCAGCGAGGAGCGAGGGGTGACAGGCTTTAACGTCGTGGCGACGGCGACCGAATCTCTCGGCGGAACGCAGGCTCGGGTGACTGAGGTCGTTGCAGGTACTCGTCGATCTCCCGAGGGCGTTCACCATAACGGGGGCGTGGGTCATTCGGGTGGAACCCGCGCAGCCCGAGTCGTCGGTATGGGCATTGGCGGTAAGTGTGGTTTGCTCCCCCGCAGTGGAAACACAGAGGGCGTCGGTCGGGCGTTCGCCACACGTCAGTCTTCCGGGGTGCACGGGGCTTCTGGCAGGCGTACTGGACCTGGGCGTCGTGGCGGCGGTCGTGCTGCGGTGCAGGAGACTGATGTCGGGGCGGCGCGACATAGGCTTGAGGAGGAGGTGGTGGCCGTCGGGCCATTGCGGCGTAGGTCAGGGTGGGCTCCTCGGGTGCTGCTACGCTGGCAGGAGCCTCCGGTTGAATTGCCCGCTGAACTTCTTCGCGTATCATTTCGGCTATCGACAGCGAAGCCGGCTGGTTGGCAGTAGGCAGCAGCTTCCTGAGCTCTTCCCGGACGATGTCGCGGACAATTGCACGAAGATTGTCAGCGCTGGTGCCGCCCTCGTCGGATCGGGAAGATGTCAGCGTCGAAGCAACAGGCGTGCCGGCGAGTCGGTTGTAGTGGCTGGCTCGGATTGACAGGGCACGCTCGATGTTAGTTGTCTCGGCAACGAATTCATCGACAGTAGTTGGTGGGTTGCGAACAAGGCCACCGAAGATGTCACTCCTCACTCCTCTCATCAGGACGCGCAGCTTCCCCTCCTCGGTGGACTGAGGGTCAGCGCGGCTGCTCAGGCGGAGGACGTCTTCAACGAAGCTGGTGACCGTTTCGTTGGGCCCTTGAGTTCGTACTTGCAGGAGGTCTTCCGCTCGCTGTCGTCGTGTCTGGTTCGTAAATGTCTGTTTCAGGCCGGCGATACAGGTGTCCCACGACGTAAGCGACGCTTCGTGGTTCTCGAACCACTGCCTCGCGTAACCTCCAAAGAGAAGTAGAGGTTTTGGAGGCGCTGCTCAGTGGTCCATCCATTATGGCGTGCTACACGTTCGTAGTGCAGAAGCCAGTCCTCCACGTCCTCGTGGGTCTGGCCATGGAACGTCGTCGGGGTTCGCTGGGCAACAGGCAGGAAGATGACGGCGGCGGCGGTCGGGGACTGCGATTGCTGGTCGTCCATCGTCGGCCTCGGTCCCTTTCATGGTTTTAAGAGTAACTTGGTGTCTCACAGTTAAAAAGTCATTATTTAGTACTCGAACTTCAACACTTTTTGCAAGTAGCTTACACTCCCTTCGAAGTTACTCATAGATAGGGTTCTGCATTTTTGGAGTTTTATTTCTGAGCAAATTCAGAGGCTGTTTTTCAGAGTTTATATCTTAAACAAATTCAGTTTTTTAGAGCTTTCTCTTATGGTACAGAAAAATTCAGTTTTTTCGTCTTTTTTATGCAGCAAATAAGAGGCAGAAAACAGCAGTTTGCGAATTTAGTCCAGTCTTTTTTTATACATGTCACCACAATCGATTATTGTCGTAGAGATTTGATGACATGTTTTGCTGACAAGGGGCCAAAAAATGTTTTCTGTGGAGCTTGCGTACAAAAGTTAGAACTAAAAATAAAAAAAAAAAGAAACGCGGAAGTTATCTGGAAAATATAAAAGCCATTGGAGTTCATAGAACTGGCAGTCTCGAAATTTTGAGTTTTCTGGATAAATCCGAATCACCAAATGTTTTACCGGCGAGTTTTTTTTTGTGATTTTATCGGATTTATGAGGAAATGCGGAACCCTACTCCTAGGTTTCTTCCGTCTTCTTTTAGGTAGGCGGCAAGTCATAAATGTGACAAACTTAAATTGTTTTGACTGGGTACCTTGCTATTGCATACATTTCATCTGATATTTTGGATCACGGCCACAGCTGTTCCCCACTCCCCTGCGACCGTGATGTGTAGTGTTTGTAATGCTGTAAAAGGTTGCCTCTCGTGCACCAAGGACGGTGGTTCGGAATACCTCTGTACAGCAATGAAAAGAATGGTCAGTTTGGGTGTCGACGACCTAGAGATCTTTTGACATGCAACCGAAATCTCCATTGCAGGATGTCTTCTCTGTAATAAGCCTCCGACATAGTGTGGGCCTCTCATTCTCTATTCGAACTCATCGTTTTATTTTACATTATTCAGTGCCCCTAACCCTCCCTGCTGACCGCAACCCTATGTCGCTATACTCCGCGACAACTTTTCTTGGCAATGCAGTGGAAGGCACGTCCCGCGTTCCCTCTCCCATTTTGAGTGTACGAAGGCTCTCCTCCCCCCCCATTTCCGGGGAAAGGAGGAGAGCCTGCGTACACTCAAAATGGGAGAGGGGACGCGGGACGCACCTTCCACTGCATTGCCAAGAAAAGTTGTCGCGGAGTATACCAAGACTTATTTTGCTTTCCTGACCAGTGTGCATGCCTGCAGAAATGCACAGAGCTTTAGTGAGCATAAAGAACTGTCTCCACCTACAGACGTTTCCACTGTTTACAAAACTCACAGTCCACAGTGCTCAACTACAGTCCAGCAAGCGCATGCTCGCAACTTCCGGCCAGGCAGAAAACGCTTGTGCGAATAGCGCAAACAATGCAGTGAACGTGCCCCACGACACTTTTATGTAAATGCATATGGAAAAGCACATGGCGAAGGCAGGGTGTCTACGAAATTACTTTTTAAATTCCCTGGTTTTCCACGTTCTTCCCTAACCATTTCGATGAAATTCCTTGACCATTACTTCAGTTGAAGGAGCGCTCCTTCGACGGAAGATGGTGGCTTGCGCTTCAACCTGAGAACAATCTTTTAGCTCCACCCACAAGCGCATTGCGCCCATCTGAAGTGCCTCCGCCGTCGAGAAAGTAGTTCGCTAGCAACGTTGCTTTTTCTTCCTCCAGGAAACGTGTCTTAAACTACTACAATATTTATTTAATTCATTCAGGACATTTAAATAAGTTAGAATACGTTTTTGTCAACGAAATAGCTGTTTAGTAAAGAAAGAAAGTCATGTCCAATGTAACGTCTTCCCAATTCATTTTCTGTCCAAGATATTGTCTAACATACCGTCTTCCAGCGCCTTCGATTGAGGGAAAGTGGTGCTAAGCCTCGCGCCCGCTTCGAAATTTTCGTTGGCGATATCGTCGCTGGATTCTCACGTTGTCGCGCAAAACCTGCTGCAAACGCAAGCCGATACCATTAAGATCTCGTGGCGTAACCTCGGGCACGTAAAACACGGTGCGAAAAATCAGAATAATTGTCACGAGAAACTAGCGTCGCGTTGCTAAGGCCAGCAGCCATGTTGAGCTTTTTTTTTTTTTCAAAAGGATCGCGATTGGTCCACGGAGTCGTGACGTCATGAAAACGATTGGCTGGCGTTTCTCGGCGTAGGATTACATTTTTCTCTGAGAGGCATTTCCGGTTTTTTCTTACCTTGCAACCGACTATAGTGATGCTTCGGGCAATGGATGCACAAACCGTCGGCCTTCGTTGCACAACGCTGTGCCACTTTCACGGGTCATTTTCTCTTATTTATCCATCTTTTTGAGTTTCCCTGATAATTCCCTGACTTCTGCAGATGACCACAATTCGCTGACAGTTTGAGGTTTTCCAGAAAAGTAGACACCCTGGAAGGTTGCCAGCAAGAATTTCGGCTAGGTGTTGAACTAAAAGTGTTGTACGAAACTGTCCCACACTAAGGCTGTTAAGGGGTACTACGATGAAATTTCGGCGCTCATTTTTGGGTCTATATGTGTTCAAAGGAGCAGTATCACATCGAACGTACAACAAGTCTCGAAAAGGAATTTTAAAACGAATTAAACGATTAGCAAAGAGCACCTGGTGGATGTCGCTAATGCCTCGTTTGTAATGCTCGTCTAGGAACCTTGACAGCTAGTGACGGAGGCTGTCTAGCCTCCGGCCACGACGAAAGAAGAGTGGAAGCAGGAACTCCCCTCTTCCCGGGAACGCCTTTTGTGTGTCGTAGAAGTCGCTATTGTCCCCCTACAAGATTACAGAAGATTAACCCGTCACTCAAAATTCGTACAAAAGCAGCCGCTTCGGTGGCTGGAACGACTAGGCCATCCTCTGGACGTCAGTCTCGCCGTAGTTTTGCTCGTCCTGAGACGACCTACGTCAAGATTGCGTTGGATGTCACGTGGTCTCCGCTGGGCCTTCTCCGAGCGTTTGTCAGAGTAGGCCGTTTTTAACGAAAAATACAGCCACCAGGCTCAAAATACAAACGTGCGATTGTCTTTTAAGGATATTGTGGATCATATTCAACCTATTTTTGAACAGGACGGGAATATTTCAAATTTCGTTGAAGTATTCCTTTAAGTCTTCGTTATTCTTGTCAGATAAACAAGCTTCTTTCGCATGTCATTTATGCGCTGCGCGAGGTAGTCCGTACTGGATTTGGTAGTCACGTAAAGCTACGATGCCTTTCATGTTTGAGACATGCATGTTTTGAATGAAATAATAAATAACTGATGTTAAATTAAGACCACCGTATTTACCGCAATGGGAGGTTGGTAATGCTGTGCAAGGAGCAAAACGTCTTTTCTGTGGTTCTGGAGATGGAGAGTGTAGCAACATCTCTTGGGTGGCCTCTTGTCTCATCGTCTCTAGCGTTCTTGTGGTTATACATCTTTCTAATTTGGATTGTTGTAGCAGCATTTCTCTAGGATGGTCTCTGGTCCCACTGTCTATTGTTTAAGGATGTATATCTCCGTGTGTATTGAATGACCGTTGTCACAGCCGTTCCATCCTGGTTCCCTCTCTGGGAATAAGGATTGAGTGGTCATGCCTTTGTAGTATGGTCAGCTCAGTTTGTCTCTTGCTCATTATGCATTCTGGGCAATTGCAACCTTCAGTGAATTTATGAAGCATGCTTTTGCCAGTATTATTCTGTTTTTATGTGAGGTCTATACGAGTCTTTTTTTCTGCAGCATGGGAATTATGTGGGCCTGTTTAAAGTATTGTTAATAAACCCCAATAATTTTCTGTACAACACTAGCCAGATATGGATCGCATCGGTCATGGTAGTTATAGTTATTTCGAACTTTGTGCTCCTTCAGCTATGCGGTGCAGAGAAGTTTGTTAAACTCGTGGCTTTGTCTATGCAGGTCTTGTATGAGTGCATTTAAGTTGCTAAAACATATAGTTGTAATAAATGTTAACACGTATTTGAAAGCCTGCCTAACAAACCCGAAAGGTGGTTCCATTTGCAACATTTAAAAGGGTCGCAAAACTATTTTCAGAGTTCGGACAAATAACTGGCAGTTACTGTCACTAGTGTAATCAAGATCCAAAAAACGTTTTAGCCTAGGAGCGCTACTTTTTATTTTAAAAAATAAAAAGGATTGGAGTGTGTGGTGCCTCTCAACTCTTTCACCAGTTTCCAGGTCACGTGCGTTGTGATGCGCTGCTGGGATACAAACTTCCGGATTTTTTCTATCTTTGGCACCCCCAGTGAGCATTCTGCACCAGCGAGAGCAGGCTCTCTTGCCTCGGATTAGCATTCTTAACTTTTCAGTTTTTTGGGCACAGTGAAACACTGCAGCCAGTCGGCAAAGCGAACCTTCTTCCCACACGAAACAGCAAGAAGGGGACGCTTCTGTGTACTTTAGGTAGATGGCGCCTCTAAAACATTGTGTAATAAAAGCTTGCCAATAATACGAGACTTCCGACGCCATTTCTTTACATTCAGCAACAACATTTATAAATATTCCTCGCAAGGGCAACTCCGCTTCAGTTTTGTTTTTGAGAAAACAGTGTAGACCTCTTCCGTATCAAAGTTTCGGGGTCGGTTTCGATTCATGTTTAAAACCAGATTGCACAAAAAGTATTTGACATTTCTCGAAACAAATTATATGATGTCGTTTTGTAGTACTTTCCAAGTTGGAATCAGTCATAATCCCAATATGCCTGAAGTGAAGCAGAGTTGTCCTTTAAATTGAGCAGATACTTGATCAACTTCCTAACTCAGTACACTGTACCCACGTGACTGTCACCCGCCGCAACAACACATCGTGGTACCCGTGGCCACCGTATGCGGCTGCAGGTCAGAAAATAGTCCATATTTCCCTTTGCGATTACGCAGCGCACTTGCGACATTTCGAGGGAAGAGGGCGTGTTAAATCTTTTACTAAGGTGGACAAAATAAAGGATAGAAGCTGCAGATTCTTTTTACATTAAAATTGATTCATGACCCCTTTAGAATCGTGCAAGTCTAAAGAACTACTCTTACTAAATCATGATCATCCACAATTTAGTTTCTATATTTGCAATAAAATTTGTGAGCCTAAGCAGCACACCTGGCATTTCACTTTATATTCGACATTTGTTGAAGTGTGTCTTGTTTCCATGCATGTATCATGGTGAAACACGGGAGTTGTTGCACAGATGATGCCATCCGAGGTGCGTAAATGTGTAGCTGTTAAAAGAGCCGTTTTGGTTCAGGAAGCCCACAGCGTGGTGCAGACGTCCCTCACTGTAGCTTCCGCAGCTACTTCTTGAGGCCAGGCCCATCCTCCACCACATAGAAGCCGGCGCAGTACTTCTTGTAGGAGACATACCGGCCGAGTGCGATGAGGTCTCTTCGTCGCCTGATGCGGCCAGTCAGGACTTCCGGAAACAGGGCATGCTCAGCGAAGTACAGCAGTCCTGGCAGGAGCTCACCCTCGACAAACTTCTCGTCGAAAACGATGGTCTCTGTGTGCGTAGAGCGGGCGACCGTCTTGTTGTTGGTCCAGGCAACAAAGTCGCACCACTTGTGTCCAGTCACAGCCATCTGACCCTGAGCCTGGTAGTAGTAGGCATGACGTTTCTTTAGGCGGATCTCTCCACCAACTTCCTCGCAGCGAAACTCCTTGTCCTGCTTGCACGCCTCCAGAGGTGCTAGCCCCACCTTAGATGACGGGCACTTCACCTCCAAAAGGCCCTCTTCGCCATCCGTGGTAACGATGCGGTCCGATGAGGCAGCCACAAAGCTGTACACAGGATGGATGTGGAGCCCTGTCTCGTGCACCTCCAAAGAGTCAACCTGCGCACCCATGAGTTGCTCGTAGGCAGCAACGGCTTCGCCCTCGTGCATCCTCCCGTAACGCATGGCCTCACTTGCAGAGTCTGGGCTGGGATACAAAATTCCCTTCACCAGATATTCTGGCTTCACGCACTTGATGACTTTGGAAAACACTGATGCTGTGATTCGCCCTCACCGTTCCTCATGCCACCTGGGGTTGTCGGCTTGGCCGATGGTGGACCGCGTGACCTCTGCCCACTCTTCGTCGGTCAGTGGAGGTAGGGACTCTGCGTGCTTGTAGACAGCGTCCCGGGCGTTCCTGCTCCACAGGTCCTCATCGTCGGCTATTGGCAGTGGTGGCCTCGCTGGTCGGGCTTCCTCGACACCACTGAACTCGAGCCATAAGAGGCCTGGTGTGCGAATGCGGAGGCCATCCCGCAGAGCCTGGATCTGCTCTGACGATGCACCGCCAACAGCCTCGCAGGGGTTGTAGGATCGTCTCTTCTTCTCCCTCACTGACCGGTTTACCAAATACTTGCAGAGTGTGATGTCTGCAAGCGGCTGCAGAGGAGCAGGTTTCTTGGCTGCAACGAGAAAGGTTCACCTGTCAGTGCTGCCCAGCTCTAATGATGTGTGACATCTGTGTTTCACATTTCATAGTCATGCGGATGGCGCATAATCGCTCAAACTGCTTTATGTAGAGGGTATTTGTTAATTTGGAAGGTGTAAGCGACCTCGAGCGATTGACCCATCGCTGTAATTATAGAGCCCAAAAGGGAGTGGATGGTCGAGTCTACATATTTAAAAAAGTGACAGAAGTGAGCCTGACCCTCCATCGACAGTCAGAAATTTAACGCTTGGTGTTGCTCAAGCGTATCTGGAAGTAATCTCTAATGTACACACCTTGAGGAGGCACCGCCCAAATGCAGGGTATGTCAGTGCAGGAAGTGCCACTTGCATTGCAGCTCTCTTCTGCAGTCAGTAGGAGTGCTGCAATGTGATGGCAGGTCTCGCTGAGCCTGTAAAATATAAAAGGGCAACATTAAATGAGCAGCTCCATAACTACTAACAATGAGCACAGAAATAAACTCGTCAGATTCTACTGCCCCAAAGCGAGCATGCCGGTTTTCATCGCACATAGACTACGCGTGTTTGATATAAACGCACGTGCATTAATTCTTCACTCTATCTGAACCAAGGCGCTCGCACTTCGGGGAAATAGGGGAACATAAGGGCGTTTTGTAAACGCTTTTGTCGCGCGTCGAGCAGAGTGAACCCCCAAACCAGCCCGGTTCGATCTGGATGAGCTTCGCACCGGCGTGCATCACTCTGATTAACTGTCTGACAAGCGAGTGCGAACGTACCGTGATAATTTGTCATTATATAATACTTTGTTTTAGTATTACATGCTATGTCATCTGTAAGCTAAGCATCACTCACCCAGCAACACAGCTGCAACTGCCGCCCATGATGCGCCCGGTGCCACTGGCAAACCACGCCGAGACGGTGTACAGCGCCTTCTTTATGGACGGCAGGAAGATAGCCCGGACCAGGCATATCTGGGAGTCGTCCGAAGCGTTCCATCTCACGTTACGGACGTAACCTTCTTCCTTAAAGGCCCATCCTCGGTTGACCTGCCAAAACGAGTCGGTCTCTCGGCGCAAATACCGCCAGACTTTGTCTTGCGACAGGCTCGTGAACTGCGGAGGCTTCTCGGTCCAGCGGTCCGGTTGAAACGAGAACGGAATGCGCTCGTCCTCGGCCATCGCTCGCGGTCCCCGAAGAGCAGCGGATAGGCTAGGAGCTCACGTGTAGGCACAAAGTACCTGAAAACGCGGAAGAAATCAAGCCTAATGGCGGTCGTGCTTGCCTACCGCGATAATCCGTTCTTACCCTCAAACCAGGTTTCTACTAGTTCGCCGAAATATCACCAGGTGGCTCCACAGCTCCGGAAAGAAGGGGATTATGGATGTCTTCCGCCTTCCTCGACTTCGATGCACCATTGTCCGCCGACATTGACCGGCGACACCGCGGCCGAGGATGTCCGGCCCTTCCGTGTGTGTGCCGCGTGTGGCTGAGTGCGAGGGAGAGGGAAATGGTGTGCCTGGACGTTACAAACAATGAACCCTGGGGATTCCCTACTGGGGATGTTGAGAAAGGTGACAGACCTTTGTCCGGAAGTGCTCTTTTTAGCCTCGACCGCAAGGAGCAAAAGCGAACAATAATCTCGAACCCAGACGCTCACGGGGAGGGGGGGCTGCGTCGGCCTGCACCGCCGCTTCCCGTTGAGGGCTGCTTCGCTGGTGTGCCGACTGCAGTTTCGCCGGCATCGGTCCTGTTTACCGCGGTATGTGAGTATAGTGCCCGTAATGTGAGAGCCGTGTGTCCATACGCCACTTTGCCGCTGTTGGTTTCCATCTAGCCGAGCCAGAAAACATCTCGCGACGAGTTGATCGCGCCGCGAGTGACGAAGAAGCAAACATGGCGACGGTTTGTGCGATTGCTTTGGTGGCTCCGGTGTTGAGTGTCTTCAACGTCCTCGTGAGAAGATTCCCCTGCCCTTCGAAGTTATCGCAGGCACCGCGAGTGGCACGAAAGATGTGGAATCATCGTCTCAACTACAAATAAGCAGGCCTGCACGAGCAACAACGACGCCGAGCAGGCGCTCGGCACAGTTGTGTCGTCAGATGTTCTACAACGCCGAGATATTTTCATTTATCATTTGGAATGGCTTCAAGAGTGGGAAATTAATCTATTTCGCAGATTGTTAACGCCGAGGTGAGTGCCCTCCGTTGCAGTGCCGTTGTCGCGCGAAGTGCAGAGTAAACCGGGTGGCGATGGCGGCGGTGCTCTTTGATCGCTTTGATCTTGCGCCATCGGGTTCATGGAGTCCGGAGTAAACGTACGTACGTGCGTCTGCTGGATCGGTGTTTTGGACTGCCACAAAACTCTTTCTCGCGGGAATTTACCTTGTGAAGCTTAGTAGCTCATTACATTTCGTCGTCGACTGCGCTCATTTGACTACGACGGACGAGCCTGCGTGATGTAAATTTCACTGCCTAAGATCCTTGGTGTGCTATAACGAGGGCTAATAAAATATCACCGCGAACTTCTGAACAAACGAGTCGAAGTTTCGTCTGTTTTCATAACTGATCGCCTGTCACAATATTAATCAGTAGCGTTCCTAGACTCCGTTCCCACAGGCACCCTGCTTCGTTGCCCGATAGTAAGTGTCTCCTGGTACCTCGTAGAATTCCAGCTCCCACTTCAAGTAAGTACTATCCTTTAGAACTGGCAATTAATAGTTTCGAACCCAGACGCTCACAGCGTGTGTGTGTGTGTGTGTGTGGGAGGGGGGGGGGGCACGTACTAACACACTCGGAGCCCTCGTTTTCGCCGCTTCACGGCGGCAGACAAGGCGGCACATTACAAAAGAAAGCTAATCCGAGCTGTCTATGGAACTAGACCCATTCGCTAGTCGTTTGATGAAACGTCGTGGTCTCGTTTTCATTCGCTAAAACGGCGTTCGATCAAGTAAACGCCTCCCACTTATTTCGGCTCGGCAGAGCCGCAGAAAGGCAAGCAGATCGCGAAAATCGGTCTCCACCGTACCACGAATGTAATGTCGTATACAAGAAGCCGACAATCAAGCATTTGAAAGCTACAAGAAAGCGGCAGTGAAATATTTACTACGCAATGAACCCGGACTGAAACGCGGATGTCAAGGGTCAGCAGACACCGAGAACATTTAAGACAAGAAAGGTTTTTTCTTGTTTTCTCGATCGAGATGGGTTCTCGAATGTTCACGACATCTTATCTGTTGAAGAACGGGTCGCGGAGGCTTCTGGTGAAGACATCTTTCACGATGTGCCGGTGCATTCGGACAGCCTGCCGCATCCAGCTCCCCAAAGCAACGCAGCCCCCCCCCCCCCCCCCCCCCTCCTGCCTGCCAGTTCTCTCCGCGTGGTGGCGCAAGTGTAGATAAACATGGCGGCGCCCTGGAATTGGCGCGGACACTGGTCTATAAAATGAGTAGCAGGCCTCTGCTAGCGTGTGAGGGAAGGAAGTGGCCGAGTGGGCTAACGCGTCTCAGCTCGGAGCGTGGAGCGAAAGCTTGCGCTGGGAACCTCCTGGGTTCGATTCCCCACCTCCCCCGCCCGTTTTGACCTGGATGAGTTTCGTACCGGCACGCGTTCGTGTGATCACTACTGCGTGATGCAAGTTAAAAATCCCAGGTTAGCGGTTGTACTGCACTGGCGAAATTTCTCATGTACAGCTAAGAGACCGCGATTACCCGTTGTGGCGTATCTCCATCAAGGCTGTATAAGCATACAGAGCAAACCAATTTTTTTTTTTTGCTAGCGTGTGTTCTCGACAGTGCTCTGTTAACAGTGTTCTCGAGCGCTCTCAAGCGCTCTCCCGTCAAATGATGTAATCTGTCCATATGTATATATTCAGAGTTACCTATATAAGATACACCCTTCCTGCTCCCTGGTCCTTCCCGAGTCCGGCCTCCACATGAGTCGCTGTCCTGGCTCGTTTCCCTGCCGTACCCAAAGTGCCCGGACAACCTCTCAGTCCCAACAGGACTCGGCCTAGCACCCGACGAGTTTAGCGACCTTGGACATAGTATGGCCACGGAAAGGATGCTGGACGTACGGCCCCAGGTTCTCAAAAAAGGAGCTGTTATGAGGGAACAGCCACCGAATCTATCATGAAACGTCGGGAGCGCACACTCTAAGAAAAAATGGAGGAAAAAAGTACCAACGGCGCGTCTTCCTCCCTTCTACTGACGCGCCCCCAAGCGGACACGAGAAAAGGGGAGGAACGAAACGTTCTTCTCCTTCTCCAGGCAGACGGGAGAAAACTTTCGCCCTCCCGACTCATCGTCTTTCGGTTTCGTTTTTCGAGCAGGTCGCGCACGTTGTTTAATAAATAGCTGTTGAGTTAATTGAGCTTCAGCGGCAGCGAAGGCCGCGTGTAATTCCGTCTTCTAGTCTAAACGTGCAGAACATTTCGGTTGCATTGATGTTTTTATCACTAATTTTATCAAACGAGCAAACGAAGCCGCTAGAAACAGCGAAGTTGCGGAGCAGTGCCAGCAACGTTACACTGGGTAAGATGACCGTCTCCGGATTGCGGGGCTCACGCGGCACGGAACTACAGTAGCGAAACCACGCGGAACTGTGTCGACGTTTTCGCCGTAATGGAAATCGCAGGCACAGTGAATTCATAACCAGTGGTCCCACTCAAGGCCACTTCCGGTAATCGCGTATACACAGTGCTCCCCAAGCCGGATGGCGACAACTGAAGGTGTAAAACAAAAACAAACAAAAAAACAGGGTAAAAAAGAATCGCAATTAACTAAATTGAGTGCGTTAATGTTAATATTTTTAGAAAACATAATAAGCTAGGTGATAATGATAAACCAGTATGGAAAGAAAAAATCGAGCTGTTGCCGTTAGCTTTAAAAAGTTCATTGCCCTAACCGAAGCCATGTTTCTAAACGTCGCCGGTCGCGTTGTCGGTGTTGCTCTTCTGCGAATTTCTCTTTCCTAGTACATTTCCCGTTCGGTTGGATCGTCGCTTGGCGTTTTAATGTCACGTAAGTTACCGAATCACGCTATGAATGTGTTCTAAATGGGCCTGCTCAGGCAAGAAGCCCCAAAAAAGGGGACTCACTTTGCCGTTCGAGATTCTGGGATTCCGCTTCAAGTTCGTTGCTGGTGAGTGCAAACATTTTAAAGTGCTCGTGCTGTCCTTCGCGTCAGGCCATGGCACGATCGTCTTTTCTCCCACGCAGTGTATGTGACTCAGTTAATTTCTTAGTCGTATGTAAGTACGTCGTACGTGACTTGTAGAACGGTCGAACGTAATGAATTGCTTGTTCACGCGCAACCTCCACGTATTCACACCACTGTAAAAATACAAATATCGTGGCAAATGGCGCGGATCAGGACCGAACCTGGGATTTTGCTAATCTGTAAAATCATAAAAGAGAAGTTGGCATCATAACATAAGATATATAAAAAAACGGAACATTATAAAAAGTGAATTTACCAGTTGTTATATATTTGCAAACAGGCTAAGCAAGTTGACTGGGTACATTGAACATAATTCTGAATTAACTAGTCAGGTGGATGTCCCTTGAAGGGAATTAACGGGAAAGCACCTCTAAAAAAAGTGTTGCTCAAACATGCCAATTTCCTGGACTCATACCTGTCTTCTCCCTCTCCTCAGGATACCCTGTGGGTATGGCAGCTTCTGGCATACCCAGAGGGTTGCCCCCTCCCCCCATCAAGCTCCAGACATAATTTATCTCCGCTTGGCACGTCATGCAGTAAGACCCACAGTACTTATCTAATTTAGAAGTATAAGCAAGGACGGATCCAGGGGGGGGGGGGCAACGGGGGCGGCCGCCCCCCCAAACAAAGTCGACCCCCCCTCCCCCTTCTCGAAGGGCAATTTGACATGGCTGGACCCCCCGGTGCACACGAAAGAAGGGGAGAATAGTATCCTTATAAATTTTCTGCCTCCCCCCCCCCTCCCACCCAAACGTAGTTCTTGATCTGTTCCTGAGTATAAGGTGTGGCTCACTTCGTCCATTCACTGTATGCTATTACTTTCTTGTTCCAGTACTATGGTTCCTTAGAGAATCACAGCGAATACCACGAGGGCGACAAACGTGTGGAGGCAAGCTGCAAGGGCCGGACACCAGAGACAAGGACCATCAGTAACCAGGGGGATGAAGTGAGAAAACTCGAGAGGCAGCTCATCATCTGGGCCACAAGAAGAAAATCTGAGACCGTACGCTGGGAAATTTGTCGACCCTCATCCTTGGGTGGCATGAGCATTTTCTGGTCATATTCGTACGTGAGGTGAACTGTTACTGGAACTAGGTTGACTCATCCTTCTGCAGCTTACAGGGCATTACCGAAGCTACGGCACCAACGAGACAACCGGAACATTTGGCTGAGAGACGGGACAACATATTGTGGGAGTATACTCCTCCTACGGAGAGCTCTCACAAAACTTGCTTCGTTGCTCTGATTAGCTGCAAAAGGGCGGCAGTGTTTTTTTCTTTGTAAAATTGGGCTGAAACAGATTATAGCTGTAATGTGGCCACCGAAATGGACATTGCGGCATAACATTCCTCATGAGGGTTCTGGCATCTATTCTATGATCTCTTATGCAGTTAGGAATGTCGAAGGCCACAAGTGATCACTTGACAATAATCTGCAACTCGTCGTATGACAAACTGCGTAAATGGTTAGGTAAGTGCAGTAACGGCAGTTCTGCGTATCTGGAAAAAAAAACAGTGGCTGGGAGGGCTCTAGCTCTTCCACATCGCAATCTGTCTTAGGGAGGGCTTTCTTGAAAACCCCTTTAAGTCATTAGTCTGAAAAGGAGTTTCTGGGGTGCCACCGACGCATAGTAGTTTCCGGCATCTATGAGACACTTGAGAAGGAAAACCTTAGGGAGTTGCAAGCTGCGAACCAGGTTGCAAACTGTGAGGACGACTTAGATCTAGTCCTGTTTTGTACGAGTGGTCTCAGCATTTGGCATGCAAGCTGTGGAGCAGTTCTGGCAATTGTAACTTCGAGCTCCTGAATACTGGAGCTGTTCCCATCAGCACGACAACCAAAGCTGGTTGTCGTGCCAGTAGACCTCGTTCTGAAGTCACCGGAAGAAAACAACAATAACCAGTTGCTGCCATCATGTTGTGTTAGCCAGTGGTCAAGAACAAGATTTTTTTTCTCTTGAGCTTGGACAAAGTGTTCTTCAATTAGTTTTCTCAAAGCCCCTTTGACACGCAATGACACACATAACCTAGCTCAGTGGACACCCTACCTGTTAGTAGTGTTTCCAGTTTGTGCTAAATCACGAAAAGAGCCCTTGAAGAATAAGGTAGTGCTGTGAAAAAGTAAATTTTTAATTGCTCATTCCGGAGATTCCCATCTGTTGGAGTTTGGATAGGAGCAAGCTGTGGTCTGCGCTAATAAAAGCCTTTCTGAAGTCTAACCGGATGATCTCGCACGGAGTTCGGTTGTCGAGGCTGGTGCTGAGTGAATGGGTAAAAGCTGCAAGGGCCGATTCGTAGCTCCTGCTGGGGCGGAAATCGTATTGGTGGGGGCTCCATTGTTTGGCAAACGATGGATGTTATGGAGATTGGTCGGTATGAGTAGATGTTAGACTTGAGGGGGCACTGTGTCCCTTTTTGAGAGGCATTACTGACGGAGCTTTCCAGGATTTAGGAACAGAGCTGTGGGAGAGAAAATCGTTGAAGAGGCGAGCGAGGACGGGGGAGATACCGCCAGCACAGCATTTCAGCAATGCAGGGTGGAGGCTGTCTGGTCCAGGGTGTTGAGAGGAGTTGACGAAGGCAAGGGCTTTGTAGGTTTCACTTTGAAGAATGACCATGGAAGAGAGTGTGGTCGCTGGTGTGGCCTTGACTGGCAGAGTTGTGGGTTGGGTGGGACAGAGGTTACGTGCGGTAGGGTCAAGTAATTCTGCAGCCTGAGACAAATGGTAAGAGAAGAGCTCTGCTATGTCGTCAAGATTAGGATAGGGCCTGACGTGATGTGTGAACACCGGCGCGTGGAAAAGTTCGTTTTTCTATAGTGAAAACATGGCCAAGAGTTTGGGCTGGCAGGTTGCTTTTGCTCCTAGTTGCTGTAGCTAATCGTTATGGGAGATATGGATGAGATGCTTGACTTCGGTGCGTGCCTGGTGGGCTTGGTTAAGATAAGTGGGATTTAGAGGAACTTTTTGAATAGTCAGTGTTTACGTCTGATTAAGACTGCAATCTCTTTTGTCATTCATGGAAGGCTGCCGTGCCTCATGTTGATCCTTAAAGTGAACATATTTGTGCTGAATTGCTGATATGTTGAGTGAGAGGTCGTCGGCCTCGTCAGCCGATGGGTGATCAAACACGATGAACCTGGGAGCGAGGTGGATGAGCTGATTGATATGAGAGGAATCGATTTTTTAGAACTGCTGGAACTTCTTGGCTTGATGACCTCGCTTAGGGGCTGAGCAATGGATATTGGTGAAGAGAGCACTGCGATCATCACTGCCTGGTAGGCTGGATTTCACTGTGCAGCAGTAGGATAAGGTGGGATTATTGGTGTGGACGAGGTCGAGGAATGTAGCTTTGCTGTTTTGAGAAATGTAGAATGAAGCGTCATGAAGTTGGGTGAGGCCAGCAGTTTCCAATACGTCTAACAGCATGTCATCAAGTGGATCAGATGAACAGTGCAGAGAACTTGCTGGGGTCGACGCGCTGGAGGCTCTCTTGGAGGAGGGCGTACGATTGGTCACGGAGGGAGGATGGGCAGTAGGTAGACACCAGAAGAAGCTTTCCATATTTGCAAAATACCTCGACAAAGATGGCTTCTAGACCCGGAGGGGTGAGGTTGTCGAGACGTTGGCAGGGCAGGTGTTTTGGCATGGCGAGGACGGACGCCTTCGCCCCAAGGAGGGACAGTCTTGCTGGAATAAAGAGAATTGTGCGAGATTGATTAATTCCCCATTAATTACCCACCGAAGACAGGCGTCCAGCCATGTCTCGCACAGCGAATATTGTATTCGGGAAAGATTACTTCAGCGCTTCAAAGTCAGGAAGGTTGTTCTTTAGGAAGCAAACGTTGGAAAACCAAATGTGATTGGAGTCTGTAGATTCCGATCGAGCACTTTTGAGACGACAACTATGCCAAACGCGGAGTTGTCGTGCGAACGGTGAACGCTGCCGATGTCGCTTGCCGAAGGCGGGTCGGAGAACTACTTGGTAGAGCTGGCGATGATGGTGGGGTATGCAGGGGCTCCGTGCTGCTTAGGGGATGGAAAGAGGTCATCGGTCAGGGGTGGGAGCTGGCACGCCGCACAGAGCCACTCAGTTGATAATGAGGAGAGGCGTCTATAAAAAGCGAGAGTACATCTTCACATTTCTGGTGGAACCACAAATCACAAACGTCGCAATGGAGAGTGGCGACATTGTCGAACACAGACAGGGAACAGCAGGGGCAGGTGGGACGTGAGCCGGAGTTTCAAGGTACGGCCATGAGCGATATGAAGGTGAACAGCCCTCTTCTTGTTTTTGACGCTCCTTCAAGTTTTGAAACAAGCTCTGTTCTAGAAGAGGGCTAGAACGCAAAGTTTAGACCCCAAGCCACGTACCATTTGAGACGTTGAGAGTTAATATAGCTTTAGGGAGCCGTAAAACAGGCAAGAATCCAGGTATGTGTTCACCTTCATATTGCCGGCGGGTGTGCATCACCAGTGATCAGCAATAATGGGATTAGGTGAGGTTGTTGGCAAGGGCGACGAGTGAAGAATGCTCAGCCAGGAGGTTGCTTCCATGGACGACCATGTTCGACGGTGATGCTGCAGTCAGAAAGTGGCATTCTAGGTGCTTACGGTTTGTGGATGATAGGCGATATTTCTATCGAAGGGCCAGCAGCCCCGTTAGGCAGATCAGGAGACGGAGAGTTGTAAAGGCGCGCTGTCATTGAACCTAACAGCTAAACATTGTGCTGAAGAAATTGACTGGCTAGATCCAACATATCTCATAGAAAACTGACCAGGGGGGCAGTGTTCGACAAATGTCTTGTTTCTCCTAAGAAGTAAGGGAAGTGACGATACCGCGCCTGATTGGTTAGAGGCTCAAATGACGAAAGAGGGAACTTTCATCATTTGAGCCTCTAACCAATCGGACGCAATATCGTCACTTTCATCACTTCCGTTCCTTTATAGGAGAAACGAAACATTTGTCGAACATAGCCCCCCAGGTCTGTTGACCATTCATCTTGGGGGGAAAAGGACGGGCTGGTCAAATGTACCTCCAAACACAGCTTTATTCTTTACCACATTAGCCTGTAGTTACTGTTAAAGCATATGGTTTGTAATCGCACCCGTTATGTAAAACAGTGTCGCGTCTGTGCAGTTTCTTTTGCATGGTACCTTTACTGCGACTTTATTTCTACCTGCTTAGACTATGTTTGTTGATCTTAGGTTTATCATTTTTTATGCACATAGCTTGAAGGCTAATATTCAAACTGTTTGTACTACCGTGTCTGTTCGATAATACCCGTCAGCAACCACATCATTGCATGTGCTGTTTGTAACGTTTTCGTGTAAATTGTACTATGTAGAGCGAAAATAAACATTTGCCTGCTTGAAATAACTCTTGTGTGAATAAAGTATCTGTGATCGTCGTCCAGTGGTGCGCACGTCACAATAAAGCGAAAACGCAACGCAAGCGGACGCGAGAAGCGGGTACACAAAATACCATGGGGGCCGCCATCTTGAAAAGCAAAACAATAAAAACGAAGCATAAAATGTGGTTAGTTACCCCATCCGTGGTGAGAGGGCGCTTTTACGAGCTAAATAATTGTTTAAGAAACTTTCGCTCTTTTTGAATTATTTGGTTATGAATATAATTTATATTGTGTGAGTAATATGTAATGAGTTTAGTTCTACAATGTACTTTTATTCACACAAGGCCCTCGATCACGTGGTTTGCGATTACCACAGGCTTATTCTACAAGGGCAAACTGTGTATGATAAACTGTGATCGCAGGAACTGCGTCCAAGACAGGCACATTTTGCTGCCGGCTGCCTGGGTGCCTTCCGTGCTGAGTTCGGTTGTTGGGGTATTGATGTCGCTGGGTGCCTTCCGTGCTGAGTTCGGTTCTGTTTTCCGATGCCGAGCGCCAACCGGCAATCAACGTGGTTCTGTATTTCTGCGTGTCAGCAACTTAGCAGCAACATCGTGATGGCAGTATTGTGGGTTGTGAACAGAAGACTGGAATTATCGCCGATGTGACCGTGTGTTCGCGTATCAGTGGGGTAACAACAAGACGAGATTCTAAACTGTCGGGCATTGATGCCGCTGGTCGGGCCGTGATCGGAGGGGGCGGGGTGTCGCAGGTTAACATTCCGCTTTACATTAAAAAGTTTAATACCACTTGAGGGATTAGGTCCAATCAATCGACGTGCGGATAGTCATGTTGGAACGCTGGTCTGAACAGTAAGCTCCTATCGTACAGGGGCCAATGTGACTCGGTTGTCTCGTCCCCGAGAGCGATTGCGCTCTGGGGCAAGGACAACAGTACGAAATCGTGACGGAAGTAGGTATATTTACAGTGTGAAATTTTAGCATTAAAAAACAATAGTAGGTAAAATCGAAAAAAAAGAAGGTATACCCTTTATTTTGCTGTTTAAATATACTACGGTTCCTGGAGAAACTGCCCTCCAAGTGGCGCGCTGGGATGAGCGCTAGAAGGTTTCGAGCTCACCACGGCGTTGCTCGAATCGCGGCTTTGACTGCATTCAAGTTGATCGAAAAGCGATTTCTCCGCCCGTGAAGCATCACTTCCAGCTGAGTGAATATCCGCTCTACAGAAATTAATTCAAGACGGCAATTGCAGCTTTGCGCGAACAGCACAAATAGAAAAAAACAAATACTACAATGGAAATACAGGCTACGACGTGCCGTGCGGGGAAGCAAACTCATGGCTTCGAACCGCATTGGAGCGGCTTGATTTATGGGCTTTCAAATAATTACGGCATGATCGAGCGTTTGCTTTTTAATAAGAGATTCATCCGCTGAGCCGTTCAAAATGCTTGACCCTGCCATCTGGTGGCAAGCGATTTAACCTTCTTTCACGCTACGCGATCAGCAGCGGCTTCAAGTTTGCTCATTCGAGAGCGGCGTTTGGTTTCGCTGATCGAGCTTGCCATTCTCCGTCATGTGCGGTTGACGAAGGAATTGTGACTCCAGGAACAACAAAGGTAAGATGCAAAGTGCGCGAAGTAACTGGGTATCGGTTGTCTCCGTTTAACATCGCAGTGCTGTCGACGAGAACACTGAGTAACTGATGAAGAAAATAATCCCTGGAGAAGGGGAACAAGAGGGACAAAGGACAAACATAAATCTCCAAAACACAGCTAGGTGACTGGTGAGCGATCGAAAAAATCCGCCTGGTCCGGGTATCGAACCCGGGACCTCTCCATTACAGGTGGAGCGCTCTACCAACTGAGCTAACTGTAGCGTTGCAAGTGTGCTGAGCAAACAGAGCGCTACCGCGGTGGGCAGAATAAGAATCGGGCAGCCATTCCCATTCACTGGCTTTATTCTCCCTCCTCTTCCTCGTCGCCGCCGCTATATACGGTGATCACGCGCAAACATAAAATCTACATCACTACATCACTTCCCCCGAGGAGCAAAGAAATGAACAGAGCGAAACGCTTTTCAGGAGCAGACGTAGTCCCTGAGTCTTGTAGGAGGGTACCTTGTACGGACCGGTCGTGCTGTTCCTGATAGATCAGGGTCAGGGGCTTCAAGGAATCGCTGGTTTCTTTCGTCCTCCTCCACGTCGAGCTGTTGTTCAAATTCCGGAGTCGGACGTGGTCCTTCACTGGATCTTTGAGCTTCGTTGGGTTGCAGGTCTCGTCTCTCCCCCACGTCGATGTGTTGTTGAGCTTCCTGGTGAGGGTGAGTATGACGCGTGTTCATGGCGTTTTCTTCCTCAGCATCATCCGCATTGATCAATTCATTATGTGCTCTGAGCTTCGCACTCGTGGGAAGAAGTTTGAAGAAACTTGAGTTCCTTGTGATAATTTTCTGATCTCTCTGAGCAGTTACCTGCGTCCCTTTGATTTCGATCACTTTATATGGCTGCGGGTCATAAGGGGGAGTGAGCTTGTTCGACGGAGGCTGTCTACACAGTACCCGATCTCCGACTTCGAAGTTGTGGGCTCTCGCATGTCTATGTTCATCTGCGTAAATCTTGTGCTTCTTTCGATTTTCGTAATCCTTGTGTTGCCATTCCTGTGGCACGTTGTTAGTGTCTGCGGAATCGGGAAGGAGGTAGCCCATAGGTCTTCCAAAGAGTAGTTCGAAGGGCGTTTTCCCTGTCGTTGAGTGAGGTGTCGCCCTATAGGCCATTAGAAATTTGCTCAATTCGGAAGTCCACGTAGAGTTTTCCAACGTTGTCGCCTGTAGAAACCGTTTAAGTGTGCGCATGAATCGTTCGACCTCACCGTTCGCTTGCGGCCAGCAAGGCGTGATGCGCTGATGGCGAAATCCTAGCGAGTCAGCGAAGTTTTTGAAGTCAAGGCTTTGGAATGGAAGCCCGTTATCCGTTTTGACGACCTTAGGAATCCCGAAGGTACTGAAGATCTTCATAAGGTTGGTGATGACAGTTGGGGCCGCTAACGATGATAATACCGCCACGAGAGGGTAACGTGACGTATCATCCATTAGGACCATTATGTATTTGCCGTTAGGGAAGGGCCCCGCGAAGTCAAGTGAGAGCGCCTCCCAAGGTTGATTTGGCTTCGATGGAATCGCGACGGGGTCAGAGTGTTGATGTTGGATGGTTGCCTGACACGCCATACAGTTTTTAAGAGTAGTTTGTACCATGCTGTCTAGGTGGGGAAACCATACTTTTCGCTTCATGAGCGCTTTTGTTTTGGAGATGCCCTGGTGCCCAATGTGAGCGAGACATATCGCCTGTTGCTGGAGAGCAGCCGGTAGAACGAGGCAATTGCCTTTCAGTAGTAGGCCGCTGTCCGTCAGAGAGAGCTCGTGCTGTACGGATATAAACTCTCTGAGTGCTGGGTCGTTCCACCTGGCAGGATTGCTGAGGGCAGCGATCACCTTTTGCATATGAGGGTCGTTTAGAGTGGCGGCAGCTACTTCTGCACGAGTCATGGCTCTGGGAATGTTGTGGTGGGCAATGAAGTTGACATATGCATTAGTGCTATGAGCCAGGCGGGCGTCAGCAGGGGAGCTCGGCATGGGATGGCGAGACAGGTAATCCGAGGGGTTGTTGATTCCACACGTGTGCTCCACTCTGAAGTTGTATTGTTGGATTCTCAACACGAGGCGTTCAATTCGTGCAGACGGACACGCCCGTGGCTTGGTGAGGATGGAGACAAGGGGTTTGTGGTCTGTGCGAATGAGAAAGTTGTTACCGTAAAGATACAGATGAAAGTGCTCTGTCCCCCAGACAACCGCAAGCAACTCACGTTCAATCTGAGAGTACCGTGCTTCAGTGGGGGTCAAAGCCCGACTAGCATATGCGACAATCTCAGTATTGTTGCCTTCCTTCTGTGCTAGTATGGCACCAAGGCCAACAGGCGACGCGTCGACCGTGAGAATCATTTCTTTTGTACCATCAAAAAAGACAAGGTTGGGGATCTCAGACAGCTTTTCTTTCAGCGTATCCAAAGCACCTTGCTCTTCTGGTCCCCACACCCACTTGGTGTTCTTTTTTGTGAGAAGCCGAAGAGGGTACGTTATATTAGCAAGGTTAGGTAGGAAGCGTCCGCTGTAATTTACTGTACCAAGCAGACTTCGAACTTCATGAGCGTTGGCAGGGGCCGGCATTTTTTTTAGTGCTGCGATTTTCTGGGGGTCTGTTCTGATTCCAGAAGCAGAGAAAATGTGACCGAAAAAACAGAGTTCTTTCTGTGCGAAGAGACATTTTTTTGGATTAACTGTGAGGCCGTTCTCTGTCAACCTTTCGAGAGTTGCCTGGAGAGCCTGATCATGCTCATCCTTTGTCTTGCCAAACACAAGTATATCATCACTGATGTTGAGGACGTGAGGTATGCCGTTGAGTACTTGACGGATGGTTTCCTGGAAAACCTCGGCAGCTGCGTTAATTCCAAACATAAGTCGTTTGTAGCGGTACAATTTGTTGTGTGTTGCAAATGTTGTGATTGTTCTTGATTCATTATCAAGTTCTAGTTGGTGGTACCCATCTTTTAGATCAAGCTTCGTGAAGAGTGTTGATCCGTTCAGCGCTGTGATTACGTCGTCGATGGTAGGGCAGACCTGCCTCTCGCGAAGAATGGCCCTATTCGCACATTTCATGTCGATGCATAGGCGAATGTCCTCTGGATTGTGCGGCTTTGGCACAATTACGACTGGTGAAACCCATGGAGTAGGTCCGGTTGCTTCTTCGATGATATCAAGGGCCAAGAGCTGGCTTATCTTCTCTTCTACTTTGCTTCGCACTGCAAAAGGGATTCTGCGATGGGGCTGAGCAACCGGGGCAATGGCTTTGTCAAAGTGGAGGTGTACTTGGAGGTTTTTTAGTTTGCCTACACCCGCACACAACTCGGAAAAAGCAGCGAGTGGGGTCTCGAGGAAATTTGGGGGCACCTCTCCATTCGAGCGTGCATCTTTTTGTGAGAGTCCTTGGATGGCGTAAGTAATTTGGATTAGGCCCAGTCTATTTGCAGCAGCGAAGCTCAGCAGTGACTTCACGGTTCCCTCTATTACGAACACGTCTTCTGTTGTGTCGCTGTCCCTGTACTTCAGCGTGACACTGAGCTTTCCTATGATTGGTAGCGGAGCATCCGATCCATAGGCGTAAATACGCGTGCCTGCTTGTTGGAGTTTTGTGAGTGCTCCAAGCTTGTTAAGGGTAGAGGGTCCAATGACCGATACTGAAGCACCTGTGTCAATAAGAAATGTTATAGGGGTGTTGTTAACCTGCAGATGAACCTCTGGGAGGTTTTGGTGCGATACTTGTGATATAGTTCCGACAGCATAAACGCTCTCGTCGGAGTCAGAATCATGAGAAATCTGGAAGATAGGCTTGTGTGCTGATTGGCACACCTTGCCATAGTGTCCTTTTCTGCCACATGCTTTGCAAGAGGCAAATTTGGCGGGGCAGTTTACTTGTCCTCCCTCGTGGGGCCAGGGAGCACCACAGTGGAAACACTGGGGAGGCGAGACGTGGGTGCGTTGTTGTGCGCTGCCTCCATATTTCAGACGGGAAGAGAAGCAGCGAGGTTGTTGGGCATTTCTGGATGTGCCTGCATGGCCGTAGCGAGGCTGTCCAGAGATTGCTTGAACCGTGGTGGTTGTTGACGACCCTTCCATGGCAGTCGTTGCTCGGTTGACATCCTCGAGGAGTCGAGCCTGATTCAAAAGTGATGGAAGGTTAAGGTCTTGCCTTAGGGCTACTCGTCGTAGGCGTGAAGATGTCGTTGCAAATATGATCTGGTTCTTGATTTCCTCGTCGGCGTTCGCGAAACCGCAATTGCGGGCAAGCAGTCGAAGCCTTATCGAGAATCGGCCGACAGATTCGCCCTCGAGTTGCTTTGCCTGACGAAACTGAAAGACCTCGAAAGTGGTGTTCATGCGGGGATTGAAGTATGCGTCAAGCTTGTCTTTGAGAGATTGGTATGAGTTTCTGGTCGTTACTGAGGGTGTATCAGCATCTGGCGTCGTACTTGAAGTGGGACCACTCTGCTGGTCAGGAAGGGTATCGCAGAGTTCATGGACACGTTCCCCCGCATAGTGGAGCAGGAGAGAACGTTTGCGTGCGTCATTCTTCACATCGAAAGCGATGAGGAAGTTTTCAAAGCGAGTGATCCACTTTCGCCATTCGGTGCCGATATTAGTTGGGTCAGTGGCATCCAAGTCAAAAGGGGGCAGTGAGGTTGGAATGAGGGTCATCATTAGTGGAGAACAGTAGGCTTGGCTGTGAAGCTAGCGGCTTGTGATACAGCGGCGGCGCGCTGCGAGGTCGTAGAGGGTGGACACTTGCCAGAACAGTAGCTGAAGACTGCCTAACACATCCTCGTCGCCAATGTAGCGTTGCAAGTGTGCTGAGCAAACAGAGCGCTACCGCGGCGGGCAGAATAAGAATCGGGCAGCCATTCCCATTCACTGGCTTTATTCTCCCTCCTCTTCCTCGTCGCCGCCGCTATATACGGTGATCACGCGCAAACATAAAATCTACATCACTACACTAACCAGGGGTTAGACGTCAGTAGAGCAAACGGGTTTTATCAGCCGCCACCAGTCTAACACCAACAAGGGTGAAGCTTGCAAATTTAAGGTTATAATTATATTGCAATTAAATGCAAAGGTGCAAGCGAGCTGGACAAGAATGATGAAAATAATCCCTGCAGAAGGGGAACAAGAGGGACAAAGGACAAACATAAATCTCCAAAACACAGCTAGGTGACTGGTGAGCGACCGAAAAAATCCGCCTGGTCCGGGTATCGAACCCGGGACCTCTCTATAACAGGGGGAGCGCTCTACCAACTGAGCTAACCAGGGGTTAGACGTCAGTAGAGCAAACGGGTTTTATCAGCCGCCACCAGTCTAACACCAACAAGGGTGAAGCTTGCAAATTTAAGGTTATAATTATATTGCAATTAAATGCAAAGGTGCAAGTGAGCTGGACAAGAATGATGAAAATAATCCCTGGAGAAGGGAAACAAGAGGGACGAAGGACAAACGTAAATCTCCAAAACACAGCTAGGTGACTGTTGAGCGACCGAAAAAATCCGCCTGGTCCGGGTATCGAAGCCGGGATTTCTCCATTACAGGTGGAGCGCTCTACCAACTGAGCTAACCAGGAGTTTGACGTCAGTAGAGCAAACGGGTTTTATCAGCCGCCACCAGACTAACACCAACAAGGGTGAAGCTTGCAAATTTAAGGTTTAAATTATATTGCAATTAAATGCAAAGGTGCAAGCGAGCTGGACAAGAATGATGAAAATAATCCCTGGAGAAGGGGAACAAGAGGGACAAAGGACAAACATAAATCTCCAAAACACAGGTAGGTGACTGGTGAGCGACCGAAAAAATCCGCCTGGTCCGGGTATCGAACCCGGGACCTCTCTATAACAGGGGGAGCGCTCTACCAACTGATCTAACCAGGGGTTAGACGTCAGTAGAGCAAACGGGTTTTATCAGCCGCCACCAGTCTAACACCAACAAGGGTGAAGCTTGCAAATTTAAGGTTATAATTACATTGCAATTAAATGCAAAGGTGCAAGTGAGCTGGACAAGAATGATGAAAATAATCCCTGGAGAAGGGAAACAAGAGGGACGAAGGACAAACGTAAATCTCCAAAACACAGCTAGGTGACTGTTGAGCGACCGAAAAAACCCGCCTGGTCCGGGTATCGAAACCGGGATTTCTCCATTACAGGTGGAGCGCTCTACCAACTGAGCTAACCAGGAGTTAGACGTCAGTAGAACAAACGGGTTTTATCAGCCGCCACCAGACTAACACCAACAAGGGTGAAGCTTGCAAATTTAAGGTTATAATTATATTGCAATTAAATGCAAAGGTGCAAGCGAGCTGGACAAGAATGATGAAAATAATCCCTGGAGAAGGGAAACAAGAGGGACGAAGGACAAACGTAAATCTCCAAAACACAGCTAGGTGACTGGTGAGCGACCGAAAAAATCCGCCTGGTCCGGGTATCGAAGCCGGGATTTCTCCATTACAGGTGGAGCGCTCTACCAACTGAGCTAACCAGGAGTTAGACGTCAGTAGAACAAACGGGTTTTATCAGCCGCCACCAGACTAACACCAACAAGGGTGAAGCTTGCAAATTTAAGGTTTAAATTATATTGCAATTAAATGCAAAGGTGCAAGCGAGCTGGACAAGAATGATGAAAATAATCCCTGGAGAAGGGGAACAAGAGGGACAAAGGACAAACATAAATCTCCAAAACACAGCTAGGTGACTGGTGAGCGACCGAAAAAATCCGCCTGGTCCGGGTATCGAACCCGGGACCTCTCTATAACAGGGGGAGCGCTCTACCAACTCAGCTAACCAGGGGTTAGACGTCAGTAGAGCAAACGGGTTTTATCAGCCGCCACCAGTCTAACACCAACAAGGGTGAAGCTTGCAAATTTAAGGTTATAATTACATTGCAATTAAATGCAAAGGTGCAAGTGAGCTGGACAAGAATGATGAAAATAATCCCTGGAGAAGGGAAACAAGAGGGACGAAGGACAAACGTAAATCTCCAAAACACAGCTAGGTGACTGTTGAGCGACCGAAAAAACCCGCCTGGTCCGGGTATCGAAACCGGGATTTCTCCATTACAGGTGGAGCGCTCTACCAACTGAGCTAACCAGGAGTTAGACGTCAGTAGAACAAACGGGTTTTATCAGCCGCCACCAGACTAACACCAACAAGGGTGAAGCTTGCAAATTTAAGGTTATAATTATATTGCAATTAAATGCAAAGGTGCAAGCGAGCTGGACAAGAATGATGAAAATAATCCCTGGAGAAGGGAAACAAGAGGGACGAAGGACAAACGTAAATCTCCAAAACACAGCTAGGTGACTGGTGAGCGACCGAAAAAATCCGCCTGGTCCGGGTATCGAAGCCGGGATTTCTCCATTACAGGTGGAGCGCTCTACCAACTGAGCTAACCAGGAGTTAGACGTCAGTAGAACAAACGGGTTTTATCAGCCGCCACCAGACTAACACCAACAAGGGTGAAGCTTGCAAATTTAAGGTTTAAATTATATTGCAATTAAATGCAAAGGTGCAAGCGAGCTGGACAAGAATGATGAAAATAATCCCTGGAGAAGGGGAACAAGAGGGACAAAGGACAAACATAAATCTCCAAAACACAGCTAGGTGACTGGTGAGCGACCGAAAAAATCCGCCTGGTCCGGGTATCGAACCCGGGACCTCTCTATAACAGGGGGAGCGCTCTACCAACTCAGCTAACCAGGGGTTAGACGTCAGTAGAGCAAACGGGTTTTATCAGCCGCCACCAGTCTAACACCAACAAGGGTGAAGGTTGCAAATTTAAGGTTATAATTATATTGCAATTAAATGCAAAGGTGCAAGTGAGCTGGACAAGAATGATGAAAATAATCCCTGGAGAAGGGAAACAAGAGGGACGAAGGACAAACGTAAATCTCCAAAACACAGCTAGGTGACTGGTGAGCGACCGAAAAAATCCGCCAGGTCCGGGTATCGAAGCCGGGATTTCTCCATTACAGGTGGAGCGCTCTACCAACTGAGCTAACCAGGAGTTAGACGTCAGTAGAACAAACGGGTTTTATCAGCCGCCACCAGACTAACACCAACAAGGGTGAAGCTTGCAAATTTAAGGTTTAAATTATATTGCAATTAAATGCAAAGGTGCAAGCGAGCTGGACAAGAATGATGAAAATAATCCCTGGAGAAGGGGAACAAGAGGGACAAAGGACAAACATAAATCTCCAAAACACAGCTAGGTGACTGGTGAGCGACCGAAAAAACCCGCCTGGTCCGGGTATCGAAACCGGGATTTCTCCATTACAGGTGGAGCGCTCTACCAACTGAGCTAACCAGGGGTTAGACGTCAGTAGAGCTAACGGGTTTTATCAGCCGCCACCAGTCTAACACCAACAAGGGTGAAGCTTGCAAATTTAAGGTTATAATTATATTGCAATTAAATGCAAAGGTGCAAGTGAGCTGGAGAAGAATGATGAAAATAATCCCTGGAGAAGGGAAACAAGAGGGACGAAGGACAAACGTAAATCTCCAAAACACAGCTAGGTGACTGGTGAGCGACCGAAAAAATCCGCCTGGTCCGGGTATCGAACCCGGGATTTCTCCATTACAGGTGGAGCGCTCTACCAACTGAGCTAACCAGGGGTTAGACGTCAGTAGAGCTAACGGGTTTTATCAGCCGCCACCAGTCTAACACCAACAAGGGTGAAGCTTGCAAATTTAAGGTTATAATTATATTGCAATTAAATGCAAAGGTGCAAGTGAGCTGGTGAAGAATGATGAAAATAATCCCTGGAGAAGGGAAACAAGAGGGACGAAGGACAAACGTAAATCTCCAAAACACAGCTAGGTGACTGTTGAGCGACCGAAAAAACCCGCCTGGTCCGGGTATCGAAACCGGGATTTCTCCATTACAGGTGGAGCGCTCTACCAACTGAGCTAACCAGGAGTTAGACGTCAGTAGAACAAACGGGTTTTATCAGCCGCCACCAGACTAACACCAACAAGGGTGAAGCTTGCAAATTTAAGGTTATAATTATATTGCAATTAAATGCAAAGGTGCAAGCGAGCTGGACAAGAATGATGAAAATAATCCCTGGAGAAGGGAAACAAGAGGGACGAAGGACAAACGTAAATCTCCAAAACACAGCTAGGTGACTGGTGAGCGACCGAAAAAACCCGCCTGGTCCGGGTATCGAAACCGGGATTTCTCCATTACAGGTGGAGCGCTCTACCAACTGAGCTAACCAGGAGTTAGACGTCAGTAGAACAAACGGGTTTTATCAGCCGCCACCAGACTAACACCAACAAGGGTGAAGCTTGCAAATTTAAGGTTATAATTATATTGCAATTAAATGCAAAGGTGCAAGCGAGCTGGAGAAGAATGATGAAAATAATCCCTGGAGAAGGGAAACAAGAGGGACGAAGGACAATCGTAAATCTCCAAAACACAGCTAGGTGACTGGTGAGCGACCGAAAAAATCCGCCTGGTCCGGGTATCGAAACCGGGATTTCTCCATTACAGGTGGAGCGCTCTACCAACTGAGCTAACCAGGAGTTAGACGTCAGTAGAACAAACGGGTTTTATCAGCCGCCACCAGTCTAACACCAACAAGGGTGAAGCTTGCAAATTTAAGGTTATAATTATATTGCAATTAAATGCAAAGGTGCAAGTGAGCTGGAGAAGAATGATGAAAATAATCCCTGGAGAAGGGAAACAAGAGGGACGAAGGACAATCGTAAATCTCCAAAACACAGCTAGGTGACTGGTGAGCGACCGAAAAAATCCGCCTGGTCCGGGTATCGAAACCGGGATTTCTCCATTACAGGTGGAGCGCTCTACCAACTGAGCTAACCAGGGGTTAGACGTCAGTAGAGCTAACGGGTTTTATCAGCCGCCACCAGTCTAACACCAACAAGGGTGAAGCTTGCAAATTTAAGGTTATAATTATATTGCAATTAAATGCAAAGGTGCAAGTGAGCTGGAGAAGAATGATGAAAATAATCCCTGGAGAAGGGAAACAAGAGGGACGAAGGACAAACGTAAATCTCCAAAACACAGCTAGGTGACTGGTGAGCGACCGAAAAAACCCGCCTGGTCCGGGTATCGAAACCGGGATTTCTCCATTACAGGTGGAGCGCTCTACCAACTGAGCTAACCAGGGGTTAGACGTCAGTAGAGCTAACGGGTTTTATCAGCCGCCACCAGTCTAACACCAACAAGGGTGAAGCTTGCAAATTTAAGGTTATAATTATATTGCAATTAAATGCAAAGGTGCAAGTGAGCTGGAGAAGAATGATGAAAATAATCCCTGGAGAAGGGAAACAAGAGGGACGAAGGACAAACGTAAATCTCCAAAACACAGCTAGGTGACTGGTGAGCGACCGAAAAAATCCGCCTGGTCCGGGTATCGAAACCGGGATTTCTCCATTACAGGTGGAGCGCTCTACCAACTGAGCTAACCAGGAGTTAGACGTCAGTAGAACAAACGGGTTTTATCAGCCGCCACCAGACTAACACCAACAAGGGTGAAGCTTGCAAATTTAAGGTTTAAATTATATTAAATTAAATGCAAAGGTGCAAGTGAGCTGGACAAGAATGATGAAAATAATCCCTGGAGAAGGGAAACAAGAGGGACGAAGGACAATCGTAAATCTCCAAAACACAGCTAGGTGACTGTTGAGCGACCGAAAAAATCCGCCTGGTCCGGGTATCGAAGCCGGGATTTCTCCATTACAGGTGGAGCGCTCTACCAACTGAGCTAACCAGGGGTTAGACGTCAGTAGAGCTAACGGGTTTTATCAGCCGCCACCAGTCTAACACCAACAAGGGTGAAGCTTGCAAATTTAAGGTTATAATTATATTGCAATTAAATGCAAAGGTGCAAGTGAGCTGGAGAAGAATGATGAAAATAATCCCTGGAGAAGGGAAACAAGAGGGACGAAGGACAATCGTAAATCTCCAAAACACAGCTAGGTGACTGGTGAGCGACCGAAAAAATCCGCCTGGTCCGGGTATCGAAACCGGGATTTCTCCATTACAGGTGGAGCGCTCTACCAACTGAGCTAACCAGGGGTTAGACGTCAGTAGAGCTAACGGGTTTTATCAGCCGCCACCAGTCTAACACCAACAAGGGTGAAGCTTGCAAATTTAAGGTTATAATTATATTGCAATTAAATGCAAAGGTGCAAGTGAGCTGGAGAAGAATGATGAAAATAATCCCTGGAGAAGGGAAACAAGAGGGACGAAGGACAATCGTAAATCTCCAAAACACAGCTAGGTGACTGGTGAGCGACCAAAAAAATCCGCCTGGTCCGGGTATCGAAGCCGGGATTTCTCCATTACAGGTGGAGCGCTCTACCAACTGAGCTAACCAGGGGTTAGACGTCAGTAGAGCTAACGGGTTTTATCAGCCGCCACCAGTCTAACACCAACAAGGGTGAAGCTTGCAAATTTAAGGTTATAATTATATTGCAATTAAATGCAAAGGTGCAAGTGAGCTGGAGAAGAATGATGAAAATAATCCCTGGAGAAGGGAAACAAGAGGAACGAAGGACAAACGTAAATCTCCAAAACACAGCTAGGTGACTGGTGAGCGACCGAAAAAACCCGCCTGGTCCGGGTATCGAAACCGGGATTTCTCCATTACAGGTGGAGCGCTCTACCAACTGAGCTAACCAGGAGTTAGACGTCAGTAGAACAAACGGGTTTTATCAGCCGCCACCAGACTAACACCAACAAGGGTGAAGCTTGCAAATTTAAGGTTTAAATTATATTAAATTAAATGCAAAGGTGCAAGTGAGCTGGACAAGAATGATGAAAATAATCCCTGGAGAAGGGAAACAAGAGGGACGAAGGACAATCGTAAATCTCCAAAACACAGCTAGGTGACTGTTGAGCGACCGAAAAAATCCGCCTGGTCCGGGTATCGAAGCCGGGATTTCTCCATTACAGGTGGAGCGCTCTACCAACTGAGCTAACCAGGGGTTAGACGTCAGTAGAACAAACGGGTTTTATCAGCCGCCACCAGTCTAACACCAACAAGGGTGAAGCTTGCAAATTTAAGGTTATAATTATATTGCAATTAAATGCAAAGGTGCACGTGAGCTGGAGAAGAATGATGAAAATAATCCCTGGAGAAGGGAAACAAGAGGGACGAAGGACAAACGTAAATCTCCAAAACACAGCTAGGTGACTGTTGAGCGACCGAAAAAATCCGCCTGGTCCGGGTATCGAAACCGGGATTTCTCCATTACAGGTGGAGCGCTCTACCAACTGAGCTAACCAGGGGTTAGACGTCAGTAGAGCAAACGGGTTTTATCAGCCGCCACCAGTCTAACACCAACAAGGGTGAAGCTTGCAAATTTAAGGTTATAATTATACTGCAATTAAATGCAAAGCTGCAAGTGAGCTGGACAAGAATGATGAAAATAATCCCTGGAGAAGGGAAACAAGAGGGACGAAGGACAAACGTAAATCTCCAAAACACAGCTAGGTGACTGGTGAGCGACCGAAAAAATCCGCCTGGTCCGGGTATCGAAACCGGGATTTCTCCATTACAGGTGGAGCGCTCTACCAACTGAGCTAACCAGGGGTTAGACGTCAGAAGAGCAAACGGGTTTTATCAGCCGCCACCAGTCTAACACCAACAAGGGTGAAGCTTGCAAATTTAAGGTTATAATTATATTGCAATTAAATGCAAAGGTGCAAGTGAGCTGGAGAAGAATGATGAAAATAATCCCTGGAGAAGGGAAACAAGAGGGACGAAGGACAAACGTAAATCTCCAAAACACAGCTAGGTGACTGTTGAGCGACCGAAAATATCCACCTGGTCCGGGTATCGAAACCGGGATTTCTCCATTACAGGTGGAGCGCTCTACCAACTGAGCTAACCAGGGGTTAGACGTCAGTAGAGCAAACGGGTTTTATCAGCCGCCACCAGTCTAACACCAACAAGGGTGAAGCTTGCAAATTTAAGGTTATAATTATATTGCAATTAAATGCAAAGGTGCACGTGAGCTGGAGAAGAATGATGAAAATAATCCCTGGAGAAGGGAAACAAGAGGGACGAAGGACAAACGTAAATCTCCAAAACACAGCTAGGTGACTGTTGAGCGACCGAAAAAATCCGCCTGGTCCGGGTATCGAAACCGGGATTTCTCCATTACAGGTGGAGCGCTCTACCAACTGAGCTAACCAGGGGTTAGACGTCAGTAGAGCAAACGGGTTTTATCAGCCGCCACCAGTCTAACACCAACAAGGGTGAAGCTTGCAAATTTAAGGTTATAATTATATTGCAATTAAATGCAAAGGTGCAAGTGAGCTGGAGAAGAATGATGAAAATAATCCCTGGAGAAGGGAAACAAGAGGGACGAAGGACAAACGTAAATCTCCAAAACACAGCTAGGTGACTGGTGAGCGACCGAAAATATCCACCTGGTCCGGGTATCGAAACCGGGATTTCTCCATTACAGGTGGAGCGCTCTACCAACTGAGCTAACCAGGGGTTAGACGTCAGAAGAGCAAACGGGTTTTATCAGCCGCCACCAGTCTAACACCAACAAGGGTGAAGCTTGCAAATTTAAGGTTATAATTATATTGCAATTAAATGCAAAGCTGCAAGTGAGCTGGACAAGAATGATGAAAATAATCCCTGGAGAAGGGAAACAAGAGGGACGAAGGACAAACGTAAATCTCCAAAACACAGCTAGGTGACTGTTGAGCGACCGAAAAAATCCGCCTGGTCCGGGTATCGAAACCGGGATTTCTCCATTACAGGTGGAGCGCTCTACCAACTGAGCTAACCAGGGGTTAGACGTCAGTAGAGCAAACGGGTTTTATCAGCCGCCACCAGTCTAACACCAACAAGGGTGAAGCTTGCAAATTTAAGGTTATAATTATATTGCAATTAAATGCAAAGCTGCAAGTGAGCTGGACAAGAATGATGAAAATAATCCCTGGAGAAGGGAAACAAGAGGGACGAAGGACAAACGTAAATCTCCAAAACACAGCTAGGTGACTGGTGAGCGACCGAAAATATCCACCTGGTCCGGGTATCGAAACCGGGATTTCTCCATTACAGGTGGAGCGCTCTACCAACTGAGCTAACCAGGGGTTAGACGTCAGTAGAGCAAACGGGTTTTATCAGCCGCCACCAGTCTAACACCAACAAGGGTGAAGCTTGCAAATTTAAGGTTATAATTATACTGCAATTAAATGCAAAGCTGCAAGTGAGCTGGACAAGAATGATGAAAATAATCCCTGGAGAAGGGAAACAAGAGGGACGAAGGACAAACGTAAATCTCCAAAACACAGCTAGGTGACTGGTGAGCGACCGAAAATATCCACCTGGTCCGGGTATCGAAACCGGGATTTCTCCATTACAGGTGGAGCGCTCTACCAACTGAGCTAACCAGGGGTTAGACGTCAGTAGAGCAAACGGGTTTTATCAGCCGCCACCAGTCTAACACCAACAAGGGTGAAGCTTGCAAATTTAAGGTTATAATTATATTGCAATTAAATGCAAAGCTGCAAGTGAGCTGGACAAGAATGATGAAAATAATCCCTGGAGAAGGGAAACAAGAGGGACGAAGGACAAACGTAAATCTCCAAAACACAGCTAGGTGACTGGTGAGCGACCGAAAATATCCACCTGGTCCGGGTATCGAAACCGGGATTTCTCCATTACAGGTGGAGCGCTCTACCAACTGAGCTAACCAGGGGTTAGACGTCAGTAGAGCAAACGGGTTTTATCAGCCGCCACCAGTCTAACACCAACAAGGGTGAAGCTTGCAAATTTAAGGTTATAATTATACTGCAATTAAATGCAAAGCTGCAAGTGAGCTGGACAAGAATGATGAAAATAATCCCTGGAGAAGGGAAACAAGAGGGACGAAGGACAAACGTAAATCTCCAAAACACAGCTAGGTGACTGTTGAGCGACCGAAAAAATCCGCCTGGTCCGGGTATCGAAACCGGGATTTCTCCATTACAGGTGGAGCGCTCTACCAACTGAGCTAACCAGGGGTTAGACGTCAGTAGAGCAAACGGGTTTTATCAGCCGCCACCAGTCTAACACCAACAAGGGTGAAGCTTGCAAATTTAAGGTTATAATTATACTGCAATTAAATGCAAAGCTGCAAGTGAGCTGGACAAGAATGATGAAAATAATCCCTGGAGAAGGGAAACAAGAGGAACGAAGGACAAACGTAAATCTCCAAAACACAGCTAGGTGACTGGTGAGCGACCGAAAATATCCACCTGGTCCGGGTATCGAAACCGGGATTTCTCCATTACAGGTGGAGCGCTCTACCAACTGAGCTAACCAGGGGTTAGACGTCAGAAGAGCAAACGGGTTTTATCAGCCGCCACCAGTCTAACACCAACAAGGGTGAAGCTTGCAAATTTAAGGTTATAATTATATTGCAATTAAATGCAAAGCTGCAAGTGAGCTGGACAAGAATGATGAAAATAATCCCTGGAGAAGGGAAACAAGAGGGACGAAGGACAAACGTAAATCTCCAAAACACAGCTAGGTGACTGTTGAGCGACCGAAAAAATCCGCCTGGTCCGGGTATCGAAACCGGGATTTCTCCATTACAGGTGGAGCGCTCTACCAACTGAGCTAACCAGGGGTTAGACGTCAGTAGAGCAAACGGGTTTTATCAGCCGCCACCAGTCTAACACCAACAAGGGTGAAGCTTGCAAATTTAAGGTTATAATTATACTGCAATTAAATGCAAAGCTGCAAGTGAGCTGGACAAGAATGATGAAAATAATCCCTGGAGAAGGGAAACAAGAGGGACGAAGGACAAACGTAAATCTCCAAAACACAGCTAGGTGACTGGTGAGCGACCGAAAAAACCCGCCTGGTCCGGGTATCGAAACCGGGATTTCTCCATTACAGGTGGAGCGCTCTACCAACTGAGCTAACCAGGGGTTAGACGTCAGTAGAGCAAACGGGTTTTATCAGCCGCCACCAGTCTAACACCAACAAGGGTGAAGCTTGCAAATTTAAGGTTATAATTATACTGCAATTAAATGCAAAGCTGCAAGTGAGCTGGACAAGAATGATGAAAATAATCCCTGGAGAAGGGAAACAAGAGGGACGAAGGACAAACGTAAATCTCCAAAACACAGCTAGGTGACTGGTGAGCGACCGAAAAAATCCGCCTGGTCCGGGTATCGAAACCGGGATTTCTCCATTACAGGTGGAGCGCTCTACCAACTGAGCTAACCAGGGGTTAGACGTCAGTAGAGCAAACGGGTTTTATCAGCCGCCACCAGTCTAACACCAACAAGGGTGAAGCTTGCAAATTTAAGGTTATAATTATACTGCAATTAAATGCAAAGCTGCAAGTGAGCTGGACAAGAATGATGAAAATAATCCCTGGAGAAGGGAAACAAGAGGGACGAAGGACAAACGTAAATCTCCAAAACACAGCTAGGTGACTGTTGAGCGACCGAAAAAATCCGCCTGGTCCGGGTATCGAAACCGGGATTTCTCCATTACAGGTGGAGCGCTCTACCAACTGAGCTAACCAGGGGTTAGACGTCAGAAGAGCAAACGGGTTTTATCAGCCGCCACCAGTCTAACACCAACAAGGGTGAAGCTTGCAAATTTAAGGTTATAATTATACTGCAATTAAATGCAAAGGTGCAAGTGAGCTGGAGAAGAATGATGAAAATAATCCCTGGAGAAGGGAAACAAGAGGGACGAAGGACAATCGTAAATCTCCAAAACACAGCTAGGTGACTGGTGAGCGACCGAAAAAACCCGCCTGGTCCGGGTATCGAAACCGGGATTTCTCCATTACAGGTGGAGCGCTCTACCAACTGAGCTAACCAGGGGTTAGACGTCAGAAGAGCAAACGGGTTTTATCAGCCGCCACCAGTCTAACACCAACAAGGGTGAAGCTTGCAAATTTAAGGTTATAATTATACTGCAATTAAATGCAAAGCTGCAAGTGAGCTGGAGAAGAATGATGAAAATAATCCCTGGAGAAGGGAAACAAGAGGGACGAAGGACAAACGTAAATCTCCAAAACACAGCTAGGTGACTGTTGAGCGACCGAAAAAACCCGCCTGGTCCGGGTATCGAAACCGGGATTTCTCCATTACAGGTGGAGCGCTCTACCAACTGAGCTAACCAGGAGTTAGACGTCAGTAGAACAAACGGGTTTTATCAGCCGCCACCAGTCTAACACCAACAAGGGTGAAGCTTGCAAATTTAAGGTTATAATTATATTGCAATTAAATGCAAAGGTGCACGTGAGCTGGAGAAGAATGATGAAAATAATCCCTGGAGAAGGGAAACAAGAGGGACGAAGGACAAACGTAAATCTCCAAAACACAGCTAGGTGACTGTTGAGCGACCGAAAAAATCCGCCTGGTCCGGGTATCGAAACCGGGATTTCTCCATTACAGGTGGAGCGCTCTACCAACTGAGCTAACCAGGGGTTAGACGTCAGAAGAGCAAACGGGTTTTATCAGCCGCCACCAGTCTAACACCAACAAGGGTGAAGCTTGCAAATTTAAGGTTATAATTATATTGCAATTAAATGCAAAGGTGCAAGTGAGCTGGAGAAGAATGATGAAAATAATCCCTGGAGAAGGGAAACAAGAGGGACGAAGGACAAACGTAAATCTCCAAAACACAGCTAGGTGACTGGTGAGCGACCGAAAAAACCCGCCTGGTCCGGGTATCGAAGCCGGGATTTCTCCATTACAGGTGGAGCGCTCTACCAACTGAGCTAACCAGGGGTTAGACGTCAGTAGAACAAACGGGTTTTATCAGCCGCCACCAGTCTAACACCAACAAGGGTGAAGCTTGCAAATTTAAGGTTATAATTATACTGCAATTAAATGCAAAGCTGCAAGTGAGCTGGAGAAGAATGATGAAAATAATCCCTGGAGAAGGGAAACAAGAGGGACGAAGGACAAACGTAAATCTCCAAAACACAGCTAGGTGACTGGTGAGCGACCGAAAAAACCCGCCTGGTCCGGGTATCGAAACCGGGATTTCTCCATTACAGGTGGAGCGCTCTACCAACTGAGCTAACCAGGGGTTAGACGTCAGTAGAGCAAACGGGTTTTATCAGCCGCCACCAGTCTAACACCAACAAGGGTGAAGCTTGCAAATTTAAGGTTATAATTATACTGCAATTAAATGCAAAGCTGCAAGTGAGCTGGACAAGAATGATGAAAATAATCCCTGGAGAAGGGAAACAAGAGGGACGAAGGACAAACGTAAATCTCCAAAACACAGCTAGGTGACTGGTGAGCGACCGAAAAAACCCGCCTGGTCCGGGTATCGAAGCCGGGATTTCTCCATTACAGGTGGAGCGCTCTACCAACTGAGCTAACCAGGGGTTAGACGTCAGTAGAGCAAACGGGTTTTATCAGCCGCCACCAGTCTAACACCAACAAGGGTGAAGCTTGCAAATTTAAGGTTATAATTATACTGCAATTAAATGCAAAGCTGCAAGTGAGCTGGACAAGAATGATGAAAATAATCCCTGGAGAAGGGAAACAAGAGGGACGAAGGACAAACGTAAATCTCCAAAACACAGCTAGGTGACTGGTGAGCGACCGAAAAAACCCGCCTGGTCCGGGTATCGAAACCGGGATTTCTCCATTACAGGTGGAGCGCTCTACCAACTGAGCTAACCAGGGGTTAGACGTCAGTAGAGCAAACGGGTTTTATCAGCCGACACCAGTCTAACACCAACAAGGGTGAAGCTTGCAAATTTAAGGTTATAATTATACTGCAATTAAATGCAAAGCTGCAAGTGAGCTGGACAAGAATGATGAAAATAATCCCTGGAGAAGGGAAACAAGAGGGACGAAGGACAAACGTAAATCTCCAAAACACAGCTAGGTGACTGTTGAGCGACCGAAAAAACCCGCCTGGTCCGGGTATCGAAACCGGGATTTCTCCATTACAGGTGGAGCGCTCTACCAACTGAGCTAACCAGGGGTTAGACGTCAGTAGAACAAACGGGTTTTATCAGCCGCCACCAGTCTAACACCAACAAGGGTGAAGCTTGCAAATTTAAGGTTATAATTATACTGCAATTAAATGCAAAGCTGCAAGTGAGCTGGACAAGAATGATGAAAATAATCCCTGGAGAAGGGAAACAAGAGGGACGAAGGACAAACGTAAATCTCCAAAACACAGCTAGGTGACTGTTGAGCGACCGAAAAAACCCGCCTGGTCCGGGTATCGAAACCGGGATTTCTCCATTACAGGTGGAGCGCTCTACCAACTGAGCTAACCAGGGGTTAGACGTCAGTAGAGCAAACGGGTTTTATCAGCCGCCACCACTCTAACACCAACAAGGGTGAAGCTTGCAAATTTAAGGTTATAATTATATTGCAATTAAATGCAAAGGTGCAAGTGAGCTGGAGAAGAATGATGAAAATAATCCCTGGAGAAGGGAAACAAGAGGGACGAAGGACAAACGTAAATCTCCAAAACACAGCTAGGTGACTGTTGAGCGACCGAAAAAATCCGCCTGGTCCGGGTATCGAAACCGGGATTTCTCCATTACAGGTGGAGCGCTCTACCAACTGAGCTAACCAGGAGTTAGACGTCAGTAGAACAAACGGGTTTTATCAGCCGCCACCAGACTAACACCAACAAGGGTGAAGCTTGCAAATTTAAGGTTATAATTATACTGCAATTAAATGCAAAGCTGCAAGTGAGCTGGACAAGAATGATGAAAATAATCCCTGGAGAAGGGAAACAAGAGGGACGAAGGACAAACGTAAATCTCCAAAACACAGCTAGGTGACTGTTGAGCGACCGAAAAAATCCGCCTGGTCCGGGTATCGAAACCGGGATTTCTCCATTACAGGTGGAGCGCTCTACCAACTGAGCTAACCAGGGGTTAGACGTCAGTAGAGCAAACGGGTTTTATCAGCCGCCACCACTCTAACACCAACAAGGGTGAAGCTTGCAAATTTAAGGTTATAATTATATTGCAATTAAATGCAAAGGTGCAAGTGAGCTGGAGAAGAATGATGAAAATAATCCCTGGAGAAGGGAAACAAGAGGGACGAAGGACAAACGTAAATCTCCAAAACACAGCTAGGTGACTGTTGAGCGACCGAAAAAATCCGCCTGGTCCGGGTATCGAAACCGGGATTTCTCCATTACAGGTGGAGCGCTCTACCAACTGAGCTAACCAGGAGTTAGACGTCAGTAGAACAAACGGGTTTTATCAGCCGCCACCAGACTAACACCAACAAGGGTGAAGCTTGCAAATTTAAGGTTATAATTATACTGCAATTAAATGCAAAGCTGCAAGTGAGCTGGACAAGAATGATGAAAATAATCCCTGGAGAAGGGAAACAAGAGGGACGAAGGACAAACGTAAATCTCCAAAACACAGCTAGGTGACTGGTGAGCGACCGAAAATATCCGCCTGGTCCGGGTATCGAAACCGGGATTTCTCCATTACAGGTGGAGCGCTCTACCAACTGAGCTAACCAGGGGTTAGACGTCAGTAGAGCAAACGGGTTTTATAAGCCGCCACCACTCTAACACCAACAAGGGTGAAGCTTGCAAATTTAAGGTTATAATTATACTGCAATTAAATGCAAAGCTGCAAGTGAGCTGGACAAGAATGATGAAAATAATCCCTGGAGAAGGGAAACAAGAGGGACGAAGGACAAACGTAAATCTCCAAAACACAGCTAGGTGACTGTTGAGCGACCGAAAAAATCCGCCTGGTCCGGGTATCGAAACCGGGATTTCTCCATTACAGGTGGAGCGCTCTACCAACTGAGCTAACCAGGGGTTAGACGTCAGTAGAGCAAACGGGTTTTATCAGCCGCCACCACTCTAACACCAACAAGGGTGAAGCTTGCAAATTTAAGGTTATAATTATATTGCAATTAAATGCAAAGGTGCAAGTGAGCTGGAGAAGAATGATGAAAATAATCCCTGGAGAAGGGAAACAAGAGGGACGAAGGACAAACGTAAATCTCCAAAACACAGCTAGGTGACTGTTGAGCGACCGAAAAAATCCGCCTGGTCCGGGTATCGAAACCGGGATTTCTCCATTACAGGTGGAGCGCTCTACCAACTGAGCTAACCAGGAGTTAGACGTCAGTAGAACAAACGGGTTTTATCAGCCGCCACCAGACTAACACCAACAAGGGTGAAGCTTGCAAATTTAAGGTTATAATTATACTGCAATTAAATGCAAAGCTGCAAGTGAGCTGGACAAGAATGATGAAAATAATCCCTGGAGAAGGGAAACAAGAGGGACGAAGGACAAACGTAAATCTCCAAAACACAGCTAGGTGACTGTTGAGCGACCGAAAAAACCCGCCTGGTCCGGGTATCGAAACCGGGATTTCTCCATTACAGGTGGAGCGCTCTACCAACTGAGCTAACCAGGGGTTAGACGTCAGTAGAGCAAACGGGTTTTATCAGCCGCCACCACTCTAACACCAACAAGGGTGAAGCTTGCAAATTTAAGGTTATAATTATATTGCAATTAAATGCAAAGGTGCAAGTGAGCTGGAGAAGAATGATGAAAATAATCCCTGGAGAAGGGAAACAAGAGGGACGAAGGACAAACGTAAATCTCCAAAACACAGCTAGGTGACTGTTGAGCGACCGAAAAAATCCGCCTGGTCCGGGTATCGAAACCGGGATTTCTCCATTACAGGTGGAGCGCTCTACCAACTGAGCTAACCAGGAGTTAGACGTCAGTAGAACAAACGGGTTTTATCAGCCGCCACCAGACTAACACCAACAAGGGTGAAGCTTGCAAATTTAAGGTTATAATTATACTGCAATTAAATGCAAAGCTGCAAGTGAGCTGGACAAGAATGATGAAAATAATCCCTGGAGAAGGGAAACAAGAGGGACGAAGGACAAACGTAAATCTCCAAAACACAGCTAGGTGACTGTTGAGCGACCGAAAAAATCCGCCTGGTCCGGGTATCGAAACCGGGATTTCTCCATTACAGGTGGAGCGCTCTACCAACTGAGCTAACCAGGAGTTAGACGTCAGTAGAACAAACGGGTTTTATCAGCCGCCACCACTCTAACACCAACAAGGGTGAAGCTTGCAAATTTAAGGTTATAATTATATTGCAATTAAATGCAAAGGTGCAAGTGAGCTGGAGAAGAATGATGAAAATAATCCCTGGAGAAGGGAAACAAGAGGGACGAAGGACAAACGTAAATCTCCAAAACACAGCTAGGTGACTGTTGAGCGACCGAAAATATCCGCCTGGTCCGGGTATCGAAACCGGGATTTCTCCATTACAGGTGGAGCGCTCTACCAACTGAGCTAACCAGGGGTTAGACGTCAGTAGAGCAAACGGGTTTTATCAGCCGCCACCAGTCTAACACCAACAAGGGTGAAGCTTGCAAATTTAAGGTTATAATTATATTGCAATTAAATGCAAAGGTGCAAGTGAGCTGGAGAAGAATGATGAAAATAATCCCTGGAGAAGGGAAACAAGAGGGACGAAGGACAAACGTAAATCTCCAAAACACAGCTAGGTGACTGTTGAGCGACCGAAAATATCCGCCTGGTCCGGGTATCGAAACCGGGATTTCTCCATTACAGGTGGAGCGCTCTACCAACTGAGCTAACCAGGAGTTAGACGTCAGTAGAACAAACGGGTTTTATCAGCCGCCACCACTCTAACACCAACAAGGGTGAAGCTTGCAAATTTAAGGTTATAATTATATTGCAATTAAGTGCAAAGGTGCAAGTGAGCTGGAGAAGAATGATGAAAATAATCCCTGGAGAAGGGAAACAAGAGGGACGAAGGACAAACGTAAATCTCCAAAACACAGCTAGGTGACTGTTGAGCGACCGAAAAAATCCGCCTGGTCCGGGTATCGAAACCGGGATTTCTCCATTACAGGTGGAGCGCTCTACCAACTGAGCTAACCAGGGGTTAGACGTCAGTAGAGCAAACGGGTTTTATCAGCCGCCACCAGTCTAACACCAACAAGGGTGAAGCTTGCAAATTTAAGGTTATAATTATATTGCAATTAAATGCAAAGGTGCAAGTGAGCTGGAGAAGAATGATGAAAATAATCCCTGGAGAAGGGAAACAAGAGGGACGAAGGACAAACGTAAATCTCCAAAACACAGCTAGGTGACTGTTGAGCGACCGACAAAATCCGCCTGGTCCGGGTATCGAAACCGGGATTTCTCCATTACAGGTGGAGCGCTCTACCAACTGAGCTAACCAGGAGTTAGACGTCAGTAGAACAAACGGGTTTTATCAGCCGCCACCAGACTAACACCAACAAGGGTGAAGCTTGCAAATTTAAGGTTATAATTATATTGCAATTAAATGCAAAGGTGCAAGTGAGCTGGAGAAGAATGATGAAAATAATCCCTGGAGAAGGGAAACAAGAGGGACGAAGGACAAACGTAAATCTCCAAAACACAGCTAGGTGACTGTTGAGCGACCGAAAAAATCCGCCCGGTCCGGGTATCGAAACCGGGATTTCTCCATTACAGGTGGAGCGCTCTACCAACTGAGCTAACCAGGGGTTAGACGTCAGTAGAGCAAACGGGTTTTATCAGCCGCCACCAGTCTAACACCAACAAGGGTGAAGCTTGCAAATTTAAGGTTATAATTATATTGCAATTAAATGCAAAGGTGCAAGTGAGCTGGAGAAGAATGATGAAAATAATCCCTGGAGAAGGGAAACAAGAGGGACGAAGGACAAACGTAAATCTCCAAAACACAGCTAGGTGACTGTTGAGCGACCGAAAAAATCCGCCTGGTCCGGGTATCGAAACCGGGATTTCTCCATTACAGGTGGAGCGCTCTACCAACTGAGCTAACCAGGAGTTAGACGTCAGTAGAACAAACGGGTTTTATCAGCCGCCACCAGACTAACACCAACAAGGGTGAAGCTTGCAAATTTAAGGTTATAATTATATTGCAATTAAATGCAAAGGTGCAAGTGAGCTGGAGAAGAATGATGAAAATAATCCCTGGAGAAGGGAAACAAGAGGGACGAAGGACAAACGTAAATCTCCAAAACACAGCTAGGTGACTGTTGAGCGACCGAAAAAATCCGCCTGGTCCGGGTATCGAAACCGGGATTTCTCCATTACAGGTGGAGCGCTCTACCAACTGAGCTAACCAGGAGTTAGACGTCAGTAGAACAAACGGGTTTTATCAGCCGCCACCAGTCTAACACCAACAAGGGTGAAGCTTGCAAATTTAAGGTTATAATTATATTGCAATTAAATGCAAAGGTGCAAGTGAGCTGGAGAAGAATGATGAAAATAATCCCTGGAGAAGGGAAACAAGAGGGACGAAGGACAAACGTAAATCTCCAAAACACAGCTAGGTGACTGTTGAGCGACCGAAAAAATCCGCCTGGTCCGGGTATCGAAACCGGGATTTCTCCATTACAGGTGGAGCGCTCTACCAACTGAGCTAACCAGGAGTTAGACGTCAGTAGAACAAACGGGTTTTATCAGCCGCCACCAGACTAACACCAACAAGGGTGAAGCTTGCAAATTTAAGGTTATAATTATATTGCAATTAAATGCAAAGGTGCAAGTGAGCTGGAGAAGAATGATGAAAATAATCCCTGGAGAAGGGAAACAAGAGGCACGAAGGACAAACGTAAATCTCCAAAACACAGCTAGGTGACTGTTGAGCGACCGAAAAAATCCGCCTGGTCCGGGTATCGAAACCGGGATTTCTCCATTACAGGTGGAGCGCTCTACCAACTGAGCTAACCAGGAGTTAGACGTCAGTAGAACAAACGGGTTTTATCAGCCGCCACCAGACTAACACCAACAAGGGTGAAGCTTGCAAATTTAAGGTTATAATTATATTGCAACTAAATGCAAAGGTGCAAGTGAGCTGGAGAAGAATGATGAAAATAATCCCTGGAGAAGGGAAACAAGAGGGACGAAGGACAAACGTAAATCTCCAAAACACAGCTAGGTGACTGTTGAGCGACCGAAAAAATCCGCCTGGTCCGGGTATCGAAACCGGGATTTCTCCATTACAGGTGGAGCGCTCTACCAACTGAGCTAACCAGGGGTTAGACGTCAGTAGAGCAAACGGGTTTTATCAGCCGCCACCAGTCTAACACCAACAAGGGTGAAGCTTGCAAATTTAAGGTTATAATTATATTGCAATTAAATGCAAAGGTGCAAGTGAGCTGGAGAAGAATGATGAAAATAATCCCTGGAGAAGGGAAACAAGAGGGACGAAGGACAAACGTAAATCTCCAAAACACAGCTAGGTGACTGTTGAGCGACCGAAAAAACCCGCCTGGTCCGGGTATCGAAACCGGGATTTCTCCATTACAGGTGGAGCGCTCTACCAACTGAGCTAACCAGGAGTTAGACGTCAGTAGAACAAACGGGTTTTATCAGCCGCCACCAGACTAACACCAACAAGGGTGAAGCTTGCAAATTTAAGGTTATAATTATATTGCAATTAAATGCAAAGGTGCAAGTGAGCTGGAGAAGAATGATGAAAATAATCCCTGGAGAAGGGAAACAAGAGGGACGAAGGACAAACGTAAATCTCCAAAACACAGCTAGGTGACTGTTGAGCGACCGAAAAAATCCGCCTGGTCCGGGTATCGAAACCGGGATTTCTCCATTACAGGTGGAGCGCTCTACCAACTGAGCTAACCAGGAGTTAGACGTCAGTAGAACAAACGGGTTTTATCAGCCGCCACCAGACTAACACCAACAAGGGTGAAGCTTGCAAATTTAAGGTTATAATTATATTGCAATTAAATGCAAAGGTGCAAGTGAGCTGGAGAAGAATGATGAAAATAATCCCTGGAGAAGGGAAACAAGAGGAACGAAGGACAAACGTAAATCTCCAAAACACAGCTAGGTGACTGTTGAGCGACCGAAAAAATCCGCCTGGTCCGGGTATCGAAACCGGGATTTCTCCATTACAGGTGGAGCGCTCTACCAACTGAGCTAACCAGGGGTTAGACGTCAGTAGAGCAAACGGGTTTTATCAGCCGCCACCAGTCTAACACCAACAAGGGTGAAGCTTGCAAATTTAAGGTTATAATTATATTGCAATTAAATGCAAAGGTGCAAGTGAGCTGGAGAAGAATGATGAAAATAATCCCTGGAGAAGGGAAACAAGAGGGACGAAGGACAAACGTAAATCTCCAAAACACAGCTAGGTGACTGTTGAGCGACCGAAAAAATCCGCCTGGTCCGGGTATCGAAACCGGGATTTCTCCATTACAGGTGGAGCGCTCTACCAACTGAGCTAACCAGGAGTTAGACGTCAGTAGAACAAACGGGTTTTATCAGCCGCCACCAGACTAACACCAACAAGGGTGAAGCTTGCAAATTTAAGGTTATAATTATATTGCAATTAAATGCAAAGGTGCAAGTGAGCTGGAGAAGAATGATGAAAATAATCCCTGGAGAAGGGAAACAAGAGGGACGAAGGACAAACGTAAATCTCCAAAACACAGCTAGGTGACTGTTGAGCGACCGAAAAAATCCGCCTGGTCCGGGTATCGAAACCGGGATTTCTCCATTACAGGTGGAGCGCTCTACCAACTGAGCTAACCAGGAGTTAGACGTCAGTAGAACAAACGGGTTTTATCAGCCGCCACCAGACTAACACCAACAAGGGTGAAGCTTGCAAATTTAAGGTTATAATTATATTGCAATTAAATGCAAAGGTGCAAGTGAGCTGGAGAAGAATGATGAAAATAATCCCTGGAGAAGGGAAACAAGAGGAACGAAGGACAAACGTAAATCTCCAAAACACAGCTAGGTGACTGTTGAGCGACCGAAAAAATCCGCCTGGTCCGGGTATCGAAACCGGGATTTCTCCATTACAGGTGGAGCGCTCTACCAACTGAGCTAACCAGGGGTTAGACGTCAGTAGAGCAAACGGGTTTTATCAGCCGCCACCAGTCTAACACCAACAAGGGTGAAGCTTGCAAATTTAAGGTTATAATTATATTGCAATTAAATGCAAAGGTGCAAGTGAGCTGGAGAAGAATGATGAAAATAATCCCTGGAGAAGGGAAACAAGAGGGACGAAGGACAAACGTAAATCTCCAAAACACAGCTAGGTGACTGTTGAGCGACCGAAAAAATCCGCCTGGTCCGGGTATCGAAACCGGGATTTCTCCATTACAGGTGGAGCGCTCTACCAACTGAGCTAACCAGGAATTAGACGTCAGTAGAACAAACGGGTTTTATCAGCCGCCACCAGACTAACACCAACAAGGGTGAAGCTTGCAAATTTAAGGTTATAATTATATTGCAATTAAATGCAAAGGTGCAAGTGAGCTGGAGAAGAATGATGAAAATAATCCCTGGAGAAGGGAAACAAGAGGGACGAAGGACAAACGTAAATCTCCAAAACACAGCTAGGTGACTGTTGAGCGACCGAAAAAATCCGCCTGGTCCGGGTATCGAAACCGGGATTTCTCCATTACAGGTGGAGCGCTCTACCAACTGAGCTAACCAGGAGTTAGACGTCAGTAGAACAAACGGGTTTTATCAGCCGCCACCAGACTAACACCAACAAGGGTGAAGCTTGCAAATTTAAGGTTATAATTATATTGCAATTAAATGCAAAGGTGCAAGTGAGCTGGAGAAGAATGATGAAAATAATCCCTGGAGAAGGGAAACAAGAGGCACGAAGGACAAACGTAAATCTCCAAAACACAGCTAGGTGACTGTTGAGCGACCGAAAAAATCCGCCTGGTCCGGGTATCGAAACCGGGATTTCTCCATTACAGGTGGAGCGCTCTACCAACTGAGCTAACCAGGGGTTAGACGTCAGTAGAGCAAACGGGTTTTATCAGCCGCCACCAGTCTAACACCAACAAGGGTGAAGCTAGCAAATTTAAGGTTATAATTATATTGCAATTAAATGCAAAGGTGCAAGTGAGCTGGAGAAGAATGATGAAAATAATCCCTGGAGAAGGGAAACAAGAGGCACGAAGGACAAACGTAAATCTCCAAAACACAGCTAGGTGACTGTTGAGCGACCGAAAAAATCCGCCTGGTCCGGGTATCGAAACCGGGATTTCTCCATTACAGGTGGAGCGCTCTACCAACTGAGCTAACCAGGAGTTAGACGTCAGTAGAACAAACGGGTTTTATCAGCCGCCACCAGACTAACACCAACAAGGGTGAAGCTTGCAAATTTAAGGTTATAATTATATTGCAATTAAATGCAAAGGTGCAAGTGAGCTGGAGAAGAATGATGAAAATAATCCCTGGAGAAGGGAAACAAGAGGGACGAAGGACAAACGTAAATCTCCAAAACACAGCTAGGTGACTGTTGAGCGACCGAAAAAATCCGCCTGGTCCGGGTATCGAAACCGGGATTTCTCCATTACAGGTGGAGCGCTCTACCAACTGAGCTAACCAGGAGTTAGACGTCAGTAGAACAAACGGGTTTTATCAGCCGCCACCAGACTAACACCAACAAGGGTGAAGCTTGCAAATTTAAGGTTATAATTATATTGCAATTAAATGCAAAGGTGCAAGTGAGCTGGAGAAGAATGATGAAAATAATCCCTGGAGAAGGGAAACAAGAGGGACGAAGGACAAACGTAAATCTCCAAAACACAGCTAGGTGACTGTTGAGCGACCGAAAAAATCCGCCTGGTCCGGGTATCGAAACCGGGATTTCTCCATTACAGGTGGAGCGCTCTACCAACTGAGCTAACCAGGAGTTAGACGTCAGTAGAACAAACGGGTTTTATCAGCCGCCACCAGACTAACACCAACAAGGGTGAAGCTTGCAAATTTAAGGTTATAATTATATTGCAATTAAATGCAAAGGTGCAAGTGAGCTGGAGAAGAATGATGAAAATAATCCCTGGAGAAGGGAAACAAGAGGGACGAAGGACAAACGTAAATCTCCAAAACACAGCTAGGTGACTGTTGAGCGACCGAAAAAATCCGCCTGGTCCGGGTATCGAAACCGGGATTTCTCCATTACAGGTGGAGCGCTCTACCAACTGAGCTAACCAGGAGTTAGACGTCAGTAGAACAAACGGGTTTTATCAGCCGCCACCAGACTAACACCAACAAGGGTGAAGCTTGCAAATTTAAGGTTATAATTATATTGCAATTAAATGCAAAGGTGCAAGTGAGCTGGAGAAGAATGATGAAAATAATCCCTGGAGAAGGGAAACAAGAGGCACGAAGGACAAACGTAAATCTCCAAAACACAGCTAGGTGACTGTTGAGCGACCGAAAAAATCCGCCTGGTCCGGGTATCGAAACCGGGATTTCTCCATTACAGGTGGAGCGCTCTACCAACTGAGCTAACCAGGGGTTAGACGTCAGTAGAGCAAACGGGTTTTATCAGCCGCCACCAGTCTAACACCAACAAGGGTGAAGCTTGCAAATTTAAGGTTATAATTATATTGCAATTAAATGCAAAGGTGCAAGTGAGCTGGAGAAGAATGATGAAAATAATCCCTGGAGAAGGGAAACAAGAGGGACGAAGGACAAACGTAAATCTCCAAAACACAGCTAGGTGACTGTTGAGCGACCGAAAAAATCCGCCTGGTCCGGGTATCGAAACCGGGATTTCTCCATTACAGGTGGAGCGCTCTACCAACTGAGCTAACCAGGAGTTAGACGTCAGTAGAACAAACGGGTTTTATCAGCCGCCACCAGACTAACACCAACAAGGGTGAAGCTTGCAAATTTAAGGTTATAATTATATTGCAATTAAATGCAAAGGTGCAAGTGAGCTGGAGAAGAATGATGAAAATAATCCCTGGAGAAGGGAAACAAGAGGGACGAAGGACAAACGTAAATCTCCAAAACACAGCTAGGTGACTGTTGAGCGACCGAAAAAATCCGCCTGGTCCGGGTATCGAAACCGGGATTTCTCCATTACAGGTGGAGCGCTCTACCAACTGAGCTAACCAGGAGTTAGACGTCAGTAGAACAAACGGGTTTTATCAGCCGCCACCAGACTAACACCAACAAGGGTGAAGCTTGCAAATTTAAGGTTATAATTATATTGCAATTAAATGCAAAGGTGCAAGTGAGCTGGAGAAGAATCATGAAAATAATCCCTGGAGAAGGGAAACAAGAGGAACGAAGGACAAACGTAAATCTCCAAAACACAGCTAGGTGACTGTTGAGCGACCGAAAAAATCCGCCTGGTCCGGGTATCGAAACCGGGATTTCTCCATTACAGGTGGAGCGCTCTACCAACTGAGCTAACCAGGGGTTAGACGTCAGTAGAGCAAACGGGTTTTATCAGCCGCCACCAGTCTAACACCAACAAGGGTGAAGCTTGCAAATTTAAGGTTATAATTATATTGCAATTAAATGCAAAGGTGCAAGTGAGCTGGAGAAGAATGATGAAAATAATCCCTGGAGAAGGGAAACAAGAGGGACGAAGGACAAACGTAAATCTCCAAAACACAGCTAGGTGACTGTTGAGCGACCGAAAAAATCCGCCTGGTCCGGGTATCGAAACCGGGATTTCTCCATTACAGGTGGAGCGCTCTACCAACTGAGCTAACCAGGAGTTAGACGTCAGTAGAACAAACGGGTTTTATCAGCCGCCACCAGACTAACACCAACAAGGGTGAAGCTTGCAAATTTAAGGTTATAATTATATTGCAATTAAATGCAAAGGTGCAAGTGAGCTGGAGAAGAATGATGAAAATAATCCCTGGAGAAGGGAAACAAGAGGGACGAAGGACAAACGTAAATCTCCAAAACACAGCTAGGTGACTGTTGAGCGACCGAAAAAATCCGCCTGGTCCGGGTATCGAAACCGGGATTTCTCCATTACAGGTGGAGCGCTCTACCAACTGAGCTAACCAGGAGTTAGACGTCAGTAGAACAAACGGGTTTTATCAGCCGCCACCAGACTAACACCAACAAGGGTGAAGCTTGCAAATTTAAGGTTATAATTATATTGCAATTAAATGCAAAGGTGCAAGTGAGCTGGAGAAGAATGATGAAAATAATCCCTGGAGAAGGGAAACAAGAGGCACGAAGGACAAACGTAAATCTCCAAAACACAGCTAGGTGACTGTTGAGCGACCGAAAAAATCCGCCTGGTCCGGGTATCGAAACCGGGATTTCTCCATTACAGGTGGAGCGCTCTACCAACTGAGCTAACCAGGGGTTAGACGTCAGTAGAGCAAACGGGTTTTATCAGCCGCCACCAGTCTAACACCAACAAGGGTGAAGCTAGCAAATTTAAGGTTATAATTATATTGCAATTAAATGCAAAGGTGCAAGTGAGCTGGAGAAGAATGATGAAAATAATCCCTGGAGAAGGGAAACAAGAGGCACGAAGGACAAACGTAAATCTCCAAAACACAGCTAGGTGACTGTTGAGCGACCGAAAAAATCCGCCTGGTCCGGGTATCGAAACCGGGATTTCTCCATTACAGGTGGAGCGCTCTACCAACTGAGCTAACCAGGAGTTAGACGTCAGTAGAACAAACGGGTTTTATCAGCCGCCACCAGACTAACACCAACAAGGGTGAAGCTTGCAAATTTAAGGTTATAATTATATTGCAATTAAATGCAAAGGTGCAAGTGAGCTGGAGAAGAATGATGAAAATAATCCCTGGAGAAGGGAAACAAGAGGGACGAAGGACAAACGTAAATCTCCAAAACACAGCTAGGTGACTGTTGAGCGACCGAAAAATCCGCCTGGTCCGGGTATCGAAACCGGGATTTCTCCATTACAGGTGGAGCGCTCTACCAACTGAGCTAACCAGGAGTTAGACGTCAGTAGAACAAACGGGTTTTATCAGCCGCCACCAGACTAACACCAACAAGGGTGAAGCTTGCAAATTTAAGGTTATAATTATATTGCAATTAAATGCAAAGGTGCAAGTGAGCTGGAGAAGAATGATGAAAATAATCCCTGGAGAAGGGAAACAAGAGGGACGAAGGACAAACGTAAATCTCCAAAACACAGCTAGGTGACTGTTGAGCGACCGAAAAAATCCGCCTGGTCCGGGTATCGAAACCGGGATTTCTCCATTACAGGTGGAGCGCTCTACCAACTGAGCTAACCAGGAGTTAGACGTCAGTAGAACAAACGGGTTTTATCAGCCGCCACCAGACTAACACCAACAAGGGTGAAGCTTGCAAATTTAAGGTTATAATTATATTGCAATTAAATGCAAAGGTGCAAGTGAGCTGGAGAAGAATGATGAAAATAATCCCTGGAGAAGGGAAACAAGAGGGACGAAGGACAAACGTAAATCTCCAAAACACAGCTAGGTGACTGTTGAGCGACCGAAAAAATCCGCCTGGTCCGGGTATCGAAACCGGGATTTCTCCATTACAGGTGGAGCGCTCTACCAACTGAGCTAACCAGGGGTTAGACGTCAGTAGAGCAAACGGGTTTTATCAGCCGCCACCAGTCTAACACCAACAAGGGTGAAGCTTGCAAATTTAAGGTTATAATTATATTGCAATTAAATGCAAAGGTGCAAGTGAGCTGGAGAAGAATGATGAAAATAATCCCTGGAGAAGGGAAACAAGAGGGACGAAGGACAAACGTAAATCTCCAAAACACAGCTAGGTGACTGTTGAGCGACCGAAAAAATCCGCCTGGTCCGGGTATCGAAACCGGGATTTCTCCATTACAGGTGGAGCGCTCTACCAACTGAGCTAACCAGGAGTTAGACGTCAGTAGAACAAACGGGTTTTATCAGCCGCCACCAGACTAACACCAACAAGGGTGAAGCTTGCAAATTTAAGGTTATAATTATATTGCAATTAAATGCAAAGGTGCAAGTGAGCTGGAGAAGAATGATGAAAATAATCCCTGGAGAAGGGAAACAAGAGGGACGAAGGACAAACGTAAATCTCCAAAACACAGCTAGGTGACTGTTGAGCGACCGAAAAAATCCGCCTGGTCCGGGTATCGAAACCGGGATTTCTCCATTACAGGTGGAGCGCTCTACCAACTGAGCTAACCAGGAGTTAGACGTCAGTAGAACAAACGGGTTTTATCAGCCGCCACCAGACTAACACCAACAAGGGTGAAGCTTGCAAATTTAAGGTTATAATTATATTGCAATTAAATGCAAAGGTGCAAGTGAGCTGGAGAAGAATCATGAAAATAATCCCTGGAGAAGGGAAACAAGAGGAACGAAGGACAAACGTAAATCTCCAAAACACAGCTAGGTGACTGTTGAGCGACCGAAAAAATCCGCCTGGTCCGGGTATCGAAACCGGGATTTCTCCATTACAGGTGGAGCGCTCTACCAACTGAGCTAACCAGGGGTTAGACGTCAGTAGAGCAAACGGGTTTTATCAGCCGCCACCAGTCTAACACCAACAAGGGTGAAGCTTGCAAATTTAAGGTTATAATTATATTGCAATTAAATGCAAAGGTGCAAGTGAGCTGGAGAAGAATGATGAAAATAATCCCTGGAGAAGGGAAACAAGAGGGACGAAGGACAAACGTAAATCTCCAAAACACAGCTAGGTGACTGTTGAGCGACCGAAAAAATCCGCCTGGTCCGGGTATCGAAACCGGGATTTCTCCATTACAGGTGGAGCGCTCTACCAACTGAGCTAACCAGGAGTTAGACGTCAGTAGAACAAACGGGTTTTATCAGCCGCCACCAGACTAACACCAACAAGGGTGAAGCTTGCAAATTTAAGGTTATAATTATATTGCAATTAAATGCAAAGGTGCAAGTGAGCTGGAGAAGAATGATGAAAATAATCCCTGGAGAAGGGAAACAAGAGGCACGAAGGACAAACGTAAATCTCCAAAACACAGCTAGGTGACTGTTGAGCGACCGAAAAAATCCGCCTGGTCCGGGTATCGAAACCGGGATTTCTCCATTACAGGTGGAGCGCTCTACCAACTGAGCTAACCAGGGGTTAGACGTCAGTAGAGCAAACGGGTTTTATCAGCCGCCACCAGTCTAACACCAACAAGGGTGAAGCTTGCAAATTTAAGGTTATAATTATATTGCAATTAAATGCAAAGGTGCAAGTGAGCTGGAGAAGAATGATGAAAATAATCCCTGGAGAAGGGAAACAAGAGGCACGAAGGACAAACGTAAATCTCCAAAACACAGCTAGGTGACTGTTGAGCGACCGAAAAAATCCGCCTGGTCCGGGTATCGAAACCGGGATTTCTCCATTACAGGTGGAGCGCTCTACCAACTGAGCTAACCAGGAGTTAGACGTCAGTAGAACAAACGGGTTTTATCAGCCGCCACCAGACTAACACCAACAAGGGTGAAGCTTGCAAATTTAAGGTTATAATTATATTGCAATTAAATGCAAAGGTGCAAGTGAGCTGGAGAAGAATGATGAAAATAATCCCTGGAGAAGGGAAACAAGAGGCACGAAGGACAAACGTAAATCTCCAAAACACAGCTAGGTGACTGTTGAGCGACCGAAAAAATCCGCCTGGTCCGGGTATCGAAACCGGGATTTCTCCATTACAGGTGGAGCGCTCTACCAACTGAGCTAACCAGGAGTTAGACGTCAGTAGAACAAACGGGTTTTATCAGCCGCCACCAGACTAACACCAACAAGGGTGAAGCTTGCAAATTTAAGGTTATAATTATACTGCAATTAAATGCAAAGCTGCAAGTGAGCTGGAGAAGAATGATGAAAATAATCCCTGGAGAAGGGAAACAAGAGGGACGAAGGACAAACGTAAATCTCTAAAACACAGCTAGGTGACTGTTGAGCGACCGAAAAAATCCGCCTGGTCCGGGTATCGAAACCGGGATTTCTCCATTACAGGTGGAGCGCTCTACCAACTGAGCTAACCAGGAGTTAGACGTCAGTAGAACAAACGGGTTTTATCAGCCGCCACCAGACTAACACCAACAAGGGTGAAGCTTGCAAATTTAAGGTTATAATTATATTGCAATTAAATGCAAAGGTGCAAGTGAGCTGGAGAAGAATGATGAAAATAATCCCTGGAGAAGGGAAACAAGAGGCACGAAGGACAAACGTAAATCTCTAAAACACAGCTGGGTGACTGTTGAGCGACCGAAAAAATCCGCCTGGTCCGGGTATCGAAACCGGGATTTCTCCATTACAGGTGGAGCGCTCTACCAACTGAGCTAACCAGGAGTTAGACGTCAGTAGAACAAACGGGTTTTATCAGCCGCCACCAGACTAACACCAACAAGGGTGAAGCTTGCAAATTTAAGGTTATAATTATATTGCAATTAAATGCAAAGGTGCAAGTGAGCTGGAGAAGAATGATGAAAATAATCCCTGGAGAAGGGAAACAAGAGGAACGAAGGACAAACGTAAATCTCCAAAACACAGCTAGGTGACTGTTGAGCGACCGAAAAAATCCGCCTGGTCCGGGTATCGAAACCGGGATTTCTCCATTACAGGTGGAGCGCTCTACCAACTGAGCTAACCAGGGGTTAGACGTCAGTAGAGCAAACGGGTTTTATCAGCCGCCACCAGTCTAACACCAACAAGGGTGAAGCTTGCAAATTTAAGGTTATAATTATATTGCAATTAAATGCAAAGGTGCAAGTGAGCTGGAGAAGAATGATGAAAATAATCCCTGGAGAAGGGAAACAAGAGGGACGAAGGACAAACGTAAATCTCCAAAACACAGCTAGGTGACTGTTGAGCGACCGAAAAAATCCGCCTGGTCCGGGTATCGAAACCGGGATTTCTCCATTACAGGTGGAGCGCTCTACCAACTGAGCTAACCAGGAGTTAGACGTCAGTAGAACAAACGGGTTTTATCAGCCGCCACCAGACTAACACCAACAAGGGTGAAGCTTGCAAATTTAAGGTTATAATTATATTGCAATTAAATGCAAAGGTGCAAGTGAGCTGGAGAAGAATGATGAAAATAATCCCTGGAGAAGGGAAACAAGAGGGACGAAGGACAAACGTAAATCTCCAAAACACAGCTAGGTGACTGTTGAGCGACCGAAAAAATCCGCCTGGTCCGGGTATCGAAACCGGGATTTCTCCATTACAGGTGGAGCGCTCTACCAACTGAGCTAACCAGGAGTTAGACGTCAGTAGAACAAACGGGTTTTATCAGCCGCCACCAGACTAACACCAACAAGGGTGAAGCTTGCAAATTTAAGGTTATAATTATATTGCAATTAAATGCAAAGGTGCAAGTGAGCTGGAGAAGAATGATGAAAATAATCCCTGGAGAAGGGAAACAAGAGGCACGAAGGACAAACGTAAATCTCCAAAACACAGCTAGGTGACTGTTGAGCGACCGAAAAAATCCGCCTGGTCCGGGTATCGAAACCGGGATTTCTCCATTACAGGTGGAGCGCTCTACCAACTGAGCTAACCAGGGGTTAGACGTCAGTAGAGCAAACGGGTTTTATCAGCCGCCACCAGTCTAACACCAACAAGGGTGAAGCTAGCAAATTTAAGGTTATAATTATATTGCAATTAAATGCAAAGGTGCAAGTGAGCTGGAGAAGAATGATGAAAATAATCCCTGGAGAAGGGAAACAAGAGGCACGAAGGACAAACGTAAATCTCCAAAACACAGCTAGGTGACTGTTGAGCGACCGAAAAAATCCGCCTGGTCCGGGTATCGAAACCGGGATTTCTCCATTACAGGTGGAGCGCTCTACCAACTGAGCTAACCAGGAGTTAGACGTCAGTAGAACAAACGGGTTTTATAAGCCGCCACCAGACTAACACCAACAAGGGTGAAGCTTGCAAATTTAAGGTTATAATTATATTGCAATTAAATGCAAAGGTGCAAGTGAGCTGGAGAAGAATGATGAAAATAATCCCTGGAGAAGGGAAACAAGAGGGACGAAGGACAAACGTAAATCTCCAAAACACAGCTAGGTGACTGTTGAGCGACCGAAAAAATCCGCCTGGTCCGGGTATCGAAACCGGGATTTCTCCATTACAGGTGGAGCGCTCTACCAACTGAGCTAACCAGGAGTTAGACGTCAGTAGAACAAACGGGTTTTATCAGCCGCCACCAGACTAACACCAACAAGGGTGAAGCTTGCAAATTTAAGGTTATAATTATATTGCAATTAAATGCAAAGGTGCAAGTGAGCTGGAGAAGAATGATGAAAATAATCCCTGGAGAAGGGAAACAAGAGGGACGAAGGACAAACGTAAATCTCCAAAACACAGCTAGGTGACTGTTGAGCGACCGAAAAAATCCGCCTGGTCCGGGTATCGAAACCGGGATTTCTCCATTACAGGTGGAGCGCTCTACCAACTGAGCTAACCAGGAGTTAGACGTCAGTAGAACAAACGGGTTTTATCAGCCGCCACCAGACTAACACCAACAAGGGTGAAGCTTGCAAATTTAAGGTTATAATTATATTGCAATTAAATGCAAAGGTGCAAGTGAGCTGGAGAAGAATGATGAAAATAATCCCTGGAGAAGGGAAACAAGAGGGACGAAGGACAAACGTAAATCTCCAAAACACAGCTAGGTGACTGTTGAGCGACCGAAAAAATCCGCCTGGTCCGGGTATCGAAACCGGGATTTCTCCATTACAGGTGGAGCGCTCTACCAACTGAGCTAACCAGGGGTTAGACGTCAGTAGAGCAAACGGGTTTTATCAGCCGCCACCAGTCTAACACCAACAAGGGTGAAGCTTGCAAATTTAAGGTTATAATTATATTGCAATTAAATGCAAAGGTGCAAGTGAGCTGGAGAAGAATGATGAAAATAATCCCTGGAGAAGGGAAACAAGAGGGACGAAGGACAAACGTAAATCTCCAAAACACAGCTAGGTGACTGTTGAGCGACCGAAAAAATCCGCCTGGTCCGGGTATCGAAACCGGGATTTCTCCATTACAGGTGGAGCGCTCTACCAACTGAGCTAACCAGGAGTTAGACGTCAGTAGAACAAACGGGTTTTATCAGCCGCCACCAGACTAACACCAACAAGGGTGAAGCTTGCAAATTTAAGGTTATAATTATATTGCAATTAAATGCAAAGGTGCAAGTGAGCTGGAGAAGAATGATGAAAATAATCCCTGGAGAAGGGAAACAAGAGGGACGAAGGACAAACGTAAATCTCCAAAACACAGCTAGGTGACTGTTGAGCGACCGAAAAAATCCGCCTGGTCCGGGTATCGAAACCGGGATTTCTCCATTACAGGTGGAGCGCTCTACCAACTGAGCTAACCAGGAGTTAGACGTCAGTAGAACAAACGGGTTTTATCAGCCGCCACCAGACTAACACCAACAAGGGTGAAGCTTGCAAATTTAAGGTTATAATTATATTGCAATTAAATGCAAAGGTGCAAGTGAGCTGGAGAAGAATGATGAAAATAATCCCTGGAGAAGGGAAACAAGAGGAACGAAGGACAAACGTAAATCTCCAAAACACAGCTAGGTGACTGTTGAGCGACCGAAAAAATCCGCCTGGTCCGGGTATCGAAACCGGGATTTCTCCATTACAGGTGGAGCGCTCTACCAACTGAGCTAACCAGGGGTTAGACGTCAGTAGAGCAAACGGGTTTTATCAGCCGCCACCAGTCTAACACCAACAAGGGTGAAGCTTGCAAATTTAAGGTTATAATTATATTGCAATTAAATGCAAAGGTGCAAGTGAGCTGGAGAAGAATGATGAAAATAATCCCTGGAGAAGGGAAACAAGAGGGACGAAGGACAAACGTAAATCTCCAAAACACAGCTAGGTGACTGTTGAGCGACCGAAAAAATCCGCCTGGTCCGGGTATCGAAACCGGGATTTCTCCATTACAGGTGGAGCGCTCTACCAACTGAGCTAACCAGGAGTTAGACGTCAGTAGAACAAACGGGTTTTATCAGCCGCCACCAGACTAACACCAACAAGGGTGAAGCTTGCAAATTTAAGGTTATAATTATATTGCAATTAAATGCAAAGGTGCAAGTGAGCTGGAGAAGAATGATGAAAATAATCCCTGGAGAAGGGAAACAAGAGGGACGAAGGACAAACGTAAATCTCCAAAACACAGCTAGGTGACTGTTGAGCGACCGAAAAAATCCGCCTGGTCCGGGTATCGAAACCGGGATTTCTCCATTACAGGTGGAGCGCTCTACCAACTGAGCTAACCAGGAGTTAGACGTCAGTAGAACAAACGGGTTTTATCAGCCGCCACCAGACTAACACCAACAAGGGTGAAGCTTGCAAATTTAAGGTTATAATTATATTGCAATTAAATGCAAAGGTGCAAGTGAGCTGGAGAAGAATGATGAAAATAATCCCTGGAGAAGGGAAACAAGAGGCACGAAGGACAAACGTAAATCTCCAAAACACAGCTAGGTGACTGTTGAGCGACCGAAAAAATCCACCTGGTCCGGGTATCGAAACCGGGATTTCTCCATTACAGGTGGAGCGCTCTACCAACTGAGCTAACCAGGGGTTAGACGTCAGTAGAGCAAACGGGTTTTATCAGCCGCCACCAGTCTAACACCAACAAGGGTGAAGCTTGCAAATTTAAGGTTATAATTATATTGCAATTAAATGCAAAGGTGCAAGTGAGCTGGAGAAGAATGATGAAAATAATCCCTGGAGAAGGGAAACAAGAGGCACGAAGGACAAACGTAAATCTCCAAAACACAGCTAGGTGACTGTTGAGCGACCGAAAAAATCCGCCTGGTCCGGGTATCGAAACCGGGATTTCTCCATTACAGGTGGAGCGCTCTACCAACTGAGCTAACCAGGAGTTAGACGTCAGTAGAACAAACGGGTTTTATCAGCCGCCACCAGACTAACACCAACAAGGGTGAAGCTTGCAAATTTAAGGTTATAATTATATTGCAATTAAATGCAAAGGTGCAAGTGAGCTGGAGAAGAATGATGAAAATAATCCCTGGAGAAGGGAAACAAGAGGCACGAAGGACAAACGTAAATCTCCAAAACACAGCTAGGTGACTGTTGAGCGACCGAAAAAATCCGCCTGGTCCGGGTATCGAAACCGGGATTTCTCCATTACAGGTGGAGCGCTCTACCAACTGAGCTAACCAGGAGTTAGACGTCAGTAGAACAAACGGGTTTTATCAGCCGCCACCAGACTAACACCAACAAGGGTGAAGCTTGCAAATTTAAGGTTATAATTATACTGCAATTAAATGCAAAGCTGCAAGTGAGCTGGAGAAGAATGATGAAAATAATCCCTGGAGAAGGGAAACAAGAGGGACGAAGGACAAACGTAAATCTCTAAAACACAGCTAGGTGACTGTTGAGCGACCGAAAAAATCCGCCTGGTCCGGGTATCGAAACCGGGATTTCTCCATTACAGGTGGAGCGCTCTACCAACTGAGCTAACCAGGAGTTAGACGTCAGTAGAACAAACGGGTTTTATCAGCCGCCACCAGACTAACACCAACAAGGGTGAAGCTTGCAAATTTAAGGTTATAATTATATTGCAATTAAATGCAAAGGTGCAAGTGAGCTGGAGAAGAATGATGAAAATAATCCCTGGAGAAGGGAAACAAGAGGCACGAAGGACAAACGTAAATCTCTAAAACACAGCTAGGTGACTGTTGAGCGACCGAAAAAATCCGCCTGGTCCGGGTATCGAAACCGGGATTTCTCCATTACAGGTGGAGCGCTCTACCAACTGAGCTAACCAGGAGTTAGACGTCAGTAGAACAAACGGGTTTTATCAGCCGCCACCAGACTAACACCAACAAGGGTGAAGCTTGCAAATTTAAGGTTATAATTATACTGCAATTAAATGCAAAGCTGCAAGTGAGCTGGAGAAGAATGATGAAAATAATCCCTGGAGAAGGGAAACAAGAGGGACGAAGGACAAACGTAAATCTCCAAAACACAGCTAGGTGACTGTTGAGCGACCGAAAAAACCCGCCTGGTCCGGGTATCGAAACCGGGATTTCTCCATTACAGGTGGAGCGCTCTACCAACTGAGCTAACCAGGGGTTAGACGTCAGTAGAGCAAACGGGTTTTATCAGCCGCCACCAGTCTAACACCAACAAGGGTGAAGCTTGCAAATTTAAGGTTATAATTATACTGCAATTAAATGCAAAGCTGCAAGTGAGCTGGACAAGAATGATGAAAATAATCCCTGGAGAAGGGAAACAAGAGGGACGAAGGACAAACGTAAATCTCCAAAACACAGCTAGGTGACTGTTGAGCGACCGAAAAAACCCGCCTGGTCCGGGTATCGAAACCGGGATTTCTCCATTACAGGTGGAGCGCTCTACCAACTGAGCTAACCAGGGGTTAGACGTCAGTAGAGCAAACGGGTTTTATCAGCCGCCACCAGTCTAACACCAACAAGGGTGAAGCTTGCAAATTTAAGGTTTAAATTATATTAAATTAAATGCAAAGGTGCAAGTGAGCTGGACAAGAATGATGAAAATAATCCCTGGAGAAGGGAAACAAGAGGGACGAAGGACAAACGTAAATCTCCAAAACACAGCTAGGTGACTGTTGAGCGACCGAAAAAACCCGCCTGGTCCGGGTATCGAAACCGGGATTTCTCCATTACAGGTGGAGCGCTCTACCAACTGAGCTAACCAGGAGTTAGACGTCAGTAGAACAAACGGGTTTTATCAGCCGCCACCAGACTAACACCAACAAGGGTGAAGCTTGCAAATTTAAGGTTATAATTATATTGCAATTAAATGCAAAGGTGCAAGTGAGCTGGAGAAGAATGATGAAAATAATCCCTGGAGAAGGGAAACAAGAGGGACGAAGGACAAACGTAAATCTCCAAAACACAGCTAGGTGACTGTTGAGCGACCGAAAAAACCCGCCTGGTCCGGGTATCGAAACCGGGATTTCTCCATTACAGGTGGAGCGCTCTACCAACTGAGCTAACCAGGAGTTAGACGTCAGTAGAGCAAACGGGTTTTATCAGCCGCCACCAGTCTAACACCAACAAGGGTGAAGCTTGCAAATTTAAGGTTTAAATTATATTAAATTAAATGCAAAGGTGCAAGTGAGCTGGACAAGAATGATGAAAACAATCCCTGGAGAAGGGAAACAAGAGGGACGAAGGACAAACGTAAATCTCCAAAACACAGCTAGGTGACTGTTGAGCGACCGAAAAAACCCGCCTGGTCCGGGTATCGAAACCGGGATTTCTCCATTACAGGTGGAGCGCTCTACCAACTGAGCTAACCAGGAGTTAGACGTCAGTAGAACAAACGGGTTTTATCAGCCGCCACCAGACTAACACCAACAAGGGTGAAGCTTGCAAATTTAAGGTTTAAATCATATTAAATTAAATGCAAAGGTGCAAGTGAGCTGGACAAGAATGATGAAAATAATCCCTGGAGAAGGGAAACAAGAGGGACGAAGGACAAACGTAAATCTCCAAAACACAGCTAGGTGACTGTTGAGCGACCGAAAAAATCCGCCTGGTCCGGGTATCGAAACCGGGATTTCTCCATTACAGGTGGAGCGCTCTACCAACTGAGCTAACCAGGAGTTAGACGTCAGTAGAACAAACGGGTTTTATCAGCCGCCACCAGACTAACACCAACAAGGGTGAAGCTTGCAAATTTAAGGTTTAAATTATATTAAATTAAATGCAAAGGTGCAAGTGAGCTGGACAAGAATGATGAAAATAATCCCTGGAGAAGGGAAACAAGAGGGACGAAGGACAAACGTAAATCTCCAAAACACAGCTAGGTGACTGTTGAGCGACCGAAAAAACCCGCCTGGTCCGGGTATCGAAACCGGGATTTCTCCATTACAGGTGGAGCGCTCTACCAACTGAGCTAACCAGGAGTTAGACGTCAGTAGAGCAAACGGGTTTTATCAGCCGCCACCAGTCTAACACCAACAAGGGTGAAGCTTGCAAATTTAAGGTTTAAATTATATTAAATTAAATGCAAAGGTGCAAGTGAGCTGGACAAGAATGATGAAAATAATCCCTGGAGAAGGGAAACAAGAGGGACGAAGGACAAACGTAAATCTCCAAAACACAGCTAGGTGACTGTTGAGCGACCGAAAAAATCCGCCTGGTCCGGGTATCGAAACCGGGATTTCTCCATTACAGGTGGAGCGCTCTACCAACTGAGCTAACCAGGAGTTAGACGTCAGTAGAACAAACGGGTTTTATCAGCCGCCACCAGACTAACACCAACAAGGGTGAAGCTTGCAAATTTAAGGTTTAAATTATATTAAATTAAATGCAAAGGTGCAAGTGAGCTGGACAAGAATGATGAAAATAATCCCTGGAGAAGGGAAACAAGAGGGACGAAGGACAAACGTAAATCTCCAAAACACAGCTAGGTGACTGTTGAGCGACCGAAAAAACCCGCCTGGTCCGGGTATCGAAACCGGGATTTCTCCATTACAGGTGGAGCGCTCTACCAACTGAGCTAACCAGGAGTTAGACGTCAGTAGAACAAACGGGTTTTATCAGCCGCCACCAGTCTAACACCAACAAGGGTGAAGCTTGCAAATTTAAGGTTATAATTATATTGCAATTAAATGCAAAGGTGCAAGTGAGCTGGAGAAGAATGATGAAAATAATCCCTGGAGAAGGGAAACAAGAGGCACGAAGGACAAACGTAAATCTCTAAAACACAGCTAGGTGACTGTTGAGCGACCGAAAAAATCCGCCTGGTCCGGGTATCGAAACCGGGATTTCTCCATTACAGGTGGAGCGCTCTACCAACTGAGCTAACCAGGAGTTAGACGTCAGTAGAACAAACGGGTTTTATCAGCCGCCACCAGACTAACACCAACAAGGGTGAAGCTTGCAAATTTAAGGTTATAATTATACTGCAATTAAATGCAAAGCTGCAAGTGAGCTGGAGAAGAATGATGAAAATAATCCCTGGAGAAGGGAAACAAGAGGGACGAAGGACAAACGTAAATCTCCAAAACACAGCTAGGTGACTGTTGAGCGACCGAAAAAACCCGCCTGGTCCGGGTATCGAAACCGGGATTTCTCCATTACAGGTGGAGCGCTCTACCAACTGAGCTAACCAGGGGTTAGACGTCAGTAGAGCAAACGGGTTTTATCAGCCGCCACCAGTCTAACACCAACAAGGGTGAAGCTTGCAAATTTAAGGTTATAATTATACTGCAATTAAATGCAAAGCTGCAAGTGAGCTGGACAAGAATGATGAAAATAATCCCTGGAGAAGGGAAACAAGAGGGACGAAGGACAAACGTAAATCTCCAAAACACAGCTAGGTGACTGTTGAGCGACCGAAAAAACCCGCCTGGTCCGGGTATCGAAACCGGGATTTCTCCATTACAGGTGGAGCGCTCTACCAACTGAGCTAACCAGGGGTTAGACGTCAGTAGAGCAAACGGGTTTTATCAGCCGCCACCAGACTAACACCAACAAGGGTGAAGCTTGCAAATTTAAGGTTATAATTATATTGCAATTAAATGCAAAGGTGCAAGTGAGCTGGAGAAGAATGATGAAAATAATCCCTGGAGAAGGGAAACAAGAGGGACGAAGGACAAACGTAAATCTCCAAAACACAGCTAGGTGACTGTTGAGCGACCGAAAAAACCCGCCTGGTCCGGGTATCGAAACCGGGATTTCTCCATTACAGGTGGAGCGCTCTACCAACTGAGCTAACCAGGAGTTAGACGTCAGTAGAGCAAACGGGTTTTATCAGCCGCCACCAGTCTAACACCAACAAGGGTGAAGCTTGCAAATTTAAGGTTTAAATTATATTAAATTAAATGCAAAGGTGCAAGTGAGCTGGACAAGAATGATGAAAACAATCCCTGGAGAAGGGAAACAAGAGGGACGAAGGACAAACGTAAATCTCCAAAACACAGCTAGGTGACTGTTGAGCGACCGAAAAAACCCGCCTGGTCCGGGTATCGAAACCGGGATTTCTCCATTACAGGTGGAGCGCTCTACCAACAGAGCTAACCAGGAGTTAGACGTCACTAGAACAAACGGGTTTTATCAGCCGCCACCAGACTAACACCAACAAGGGTGAAGCTTGCAAATTTAAGGTTTAAATCATATTAAATTAAATGCAAAGGTGCAAGTGAGCTGGACAAGAATGATGAAAATAATCCCTGGAGAAGGGAAACAAGAGGGACGAAGGACAAACGTAAATCTCCAAAACACAGCTAGGTGACTGTTGAGCGACCGAAAAAATCCGCCTGGTCCGGGTATCGAAACCGGGATTTCTCCATTACAGGTGGAGCGCTCTACCAACTGAGCTAACCAGGAGTTAGACGTCAGTAGAACAAACGGGTTTTATCAGCCGCCACCAGACTAACACCAACAAGGGTGAAGCTTGCAAATTTAAGGTTTAAATTATATTAAATTAAATGCAAAGGTGCAAGTGAGCTGGACAAGAATGATGAAAATAATCCCTGGAGAAGGGAAACAAGAGGGACGAAGGACAAACGTAAATCTCCAAAACACAGCTAGGTGACTGTTGAGCGACCGAAAAAACCCGCCTGGTCCGGGTATCGAAACCGGGATTTCTCCATTACAGGTGGAGCGCTCTACCAACTGAGCTAACCAGGAGTTAGACGTCAGTAGAACAAACGGGTTTTATCAGCCGCCACCAGTCTAACACCAACAAGGGTGAAGCTTGCAAATTTAAGGTTATAATTATATTGCAATTAAATGCAAAGGTGCAAGTGAGCTGGAGAAGAATGATGAAAATAATCCCTGGAGAAGGGAAACAAGAGGGACGAAGGACAAACGTAAATCTCCAAAACACAGCTAGGTGACTGTTGAGCGACCGAAAAAACCCGCCTGGTCCGGGTATCGAAACCGGGATTTCTCCATTACAGGTGGAGCGCTCTACCAACTGAGCTAACCAGGAGTTAGACGTCAGTAGAGCAAACGGGTTTTATCAGCCGCCACCAGTCTAACACCAACAAGGGTGAAGCTTGCAAATTTAAGGTTATAATTATATTGCAATTAAATGCAAAGGTGCAAGTGAGCTGGACAAGAATGATGAAAACAATCCCTGGAGAAGGGAAACAAGAGGGACGAAGGACAAACGTAAATCTCCAAAACACAGCTAGGTGACTGTTGAGCGACCGAAAAAACCCGCCTGGTCCGGGTATCGAAACCGGGATTTCTCCATTACAGGTGGAGCGCTCTACCAACTGAGCTAACCAGGAGTTAGACGTCAGTAGAACAAACGGGTTTTATCAGCCGCCACCAGTCTAACACCAACAAGGGTGAAGCTTGCAAATTTAAGGTTATAATTATATTGCAATTAAATGCAAAGGTGCAAGTGAGCTGGACAAGAATGATGAAAACAATCCCTGGAGAAGGGAAACAAGAGGGACGAAGGACAAACGTAAATCTCCAAAACACAGCTAGGTGACTGTTGAGCGACCGAAAAAACCCGCCTGGTCCGGGTATCGAAACCGGGATTTCTCCATTACAGGTGGAGCGCTCTACCAACTGAGCTAACCAGGAGTTAGACGTCAGTAGAGCAAACGGGTTTTATCAGCCGCCACCAGTCTAACACCAACAAGGGTGAAGCTTGCAAATTTAAGGTTTAAATTATATTAAATTAAATGCAAAGGTGCAAGTGAGCTGGACAAGAATGATGAAAATAATCCCTGGAGAAGGGAAACAAGAGGGACGAAGGACAAACGTAAATCTCCAAAACACAGCTAGGTGACTGTTGAGCGACCGAAAAAATCCGCCTGGTCCGGGTATCGAAACCGGGATTTCTCCATTACAGGTGGAGCGCTCTACCAACTGAGCTAACCAGGAGTTAGACGTCAGTAGAACAAACGGGTTTTATCAGCCGCCACCAGACTAACACCAACAAGGGTGAAGCTTGCAAATTTAAGGTTTAAATTATATTAAATTAAATGCAAAGGTGCAAGTGAGCTGGACAAGAATGATGAAAATAATCCCTGGAGAAGGGAAACAAGAGGGACGAAGGACAAACGTAAATCTCCAAAACACAGCTAGGTGACTGTTGAGCGACCGAAAAAACCCGCCTGGTCCGGGTATCGAAACCGGGATTTCTCCATTACAGGTGGAGCGCTCTACCAACTGAGCTAACCAGGAGTTAGACGTCAGTAGAACAAACGGGTTTTATCAGCCGCCACCAGTCTAACACCAACAAGGGTGAAGCTTGCAAATTTAAGGTTATAATTATATTGCAATTAAATGCAAAGGTGCAAGTGAGCTGGAGAAGAATGATGAAAATAATCCCTGGAGAAGGGAAACAAGAGGGACGAAGGACAAACGTAAATCTCCAAAACACAGCTAGGTGACTGTTGAGCGACCGAAAAAATCCGCCTGGTCCGGGTATCGAAACCGGGATTTCTCCATTACAGGTGGAGCGCTCTACCAACTGAGCTAACCAGGAGTTAGACGTCAGTAGAGCAAACGGGTTTTATCAGCCGCCACCAGTCTAACACCAACAAGGGTGAAGCTTGCAAATTTAAGGTTTAAATTATATTAAATTAAATGCAAAGGTGCAAGTGAGCTGGACAAGAATGATGAAAATAATCCCTGGAGAAGGGAAACAAGAGGGACGAAGGACAAACGTAAATCTCCAAAACACAGCTAGGTGACTGTTGAGCGACCGAAAAAATCCGCCTGGTCCGGGTATCGAAACCGGGATTTCTCCATTACAGGTGGAGCGCTCTACCAACTGAGCTAACCAGGAGTTAGACGTCAGTAGAACAAACGGGTTTTATCAGCCGCCACCAGACTAACACCAACAAGGGTGAAGCTTGCAAATTTAAGGTTATAATTATATTGCAATTAAATGCAAAGGTGCAAGTGAGCTGGAGAAGAATGATGAAAATAATCCCTGGAGAAGGGAAACAAGAGGGACGAAGGACAAACGTAAATCTCCAAAATACAGCTAGGTGACTGTTGAGCGACCGAAAAAACCCGCCTGGTCCGGGTATCGAAACCGGGATTTCTCCATTACAGGTGGAGCGCTCTACCAACTGAGCTAACCAGGAGTTAGACGTCAGTAGAACAAACGGGTTTTATCAGCCGCCACCAGTCTAACACCAACAAGGGTGAAGCTTGCAAATTTAAGGTTATAATTATATTGCAATTAAATGCAAAGGTGCAAGTGAGCTGGACAAGAATGATGAAAATAATCCCTGGAGAAGGGAAACAAGAGGGACGAAGGACAAACGTAAATCTCCAAAACACAGCTAGGTGACTGTTGAGCGACCGAAAAAATCCGCCTGGTCCGGGTATCGAAACCGGGATTTCTCCATTACAGGTGGAGCGCTCTACCAACTGAGCTAACCAGGAGTTAGACGTCAGTAGAACAAACGGGTTTTATCAGCCGCCACCAGTCTAACACCAACAAGGGTGAAGCTTGCAAATTTAAGGTTATAATTATATTGCAATTAAATGCAAAGGTGCAAGTGAGCTGGAGAAGAATGATGAAAATAATCCCTGGAGAAGGGAAACAAGAGGGACGAAGGACAAACGTAAATCTCCAAAACACAGCTAGGTGACTGTTGAGCGACCGAAAAAATCCGCCTGGTCCGGGTATCGAAACCGGGATTTCTCCATTACAGGTGGAGCGCTCTACCAACTGAGCTAACCAGGAGTTAGACGTCAGTAGAGCAAACGGGTTTTATCAGCCGCCACCAGTCTAACACCAACAAGGGTGAAGCTTGCAAATTTAAGGTTTAAATTATATTAAATTAAATGCAAAGGTGCAAGTGAGCTGGACAAGAATGATGAAAATAATCCCTGGAGAAGGGAAACAAGAGGGACGAAGGACAAACGTAAATCTCCAAAACAGAGCTAGGTGACTGGTGAGCGACCGAAAAAATCCGCCTGGTCCGGGTATCGAAACCGGGATTTCTCCATTACAGGTGGAGCGCTCTACCAACTGAGCTAACCAGGAGTTAGACGTCAGTAGAACAAACGGGTTTTATCAGCCGCCACCAGACTAACACCAACAAGGGTGAAGCTTGCAAATTTAAGGTTATAATTATATTGCAATTAAATGCAAAGGTGCAAGTGAGCTGGACAAGAATGATGAAAATAATCCCTGGAGAAGGGAAACAAGAGGGACGAAGGACAAACGTAAATCTCCAAAACACAGCTAGGTGACTGTTGAGCGACCGAAAAAACCCGCCTGGTCCGGGTATCGAAACCGGGATTTCTCCATTACAGGTGGAGCGCTCTACCAACTGAGCTAACCAGGAGTTAGACGTCAGTAGAACAAACGGGTTTTATCAGCCGCCACCAGTCTAACACCAACAAGGGTGAAGCTTGCAAATTTAAGGTTATAATTATATTGCAATTAAATGCAAAGGTGCAAGTGAGCTGGAGAAGAATGATGAAAATAATCCCTGGAGAAGGGAAACAAGAGGGACGAAGGACAAACGTAAATCTCCAAACACAGCTAGGTGACTGTTGAGCGACCGAAAAAATCCGCCTGGTCCGGGTATCGAAACCGGGATTTCTCCATTACAGGTGGAGCGCTCTACCAACTGAGCTAACCAGGAGTTAGACGTCAGTAGAGCAAACGGGTTTTATCAGCCGCCACCAGTCTAACACCAACAAGGGTGAAGCTTGCAAATTTAAGGTTTAAATTATATTAAATTAAATGCAAAGGTGCAAGTGAGCTGGACAAGAATGATGAAAATAATCCCTGGAGAAGGGAAACAAGAGGGACGAAGGACAAACGTAAATCTCCAAAACACAGCTAGGTGACTGTTGAGCGACCGAAAAAATCCGCCTGGTCCGGGTATCGAAACCGGGATTTCTCCATTACAGGTGGAGCGCTCTACCAACTGAGCTAACCAGGAGTTAGACGTCAGTAGAACAAACGGGTTTTATCAGCCGCCACCAGACTAACACCAACAAGGGTGAAGCTTGCAAATTTAAGGTTTAAATTATATTAAATTAAATGCAAAGGTGCAAGTGAGCTGGACAAGAATGATGAAAATAATCCCTGGAGAAGGGAAACAAGAGGGACGAAGGACAAACGTAAATCTCCAAAACACAGCTAGGTGACTGTTGAGCGACCGAAAAAATCCGCCTGGTCCGGGTATCGAAACCGGGATTTCTCCATTACAGGTGGAGCGCTCTACCAACTGAGCTAACCAGGAGTTAGACGTCAGTAGAACAAACGGGTTTTATCAGCCGCCACCAGTCTAACACCAACAAGGGTGAAGCTTGCAAATTTAAGGTTATAATTATATTGCAATTAAATGCAAAGGTGCAAGTGAGCTGGAGAAGAATGATGAAAATAATCCCTGGAGAAGGGAAACAAGAGGGACGAAGGACAAACGTAAATCTCCAAAACACAGCTAGGTGACTGTTGAGCGACCGAAAAAATCCGCCTGGTCCGGGTATCGAAACCGGGATTTCTCCATTACAGGTGGAGCGCTCTACCAACTGAGCTAACCAGGAGTTAGACGTCAGTAGAACAAACGGGTTTTATCAGCCGCCACCAGTCTAACACCAACAAGGGTGAAGCTTGCAAATTTAAGGTTATAATTATATTGCAATTAAATGCAAAGGTGCAAGTGAGCTGGAGAAGAATGATGAAAATAATCCCTGGAGAAGGGAAACAAGAGGGACGAAGGACAAACGTAAATCTCCAAAACACAGCTAGGTGACTGTTGAGCGACCGAAAAAATCCGCCTGGTCCGGGTATCGAAACCGGGATTTCTCCATTACAGGTGGAGCGCTCTACCAACTGAGCTAACCAGGAGTTAGACGTCAGTAGAGCAAACGGGTTTTATCAGCCGCCACCAGTCTAACACCAACAAGGGTGAAGCTTGCAAATTTAAGGTTTAAATTATATTAAATTAAATGCAAAGGTGCAAGTGAGCTGGACAAGAATGATGAAAATAATCCCTGGAGAAGGGAAACAAGAGGGACGAAGGACAAACGTAAATCTCCAAAACACAGCTAGGTGACTGTTGAGCGACCGAAAAAATCCGCCTGGTCCGGGTATCGAAACCGGGATTTCTCCATTACAGGTGGAGCGCTCTACCAACTGAGCTAACCAGGAGTTAGACGTCAGTAGAACAAACGGGTTTTATCAGCCGCCACCAGACTAACACCAACAAGGGTGAAGCTTGCAAATTTAAGGTTATAATTATATTGCAATTAAATGCAAAGGTGCAAGTGAGCTGGAAAAGAATGATGAAAATAATCCCTGGAGAAGGGAAACAAGAGGGACGAAGGACAAACGTAAATCTCCAAAACACAGCTAGGTGACTGTTGAGCGACCGAAAAAATCCGCCTGGTCCGGGTATCGAAACCGGGATTTCTCCATTACAGGTGGAGCGCTCTACCAACTGAGCTAACCAGGAGTTAGACGTCAGTAGAGCAAACGGGTTTTATCAGCCGCCACCAGTCTAACACCAACAAGGGTGAAGCTTGCAAATTTAAGGTTTAAATTATATTAAATTAAATGCAAAGGTGCAAGTGAGCTGGACAAGAATGATGAAAATAATCCCTGGAGAAGGGAAACAAGAGGGACGAAGGACAAACGTAAATCTCCAAAACACAGCTAGGTGACTGTTGAGCGACCGAAAAAATCCGCCTGGTCCGGGTATCGAAACCGGGATTTCTCCATTACAGGTGGAGCGCTCTACCAACTGAGCTAACCAGGAGTTAGACGTCAGTAGAACAAACGGGTTTTATCAGCCGCCACCAGACTAACACCAACAAGGGTGAAGCTTGCAAATTTAAGGTTATAATTATATTGCAATTAAATGCAAAGGTGCAAGTGAGCTGGAGAAGAATGATGAAAATAATCCCTGGAGAAGGGAAACAAGAGGGACGAAGGACAAACGTAAATCTCCAAAACACAGCTAGGTGACTGTTGAGCGACCGAAAAAATCCGCCTGGTCCGGGTATCGAAACCGGGATTTCTCCATTACAGGTGGAGCGCTCTACCAACTGAGCTAACCAGGAGTTAGACGTCAGTAGAACAAACGGGTTTTATCAGCCGCCACCAGTCTAACACCAACAAGGGTGAAGCTTGCAAATTTAAGGTTATAATTATATTGCAATTAAATGCAAAGGTGCAAGTGAGCTGGAGAAGAATGATGAAAATAATCCCTGGAGAAGGGAAACAAGAGGGACGAAGGACAAACGTAAATCTCCAAAACACAGCTAGGTGACTGTTGAGCGACCGAAAAAATCCGCCTGGTCCGGGTATCGAAACCGGGATTTCTCCATTACAGGTGGAGCGCTCTACCAACTGAGCTAACCAGGAGTTAGACGTCAGTAGAGCAAACGGGTTTTATCAGCCGCCACCAGTCTAACACCAACAAGGGTGAAGCTTGCAAATTTAAGGTTTAAATTATATTAAATTAAATGCAAAGGTGCAAGTGAGCTGGACAAGAATGATGAAAATAATCCCTGGAGAAGGGAAACAAGAGGGACGAAGGACAAACGTAAATCTCCAAAACACAGCTAGGTGACTGTTGAGCGACCGAAAAAATCCGCCTGGTCCGGGTATCGAAACCGGGATTTCTCCATTACAGGTGGAGCGCTCTACCAACTGAGCTAACCAGGAGTTAGACGTCAGTAGAACAAACGGGTTTTATCAGCCGCCACCAGACTAACACCAACAAGGGTGAAGCTTGCAAATTTAAGGTTATAATTATATTGCAATTAAATGCAAAGGTGCAAGTGAGCTGGAAAAGAATGATGAAAATAATCCCTGGAGAAGGGAAACAAGAGGGACGAAGGACAAACGTAAATCTCCAAAACACAGCTAGGTGACTGTTGAGCGACCGAAAAAATCCGCCTGGTCCGGGTATCGAAACCGGGATTTCTCCATTACAGGTGGAGCGCTCTACCAACTGAGCTAACCAGGAGTTAGACGTCAGTAGAGCAAACGGGTTTTATCAGCCGCCACCAGTCTAACACCAACAAGGGTGAAGCTTGCAAATTTAAGGTTTAAATTATATTAAATTAAATGCAAAGGTGCAAGTGAGCTGGACAAGAATGATGAAAATAATCCCTGGAGAAGGGAAACAAGAGGGACGAAGGACAAACGTAAATCTCCAAAACACAGCTAGGTGACTGTTGAGCGACCGAAAAAATCCGCCTGGTCCGGGTATCGAAACCGGGATTTCTCCATTACAGGTGGAGCGCTCTACCAACTGAGCTAACCAGGAGTTAGACGTCAGTAGAACAAACGGGTTTTATCAGCCGCCACCAGACTAACACCAACAAGGGTGAAGCTTGCAAATTTAAGGTTTAAATTATATTAAATTAAATGCAAAGGTGCAAGTGAGCTGGACAAGAATGATGAAAATAATCCCTGGAGAAGGGAAACAAGAGGGACGAAGGACAAACGTAAATCTCCAAAACACAGCTAGGTGACTGTTGAGCGACCGAAAAAATCCGCCTGGTCCGGGTATCGAAACCGGGATTTCTCCATTACAGGTGGAGCGCTCTACCAACTGAGCTAACCAGGAGTTAGACGTCAGTAGAGCAAACGGGTTTTATCAGCCGCCACCAGTCTAACACCAACAAGGGTGAAGCTTGCAAATTTAAGGTTTAAATTATATTAAATTAAATGCAAAGGTGCAAGTGAGCTGGACAAGAATGATGAAAATAATCCCTGGAGAAGGGAAACAAGAGGGACGAAGGACAAACGTAAATCTCCAAAACACAGCTAGGTGACTGTTGAGCGACCGAAAAAATCCGCCTGGTCCGGGTATCGAAACCGGGATTTCTCCATTACAGGTGGAGCGCTCTACCAACTGAGCTAACCAGGAGTTAGACGTCAGTAGAACAAACGGGTTTTATCAGCCGCCACCAGACTAACACCAACAAGGGTGAAGCTTGCAAATTTAAGGTTATAATTATATTGCAATTAAATGCAAAGGTGCAAGTGAGCTGGAAAAGAATGATGAAAATAATCCCTGGAGAAGGGAAACAAGAGGGACGAAGGACAAACGTAAATCTCCAAAACACAGCTAGGTGACTGTTGAGCGACCGAAAAAACCCGCCTGGTCCGGGTATCGAAACCGGGATTTCTCCATTACAGGTGGAGCGCTCTACCAACTGAGCTAACCAGGAGTTAGACGTCAGTAGAGCAAACGGGTTTTATCAGCCGCCACCAGTCTAACACCAACAAGGGTGAAGCTTGCAAATTTAAGGTTATAATTATATTGCAATTAAATGCAAAGGTGCAAGTGAGCTGGACAAGAATGATGAAAATAATCCCTGGAGAAGGGAAACAAGAGGGACGAAGGACAAACGTAAATCTCCAAAACACAGCTAGGTGACTGTTGAGCGACCGAAAAAACCCGCCTGGTCCGGGTATCGAAACCGGGATTTCTCCATTACAGGTGGAGCGCTCTACCAACTGAGCTAACCAGGAGTTAGACGTCAGTAGAGCAAACGGGTTTTATCAGCCGCCACCAGTCTAACACCAACAAGGGTGAAGCTTGCAAATTTAAGGTTATAATTATATTGCAATTAAATGCAAAGGTGCAAGTGAGCTGGAGAAGAATGATGAAAATAATCCCTGGAGAAGGGAAACAAGAGGGACGAAGGACAAACGTAAATCTCCAAAACACAGCTAGGTGACTGTTGAGCGACCGAAAAAACCCGCCTGGTCCGGGTATCGAAACCGGGATTTCTCCATTACAGGTGGAGCGCTCTACCAACTGAGCTAACCAGGAGTTAGACGTCAGTAGAGCAAACGGGTTTTATCAGCCGCCACCAGTCTAACACCAACAAGGGTGAAGCTTGCAAATTTAAGGTTTAAATTATATTAAATTAAATGCAAAGGTGCAAGTGAGCTGGACAAGAATGATGAAAATAATCCCTGGAGAAGGGAAACAAGAGGGACGAAGGACAAACGTAAATCTCCAAAACACAGCTAGGTGACTGTTGAGCGACCGAAAAAATCCGCCTGGTCCGGGTATCGAAACCGGGATTTCTCCATTACAGGTGGAGCGCTCTACCAACTGAGCTAACCAGGAGTTAGACGTCAGTAGAACAAACGGGTTTTATCAGCCGCCACCAGTCTAACACCAACAAGGGTGAAGCTTGCAAATTTAAGGTTATAATTATATTGCAATTAAATGCAAAGGTGCAAGTGAGCTGGAGAAGAATGATGAAAATAATCCCTGGAGAAGGGAAACAAGAGGGACGAAGGACAAACGTAAATCTCCAAAACACAGCTAGGTGACTGTTGAGCGACCGAAAAAACCCGCCTGGTCCGGGTATCGAAACCGGGATTTCTCCATTACAGGTGGAGCGCTCTACCAACTGAGCTAACCAGGGGTTAGACGTCAGTAGAGCAAACGGGTTTTGTCAGCCGCCACCAGTCTAACACCAACAAGGGTGAAGCTTGCAAATTTAAGGTTATAATTATATTGCAATTAAATGCAAACGTGCAAGTGAGCTGGACAAGAATGATGAAAATAATCCCTGGAGAAGGGAAACAAGAGGGACGAAGGACAAACGTAAATCTCCAAAACACAGCTAGGTGACTGGTGAGCGACCGAAAATATCCGCCTGGTCCGGGTATCGAACCCGGGATTTCTCCATTACAGGTGGAGCGCTCTTCCAACTGAGCTAACCAGGGGTTAGACGTCAGTAGAGCTAACGGGTTTTATCAGCCGCCACCAGTCTAACACCAACAAGGGTGAAGCTTGCAAATTTAAGGTTATAATTATATTGCAATTAAATGCAAACGTGCAAGTGAGCTGGACAAGAATGATGAAAATAATCCCTGGAGAAGGGAAACAAGAGGGACGAAGGACAAACGTAAATCTCCAAAACACAGCTAGGTGACTGTTGAGCGACCGAAAAAACCCGCCTGGTCCGGGTATTGAACCCGGGATTTCTCCATTACAGGTGGAGCGCTCTACCAACTGAGCTAACCAGGGGTTAGACGTCAGTAGAGCTAACGGGTTTTATCAGCCGCCACCAGTCTAACACCAACAAGGGTGAAGCTTGCAAATTTAAGGTTATAATTATATTGCAATTAAATGCAAAGGTGCAAGTGAGCTGGAGAAGAATGATGAAAATAATCCCTGGAGAAGGGAAACAAGAGGGACGAAGGACAAACGTAAATCTCCAAAACACAGCTAGGTGACTGTTGAGCGACCGAAAATATCCGCCTGGTCCGGGTATCGAACCCGGGATTTCTCCATTACAGGTGGAGCGCTCTACCAACTGAGCTAACCAGGGGTTAGACGTCAGTAGAGCAAACGGGTTTTGTCAGCCGCCACCAGTCTAACACCAACAAGGGTGAAGCTTGCAAATTTAAGGTTATAATTATATTGCAATTAAATGCAAAGGTGCAAGTGAGCTGGAGAAGAATGATGAAAATAATCCCTGGAGAAGGGAAACAAGAGGGACGAAGGACAAACGTAAATCTCCAAAACACAGCTAGGTGACTGGTGAGCGACCGAAAATATCCGCCTGGTCCGGGTATCGAACCCGGGATTTCTCCATTACAGGTGGAGCGCTCTACCAACTGAGCTAACCAGGGGTTAGACGTCAGTAGAGCTAACGGGTTTTATCAGCCGCCACCAGTCTAACACCAACAAGGGTGAAGCTTGCAAATTTAAGGTTATAATTATATTGCAATTAAATGCAAACGTGCAAGTGAGCTGGACAAGAATGATGAAAATAATCCCTGGAGAAGGGAAACAAGAGGGACGAAGGACAAACGTAAATCTCCAAAACACAGCTAGGTGACTGGTGAGCGACCGAAAATATCCGCCTGGTCCGGGTATCGAACCCGGGATTTCTCCATTACAGGTGGAGCGCTCTACCAACTGAGCTAACCAGGGGTTAGACGTCAGTAGAGCTAACGGGTTTTATCAGCCGCCACCAGTCTAACACCAACAAGGGTGAAGCTTGCAAATTTAAGGTTATAATTATATTGCAATTAAATGCAAACGTGCAAGTGAGCTGGACAAGAATGATGAAAATAATCCCTGGAGAAGGGAAACAAGAGGGACGAAGGTCAAACGTAAATCTCCAAAACGCAGCTAGGTGACTGTTGAGCGACCGAAAATATCCGCCTGGTCCGGGTATCGAACCCGGGATTTCTCCATTACAGGTGGAGCGCTCTACCAACTGAGCTAACCAGGGGTTAGACGTCAGTAGAGCAAACGGGTTTTGTCAGCCGCCACCAGTCTAACACCAACAAGGGTGAAGCTTGCAAATTTAAGGTTATAATTATATTGCAATTAAATGCAAAGGTGCAAGTGAGCTGGAGAAGAATGATGAAAATAATCCCTGGAGAAGGGAAACAAGAGGGACGAAGGACAAACGTAAATCTCCAAAACACAGCTAGGTGACTGGTGAGCGACCGAAAATATCCGCCTGGTCCGGGTATCGAACCCGGGATTTCTCCATTACAGGTGGAGCGCTCTACCAACTGAGCTAACCAGGGGTTAGACGTCAGTAGAGCTAACGGGTTTTATCAGCCGCCACCAGTCTAACACCAACAAGGGTGAAGCTTGCAAATTTAAGGTTATAATTATATTGCAATTAAATGCAAACGTGCAAGTGAGCTGGACAAGAATGATGAAAATAATCCCTGGAGAAGGGAAACAAGAGGGACGAAGGACAAACGTAAATCTCCAAAACACAGCTAGGTGACTGTTGAGCGACCGAAAAAACCCGCCTGGTCCGGGTATTGAACCCGGGATTTCTCCATTACAGGTGGAGCGCTCTACCAACTGAGCTAACCAGGGGTTAGACGTCAGTAGAGCTAACGGGTTTTATCAGCCGCCACCAGTCTAACACCAACAAGGGTGAAGCTTGCAAATTTAAGGTTATAATTATATTGCAATTAAATGCAAAGGTGCAAGTGAGCTGGAGAAGAATGATGAAAATAATCCCTGGAGAAGGGAAACAAGAGAAACGAAGGACAAACGTAAATCTCCAAAACACAGCTAGGTGACTGGTGAGCGACCGAAAATATCCGCCTGGTCCGGGTATCGAACCCGATATTTCTCCATTACAGGTGGAGCGCTCTACCAACTGAGCTAACCAGGGGTTAGACGTCAGTAGAGCTAACGGGTTTTATCAGCCGCCACCAGTCTAACACCAACAAGGGTGAAGCTTGCAAATTTAAGGTTATAATTATATTGCAATTAAATGCAAAGGTGCAAGTGAGCTGGAGAAGAATGATGAAAATAATCCCTGGAGAAGGGAAACAAGAGGGACGAAGGACAAACGTAAATCTCCAAAACACAGCTAGGTGACTGGTGAGCGACCGAAAATATCCGCCTGGTCCGGGTATCGAACCCGGGATTTCTCCATTACAGGTGGAGCGCTCTACCAACTGAGCTAACCAGGGGTTAGACGTCAGTAGAGCTAACGGGGTTTATCAGCCGCCACCAGTCTAACACCAACAAGGGTGAAGCTTGCAAATTTAAGGTTATAATTATATTGCAATTAAATGCAAAGGTGCAAGTGAGCTGGAGAAGAATGATGAAAATAATCCCTGGAGAAGGGAAACAAGAGGGACGAAGGACAAACGTAAATCTCCAAAACACAGCTAGGTGACTGGTGAGCGACCGAAAATATCCGCCTGGTCCGGGTATCGAACCCGGGATTTCTCCATTACAGGTGGAGCGCTCTACCAACTGAGCTAACCAGGGGTTAGACGTCAGTAGAGCTAACGGGTTTTATCAGCCGCCACCAGTCTAACACCAACAAGGGTGAAGCTTGCAAATTTAAGGTTATAATTATATTGCAATTAAATGCAAAGGTGCAAGTGAGCTGGAGAAGAATGATGAAAATAATCCCTGGAGAAGGGAAACAAGAGGGACGAAGGACAAACGTAAATCTCCAAAACACAGCTAGGTGACTGGTGAGCGACCGAAAATATCCGCCTGGTCCGGGTATCGAACCCGGGATTTCTCCATTACAGGTGGAGCGCTCTACCAACTGAGCTAACCAGGGGTTAGACGTCAGTAGAGCTAACGGGTTTTATCAGCCGCCACCAGTCTAACACCAACAAGGGTGAAGCTTGCAAATTTAAGGTTATAATTATATTGCAATTAAATGCAAAGGTGCAAGTGAGCTGGAGAAGAATGATGAAAATAATCCCTGGAGAAGGGAAACAAGAGGGACGAAGGACAAACGTAAATCTCCAAAACACAGCTAGGTGACTGGTGAGCGACCGAAAATATCCGCCTGGTCCGGGTATCGAACCCGGGATTTCTCCATTACAGGTGGAGCGCTCTACCAACTGAGCTAACCAGGGGTTAGACGTCAGTAGAGCTAACGGGTTTTATCAGCCGCCACCAGTCTAACACCAACAAGGGTGAAGCTTGCAAATTTAAGGTTATAATTATATTGCAATTAAATGCAAAGGTGCAAGTGAGCTGGAGAAGAATGATGAAAATAATCCCAGGAGAAGGGAAACAAGAGGGACGAAGGACAAACGTAAATCTCCAAAACACAGCTAGGTGACTGTTGAGCGACCGAAAATATCCGCCTGGTCCGGGTATCGAACCCGGGATTTCTCCATTACAGGTGGAGCGCTCTACCAACTGAGCTAACCAGGGGTTAGACGTCAGTAGAGCTAACGGGTTTTATCAGCCGCCACCAGTCTAACACCAACAAGGGTGAAGCTTGCAAATTTAAGGTTATAATTATATTGCAATTAAATGCAAAGGTGCAAGTGAGCTGGAGAAGAATGATGAAAATAATCCCTGGAGAAGGGAAACAAGAGGGACGAAGGACAAACGTAAATCTCCAAAACACAGCTAGGTGACTGTTGAGCGACCGAAAATATCCGCCTGGTCCGGGTATTGAACCCGGGATTTCTCCATTACAGGTGGAGCGCTCTACCAACTGAGCTAACCAGGGGTTAGACGTCAGTAGAGCAAACGGGTTTTGTCAGCCGCCACCAGTCTAACACCAACAAGGGTGAAGCTTGCAAATTTAAGGTTATAATTATATTGCAATTAAATGCAAACGTGCAAGTGAGCTGGACAAGAATGATGAAAATAATCCCTGGAGAAGGGAAACAAGAGGGACGAAGGACAAACGTAAATCTCCAAAACACAGCTAGGTGACTGTTGAGCGACCGAAAAAACCCGCCTGGTCCGGGTATCGAACCCGGGATTTCTCCATTACAGGTGGAGCGCTCTACCAACTGAGCTAACCAGGGGTTAGACGTCAGTAGAGCAAACGGGTTTTATCAGCCGCCACCAGTCTAACACCAGCAAGGGTGAAGCTTGCAAATTTAAGGTTATAATTATATTGCAATTAAATGCAAAGGTGCAAGTGAGCTGGAGAAGAATGATGAAAATAATCCCTGGAGAAGGGAAACAAGAGGGACGAAGGACAAACGTAAATCTCCAAAACACAGCTAGGTGACTGTTGAGCGACCGAAAAAACCCGCCTGGTCCGGGTATCGAACCCGGGATTTCTCCATTACAGGTGGAGCGCTCTACCAACTGAGCTAACCAGGGGTTAGACGTCAGTAGAGCTAACGGGTTTTATCAGCCGCCACCAGTCTAACACCAACAAGGGTGAAGCTTGCAAATTTAAGGTTATAATTATATTGCAATTAAATGCAAAGGTGCAAGTGAGCTGGAGAAGAATGATGAAAATAATCCCTGGAGAAGGGAAACAAGAGGGACGAAGGACAAACGTAAATCTCCAAAACACAGCTAGGTGACTGTTGAGCGACCGAAAAAACCCGCCTGGTCCGGGTATTGAACCCGGGATTTCTCCATTACAGGTGGAGCGCTCTACCAACTGAGCTAACCAGGGGTTAGACGTCAGTAGAGCAAACGGGTTTTATCAGCCGCCACCAGTCTAACACCAACAAGGGTGAAGATTGCAAATTTAAGGTTATAATTATATTGCAATTAAATGCAAAGGTGCAAGTGAGCTGGAGAAGAATGATGAAAATAATCCCTGGAGAAGGGAAACAAGAGGGACGAAGGACAAACGTAAATCTCCAAAACACAGCTAGGTGACTGTTGAGCGACCGAAAAAATCCGCCTGGTCCGGGTATTGAACCCGGGATTTCTCCATTACAGGTGGAGCGCTCTACCAACTGAGCTAACCAGGGGTTAGACGTCAGTAGAGCAAACGGGTTTTATCAGCCGCCACCAGTCTAACACCAACAAGGGTGAAGATTGCAAATTTAAGGTTATAATTATATTGCAATTAAATGCAAAGGTGCAAGTGAGCTGGAGAAGAATGATGAAAATAATCCCTGGAGAAGGGAAACAAGAGGGACGAAGGACAAACGTAAATCTCCAAAACACAGCTAGGTGACTGGTGAGCGACCGAAAAAACCCGCCTGGTCCGGGTATCGAACCCGGGATTTCTCCATTACAGGTGGAGCGCTCTACCAACTGAGCTAACCAGGAGTTAGACGTCAGTAGAGCAAACGGGTTTTATCAGCCGCCACCAGTCTAACACCAACAAGGGTGAAGCTTGCAAATTTAAGGTTTAAATTATATTAAATTAAATGCAAAGGTGCAAGTGAGCTGGAGAAGAATGATGAAAATAATCCCTGGAGAAGGGAAACAAGAGGGACGAAGGACAAACGTAAATCTCCAAAACACAGCTAGGTGACTGTTGAGCGACCGAAAAAACCCGCCTGGTCCGGGTATCGAACCCGGGATTTCTCCATTACAGGTGGAGCGCTCTACCAACTGAGCTAACCAGGGGTTAGACGTCAGTAGAGCAAACGGGTTTTATCAGCCGCCACCAGTCTAACACCAACAAGGGTGAAGATTGCAAATTTAAGGTTATAATTATATTGCAATTAAATGCAAAGGTGCAAGTGAGCTGGAGAAGAATGATGAAAATAATCCCTGGAGAAGGGAAACAAGAGGGACGAAGGACAAACGTAAATCTCCAAAACACAGCTAGGTGACTGTTGAGCGACCGAAAAAATCCGCCTGGTCCGGGTATCGAACCCGGGATTTCTCCATTACAGGTGGAGCGCTCTACCAACTGAGCTAACCAGGGGTTAGACGTCAGTAGAGCAAACGGGTTTTATCAGCCGCCACCAGTCTAACACCAACAAGGGTGAAGCTTGCAAATTTAAGGTTATAATTATATTGCAATTAAATGCAAAGGTGCAAGTGAGCTGGACAAGAATGATGAAAATAATCCCTGGAGAAGGGAAACAAGAGGGACGAAGGACAAACGTAAATCTCCAAAACACAGCTAGGTGACTGTTGAGCGACCGAAAAAATCCGCCTGGTCCGGGTATCGAAGCCGGGATTTCTCCATTACAGGTGGAGCGCTCTACCAACTGAGCTAACCAGGAGTTAGACGTCAGTAGAACAAACGGGTTTTATCAGCCGCCACCAGTCTAACACCAACAAGGGTGAAGCTTGCAAATTTAAGGTTATAATTATATTGCAATTAAATGCAAAGGTGCAAGTGAGCTGGACAAGAATGATGAAAATAATCCCTGGAGAAGGGAAACAAGAGGGACGAAGGACAAACGTAAATCTCCAAAACACAGCTAGGTGACTGTTGAGCGACCGAAAAAATCCGCCTGGTCCGGGTATCGAACCCGGGATTTCTCCATTACAGGTGGAGCGCTCTACCAACTGAGCTAACCAGGGGTTAGACGTCAGTAGAGCAAACGGGTTTTATCAGCCGCCACCAGTCTAACACCAACAAGGGTGAAGCTTGCAAATTTAAGGTTATAATTATATTGCAATTAAATGCAAAGGTGCAAGTGAGCTGGACAAGAATGATGAAAATAATCCCTGGAGAAGGGAAACAAGAGGGACGAAGGACAAACGTAAATCTCCAAAACACAGCTAGGTGACTGTTGAGCGACCGAAAAAATCCGCCTGGTCCGGGTATCGAAGCCGGGATTTCTCCATTACAGGTGGAGCGCTCTACCAACTGAGCTAACCAGGAGTTAGACGTCAGTAGAACAAACGGGTTTTATCAGCCGCCACCAGTCTAACACCAACAAGGGTGAAGCTTGCAAATTTAAGGTTATAATTATATTGCAATTAAATGCAAAGGTGCAAGTGAGCTGGACAAGAATGATGAAAATAATCCCTGGAGAAGGGAAACAAGAGGGACGAAGGACAAACGTAAATCTCCAAAACACAGCTAGGTGACTGTTGAGCGACCGAAAAAATCCGCCTGGTCCGGGTATCGAACCCGGGATTTCTCCATTACAGGTGGAGCGCTCTACCAACTGAGCTAACCAGGGGTTAGACGTCAGTAGAGCAAACGGGTTTTATCAGCCGCCACCAGTCTAACACCAACAAGGGTGAAGCTTGCAAATTTAAGGTTATAATTATATTGCAATTAAATGCAAAGGTGCAAGTGAGCTGGACAAGAATGATGAAAATAATCCCTGGAGAAGGGAAACAAGAGGGACGAAGGACAAACGTAAATCTCCAAAACACAGCTAGGTGACTGTTGAGCGACCGAAAAAATCCGCCTGGTCCGGGTATCGAAGCCGGGATTTCTCCATTACAGGTGGAGCGCTCTACCAACTGAGCTAACCAGGAGTTAGACGTCAGTAGAACAAACGGGTTTTATCAGCCGCCACCAGTCTAACACCAACAAGGGTGAAGCTTGCAAATTTAAGGTTATAATTATATTGCAATTAAATGCAAAGGTGCAAGTGAGCTGGACAAGAATGATGAAAATAATCCCTGGAGAAGGGAAACAAGAGGGACGAAGGACAAACGTAAATCTCCAAAACACAGCTAGGTGACTGTTGAGCGACCGAAAAAATCCGCCTGGTCCGGGTATCGAAGCCGGGATTTCTCCATTACAGGTGGAGCGCTCTACCAACTGAGCTAACCAGGAGTTAGACGTCAGTAGAACAAACGGGTTTTATCAGCCGCCACCAGTCTAACACCAACAAGGGTGAAGCTTGCAAATTTAAGGTTATAATTATATTGCAATTAAATGCAAAGGTGCAAGTGAGCTGGACAAGAATGATGAAAATAATCCCTGGAGAAGGGAAACAAGAGGGACGAAGGACAAACGTAAATCTCCAAAACACAGCTAGGTGACTGTTGAGCGACCGAAAAAATCCGCCTGGTCCGGGTATCGAACCCGGGATTTCTCCATTACAGGTGGAGCGCTCTACCAACTGAGCTAACCAGGGGTTAGACGTCAGTAGAGCAAACGGGTTTTATCAGCCGCCACCAGTCTAACACCAACAAGGGTGAAGCTTGCAAATTTAAGGTTATAATTATATTGCAATTAAATGCAAAGGTGCAAGTGAGCTGGACAAGAATGATGAAAATAATCCCTGGAGAAGGGAAACAAGAGGGACGAAGGACAAACGTAAATCTCCAAAACACAGCTAGGTGACTGTTGAGCGACCGAAAAAATCCGCCTGGTCCGGGTATCGAAGCCGGGATTTCTCCATTACAGGTGGAGCGCTCTACCAACTGAGCTAACCAGGAGTTAGACGTCAGTAGAACAAACGGGTTTTATCAGCCGCCACCAGTCTAACACCAACAAGGGTGAAGCTTGCAAATTTAAGGTTATAATTATATTGCAATTAAATGCAAAGGTGCAAGTGAGCTGGACAAGAATGATGAAAATAATCCCTGGAGAAGGGAAACAAGAGGGACGAAGGACAAACGTAAATCTCCAAAACACAGCTAGGTGACTGTTGAGCGACCGAAAAAATCCGCCTGGTCCGGGTATCGAAGCCGGGATTTCTCCATTACAGGTGGAGCGCTCTACCAACTGAGCTAACCAGGAGTTAGACGTCAGTAGAACAAACGGGTTTTATCAGCCGCCACCAGTCTAACACCAACAAGGGTGAAGCTTGCAAATTTAAGGTTATAATTATATTGCAATTAAATGCAAAGGTGCAAGTGAGCTGGACAAGAATGATGAAAATAATCCCTGGAGAAGGGAAACAAGAGGGACGAAGGACAAACGTAAATCTCCAAAACACAGCTAGGTGACTGTTGAGCGACCGAAAAAATCCGCCTGGTCCGGGTATCGAACCCGGGATTTCTCCATTACAGGTGGAGCGCTCTACCAACTGAGCTAACCAGGGGTTAGACGTCAGTAGAGCAAACGGGTTTTATCAGCCGCCACCAGTCTAACACCAACAAGGGTGAAGCTTGCAAATTTAAGGTTATAATTATATTGCAATTAAATGCAAAGGTGCAAGTGAGCTGGACAAGAATGATGAAAATAATCCCTGGAGAAGGGAAACAAGAGGGACGAAGGACAAACGTAAATCTCCAAAACACAGCTAGGTGACTGTTGAGCGACCGAAAAAATCCGCCTGGTCCGGGTATCGAAGCCGGGATTTCTCCATTACAGGTGGAGCGCTCTACCAACTGAGCTAACCAGGAGTTAGACGTCAGTAGAACAAACGGGTTTTATCAGCCGCCACCAGTCTAACACCAACAAGGGTGAAGCTTGCAAATTTAAGGTTATAATTATATTGCAATTAAATGCAAAGGTGCAAGTGAGCTGGACAAGAATGATGAAAATAATCCCTGGAGAAGGGAAACAAGAGGGACGAAGGACAAACGTAAATCTCCAAAACACAGCTAGGTGACTGTTGAGCGACCGAAAAAATCCGCCTGGTCCGGGTATCGAAGCCGGGATTTCTCCATTACAGGTGGAGCGCTCTACCAACTGAGCTAACCAGGAGTTAGACGTCAGTAGAACAAACGGGTTTTATCAGCCGCCACCAGTCTAACACCAACAAGGGTGAAGCTTGCAAATTTAAGGTTATAATTATATTGCAATTAAATGCAAAGGTGCAAGTGAGCTGGACAAGAATGATGAAAATAATCCCTGGAGAAGGGAAACAAGAGGGACGAAGGACAAACGTAAATCTCCAAAACACAGCTAGGTGACTGTTGAGCGACCGAAAAAATCCGCCTGGTCCGGGTATCGAAGCCGGGATTTCTCCATTACAGGTGGAGCGCTCTACCAACTGAGCTAACCAGGAGTTAGACGTCAGTAGAACAAACGGGTTTTATCAGCCGCCACCAGTCTAACACCAACAAGGGTGAAGCTTGCAAATTTAAGGTTATAATTATATTGCAATTAAATGCAAAGGTGCAAGTGAGCTGGACAAGAATGATGAAAATAATCCCTGGAGAAGGGAAACAAGAGGGACGAAGGACAAACGTAAATCTCCAAAACACAGCTAGGTGACTGGTGAGCGACCGAAAAAATCCGCCTGGTCCGGGTATCGAAACCGGGATTTCTCCATTACAGGTGGAGCGCTCTACCAACTGAGCTAACCAGGAGTTAGACGTCAGTAGAACAAACGGGTTTTATCAGCCGCCACCAGTCTAACACCAACAAGGGTGAAGCTTGCAAATTTAAGGTTTAAATTATATTAAATTAAATGCAAAGGTGCAAGTGAGCTGGACAAGAATGATGAAAATAATCCCTGGAGAAGGGAAACAAGAGGGACGAAGGACAAACGTAAATCCCCAAAACACAGCTAGGTGACTGTTGAGCGACCGAAAAAATCCGCCTGGTCCGGGTATCGAACCCGGGATTTCTCCATTACAGGTGGAGCGCTCTACCAACTGAGCTAACCAGGAGTTAGACGTCAGTAGAACAAACGGGTTTTATCAGCCGCCACCAGTCTAACACCAACAAGGGTGAAGCTTGCAAATTTAAGGTTATAATTATATTGCAATTAAATGCAAAGGTGCAAGTGAGCTGGAGAAGAATGATGAAAATAATCCCTGGAGAAGGGAAACAAGAGGGACGAAGGACAAACGTAAATCTCCAAAACACAGCTAGGTGACTGTTGAGCGACCGAAAAAATCCGCCTGGTCCGGGTATCGAAACCGGGATTTCTCCATTACAGGTGGAGCGCTCTACCAACTGAGCTAACCAGGAGTTAGACGTCAGTAGAACAAACGGGTTTTATCAGCCGCCACCAGTCTAACACCAACAAGGGTGAAGCTTGCAAATTTAAGGTTATAATTATATTGCAATTAAATGCAAAGGTGCAAGTGAGCTGGACAAGAATGATGAAAATAATCCCTGGAGAAGGGAAACAAGAGGGACGAAGGACAAACGTAAATCTCCAAAACACAGCTAGGTGACTGTTGAGCGACCGAAAAAATCCGCCTGGTCCGGGTATCGAACCCGGGATTTCTCCATTACAGGTGGAGCGCTCTACCAACTGAGCTAACCAGGAGTTAGACGTCAGTAGAACAAACGGGTTTTATCAGCCGCCACCAGTCTAACACCAACAAGGGTGAAGCTTGCAAATTTAAGGTTATAATTATATTGCAATTAAATGCAAAGGTGCAAGTGAGCTGGACAAGAATGATGAAAATAATCCCTGGAGAAGGGAAACAAGAGGGACGAAGGACAAACGTAAATCTCCAAAACACAGCTAGGTGACTGTTGAGCGACCGAAAAAATCCGCCTGGTCCGGGTATCGAAACCGGGATTTCTCCATTACAGGTGGAGCGCTCTACCAACTGAGCTAACCAGGAGTTAGACGTCAGTAGAACAAACGGGTTTTATCAGCCGCCACCAGACTAACACCAACAAGGGTGAAGCTTGCAAATTTAAGGTTATAATTATATTGCAATTAAATGCAAAGGTGCAAGTGAGCTGGAGAAGAATGATGAAAATAATCCCTGGAGAAGGGAAACAAGAGGGACGAAGGACAAACGTAAATCTCCAAAACACAGCTAGGTGACTGTTGAGCGACCGAAAAAACCCGCCTGGTCCGGGTATCGAAACCGGGATTTCTCCATTACAGGTGGAGCGCTCTACCAACTGAGCTAACCAGGGGTTAGACGTCAGTAGAGCAAACGGGTTTTATCAGCCGCCACCAGTCTAACACCAACAAGGGTGAAGCTTGCAAATTTAAGGTTATAATTATATTGCAATTAAATGCAAAGCTGCAAGTGAGCTGGACAAGAATGATGAAAATAATCCCTGGAGAAGGGAAACAAGAGGGACGAAGGACAAACGTAAATCTCCAAAACACAGCTAGGTGACTGTTGAGCGACCGAAAAAACCCGCCTGGTCCGGGTATCGAAACCGGGATTTCTCCATTACAGGTGGAGCGCTCTACCAACTGAGCTAACCAGGGGTTAGACGTCAGTAGAGCAAACGGGTTTTATCAGCCGCCACCAGTCTAACACCAACAAGGGTGAAGCTTGCAAATTTAAGGTTATAATTATATTGCAATTAAATGCAAAGCTGCAAGTGAGCTGGACAAGAATGATGAAAATAATCCCTGGAGAAGGGAAACAAGAGGGACGAAGGACAAACGTAAATCTCCAAAACACAGCTAGGTGACTGTTGAGCGACCGAAAAAATCCGCCTGGTCCGGGTATCGAAGCCGGGATTTCTCCATTACAGGTGGAGCGCTCTACCAACTGAGCTAACCAGGGGTTAGACGTCAGTAGAGCAAACGGGTTTTATCAGCCGCCACCAGTCTAACACCAACAAGGGTGAAGCTTGCAAATTTAAGGTTATAATTATATTGCAATTAAATGCAAAGCTGCAAGTGAGCTGGACAAGAATGATGAAAATAATCCCTGGAGAAGGGAAACAAGAGGGACGAAGGACAAACGTAAATCTCCAAAACACAGCTAGGTGACTGTTGAGCGACCGAAAAAACCCGCCTGGTCCGGGTATCGAAACCGGGATTTCTCCATTACAGGTGGAGCGCTCTACCAACTGAGCTAACCAGGGGTTAGACGTCAGTAGAGCAAACGGGTTTTATCAGCCGCCACCAGTCTAACACCAACAAGGGTGAAGCTTGCAAATTTAAGGTTATAATTATATTGCAATTAAATGCAAAGCTGCAAGTGAGCTGGACAAGAATGATGAAAATAATCCCTGGAGAAGGGAAACAAGAGGGACGAAGGACAAACGTAAATCTCCAAAACACAGCTAGGTGACTGTTGAGCGACCGAAAAAACCCGCCTGGTCCGGGTATCGAAACCGGGATTTCTCCATTACAGGTGGAGCGCTCTACCAACTGAGCCAACCAGGGGTTAGACGTCAGTAGAGCAAACGGGTTTTATCAGCCGCCACCAGTCTAACACCAACAAGGGTGAAGCTTGCAAATTTAAGGTTATAATTATATTGCAATTAAATGCAAAGCTGCAAGTGAGCTGGACAAGAATGATGAAAATAATCCCTGGAGAAGGGAAACAAGAGGGACGAAGGACAAACGTAAATCTCCAAAACACAGCTAGGTGACTGTTGAGCGACCGAAAAAACCCGCCTGGTCCGGGTATCGAAGCCGGGATTTCTCCATTACAGGTGGAGCGCTCTACCAACTGAGCTAACCAGGGGTTAGACGTCAGTAGAGCAAACGGGTTTTATCAGCCGCCACCAGTCTAACACCAACAAGGGTGAAGCTTGCAAATTTAAGGTTATAATTATATTGCAATTAAATACAAAGGTGCAAGTGAGCTGGAGAAGAATGATGAAAATAATCCCTGGAGAAGGGAAACAAGAGGGACGAAGGACAAACGTAAATCTCCAAAACACAGCTAGGTGACTGTTGAGCGACCGAAAAAATCCGCCTGGTCCGGGTATCGAAACCGGGATTTCTCCATTACAGGTGGAGCGCTCTACCAACTGAGCTAACCAGGAGTTAGACGTCAGTAGAACAAACGGGTTTTATCAGCCGCCACCAGTCTAACACCAACAAGGGTGAAGCTTGCAAATTTAAGGTTTAAATTATATTAAATTAAATGCAAAGGTGCAAGTGAGCTGGACAAGAATGATGAAAATAATCCCTGGAGAAGGGAAACAAGAGGGACGAAGGACAAACGTAAATCTCCAAAACACAGCTAGGTGACTGTTGAGCGACCGAAAAAACCCGCCTGGTCCGGGTATCGAAACCGGGATTTCTCCATTACAGGTGGAGCGCTCTACCAACTGAGCTAACCAGGAGTTAGACGTCAGTAGAACAAACGGGTTTTATCAGCCGCCACCAGACTAACACCAACAAGGGTGAAGCTTGCAAATTTAAGGTTATAATTATATTGCAATTAAATGCAAAGGTGCAAGTGAGCTGGAGAAGAATGATGAAAATAATCCCTGGAGAAGGGAAACAAGAGGGACGAAGGACAAACGTAAATCTCCAAAACACAGCTAGGTGACTGTTGAGCGACCAAAAAAATCCGCCTGGTCCGGGTATCGAAACCGGTATTTCTCCATTACAGGTGGAGCGCTCTACCAACTGAGCTAACCAGGAGTTAGACGTCAGTAGAGCAAACGGGTTTTATCAGCCGCCACCAGTCTAACACCAACAAGGGTGAAGCTTGCAAATTTAAGGTTTAAATTATATTAAATTAAATGCAAAGGTGCAAGTGAGCTGGACAAGAATGATGAAAATAATCCCAGGAGAAGGGAAACAAGAGGGACGAAGGACAAACGTAAATCTCCAAAACACAGCTAGGTGACTGTTGAGCGACCGAAAAAACCCGCCTGGTCCGGGTATCGAAACCGGTATTTCTCCATTACAGGTGGAGCGCTCTACCAACTGAGCTAACCAGGAGTTAGACGTCAGTAGAGCAAACGGGTTTTATCAGCCGCCACCAGTCTAACACCAACAAGGGTGAAGCTTGCAAATTTAAGGTTTAAATTATATTAAATTAAATGCAAAGGTGCAAGTGAGCTGGACAAGAATGATGAAAATAATCCCTGGAGAAGGGAAACAAGAGGGACGAAGGACAAACGTAAATCTCCAAAACACAGCTAGGTGACTGTTGAGCGACCGAAAAAACCCGCCTGGTCCGGGTATCGAAACCGGGATTTCTCCATTAAAGGTGGAGCGCTCTACCAACTGAGCTAACCAGGAGTTAGACGTCAGTAGAACAAACGGGTTTTATCAGCCGCCACCAGACTAACACCAACAAGGGTGAAGCTTGCAAATTTAAGGTTTAAATTATATTAAATTAAATGCAAAGGTGCAAGTGAGCTGGACAAGAATGATGAAAATAATCCCTGGAGAAGGGAAACAAGAGGGACGAAGGACAAACGTAAATCTCCAAAACACAGCTAGGTGACTGTTGAGCGACCGAAAAAATCCGCCTGGTCCGGGTATCGAATCCGGGATTTCTCCATTACAGGTGGAGCGCTCTACCAACTGAGCTAACCAGGAGTTAGACGTCAGTAGAACAAACGGGTTTCATCAGCCGCCACCAGACTAACACCAACAAGGGTGAAGCTTGCAAATTTAAGGTTTAACTTATATTAAATTAAATGCAAAGGTGCAAGTGAGCTGGACAAGAATGATGAAAATAATCCCTGGAGAAGGGAAACAAGAGGGACGAAGGACAAACGTAAATCTCCAAAACACAGCTAGGTGACTGTTGAGCGACCGAAAAAACCCGCCTGGTCCGGGTATCGAAACCGGGATTTCTCCATTACAGGTGGAGCGCTCTACCAACTGAGCTAACCAGGAGTTAGACGTCAGTAGAGCAAACGGGTTTTATCAGCCGCCACCAGTCTAACACCAACAAGGGTGAAGCTTGCAAATTTAAGGTTTAAATTATATTAAATTAAATGCAAAGGTGCAAGTGAGCTGGACAAGAATGATGAAAATAATCCCTGGAGAAGGGAAACAAGAGGGACGAAGGACAAACGTAAATCTCCAAAACACAGCTAGGTGACTGTTGAGCGACCGAAAAAATCCGCCTGGTCCGGGTATCGAAACCGGGATTTCTCCATTACAGGTGGAGCGCTCTACCAACTGAGCTAACCAGGAGTTAGACGTCAGTAGAACAAACGGGTTTTATCAGCCGCCACCAGACTAACACCAACAAGGGTGAAGCTTGCAAATTTAAGGTTTAACTTATATTAAATTAAATGCAAAGGTGCAAGTGAGCTGGACAAGAATGATGAAAATAATCCCTGGAGAAGGGAAACAAGAGGGACGAAGGACAAACGTAAATCTCCAAAACACAGCTAGGTGACTGTTGAGCGACCGAAAAAACCCGCCTGGTCCGGGTATCGAAACCGGGATTTCTCCATTACAGGTGGAGCGCTCTACCAACTGAGCTAACCAGGAGTTAGACGTCAGTAGAGCAAACGGGTTTTATCAGCCGCCACCAGTCTAACACCAACAAGGGTGAAGCTTGCAAATTTAAGGTTTAAATTATATTAAATTAAATGCAAAGGTGCAAGTGAGCTGGACAAGAATGATGAAAATAATCCCTGGAGAAGGGAAACAAGAGGGACGAAGGACAAACGTAAATCTCCAAAACACAGCTAGGTGACTGTTGAGCGACCGAAAAAATCCGCCTGGTCCGGGTATCGAAACCGGGATTTCTCCATTACAGGTGGAGCGCTCTACCAACTGAGCTAACCAGGAGTTAGACGTCAGTAGAACAAACGGGTTTTATCAGCCGCCACCAGACTAACACCAACAAGGGTGAAGCTTGCAAATTTAAGGTTATAATTATATTGCAATTAAATGCAAAGGTGCAAGTGAGCTGGAGAAGAATGATGAAAATAATCCCTGGAGAAGGGAAACAAGAGGGACGAAGGACAAACGTAAATCTCCAAAACACAGCTAGGTGACTGTTGAGCGACCGAAAAAATCCGCCTGGTCCGGGTATCGAAACCGGGATTTCTCCATTACAGGTGGAGCGCTCTACCAACTGAGCTAACCAGGAGTTAGACGTCAGTAGAACAAACGGGTTTTATCAGCCGCCACCAGACTAACACCAACAAGGGTGAAGCTTGCAAATTTAAGGTTATAATTATATTGCAATTAAATGCAAAGGTGCAAGTGAGCTGGAGAAGAATGATGAAAATAATCCCTGGAGAAGGGAAACAAGAGGGACGAAGGACAAACGTAAATCTCCAAAACACAGCTAGGTGACTGTTGAGCGACCGAAAAAACCCGCCTGGTCCGGGTATCGAAACCGGGATTTCTCCATTACAGGTGGAGCGCTCTACCAACTGAGCTAACCAGGAGTTAGACGTCAGTAGAACAAACGGGTTTTATCAGCCGCCACCAGTCTAACACCAACAAGGGTGAAGCTTGCAAATTTAAGGTTATAATTATATTGCAATTAAATGCAAAGGTGCAAGTGAGCTGGAGAAGAATGATGAAAATAATCCCTGGAGAAGGGAAACAAGAGGGACGAAGGACAAACGTAAATCTCCAAAACACAGCTAGGTGACTGTTGAGCGACCGAAAAAATCCGCCTGGTCCGGGTATCGAAACCGGGATTTCTCCATTACAGGTGGAGCGCTCTACCAACTGAGCTAACCAGGAGTTAGACGTCAGTAGAACAAACGGGTTTTATCAGCCGCCACCAGTCTAACACCAACAAGGGTGAAGCTTGCAAATTTAAGGTTATAATTATATTGCAATTAAATGCAAAGGTGCAAGTGAGCTGGAGAAGAATGATGAAAATAATCCCTGGAGAAGGGAAACAAGAGGGACGAAGGACAAACGTAAATCTCCAAAACACAGCTAGGTGACTGTTGAGCGACCGAAAAAACCCGCCTGGTCGGGGTATCGAAACCGGGATTTCTCCATTACAGGTGGAGCGCTCTACCAACTGAGCTAACCAGGAGTTAGACGTCAGTAGAACAAACGGGTTTTATCAGCCGCCACCAGACTAACACCAACAAGGGTGAAGCTTGCAAATTTAAGGTTTAAATTATATTAAATTAAATGCAAAGGTGCAAGTGAGCTGGACAAGAATGATGAAAATAATCCCTGGAGAAGGGAAACAAGAGGGACGAAGGACAAACGTAAATCTCCAAAACACAGCTAGGTGACTGTTGAGCGACCGAAAAAACCCGCCTGGTCCGGGTATCGAAACCGGGATTTCTCCATTACAGGTGGAGCGCTCTACCAACTGAGCTAACCAGGAGTTAGACGTCAGTAGATCAAACGGGTTTTATCAGCCGCCACCAGACTAACACCAACAAGGGTGAAGCTTGCAAATTTAAGGTTATAATTATATTGCAATTAAATGCAAAGGTGCAAGTGAGCTGGAGAAGAATGATGAAAATAATCCCTGGAGAAGGGAAACAAGAGGCACGAAGGACAAACGTAAATCTCCAAAACACAGCTAGGTGACTGTTGAGCGACCGAAAAACCCCGCCTGGTCCGGGTATCGAAACCGGGATTTCTCCATTACAGGTGGAGCGCTCTACCAACTGAGCTAACCAGGAGTTAGACGTCAGTAGAGCAAACGGGTTTTATCAGCCGCCACCAGTCTAACACCAAAAAGGGTGAAGCTTGCAAATTTAAGGTTTAAATTATATTAAATTAAATGCAAAGGTGCAAGTGAGCTGGACAAGAATGATGAAAATAATCCCTGGAGAAGGGAAACAAGAGGGACGAAGGACAAACGTAAATCTCCAAAACACAGCTAGGTGACTGTTGAGCGACCGAAAAAATCCGCCTGGTCCGGGTATCGAAACCGGGATTTCTCCATTACAGGTGGAGCGCTCTACCAACTGAGCTAACCAGGAGTTAGACGTCAGTAGAACAAACGGGTTTTATCAGCCGCCACCAGTCTAACACCAACAAGGGTGAAGCTTGCAAATTTAAGGTTATAATTATATTGCAATTAAATGCAAAGGTGCAAGTGAGCTGGAGAAGAATGATGAAAATAATCCCTGGAGAAGGGAAACAAGAGGGACGAAGGACAAACGTAAATCTCCAAAACACAGCTAGGTGACTGTTGAGTGACCGAAAAAACCCGCCTGGTCCGGGTATCGAAACCGGGATTTCTCCATTACAGGTGGAGCGCTCTACCAACTGAGCTAACCAGGAGTTAGACGTCACTAGAACAAACGGGTTTTATCAGCCGCCACCAGACTAACACCAACAAGGGTGAAGCTTGCAAATTTAAGGTTTAAATTATATTAAATTAAATGCAAAGGTGCAAGTGAGCTGGACAAGATTGATGAAAATAATCCCTGGAGAAGGGAAACAAGAGGGACGAAGGACAAACGTAAATCTCCAAAACACAGCTAGGTGACTGTTGAGCGACCGAAAAAATCCGCCTGGTCCGGGTATCGAAACCGGGATTTCTCCATTACAGGTGGAGCGCTCTACCAACTGAGCTAACCAGGGGTTAGACGTCAGTAGAGCAAACGGGTTTTATCAGCCGCCACCAGTCTAACACCAACAAGGGTGAAGCTTGCAAATTTAAGGTTATAATTACATTGCAATTAAATGCAAAGGTGCAAGTGAGCTGGAGAAGAATGATGAAAATAATCCCTGGAGAAGGGAAACAAGAGGGACGAAGGACAAACGTAAATCTCCAAAACACAGCTAGGTGACTGTTGAGCGACCGAAAAAACCCGCCTGGTCCGGGTATCGAAACCGGGATTTCTCCATTACAGGTGGAGCGCTCTACCAACTGAGCTAACCAGGAGTTAGACGTCAGTAGAACAAACGGGTTTTATCAGCCGCCACCAGTCTAACACCAACAAGGGTGAAGCTTGCAAATTTAAGGTTATAATTATATTGCAATTAAATGCAAAGGTGCAAGTGAGCTGGAGAAGAATGATGAAAATAATCCCTGGAGAAGGGAAACAAGAGGGACGAAGGACAAACGTAAATCTCCAAAACACAGCTAGGTGACTGTTGAGCGACCGAAAAAACCCGCCTGGTCCGGGTATCGAAACCGGGATTTCTCCATTACAGGTGGAGCGCTCTACCAACTGAGCTAACCAGGAGTTAGACGTCAGTAGAGCAAACGGGTTTTATCAGCCGCCACCAGTCTAACACCAACAAGGGTGAAGCTTGCAAATTTAAGGTTTAAATTATATTAAATTAAATGCAAAGGTGCAAGTGAGCTGGACAAGAATGATGAAAATAATCCCTGGAGAAGGGAAACAAGAGGGACGAAGGACAAACGTAAATCTCCAAAACACAGCTAGGTGACTGTTGAGCGACCGAAAAAATCCGCCTGGTCCGGGTATCGAAACCGGGATTTCTCCATTACAGGTGGAGCGCTCTACCAACTGAGCTAACCAGGAGTTAGACGTCAGTAGAACAAACGGGTTTTATCAGCCGCCACCAGTCTAACACCAACAAGGGTGAAGCTTGCAAATTTAAGGTTATAATTATATTGCAATTAAATGCAAAGGTGCAAGTGAGCTGGAGAAGAATGATGAAAATAATCCCTGGAGAAGGGAAACAAGAGGGACGAAGGACAAACGTAAATCTCCAAAACACAGCTAGGTGACTGTTGAGCGACCGAAAAAACCCGCCTGGTCCGGGTATCGAAACCGGGATTTCTCCATTACAGGTGGAGCGCTCTACCAACTGAGCTAACCAGGAGTTAGACGTCACTAGAACAAACGGGTTTTATCAGCCGCCACCAGACTAACACCAACAAGGGTGAAGCTTGCAAATTTAAGGTTTAAATTATATTAAATTAAATGCAAAGGTGCAAGTGAGCTGGACAAGATTGATGAAAATAATCCCTGGAGAAGGGAAACAAGAGGGGCGAAGGACAAACGTAAATCTCCAAAACACAGCTAGGTGACTGTTGAGCGACCGAAAAAATCCGCCTGGTCCGGGTATCGAAACCGGGATTTCTCCATTACAGGTGGAGCGCTCTACCAACTGAGCTAACCAGGGGTTAGACGTCAGTAGAGCAAACGGGTTTTATCAGCCGCCACCAGTCTAACACCAACAAGGGTGAAGCTTGCAAATTTAAGGTTATAATTATATTGCAATTAAATGCAAAGGTGCAAGTGAGCTGGAGAAGAATGATGAAAATAATCCCTGGAGAAGGGAAACAAGAGGGACGAAGGACAAACGTAAATCTCCAAAACACAGCTAGGTGACTGTTGAGCGACCGAAAAAACCCGCCTGGTCCGGGTATCGAAACCGGGATTTCTCCATTACAGGTGGAGCGCTCTACCAACTGAGCTAACCAGGAGTTAGACGTCAGTAGAACAAACGGGTTTTATCAGCCGCCACCAGACTAACACCAACAAGGGTGAAGCTTGCAAATTTAAGGTTTAAATTATATTAAATTAAATGCAAAGGTGCAAGTGAGCTGGACAAGATTGATGAAAATAATCCCTGGAGAAGGGAAACAAGAGGGACGAAGGACAAACGTAAATCTCCAAAACACAGCTAGGTGACTGTTGAGCGACCGAAAAAATCCGCCTGGTCCGGGTATCGAAACCGGGATTTCTCCATTACAGGTGGAGCGCTCTACCAACTGAGCTAACCAGGAGTTAGACGTCAGTAGAACAAACGGGTTTTATCAGCCGCCACCAGTCTAACACCAACAAGGGTGAAGCTTGCAAATTTAAGGTTATAATTATATTGCAATTAAATGCAAAGGTGCAAGTGAGCTGGAGAAGAATGATGAAAATAATCCCTGGAGAAGGGAAACAAGAGGGACGAAGGACAAACGTAAATCTCCAAAACACAGCTAGGTGACTGTTGAGCGACCGAAAAAACCCGCCTGGTCCGGGTATCGAAACCGGGATTTCTCCATTACAGGTGGAGCGCTCTACCAACTGAGCTAACCAGGAGTTAGACGTCACTAGAACAAACGGGTTTTATCAGCCGCCACCAGACTAACACCAACAAGGGTGAAGCTTGCAAATTTAAGGTTTAAATTATATTAAATTAAATGCAAAGGTGCAAGTGAGCTGGACAAGATTGATGAAAATAATCCCTGGAGAAGGGAAACAAGAGGGGCGAAGGACAAACGTAAATCTCCAAAACACAGCTAGGTGACTGTTGAGCGACCGAAAAAATCCGCCTGGTCCGGGTATCGAAACCGGGATTTCTCCATTACAGGTGGAGCGCTCTACCAACTGAGCTAACCAGGGGTTAGACGTCAGTAGAGCAAACGGGTTTTATCAGCCGCCACCAGTCTAACACCAACAAGGGTGAAGCTTGCAAATTTAAGGTTATAATTATATTGCAATTAAATGCAAAGGTGCAAGTGAGCTGGAGAAGAATGATGAAAATAATCCCTGGAGAAGGGAAACAAGAGGGACGAAGGACAAACGTAAATCTCCAAAACACAGCTAGGTGACTGTTGAGCGACCGAAAAAATCCGCCTGGTCCGGGTATCGAAACCGGGATTTCTCCATTACAGGTGGAGCGCTCTACCAACTGAGCTAACCAGGGGTTAGACGTCAGTAGAGCAAACGGGTTTTATCAGCCGCCACCAGTCTAACACCAACAAGGGTGAAGCTTGCAAATTTAAGGTTATAATTATATTGCAATTAAATGCAAAGGTGCAAGTGAGCTGGAGAAGAATGATGAAAATAATCCCTGGAGAAGGGAAACAAGAGGGACGAAGGACAAACGTAAATCTCCAAAACACAGCTAGGTGACTGTTGAGCGACCGAAAAAACCCGCCTGGTCCGGGTATCGAAACCGGGATTTCTCCATTACAGGTGGAGCGCTCTACCAACTGAGCTAACCAGGGGTTAGACGTCAGTAGAGCAAACGGGTTTTATCAGCCGCCACCAGTCTAACACCAACAAGGTGAAGCTTGCAAATTTAAGGTTTAAATTATATTAAATTAAATGCAAAGGTGCAAGTGAGCTGGACAAGATTGATGAAAATAATCCCTGGAGAAGGGAAACAAGAGGGACGAAGGACAAACGTAAATCTCCAAAACACAGCTAGGTGACTGTTGAGCGACCGAAAAAACCCGCCTGGTCCGGGTATCGAAACCGGGATTTCTCCATTACAGGTGGAGCGCTCTACCAACTGAGCTAACCAGGGGTTAGACGTCAGTAGAGCAAACGGGTTTTATCAGCCGCCACCAGTCTAACACCAACAAGGGTGAAGCTTGCAAATTTAAGGTTATAATTATATTGCAATTAAATGCAAAGGTGCAAGTGAGCTGGAGAAGAATGATGAAAATAATCCCTGGAGAAGGGAAACAAGAGGGACGAAGGACAAACGTAAATCTCCAAAACACAGCTAGGTGACTGTTGAGCGACCGAAAAAACCCGCCTGGTCCGGGTATCGAAACCGGGATTTCTCCATTACAGGTGGAGCGCTCTACCAACTGAGCTAACCAGGAGTTAGACGTCAGTAGAACAAACGGGTTTTATCAGCCGCCACCAGACTAACACCAACAAGGGTGAAGCTTGCAAATTTAAGGTTTAAATTATATTAAATTAAATGCAAAGGTGCAAGTGAGCTGGACAAGATTGATGAAAATAATCCCTGGAGAAGGGAAACAAGAGGGACGAAGGACAAACGTAAATCTCCAAAACACAGCTAGGTGACTGTTGAGCGACCGAAAATATCCGCCTGGTCCGGGTATCGAACCCGGGATTTCTCCATTACAGGTGGAGCGCTCTACCAACTGAGCTAACCAGGGGTTAGACGTCAGTAGAGCAAACGGGTTTTATCAGCCGCCACCAGTCTAACACCAACAAGGGTGAAGCTTGCAAATTTAAGGTTATAATTATATTGCAATTAAATGCAAAGGTGCAAGTGAGCTGGAGAAGAATGATGAAAATAATCCCTGGAGAAGGGAAACAAGAGGGACGAAGGACAAACGTAAATCTCCAAAACACAGCTAGGTGACTGTTGAGCGACCGAAAATATCCGCCTGGTCCGGGTATCGAAACCGGGATTTCTCCATTACAGGTGGAGCGCTCTACCAACTGAGCTAACCAGGGGTTAGACGTCAGTAGAGCAAACGGGTTTTATCAGCCGCCACCAGTCTAACACCAACAAGGGTGAAGCTTGCAAATTTAAGGTTATAATTATATTGCAATTAAATGCAAAGGTGCAAGTGAGCTGGAGAAGAATGATGAAAATAATCCCTGGAGAAGGGAAACAAGAGGGACGAAGGACAAACGTAAATCTCCAAAACACAGCTAGGTGACTGTTGAGCGACCGAAAATATCCGCCTGGTCCGGGTATCGAAACCGGGATTTCTCCATTACAGGTGGAGCGCTCTACCAACTGAGCTAACCAGGGGTTAGACGTCAGTAGAGCAAACGGGTTTTATCAGCCGCCACCAGTCTAACACCAACAAGGGTGAAGCTTGCAAATTTAAGGTTATAATTATATTGCAATTAAATGCAAAGGTGCAAGTGAGCTGGAGAAGAATGATGAAAATAATCCCTGGAGAAGGGAAACAAGAGGGACGAAGGACAAACGTAAATCTCCAAAACACAGCTAGGTGACTGTTGAGCGACCGAAAAAACCCGCCTGGTCCGGGTATCGAAACCGGGATTTCTCCATTACAGGTGGAGCGCTCTACCAACTGAGCTAACCAGGAGTTAGACGTCAGTAGAACAAACGGGTTTTATCAGCCGCCACCAGACTAACACCAACAAGGGTGAAGCTTGCAAATTTAAGGTTTAAATTATATTAAATTAAATGCAAAGGTGCAAGTGAGCTGGACAAGATTGATGAAAATAATCCCTGGAGAAGGGAAACAAGAGGGACGAAGGACAAACGTAAATCTCCAAAACACAGCTAGGTGACTGTTGAGCGACCGAAAAAACCCGCCTGGTCCGGGTATCGAAACCGGGATTTCTCCATTACAGGTGGAGCGCTCTACCAACTGAGCTAACCAGGGGTTAGACGTCAGTAGAGCAAACGGGTTTTATCAGCCGCCACCAGTCTAACACCAACAAGGTGAAGCTTGCAAATTTAAGGTTTAAATTATATTAAATTAAATGCAAAGGTGCAAGTGAGCTGGACAAGATTGATGAAAATAATCCCTGGAGAAGGGAAACAAGAGGGACGAAGGACAAACGTAAATCTCCAAAACACAGCTAGGTGACTGTTGAGCGACCGAAAAAACCCGCCTGGTCCGGGTATCGAAACCGGGATTTCTCCATTACAGGTGGAGCGCTCTACCAACTGAGCTAACCAGGAGTTAGACGTCAGTAGAACAAACGGGTTTTATCAGCCGCCACCAGACTAACACCAACAAGGGTGAAGCTTGCAAATTTAAGGTTTAAATTATATTAAATTAAATGCAAAGGTGCAAGTGAGCTGGACAAGATTGATGAAAATAATCCCTGGAGAAGGGAAACAAGAGGGACGAAGGACAAACGTAAATCTCCAAAACACAGCTAGGTGACTGTTGAGCGACCGAAAAAACCCGCCTGGTCCGGGTATCGAAACCGGGATTTCTCCATTACAGGTGGAGCGCTCTACCAACTGAGCTAACCAGGGGTTAGACGTCAGTAGAGCAAACGGGTTTTATCAGCCGCCACCAGTCTAACACCAACAAGGTGAAGCTTGCAAATTTAAGGTTTAAATTATATTAAATTAAATGCAAAGGTGCAAGTGAGCTGGACAAGATTGATGAAAATAATCCCTGGAGAAGGGAAACAAGAGGGACGAAGGACAAACGTAAATCTCCAAAACACAGCTAGGTGACTGTTGAGCGACCGAAAAAACCCGCCTGGTCCGGGTATCGAAACCGGGATTTCTCCATTACAGGTGGAGCGCTCTACCAACTGAGCTAACCAGGGGTTAGACGTCAGTAGAGCAAACGGGTTTTATCAGCCGCCACCAGTCTAACACCAACAAGGGTGAAGCTTGCAAATTTAAGGTTATAATTATATTGCAATTAAATGCAAAGGTGCAAGTGAGCTGGAGAAGAATGATGAAAATAATCCCTGGAGAAGGGAAACAAGAGGGACGAAGGACAAACGTAAATCTCCAAAACACAGCTAGGTGACTGTTGAGCGACCGAAAAAACCCGCCTGGTCCGGGTATCGAAACCGGGATTTCTCCATTACAGGTGGAGCGCTCTACCAACTGAGCTAACCAGGAGTTAGACGTCAGTAGAACAAACGGGTTTTATCAGCCGCCACCAGACTAACACCAACAAGGGTGAAGCTTGCAAATTTAAGGTTTAAATTATATTAAATTAAATGCAAAGGTGCAAGTGAGCTGGACAAGATTGATGAAAATAATCCCTGGAGAAGGGAAACAAGAGGGACGAAGGACAAACGTAAATCTCCAAAACACAGCTAGGTGACTGTTGAGCGACCGAAAATATCCGCCTGGTCCGGGTATCGAACCCGGGATTTCTCCATTACAGGTGGAGCGCTCTACCAACTGAGCTAACCAGGGGTTAGACGTCAGTAGAGCAAACGGGTTTTATCAGCCGCCACCAGTCTAACACCAACAAGGGTGAAGCTTGCAAATTTAAGGTTATAATTATATTGCAATTAAATGCAAAGGTGCAAGTGAGCTGGAAAAGAATGATGAAAATAATCCCTGGAGAAGGGAAACAAGAGGGACGAAGGACAAACGTAAATCTCCAAAACACAGCTAGGTGACTGTTGAGCGACCGAAAATATCCGCCTGGTCCGGGTATCGAAACCGGGATTTCTCCATTACAGGTGGAGCGCTCTACCAACTGAGCTAACCAGGGGTTAGACGTCAGTAGAGCAAACGGGTTTTATCAGCCGCCACCAGTCTAACACCAACAAGGGTGAAGCTTGCAAATTTAAGGTTATAATTATATTGCAATTAAATGCAAAGGTGCAAGTGAGCTGGAGAAGAATGATGAAAATAATCCCTGGAGAAGGGAAACAAGAGGGACGAAGGACAAACGTAAATCTCCAAAACACAGCTAGGTGACTGTTGAGCGACCGAAAATATCCGCCTGGTCCGGGTATCGAAACCGGGATTTCTCCATTACAGGTGGAGCGCTCTACCAACTGAGCTAACCAGGGGTTAGACGTCAGTAGAGCAAACGGGTTTTATCAGCCGCCACCAGTCTAACACCAACAAGGGTGAAGCTTGCAAATTTAAGGTTATAATTATATTGCAATTAAATGCAAAGGTGCAAGTGAGCTGGAGAAGAATGATGAAAATAATCCCTGGAGAAGGGAAACAAGAGGGACGAAGGACAAACGTAAATCTCCAAAACACAGCTAGGTGACTGTTGAGCGACCGAAAAAACCCGCCTGGTCCGGGTATCGAAACCGGGATTTCTCCATTACAGGTGGAGCGCTCTACCAACTGAGCTAACCAGGGGTTAGACGTCAGTAGAGCAAACGGGTTTTATCAGCCGCCACCAGTCTAACACCAACAAGGGTGAAGCTTGCAAATTTAAGGTTATAATTATATTGCAATTAAATGCAAAGGTGCAAGTGAGCTGGAGAAGAATGATGAAAATAATCCCTGGAGAAGGGAAACAAGAGGGACGAAGGACAAACGTAAATCTCCAAAACACAGCTAGGTGACTGTTGAGCGACCGAAAAAACCCGCCTGGTCCGGGTATCGAAACCGGGATTTCTCCATTACAGGTGGAGCGCTCTACCAACTGAGCTAACCAGGAGTTAGACGTCAGTAGAACAAACGGGTTTTATCAGCCGCCACCAGACTAACACCAACAAGGGTGAAGCTTGCAAATTTAAGGTTTAAATTATATTAAATTAAATGCAAAGGTGCAAGTGAGCTGGACAAGATTGATGAAAATAATCCCTGGAGAAGGGAAACAAGAGGAACGAAGGACAAACGTAAATCTCCAAAACACAGCTAGGTGACTGTTGAGCGACCGAAAAAACCCGCCTGGTCCGGGTATCGAAACCGGGATTTCTCCATTACAGGTGGAGCGCTCTACCAACTGAGCTAACCAGGGGTTAGACGTCAGTAGAGCAAACGGGTTTTATCAGCCGCCACCAGTCTAACACCAACAAGGGTGAAGCTTGCAAATTTAAGGTTTAAATTATATTGCAATTAAATGCAAAGGTGCAAGTGAGCTGGAGAAGAATGATGAAAATAATCCCTGGAGAAGGGAAACAAGAGGGACGAAGGACAAACGTAAATCTCCAAAACACAGCTAGGTGACTGTTGAGCGACCGAAAAAACCCGCCTGGTCCGGGTATCGAAACCGGGATTTCTCCATTACAGGTGGAGCGCTCTACCAACTGAGCTAACCAGGGGTTAGACGTCAGTAGAGCAAACGGGTTTTATCAGCCGCCACCAGTCTAACACCAACGAGGGTGAAGCTTGCAAATTTAAGGTTATAATTATATTGCAATTAAATGCAAAGGTGCAAGTGAGCTGGAGAAGAATGATGAAAATAATCCCTGGAGAAGGGAAACAAGAGGGACGAAGGACAAACGTAAATCTCCAAAACACAGCTAGGTGACTGTTGAGCGACCGAAAAAATCCGCCTGGTCCGGGTATCGAAACCGGGATTTCTCCATTACAGGTGGAGCGCTCTACCAACTGAGCTAACCAGGAGTTAGACGTCAGTAGAACAAACGGGTTTTATCAGCCGCCACCAGACTAACACCAACAAGGGTGAAGCTTGCAAATTTAAGGTTTAAATTATATTAAATTAAATGCAAAGGTGCAAGTGAGCTGGAGAAGAATGATGAAAATAATCCCTGGAGAAGGGAAACAAGAGGGACGAAGGACAAACGTAAATCTCCAAAACACAGCTAGGTGACTGTTGAGCGACCGAAAAAATCCGCCTGGTCCGGGTATCGAAACCGGGATTTCTCCATTACAGGTGGAGCGCTCTACCAACTGAGCTAACCAGGAGTTAGACGTCAGTAGAACAAACGGGTTTTATCAGCCGCCACCAGACTAACACCAACAAGGGTGAAGCTTGCAAATTTAAGGTTTAAATTATATTAAATTAAATGCAAAGGTGCAAGTGAGCTGGACAAGATTGATGAAAATAATCCCTGGAGAAGGGAAACAAGAGGGACGAAGGACAAACGTAAATCTCCAAAACACAGCTAGGTGACTGTTGAGCGACCGAAAAAACCCGCCTGGTCCGGGTATCGAAACCGGGATTTCTCCATTACAGGTGGAGCGCTCTACCAACTGAGCTAACCAGGAGTTAGACGTCAGTAGAACAAACGGGTTTTATCAGCCGCCACCAGACTAACACCAACAAGGGTGAAGCTTGCAAATTTAAGGTTTAAATTATATTAAATTAAATGCAAAGGTGCAAGTGAGCTGGACAAGATTGATGAAAATAATCCCTGGAGAAGGGAAACAAGAGGGACGAAGGACAAACGTAAATCTCCAAAACACAGCTAGGTGACTGTTGAGCGACCGAAAAAATCCGCCTGGTCCGGGTATCGAAACCGGGATTTCTCCATTACAGGTGGAGCGCTCTACCAACTGAGCTAACCAGGAGTTAGACGTCAGTAGAACAAACGGGTTTTATCAGCCGCCACCAGTCTAACACCAACAAGGGTGAAGCTTGCAAATTTAAGGTTATAATTATATTGCAATTAAATGCAAAGGTGCAAGTGAGCTGGAGAAGAATGATGAAAATAATCCCTGGAGAAGGGAAACAAGAGGGACGAAGGACAAACGTAAATCTCCAAAACACAGCTAGGTGACTGTTGAGCGACCGAAAAAACCCGCCTGGTCCGGGTATCGAAACCGGGATTTCTCCATTACAGGTGGAGCGCTCTACCAACTGAGCTAACCAGGAGTTAGACGTCAGTAGAACAAACGGGTTTTATCAGCCGCCACCAGACTAACACCAACAAGGGTGAAGCTTGCAAATTTAAGGTTTAAATAATATTAAATTAAATGCAAAGGTGCAAGTGAGCTGGACAAGAATGATGAAAAAAATCCCTGGAGAAGGGAAACAAGAGGGACGAAGGACAAACGTAAATCTCCAAAACACAGCTAGGTGACTGTTGAGCGACCGAAAAAACCCGCCTGGTCCGGGTATCGAAACCGGGATTTCTCCATTACAGGTGGAGCGCTCTACCAACTGAGCTAACCAGGAGTTAGACGTAAGTAGAACAAACGGGTTTTATCAGCCGCCACCAGTCTAACACCAACAAGGGTGAAGCTTGCAAATTTAAGGTTATAATTATATTGCAATTAAATGCAAAGCTGCAAGTGAGCTGGAGAAGAATGATGAAAATAATCCCTGGAGAAGGGAAACAAGAGGGACGAAGGACAAACGTAAATCTCCAAAACACAGCTAGGTGACTGTTGAGCGACCGAAAAAACCCGCCTGGTCCGGGTATCGAAACCGGGATTTCTCCATTACAGGTGGAGCGCTCTACCAACTGAGCTAACCAGGAGTTAGACGTCAGTAGAACAAACGGGTTTTATCAGCCGCCACCAGACTAACACCAACAAGGGTGAAGCTTGCAAATTTAAGGTTATAATTATATTGCAATTAAATGCAAAGGTGCAAGTGAGCTGGAGAAGAATGATGAAAATAATCCCTGGAGAAGGGAAACAAGAGGGACGAAGGACAAACGTAAATCTCCAAAACACAGCTAGGTGACTGTTGAGCGACCGAAAAAACCCGCCTGGTCCGGGTATCGAAACCGGGATTTCTCCATTACAGGTGGAGCGCTCTACCAACTGAGCTAACCAGGAGTTAGACGTCAGTAGAACAAACGGGTTTTATCAGCCGCCACCAGACTAACACCAACAAGGGTGAAGCTTGCAAATTTAAGGTTTAAATAATATTAAATTAAATGCAAAGGTGCAAGTGAGCTGGACAAGAATGATGAAAAAAATCCCTGGAGAAGGGAAACAAGAGGGACGAAGGACAAACGTAAATCTCCAAAACACAGCTAGGTGACTGTTGAGCGACCGAAAAAACCCGCCTGGTCCGGGTATCGAAACCGGGATTTCTCCATTACAGGTGGAGCGCTCTACCAACTGAGCTAACCAGGAGTTAGACGTCAGTAGAACAAACGGGTTTTATCAGCCGCCACCAGTCTAACACCAACAAGGGTGAAGCTTGCAAATTTAAGGTTATAATTATATTGCAATTAAATGCAAAGCTGCAAGTGAGCTGGAGAAGAATGATGAAAATAATCCCTGGAGAAGGGAAACAAGAGGGACGAAGGACAAACGTAAATCTCCAAAACACAGCTAGGTGACTGTTGAGCGACCGAAAAAACCCGCCTGGTCCGGGTATCGAAACCGGGATTTCTCCATTACAGGTGGAGCGCTCTACCAACTGAGCTAACCAGGAGTTAGACGTCAGTAGAACAAACGGGTTTTATCAGCCGCCACCAGACTAACACCAACAAGGGTGAAGCTTGCAAATTTAAGGTTTAAATAATATTAAATTAAATGCAAAGGTGCAAGTGAGCTGGACAAGAATGATGAAAAAAATCCCTGGAGAAGGGAAACAAGAGGGACGAAGGACAAACGTAAATCTCCAAAACACAGCTAGGTGACTGTTGAGCGACCGAAAAAATCCGCCTGGTCCGGGTATCGAAACCGGGATTTCTCCATTACAGGTGGAGCGCTCTACCAACTGAGCTAACCAGGAGTTAGACGTCAGTAGAACAAACGGGTTTTATCAGCCGCCACCAGACTAACACCAACAAGGGTGAAGCTTGCAAATTTAAGGTTTAAATTATATTAAATTAAATGCAAAGGTGCAAGTGAGCTGGACAAGAATGATGAAAAAAATCCCTGGAGAAGGGAAACAAGAGGGACGAAGGACAAACGTAAATCTCCAAAACACAGCTAGGTGACTGTTGAGCGACCGAAAAAATCCGCCTGGTCCGGGTATCGAAACCGGGATTTCTCCATTACAGGTGGAGCGCTCTACCAACTGAGCTAACCAGGAGTTAGACGTCAGTAGAACAAACGGGTTTTATCAGCCGCCACCAGACTAACACCAACAAGGGTGAAGCTTGCAAATTTAAGGTTTAAATTATATTAAATTAAATGCAAAGCTGCAAGTGAGCTGGACAAGAATGATGAAAAAAATCCCTGGAGAAGGGAAACAAGAGGGACGAAGGACAAACGTAAATCTCCAAAACACAGCTAGGTGACTGTTGAGCGACCGAAAAAACCCGCCTGGTCCGGGTATCGAAACCGGGATTTCTCCATTACAGGTGGAGCGCTCTACCAACTGAGCTAACCAGGAGTTAGACGTCAGTAGAACAAACGGGTTTTATCAGCCGCCACCAGACTAACACCAACAAGGGTGAAGCTTGCAAATTTAAGGTTTAAATTATATTAAATTAAATGCAAAGGTGCAAGTGAGCTGGACAAGAATGATGAAAATAATCCCTGGAGAAGGGAAACAAGAGGGACGAAGGACAAACGTAAATCTCCAAAACACAGCTAGGTGACTGTTGAGCGACCGAAAAAATCCGCCTGGTCCGGGTATCGAAACCGGGATTTCTCCATTACAGGTGGAGCGCTCTACCAACTGAGCTAACCAGGGGTTAGACGTCAGTAGAGCAAACGGGTTTTATCAGCCGCCACCAGTCTAACACCAACAAGGGTGAAGCTTGCAAATTTAAGGTTATAATTATATTGCAATTAAATGCAAAGGTGCAAGTGAGCTGGAGAAGAATGATGAAAATAATCCCTGGAGAAGGGAAACAAGAGGGACGAAGGACAAACGTAAATCTCCAAAACACAGCTTGGTGACTGTTGAGCGACCGAAAAATCCGCCTGGTCCGGGTATCGAAACCGGGATTTCTCCATTACAGGTGGAGCGCTCTACCAACTGAGCTAACCAGGAGTTAGACGTCAGTAGAACAAACGGGTTTTATCAGCCGCCACCAGACTAACACCAACAAGGGTGAAGCTTGCAAATTTAAGGTTATAATTATATTGCAATTAAATGCAAAGGTGCAAGTGAGCTGGAGAAGAATGATGAAAATAATCCCTGGAGAAGGGAAACAAGAGGAACGAAGGACAAACGTAAATCTCCAAAACACAGCTAGGTGACTGTTGAGCGACCGAAAAAATCCGCCTGGTCCGGGTATCGAAACCGGGATTTCTCCATTACAGGTGGAGCGCTCTACCAACTGAGCTAACTAGGAGTTAGACGTCAGTAGAACAAACGGGTTTTATCAGCCGCCACCAGTCTAACACCAACAAGGGTGAAGCTTGCAAATTTAAGGTTTAAATTATATTAAATTAAATGCAAAGGTGCAAGTGAGCTGGACAAGAATGATGAAAATAATCCCTGGAGAAGGGAAACAAGAGGGACGAAGGACAAACGTAAATCTCCAAAACACAGCTAGGTGACTGTTGAGCGACCGAAAAAATCCGCCTGGTCCGGGTATCGAAGCCGGGATTTCTCCATTACAGGTGGAGCGCTCTACCAACTGAGCTAACCAGGGGTTAGACGTCAGTAGAGCTAACGTGTTTTATCAGCCGCCACCAGTCTAACACCAACAAGGGTGAAGCTTGCAAATTTAAGGTTATAATTATATTGCAATTAAATGCAAAGGTGCAAGTGAGCTGGAGAAGAATGATGAAAATAATCCCTGGAGAAGGGAAACAAGAGGGACGAAGGACAAACGTAAATCTCCAAAACACAGCTAGGTGACTGTTGAGCGACCGAAAAAACCCGCCTGGTCCGGGTATCGAAACCGGGATTTCTCCATTACAGGTGGAGCGCTCTACCAACTGAGCTAACCAGGAGTTAGACGTCAGTAGAACAAACGGGTTTTATCAGCCGCCACCAGACTAACACCAACAAGGGTGAAGCTTGCAAATTTAAGGTTTAAATAATATTAAATTAAATGCAAAGGTGCAAGTGAGCTGGACAAGAATGATGAAAATAATCCCTGGAGAAGGGAAACAAGAGGGACGAAGGACAAACGTAAATCTCCAAAACACAGCTAGGTGACTGTTGAGCGACCGAAAATATCCGCCTGGTCCGGGTATCGAACCCGGGATTTCTCCATTACAGGTGGAGCGCTCTACCAACTGAGCTAACCAGGGGTTAGACGTCAGTAGAGCAAACGGGTTTTGTCAGCCGCCACCAGTCTAACACCAACAAGGGTGAAGCTTGCAAATTTAAGGTTATAATTATATTGCAATTAAATGCAAACGTGCAAGTGAGCTGGACAAGAATGATGAAAATAATCCCTGGAGAAGGGAAACAAGAGGGACGAAGGACAAACGTAAATCTCCAAAACACAGCTAGGTGACTGTTGAGCGACCGAAAAAACCCGCCTGGTCCGGGTATCGAACCCGGGATTTCTCCATTACAGGTGGAGCGCTCTACCAACTGAGCTAACCAGGGGTTAGACGTCAGTAGAGCTAACGGGTTTTATCAGCCGCCACCAGTCTAACACCAACAAGGGTGAAGCTTGCAAATTTAAGGTTATAATTATATTGCAATTAAATGCAAAGGTGCAAGTGAGCTGGAGAAGAATGATGAAAATAATCCCTGGAGAAGGGAAACAAGAGGGACGAAGGACAAACGTAAATCTCCAAAACACAGCTAGGTGACTGTTGAGCGACCGAAAATATCCGCCTGGTCCGGGTATCGAACCCGGGATTTCTCCATTACAGGTGGAGCGCTCTACCAACTGAGCTAACCAGGGGTTAGACGTCAGTAGAGCTAACGGGTTTTATCAGCCGCCACCAGTCTAACACCAACAAGGGTGAAGCTTGCAAATTTAAGGTTATAATTATATTGCAATTAAATGCAAAGGTGCAAGTGAGCTGGAGAAGAATGATGAAAATAATCCCTGGAGAAGGGAAACAAGAGGGACGAAGGACAAACGTAAATCTCCAAAACACAGCTAGGTGACTGTTGAGCGACCGAAAATATCCGCCTGGTCCGGGTATTGAACCCGGGATTTCTCCATTACAGGTGGAGCGCTCTACCAACTGAGCTAACCAGGGGTTAGACGTCAGTAGAGCAAACGGGTTTTGTCAGCCGCCACCAGTCTAACACCAACAAGGGTGAAGCTTGCAAATTTAAGGTTATAATTATATTGCAATTAAATGCAAACGTGCAAGTGAGCTGGACAAGAATGATGAAAATAATCCCTGGAGAAGGGAAACAAGAGGGACGAAGGACAAACGTAAATCTCCAAAACACAGCTAGGTGACTGTTGAGCGACCGAAAAAACCCGCCTGGTCCGGGTATCGAACCCGGGATTTCTCCATTACAGGTGGAGCGCTCTACCAACTGAGCTAACCAGGGGTTAGACGTCAGTAGAGCAAACGGGTTTTATCAGCCGCCACCAGTCTAACACCAACAAGGGTGAAGCTTGCAAATTTAAGGTTATAATTATATTGCAATTAAATGCAAAGGTGCAAGTGAGCTGGAGAAGAATGATGAAAATAATCCCTGGAGAAGGGAAACAAGAGGGACGAAGGACAAACGTAAATCTCCAAAACACAGCTAGGTGACTGTTGAGCGACCGAAAAAACCCGCCTGGTCCGGGTATCGAACCCGGGATTTCTCCATTACAGGTGGAGCGCTCTACCAACTGAGCTAACCAGGGGTTAGACGTCAGTAGAGCTAACGGGTTTTATCAGCCGCCACCAGTCTAACACCAACAAGGGTGAAGCTTGCAAATTTAAGGTTATAATTATATTGCAATTAAATGCAAAGGTGCAAGTGAGCTGGAGAAGAATGATGAAAATAATCCCTGGAGAAGGGAAACAAGAGGGACGAAGGACAAACGTAAATCTCCAAAACACAGCTAGGTGACTGTTGAGCGACCGAAAAAATCCGCCTGGTCCGGGTATTGAACCCGGGATTTCTCCATTACAGGTGGAGCGCTCTACCAACTGAGCTAACCAGGGGTTAGACGTCAGTAGAGCAAACGGGTTTTATCAGCCGCCACCAGTCTAACACCAACAAGGGTGAAGATTGCAAATTTAAGGTTATAATTATATTGCAATTAAATGCAAAGGTGCAAGTGAGCTGGAGAAGAATGATGAAAATAATCCCTGGAGAAGGGAAACAAGAGGGACGAAGGACAAACGTAAATCTCCAAAACACAGCTAGGTGACTGTTGAGCGACCGAAAAAACCCGCCTGGTCCGGGTATCGAACCCGGGATTTCTCCATTACAGGTGGAGCGCTCTACCAACTGAGCTAACCAGGGGTTAGACGTCAGTAGAGCTAACGGGTTTTATCAGCCGCCACCAGTCTAACACCAACAAGGGTGAAGCTTGCAAATTTAAGGTTATAATTATATTGCAATTAAATGCAAAGGTGCAAGTGAGCTGGAGAAGAATGATGAAAATAATCCCTGGAGAAGGGAAACAAGAGGGACGAAGGACAAACGTAAATCTCCAAAACACAGCTAGGTGACTGTTGAGCGACCGAAAAAACCCGCCTGGTCCGGGTATCGAACCCGGGATTTCTCCATTACAGGTGGAGCGCTCTACCAACTGAGCTAACCAGGGGTTAGACGTCAGTAGAGCAAACGGGTTTTATCAGCCGCCACCAGTCTAACACCAACAAGGGTGAAGATTGCAAATTTAAGGTTATAATTATATTGCAATTAAATGCAAAGGTGCAAGTGAGCTGGAGAAGAATGATGAAAATAATCCCTGGAGAAGGGAAACAAGAGGGACGAAGGACAAACGTAAATCTCCAAAACACAGCTAGGTGACTGTTGAGCGACCGAAAAAATCCGCCTGGTCCGGGTATCGAACCCGGGATTTCTCCATTACAGGTGGAGCGCTCTACCAACTGAGCTAACCAGGGGTTAGACGTCAGTAGAGCAAACGGGTTTTATCAGCCGCCACCAGTCTAACACCAACAAGGGTGAAGCTTGCAAATTTAAGGTTATAATTATATTGCAATTAAATGCAAAGGTGCAAGTGAGCTGGACAAGAATGATGAAAATAATCCCTGGAGAAGGGAAACAAGAGGGACGAAGGACAAACGTAAATCTCCAAAACACAGCTAGGTGACTGTTGAGCGACCGAAAAAATCCGCCTGGTCCGGGTATCGAACCCGGGATTTCTCCATTACCGGTGGAGCGCTCTACCAACTGAGCTAACCAGGAGTTAGACGTCAGTAGAACAAACGGGTTTTATCAGCCGCCACCAGTCTAACACCAACAAGGGTGAAGCTTGCAAATTTAAGGTTATAATTATATTGCAATTAAATGCAAAGGTGCAAGTGAGCTGGACAAGAATGATGAAAATAATCCCTGGAGAAGGGAAACAAGAGGAACGAAGGACAAACGTAAATCTCCAAAACACAGCTAGGTGACTGTTGAGCGACCGAAAAAATCCGCCTGGTCCGGGTATCGAAACCGGGATTTCTCCATTACAGGTGGAGCGCTCTACCAACTGAGCTAACCAGGAGTTAGACGTCAGTAGAACAAACGGGTTTTATCAGCCGCCACCAGTCTAACACCAACAAGGGTGAAGCTTGCAAATTTAAGGTTTAAATTATATTAAATTAAATGCAAAGGTGCAAGTGAGCTGGACAAGAATGATGAAAATAATCCCTGGAGAAGGGAAACAAGAGGGACGAAGGACAAACGTAAATCTCCAAAACACAGCTAGGTGACTGTTGAGCGACCGAAAAAATCCGCCTGGTCCGGGTATCGAACCCGGGATTTCTCCATTACAGGTGGAGCGCTCTACCAACTGAGCTAACCAGGAGTTAGACGTCAGTAGAACAAACGGGTTTTATCAGCCGCCACCAGTCTAACACCAACAAGGGTGAAGCTTGCAAATTTAAGGTTATAATTATATTGCAATTAAATGCAAAGGTGCAAGTGAGCTGGACAAGAATGATGAAAATAATCCCTGGAGAAGGGAAACAAGAGGGACGAAGGACAAACGTAAATCTCCAAAACACAGCTAGGTGACTGTTGAGCGACCGAAAAAATCCGCCTGGTCCGGGTATCGAAGCCGGGATTTCTCCATTACAGGTGGAGCGCTCTACCAACTGAGCTAACCAGGAGTTAGACGTCAGGAGAACAAACGGGTTTTATCAGCCGCCACCAGTCTAACACCAACAAGGGTGAAGCTTGCAAATTTAAGGTTATAATTATATTGCAATTAAATGCAAAGGTGCAAGTGAGCTGGACAAGAATGATGAAAATAATCCCTGGAGAAGGGAAACAAGAGGGACGAAGGACAAACGTAAATCTCCAAAACACAGCTAGGTGACTGTTGAGCGACCGAAAAAATCCGCCTGGTCCGGGTATCGAAACCGGGATTTCTCCATTACAGGTGGAGCGCTCTACCAACTGAGCTAACCAGGAGTTAGACGTCAGTAGAACAAACGGGTTTTATCAGCCGCCACCAGTCTAACACCAACAAGGGTGAAGCTTGCAAATTTAAGGTTTAAATTATATTAAATTAAATGCAAAGGTGCAAGTGAGCTGGACAAGAATGATGAAAATAATCCCTGGAGAATGGAAACAAGAGGGACGAAGGACAAACGTAAATCTCCAAAACACAGCTAGGTGACTGTTGAGCGACCGAAAAAATCCGCCTGGTCCGGGTATCGAAGCCGGGATTTCTCCATTACAGGTGGAGCGCTCTACCAACTGAGCTAACCAGGGGTTAGACGTCAGTAGAACAAACGGGTTTTATCAGCCGCCACCAGACTAACACCAACAAGGGTGAAGCTTGCAAATTTAAGGTTTAAATTATATTAAATTAAATGCAAAGGTGCAAGTGAGCTGGACAAGAATGATGAAAATAATCCCTGGAGAAGGGAAACAAGAGGGACGAAGGACAAACGTAAATCTCCAAAACACAGCTAGGTGACTGTTGAGCGACCGAAAAAATCCGCCTGGTCCGGGTATCGAAACCGGGATTTCTCCATTACAGGTGGAGCGCTCTACCAACTGAGCTAACCTGGAGTTAGACGTCAGTAGAACAAACGGGTTTTATCAGCCGCCACCAGTCTAACACCAACAAGGGTGAAGCTTGCAAATTTAAGGTTTAAATTATATTAAATTAAATGCAAAGGTGCAAGTGAGCTGGAGAAGAATGATGAAAATAATCCCTGGAGAAGGGAAACAAGAGGGACGAAGGACAAACGTAAATCTCCAAAACACAGCTAGGTGACTGTTGAGCGACCGAAAAAATCCGCCTGGTCCGGGTATCGAAGCCGGGATTTCTCCATTACAGGTGGAGCGCTCTACCAACTGAGCTAACCAGGAGTTAGACGTCAGTAGAACAAACGGGGTTTATCAGCCGCCACCAGTCTAACACCAACAAGGGTGAAGCTTGCAAATTTAAGGTTTAAATTATATTAAATTAAATGCAAAGGTGCAAGTGAGCTGGACAAGAATGATGAAAATAATCCCTGGAGAAGGGAAACAAGAGGGACGAAGGACAAACGTAAATCTCCAAAACACAGCTAGGTGACTGTTGAGCGACCGAAAAAATCCGCCTGGTCCGGGTATCGAAACCGGGATTTCTCCATTACAGGTGGAGCGCTCTACCAACTGAGCTAACCTGGAGTTAGACGTCAGTAGAACAAACGGGTTTTATCAGCCGCCACCAGTCTAACACCAACAAGGGTGAAGCTTGCAAATTTAAGGTTATAATTATATTGCAATTAAATGCAAAGGTGCAAGTGAGCTGGAGAAGAATGATGAAAATAATCCCTGGAGAAGGGAAACAAGAGGGACGAAGGACAAACGTAAATCTCCAAAACACAGCTAGGTGACTGTTGAGCGACCGAAAAAATCCGCCTGGTCCGGGTATCGAAGCCGGGATTTCTCCATTACAGGTGGAGCGCTCTACCAACTGAGCTAACCAGGGGTTAGACGTCAGTAGAACAAACGGGTTTTATCAGCCGCCACCAGACTAACACCAACAAGGGTGAAGCTTGCAAATTTAAGGTTTAAATTATATTAAATTAAATGCAAAGGTGCAAGTGAGCTGGACAAGAATGATGAAAATAATCCCTGGAGAAGGGAAACAAGAGGGACGAAGGACAAACGTAAATCTCCAAAACACAGCTAGGTGACTGTTGAGCGACCGAAAAAATCCGCCTGGTCCGGGTATCGAAGCCGGGATTTCTCCATTACAGGTGGAGCGCTCTACCAACTGAGCTAACCAGGGGTTAGACGTCAGTAGAACAAACGGGATTTATCAGCCGCCACCAGACTAACACCAACAAGGGTGAAGCTTGCAAATTTAAGGTTTAAATTATATTAAATTAAATGCAAAGGTGCAAGTGAGCTGGACAAGAATGATGAAAATAATCCCTGGAGAAGGGAAACAAGAGGGACGAAGGACAAACGTAAATCTCCAAAACACAGCTAGGTGACTGTTGAGCGACCGAAAAAATCCGCCTGGTCCGGGTATCGAAGCCGGGATTTCTCCATTACAGGTGGAGCGCTCTACCAACTGAGCTAACCAGGGGTTAGACGTCAGTAGAACAAACGGGTTTTATCAGCCGCCACCAGACTAACACCAACAAGGGTGAAGCTTGCAAATTTAAGGTTTGAATTATATTAAATTAAATGCAAAGGTGCAAGTGAGCTGGACAAGAATGATGAAAATAATCCCTGGAGAAGGGAAACAAGAGGGACGAAGGACAAACGTAAATCTCCAAAACACAGCTAGGTGACTGGTGAGCGACCGAAAAAATCCGCCTGGTCCGGGTATCGAAACCGGGATTTCTCCATTACAGGTGGAGCGCTCTACCAACTGAGCTAACCAGGGGTTAGACGTCAGTAGAGCAAACGGGTTTTATCAGCCGCCACCAGTCTAACACCAACAAGGGTGAAGCTTGCAAATTTAAGGTTATAATTATATTGCAATTAAATGCAAAGGTGCAAGTGAGCTGGAGAAGAATGATGAAAATAATCCCTGGAGAAGGGAAACAAGAGGGACGAAGGACAAACGTAAATCTCCAAAACACAGCTAGGTGACTGTTGAGCGACCGAAAAAATCCGCCTGGTCCGGGTATCGAAACCGGGATTTCTCCATTACAGGTGGAGCGCTCTACCAACTGAGCTAACCAGGAGTTAGACGTCAGTAGAACAAACGGGTTTTATCAGCCGCCACCAGTCTAACACCAACAAGGGTGAAGCTTGCAAATTTAAGGTTTAAATTATATTAAAATAAATGCAAAGGTGCAAGTGAGCTGGAGAAGAATGATGAAAATAATCCCTGGAGAAGGGAAACAAGAGGGACGAAGGACAAACGTAAATCTCCAAAACACAGCTAGGTGACTGTTGAGCGACCGAAAAAATCCGCCTGGTCCGGGTATCGAAACCGGGATTTCTCCATTACAGGTGGAGCGCTCTACCAACTGACCTAACCAGGAGTTAGACGTCAGTAGAACAAACGGGTTTTATCAGCCGCCACCAGACTAACACCAACAAGGGTGAAGCTTGCAAATTTAAGGTTATAATTATATTGCAATTAAATGCAAAGGTGCAAGTGAGCTGGAGAAGAATGATGAAAATAATCCCTGGAGAAGGGAAACAAGAGGGACGAAGGACAAACGTAAATCTCCAAAACACAGCTAGGTGACTGTTGAGCGACCGAAAAAACCCGCCTGGTCCGGGTATCGAAGCCGGGATTTCTCCATTACAGGTGGAGCGCTCTACCAACTGAGCTAACCAGGGGTTATACGTCAGTAGAGCAAACGGGTTTTATCAGCCGCCACCAGTCTAACACCAACAAGAGTGAAGCTTGCAAATTTAAGGTTATAATTATATTACAATTAAATGCAAAGGTGCAAGTGAGCTGGACAAGAATGATGAAAATAATCCCTGGAGAAGGGAAACAAGAGGGACGAAGGACAAACGTAAATCTCCAAAACACAGCTGGGTGACTGGTGAGCGACCGAAAATATCCGCCTGGTCCGGGTATCGAAGCCGGGATTTCTCCATTACAGGTGGAGCGCTCTACCAACTGAGCTAACCAGGGGTTATACGTCAGTAGAGCAAACGGGTTTTATCAGCCGCCACCAGTCTAACACCAACAAGAGTGAAGCTTGCAAATTTAAGGTTATAATTATATTGCAATTAAATGCAAAGGTGCAAGTGAGCTGGACAAGAATGATGAAAATAATCCCTGGAGAAGGGAAACAAGAGGGACGAAGGACAAACGTAAATCTCCAAAACACAGCTGGGTGACTGTTGAGCGACCGAAAATATCCGCCTGGTCCGGGTATCGAAGCCGGGATTTCTCCATTACAGGTGGAGCGCTCTACCAACTGAGCTAACCAGGAGTTAGACGTCAGTAGAGCAAACGGGTTTTATCAGCCGCCACCAGTCTAACACCAACAAGAGTGAAGCTTGCAAATTTAAGGTTATAATTATATTGCAATTAAATGCAAAGGTGCAAGTGAGCTGGAGAAGAATGATGAAAATAATCCCTGGAGAAGGGAAACAAGAGGGACGAAGGACAAACGTAAATCTCCAAAACACAGCTAGGTGACTGTTGAGCGACCGAAAATATCCGCCTGGTCCGGGTATCGAAGCCGGGATTTCTCCATTACAGGTGGAGCGCTCTACCAACTGAGCTAACCAGGAGTTAGACGTCAGTAGAGCAAACGGGTTTTATCAGCCGCCACCAGTCTAACACCAACAAGAGTGAAGCTTGCAAATTTAAGGTTATAATTATATTGCAATTAAATGCAAAGGTGCAAGTGAGCTGGAGAAGAATGATGAAAATAATCCCTGGAGAAGGGAAACAAGAGGGACGAAGGACAAACGTAAATCTCCAAAACACAGCTAGGTGACTGTTGAGCGACCGAAAATATCCGCCTGGTCCGGGTATCGAAGCCGGGATTTCTCCATTACAGGTGGAGCGCTCTACCAACTGAGCTAACCAGGAGTTAGACGTCAGTAGAGCAAACGGGTTTTATCAGCCGCCACCAGTCTAACACCAACAAGGGTGAAGCTTGCAAATTTAAGGTTATAATTATATTGCAATTAAATGCAAAGGTGCAAGTGAGCTGGAGAAGAATGATGAAAATAATCCCTGGAGAAGGGAAACAAGAGGGACGAAGGACAAACGTAAATCTCCAAAACACAGCTAGGTGACTGTTGAGCGACCGAAAATATCCGCCTGGTCCGGGTATCGAAGCCGGGATTTCTCCATTACAGGTGGAGCGCTCTACCAACTGAGCTAACCAGGAGTTAGACGTCAGTAGAGCAAACGGGTTTTATCAGCCGCCACCAGTCTAACACCAACAAGAGTGAAGCTTGCAAATTTAAGGTTATAATTATATTGCAATTAAATGCAAAGGTGCAAGTGAGCTGGACAAGAATGATGAAAATAATCCCTGGAGAAGGGAAACAAGAGGGACGAAGGACAAACGTAAATCTCCAAAACACAGCTAGGTGACTGTTGAGCGACCGAAAATATCCGCCTGGTCCGGGTATCGAAGCCGGGATTTCTCCATTACAGGTGGAGCGCTCTACCAACTGAGCTAACCAGGGGTTATACGTCAGTAGAGCAAACGGGTTTTATCAGCCGCCACCAGTCTAACACCAACAAGAGTGAAGCTTGCAAATTTAAGGTTATAATTATATTGCAATTAAATGCAAAGGTGCAAGTGAGCTGGACAAGAATGATGAAAATAATCCCTGGAGAAGGGAAACAAGAGGAACGAAGGACAAACGTAAATCTCCAAAACACAGCTGGGTGACTGTTGAGCGACCGAAAAAACCCGCCTGGTCCGGGTATCGAAACCGGGATTTCTCCATTACAGGTGGAGCGCTCTACCAACTGAGCTAACCAGGGGTTATACGTCAGTAGAGCAAACGGGTTTTATCAGCCGCCACCAGTCTAACACCAACAAGAGTGAAGCTTGCAAATTTAAGGTTATAATTATATTGCAATTAAATGCAAAGGTGCAAGTGAGCTGGACAAGAATGATGAAAATAATCCCTGGAGAAGGGAAACAAGAGGGACGAAGGACAAACGTAAATCTCCAAAACACAGCTGGGTGACTGTTGAGCGACCGAAAAAACCCGCCTGGTCCGGGTATCGAAACCGGGATTTCTCCATTACAGGTGGAGCGCTCTACCAACTGAGCTAACCAGGGGTTATACGTCAGTAGAGCAAACGGGTTTTATCAGCCGCCACCAGTCTAACACCAACAAGAGTGAAGCTTGCAAATTTAAGGTTATAATTATATTGCAATTAAATGCAAAGGTGCAAGTGAGCTGGACAAGAATGATGAAAATAATCCCTGGAGAAGGGAAACAAGAGGGACGAAGGACAAACGTAAATCTCCAAAACACAGCTGGGTGACTGTTGAGCGACCGAAAAAACCCGCCTGGTCCGGGTATCGAAACCGGGATTTCTCCATTACAGGTGGAGCGCTCTACCAACTGAGCTAACCAGGGGTTATACGTCAGTAGAGCAAACGGGTTTTATCAGCCGCCACCAGTCTAACACCAACAAGAGTGAAGCTTGCAAATTTAAGGTTATAATTATATTGCAATTAAATGCAAAGGTGCAAGTGAGCTGGACAAGAATGATGAAAATAATCCCTGGAGAAGGGAAACAAGAGGGACGAAGGACAAACGTAAATCTCCAAAACACAGCTGGGTGACTGTTGAGCGACCGAAAATATCCGCCTGGTCCGGGTATCGAAGCCGGGATTTCTCCATTACAGGTGGAGCGCTCTACCAACTAAGCTAACCAGGGGTTATACGTCAGTAGAGCAAACGGGTTTTATCAGCCGCCACCAGTCTAACACCAACAAGAGTGAAGCTTGCAAATTTAAGGTTATAATTATATTGCAATTAAATGCAAAGGTGCAAGTGAGCTGGACAAGAATGATGAAAATAATCCCTGGAGAAGGGAAACAAGAGGAACGAAGGACAAACGTAAATCTCCAAAACACAGCTGGGTGACTGTTGAGCGACCGAAAATATCCGCCTGGTCCGGGTATCGAAGCCGGGATTTCTCCATTACAGGTGGAGCGCTCTACCAACTGAGCTAACCAGGGGTTATACGTCAGTAGAGCAAACGGGTTTTATCAGCCGCCACCAGTCTAACACCAACAAGAGTGAAGCTTGCAAATTTAAGGTTATAATTATATTGCAATTAAATGCAAAGGTGCAAGTGAGCTGGACAAGAATGATGAAAATAATCCCTGGAGAAGGGAAACAAGAGGGACGAAGGACAAACGTAAATCTCCAAAACACAGCTGGGTGACTGTTGAGCGACCGAAAAAACCCGCCTGGTCCGGGTATCGAAACCGGGATTTCTCCATTACAGGTGGAGCGCTCTACCAACTGAGCTAACCAGGGGTTATACGTCAGTAGAGCAAACGGGTTTTATCAGCCGCCACCAGTCTAACACCAACAAGAGTGAAGCTTGCAAATTTAAGGTTATAATTATATTGCAATTAAATGCAAAGGTGCAAGTGAGCTGGACAAGAATGATGAAAATAATCCCTGGAGAAGGGAAACAAGAGGGACGAAGGACAAACGTAAATCTCCAAAACACAGCTGGGTGACTGTTGAGCGACCGAAAATATCCGCCTGGTCCGGGTATCGAAGCCGGGATTTCTCCATTACAGGTGGAGCGCTCTACCAACTAAGCTAACCAGGGGTTATACGTCAGTAGAGCAAACGGGTTTTATCAGCCGCCACCAGTCTAACACCAACAAGAGTGAAGCTTGCAAATTTAAGGTTATAATTATATTGCAATTAAATGCAAAGGTGCAAGTGAGCTGGACAAGAATGATGAAAATAATCCCTGGAGAAGGGAAACAAGAGGAACGAAGGACAAACGTAAATCTCCAAAACACAGCTGGGTGACTGTTGAGCGACCGAAAATATCCGCCTGGTCCGGGTATCGAAGCCGGGATTTCTCCATTACAGGTGGAGCGCTCTACCAACTGAGCTAACCAGGGGTTATACGTCAGTAGAGCAAACGGGTTTTATCAGCCGCCACCAGTCTAACACCAACAAGAGTGAAGCTTGCAAATTTAAGGTTATAATTATATTGCAATTAAATGCAAAGGTGCAAGTGAGCTGGACAAGAATGATGAAAATAATCCCTGGAGAAGGGAAACAAGAGGGACGAAGGACAAACGTAAATCTCCAAAACACAGCTGGGTGACTGTTGAGCGACCGAAAATATCCGCCTGGTCCGGGTATCGAAGCCGGGATTTCTCCATTACAGGTGGAGCGCTCTACCAACTAAGCTAACCAGGGGTTATACGTCAGTAGAGCAAACGGGTTTTATCAGCCGCCACCAGTCTAACACCAACAAGAGTGAAGCTTGCAAATTTAAGGTTATAATTATATTGCAATTAAATGCAAAGGTGCAAGTGAGCTGGACAAGAATGATGAAAATAATCCCTGGAGAAGGGAAACAAGAGGGACGAAGGACAAACGTAAATCTCCAAAACACAGCTGGGTGACTGTTGAGCGACCGAAAATATCCGCCTGGTCCGGGTATCGAAGCCGGGATTTCTCCATTACAGGTGGAGCGCTCTACCAACTGAGCTAACCAGGGGTTATACGTCAGTAGAGCAAACGGGTTTTATCAGCCGCCACCAGTCTAACACCAACAAGAGTGAAGCTTGCACATTTAAGGTTATAATTATATTGCAATTAAATGCAAAGGTGCAAGTGAGCTGGACAAGAATGATGAAAATAATCCCTGGAGAAGGGAAACAAGAGGGACGAAGGACAAACGTAAATCTCCAAAACACAGCTGGGTGACTGTTGAGCGACCGAAAATATCCGCCTGGTCCGGGTATCGAAGCCGGGATTTCTCCATTACAGGTGGAGCGCTCTACCAACTGAGCTAACCAGGGGTTATACGTCAGTAGAGCAAACGGGTTTTATCAGCCGCCACCAGTCTAACACCAACAAGAGTGAAGCTTGCAAATTTAAGGTTATAATTATATTGCAATTAAATGCAAAGGTGCAAGTGAGCTGGACAAGAATGATGAAAATAATCCCTGGAGAAGGGAAACAAGAGGGACGAAGGACAAACATAAATCTCCAAAACACAGCTAGGTGACTGTTGAGCGACCGAAAATATCCGCCTGGTCCGGGTATCGAAGCCGGGATTTCTCCATTACAGGTGGAGCGCTCTACCAACTGAGCTAACCAGGGGTTATACGTCAGTAGAGCAAACGGGTTTTATCAGCCGCCACCAGTCTAACACCAACAAGAGTGAAGCTTGCAAATTTAAGGTTATAATTATATTGCAATTAAATGCAAAGGTGCAAGTGAGCTGGACAAGAATGATGAAAATAATCCCTGGAGAAGGGAAACAAGAGGGACGAAGGACAAACGTAAATCTCCAAAACACAGCTGGGTGACTGTTGAGCGACCGAAAATATCCGCCTGGTCCGGGTATCGAAGACGGGATTTCTCCATTACAGGTGGAGCGCTCTACCAACTGAGCTAACCAGGGGTTATACGTCAGTAGAGCAAACGGGTTTTATCAGCCGCCACCAGTCTAACACCAACAAGAGTGAAGCTTGCAAATTTAAGGTTATAATTATATTGCAATTAAATGCAAAGGTGCAAGTGAGCTGGACAAGAATGATGAAAATAATCCCTGGAGAAGGGAAACAAGAGGGACGAAGGACAAACGTAAATCTCCAAAACACAGCTAGGTGACTGTTGAGCGACCGAAAATATCCGCCTGGTCCGGGTATCGAAGCCGGGATTTCTCCATTACAGGTGGAGCGCTCTACCAACTGAGCTAACCAGGGGTTATACGTCAGTAGAGCAAACGGGTTTTATCAGCCGCCACCAGTCTAACACCAACAAGAGTGAAGCTTGCAAATTTAAGGTTATAATTATATTGCAATTAAATGCAAAGGTGCAAGTGAGCTGGACAAGAATGATGAAAATAATCCCTGGAGAAGGGAAACAAGAGGGACGAAGGACAAACGTAAATCTCCAAAACACAGCTGGGTGACTGTTGAGCGACCGAAAATATCCGCCTGGTCCGGGTATCGAAGCCGGGATTTCTCCATTACAGGTGGAGCGCTCTACCAACTGAGCTAACCAGGGGTTATACGTCAGTAGAGCAAACGGGTTTTATCAGCCGCCACCAGTCTAACACCAACAAGAGTGAAGCTTGCAAATTTAAGGTTATAATTATATTGCAATTAAATGCAAAGGTGCAAGTGAGCTGGAGAAGAATGATGAAAATAATCCCTGGAGAAGGGAAACAAGAGGGACGAAGGACAAACGTAAATCTCCAAAACACAGCTGGGTGACTGTTGAGCGACCGAAAATATCCGCCTGGTCCGGGTATTGAACCCGGGATTTCTCCATTACAGGTGGAGCGCTCTACCAACTGAGCTAACCAGGGGTTATACGTCAGTAGAGCAAACGGGTTTTATCAGCCGCCACCAGTCTAACACCAACAAGAGTGAAGCTTGCAAATTTAAGGTTATAATTATATTGCAATTAAATGCAAAGGTGCAAGTGAGCTGGAGAAGAATGATGAAAATAATCCCTGGAGAAGGGAAACAAGAGGGACGAAGGACAAACGTAAATCTCCAAAACACAGCTGGGTGACTGTTGAGCGACCGAAAATATCCGCCTGGTCCGGGTATCGAAACCGGGATTTCTCCATTACAGGTGGAGCGCTCTACCAACTGAGCTAACCAGGGGTTAGACGTCAGTAGAGCAAACGGGTTTTATCAGCCGCCACCAGTCTAACACCAACAAGAGTGAAGCTTGCAAATTTAAGGTTATAATTATATTGCAATTAAATGCAAAGGTGCAAGTGAGCTGGAGAAGAATGATGAAAATAATCCCTGGAGAAGGGAAACAAGAGGGACGAAGGACAAACGGAAATCTCCAAAACACAGCTAGGTGACTGTTGAGCGACCGAAAATATCCGCCTGGTCCGGGTATTGAACCCGGGATTTCTCTATTACAGGTGGAGCGCTCTACCAACTGAGCTAACCAGGGGTTAGACGTCAGTAGAGCAAACGGGTTTTATCAGCCGCCACCAGTCTAACACCAACAAGAGTGAAGCTTGCAAATTTAAGGTTATAATTATATTGCAATTAAATGCAAAGGTGCAAGTGAGCTGGAGAAGAATGATGAAAATAATCCCTGGAGAAGGGAAACAAGAGGGACGAAGGACAAACGTAAATCTCCAAAACACAGCTGGGTGACTGTTGAGCGACCGAAAATATCCGCCTGGTCCGGGTATCGAAACCGGGATTTCTCCATTACAGGTGGAGCGCTCTACCAACTGAGCTAACCAGGGGTTAGACGTCAGTAGAGCAAACGGGTTTTATCAGCCGCCACCAGTCTAACACCAACAAGAGTGAAGCTTGCAAATTTAAGGTTATAATTATATTGCAATTAAATGCAAAGGTGCAAGTGAGCTGGAGAAGAATGATGAAAATAATCCCTGGAGAAGGGAAACAAGAGGGACGAAGGACAAACGGAAATCTCCAAAACACAGCTAGGTGACTGTTGAGCGACCGAAAATATCCGCCTGGTCCGGGTATTGAACCCGGGATTTCTCTATTACAGGTGGAGCGCTCTACCAACTGAGCTAACCAGGGGTTAGACGTCAGTAGAGCAAACGGGTTTTATCAGCCGCCACCAGTCTAACACCAACAAGAGTGAAGCTTGCAAATTTAAGGTTATAATTATATTGCAATTAAATGCAAAGGTGCAAGTGAGCTGGAGAAGAATGATGAAAATAATCCCTGGAGAAGGGAAACAAGAGGGACGAAGGACAAACGTAAATCTCCAAAACACAGCTAGGTGACTGTTGAGCGACCGAAAATATCCGCCTGGTCCGGGTATCGAAACCGGGATTTCTCCATTACAGGTGGAGCGCTCTACCAACTGAGCTAACCAGGGGTTAGACGTCAGTAGAGCAAACGGGTTTTATCAGCCGCCACCAGTCTAACACCAACAAGAGTGAAGCTTGCAAATTTAAGGTTATAATTATATTGCAATTAAATGCAAAGGTGCAAGTGAGCTGGAGAAGAATGATGAAAATAATCCCTGGAGAAGGGAAACAAGAGGGACGAAGGACAAACGTAAATCTCCAAAACACAGCTAGGTGACTGTTGAGCGACCGAAAATATCCGCCTGGTCCGGGTATTGAACCCGGGATTTCTCCATTACAGGTGGAGCGCTCTACCAACTAAGCTAACCAGGGGTTATACGTCAGTAGAGCAAACGGGTTTTATCAGCCGCCACCAGTCTAACACCAACAAGAGTGAAGCTTGCAAATTTAAGGTTATAATTATATTGCAATTAAATGCAAAGGTGCAAGTGAGCTGGAGAAGAATGATGAAAATAATCCCTGGAGAAGGGAAACAAGAGGGACGAAGGACAAACGTAAATCTCCAAAACACAGCTAGGTGACTGTTGAGCGACCGAAAATATCCGCCTGGTCCGGGTATCGAAACCGGGATTTCTCCATTACAGGTGGAGCGCTCTACCAACTGAGCTAACCAGGGGTTAGACGTCAGTAGAGCAAACGGGTTTTATCAGCCGCCACCAGTCTAACACCAACAAGAGTGAAGCTTGCAAATTTAAGGTTATAATTATATTGCAATTAAATGCAAAGGTGCAAGTGAGCTGGAGAAGAATGATGAAAATAATCCCTGGAGAAGGGAAACAAGAGGGACGAAGGACAAACGTAAATCTCCAAAACACAGCTAGGTGACTGTTGAGCGACCGAAAATATCCGCCTGGTCCGGGTATCGAAACCGGGATTTCTCCATTACAGGTGGAGCGCTCTACCAACTGAGCTAACCAGGGGTTAGACGTCAGTAGAGCAAACGGGTTTTATCAGCCGCCACCAGTCTAACACCAACAAGAGTGAAGCTTGCAAATTTAAGGTTATAATTATATTGCAATTAAATGCAAAGGTGCAAGTGAGCTGGAGAAGAATGATGAAAATAATCCCTGGAGAAGGGAAACAAGAGGGACGAAGGACAAACGTAAATCTCCAAAACACAGCTAGGTGACTGGTGAGCGACCGAAAATATCCGCCTGGTCCGGGTATTGAACCCGGGATTTCTCCATTACAGGTGGAGCGCTCTACCAACTGAGCTAACCAGGGGTTATACGTCAGTAGAGCAAACGGGTTTTATCAGCCGCCACCAGTCTAACACCAACAAGAGTGAAGCTTGCAAATTTAAGGTTATAATTATATTGCAATTAAATGCAAAGGTGCAAGTGAGCTGGACAAGAATGATGAAAATAATCCCTGGAGAAGGGAAACAAGAGGGACGAAGGACAAACGTAAATCTCCAAAACACAGCTAGGTGACTGGTGAGCGACCGAAAAAACCCGCCTGGTCCGGGTATTGAACCCGGGATTTCTCCATTACAGGTGGAGCGCTCTACCAACTAAGCTAACCAGGGGTTATACGTCAGTAGAGCAAACGGGTTTTATCAGCCGCCACCAGTCTAACACCAACAAGAGTGAAGCTTGCAAATTTAAGGTTATAATTATATTGCAATTAAATGCAAAGGTGCAAGTGAGCTGGAGAAGAATGATGAAAATAATCCCTGGAGAAGGGAAACAAGAGGGACGAAGGACAAACGTAAATCTCCAAAACACAGCTAGGTGACTGGTGAGCGACCGAAAAAACCCGCCTGGTCCGGGTATTGAACCCGGGATTTCTCCATTACAGGTGGAGCGCTCTACCAACTGAGCTAACCAGGGGTTAGACGTCAGTAGAGCAAACGGGTTTTATCAGCCGCCACCAGTCTAACACCAACAAGAGTGAAGCTTGCAAATTTAAGGTTATAATTATATTGCAATTAAATGCAAAGGTGCAAGTGAGCTGGAGAAGAATGATGAAAATAATCCCTGGAGAAGGGAAACAAGAGGGACGAAGGACAAACGTAAATCTCCAAAACACAGCTAGGTGACTGTTGAGCGACCGAAAATATCCGCCTGGTCCGGGTATTGAACCCGGGATTTCTCCATTACAGGTGGAGCGCTCTACCAACTGAGCTAACCAGGGGTTATACGTCAGTAGAGCAAACGGGTTTTATCAGCCGCCACCAGTCTAACACCAACAAGAGTGAAGCTTGCAAATTTAAGGTTATAATTATATTGCAATTAAATGCAAAGGTGCAAGTGAGCTGGACAAGAATGATGAAAATAATCCCTGGAGAAGGGAAACAAGAGGGACGAAGGACAAACGTAAATCTCCAAAACACAGCTAGGTGACTGGTGAGCGACCGAAAAAACCCGCCTGGTCCGGGTATTGAACCCGGGATTTCTCCATTACAGGTGGAGCGCTCTACCAACTAAGCTAACCAGGGGTTATACGTCAGTAGAGCAAACGGGTTTTATCAGCCGCCACCAGTCTAACACCAACAAGAGTGAAGCTTGCAAATTTAAGGTTATAATTATATTGCAATTAAATGCAAAGGTGCAAGTGAGCTGGAGAAGAATGATGAAAATAATCCCTGGAGAAGGGAAACAAGAGGGACGAAGGACAAACGTAAATCTCCAAAACACAGCTAGGTGACTGTTGAGCGACCGAAAATATCCGCCTGGTCCGGGTATTGAACCCGGGATTTCTCCATTACAGGTGGAGCGCTCTACCAACTAAGCTAACCAGGGGTTATACGTCAGTAGAGCAAACGGGTTTTATCAGCCGCCACCAGTCTAACACCAACAAGAGTGAAGCTTGCAAATTTAAGGTTATAATTATATTGCAATTAAATGCAAAGGTGCAAGTGAGCTGGAGAAGAATGATGAAAATAATCCCTGGAGAAGGGAAACAAGAGGGACGAAGGACAAACGTAAATCTCCAAAACACAGCTGGGTGACTGGTGAGCGACCGAAAATATCCGCCTGGTCCGGGTATCGAAGCCGGGATTTCTCCATTACAGGTGGAGCGCTCTACCAACTAAGCTAACCAGGGGTTATACGTCAGTAGAGCAAACGGGTTTTATCAGCCGCCACCAGTCTAACACCAACAAGAGTGAAGCTTGCAAATTTAAGGTTATAATTATATTGCAATTAAATGCAAAGGTGCAAGTGAGCTGGAGAAGAATGATGAAAATAATCCCTGGAGAAGGGAAACAAGAGGGACGAAGGACAAACGTAAATCTCCAAAACACAGCTGGGTGACTGGTGAGCGACCGAAAAAACCCGCCTGGTCCGGGTATTGAACCCGGGATTTCTCCATTACAGGTGGAGCGCTCTACCAACTAAGCTAACCAGGGGTTATACGTCAGTAGAGCAAACGGGTTTTATCAGCCGCCACCAGTCTAACACCAACAAGAGTGAAGCTTGCAAATTTAAGGTTATAATTATATTGCAATTAAATGCAAAGGTGCAAGTGAGCTGGAGAAGAATGATGAAAATAATCCCTGGAGAAGGGAAACAAGAGGGACGAAGGACAAACGTAAATCTCCAAAACACAGCTGGGTGACTGGTGAGCGACCGAAAATATCCGCCTGGTCCGGGTATTGAACCCGGGATTTCTCCATTACAGGTGGAGCGCTCTACCAACTAAGCTAACCAGGGGTTATACGTCAGTAGAGCAAACGGGTTTTATCAGCCGCCACCAGTCTAACACCAACAAGAGTGAAGCTTGCAAATTTAAGGTTATAATTATATTGCAATTAAATGCAAAGGTGCAAGTGAGCTGGAGAAGAATGATGAAAATAATCCCTGGAGAAGGGAAACAAGAGGGACGAAGGACAAACGTAAATCTCCAAAACACAGCTGGGTGACTGGTGAGCGACCGAAAATATCCGCCTGGTCCGGGTATTGAACCCGGGATTTCTCCATTACAGGTGGAGCGCTCTACCAACTAAGCTAACCAGGGGTTATACGTCAGTAGAGCAAACGGGTTTTATCAGCCGCCACCAGTCTAACACCAACAAGAGTGAAGCTTGCAAATTTAAGGTTATAATTATATTGCAATTAAATGCAAAGGTGCAAGTGAGCTGGAGAAGAATGATGAAAATAATCCCTGGAGAAGGGAAACAAGAGGGACGAAGGACAAACGTAAATCTCCAAAACACAGCTGGGTGACTGGTGAGCGACCGAAAATATCCGCCTGGTCCGGGTATCGAAGCCGGGATTTCTCCATTACAGGTGGAGCGCTCTACCAACTAAGCTAACCAGGGGTTATACGTCAGTAGAGCAAACGGGTTTTATCAGCCGCCACCAGTCTAACACCAACAAGAGTGAAGCTTGCAAATTTAAGGTTATAATTATATTGCAATTAAATGCAAAGGTGCAAGTGAGCTGGAGAAGAATGATGAAAATAATCCCTGGAGAAGGGAAACAAGAGGGACGAAGGACAAACGTAAATCTCCAAAACACAGCTGGGTGACTGGTGAGCGACCGAAAATATCCGCCTGGTCCGGGTATCGAAGCCGGGATTTCTCCATTACAGGTGGAGCGCTCTACCAACTAAGCTAACCAGGGGTTATACGTCAGTAGAGCAAACGGGTTTTATCAGCCGCCACCAGTCTAACACCAACAAGAGTGAAGCTTGCAAATTTAAGGTTATAATTATATTGCAATTAAATGCAAAGGTGCAAGTGAGCTGGAGAAGAATGATGAAAATAATCCCTGGAGAAGGGAAACAAGAGGGACGAAGGACAAACGTAAATCTCCAAAACACAGCTGGGTGACTGGTGAGCGACCGAAAATATCCGCCTGGTCCGGGTATTGAACCCGGGATTTCTCCATTACAGGTGGAGCGCTCTACCAACTAAGCTAACCAGGGGTTATACGTCAGTAGAGCAAACGGGTTTTATCAGCCGCCACCAGTCTAACACCAACAAGAGTGAAGCTTGCAAATTTAAGGTTATAATTATATTGCAATTAAATGCAAAGGTGCAAGTGAGCTGGAGAAGAATGATGAAAATAATCCCTGGAGAAGGGAAACAAGAGGGACGAAGGACAAACGTAAATCTCCAAAACACAGCTAGGTGACTGGTGAGCGACCGAAAAAACCCGCCTGGTCCGGGTATCGAAGCCGGGATTTCTCCATTACAGGTGGAGCGCTCTACCAACTGAGCTAACCAGGGGTTATACGTCAGTAGAGCAAACGGGTTTTATCAGCCGCCACCAGTCTAACACCAACAAGAGTGAAGCTTGCAAATTTAAGGTTATAATTATATTGCAATTAAATGCAAAGGTGCAAGTGAGCTGGAGAAGAATGATGAAAATAATCCCTGGAGAAGGGAAACAAGAGGGACGAAGGACAAACGTAAATCTCCAAAACACAGCTGGGTGACTGGTGAGCGACCGAAAATATCCGCCTGGTCCGGGTATTGAACCCGGGATTTCTCCATTACAGGTGGAGCGCTCTACCAACTAAGCTAACCAGGGGTTATACGTCAGTAGAGCAAACGGGTTTTATCAGCCGCCACCAGTCTAACACCAACAAGAGTGAAGCTTGCAAATTTAAGGTTATAATTATATTGCAATTAAATGCAAAGGTGCAAGTGAGCTGGAGAAGAATGATGAAAATAATCCCTGGAGAAGGGAAACAAGAGGGACGAAGGACAAACGTAAATCTCCAAAACACAGCTAGGTGACTGGTGAGCGACCGAAAAAACCCGCCTGGTCCGGGTATCGAAGCCGGGATTTCTCCATTACAGGTGGAGCGCTCTACCAACTGAGCTAACCAGGGGTTATACGTCAGTAGAGCAAACGGGTTTTATCAGCCGCCACCAGTCTAACACCAACAAGAGTGAAGCTTGCAAATTTAAGGTTATAATTATATTGCAATTAAATGCAAAGGTGCAAGTGAGCTGGAGAAGAATGATGAAAATAATCCCTGGAGAAGGGAAACAAGAGGGACGAAGGACAAACGTAAATCTCCAAAACACAGCTAGGTGACTGGTGAGCGACCGAAAATATCCGCCTGGTCCGGGTATCGAAGCCGGGATTTCTCCATTACAGGTGGAGCGCTCTACCAACTGAGCTAACCAGGGGTTATACGTCAGTAGAGCAAACGGGTTTTATCAGCCGCCACCAGTCTAACACCAACAAGAGTGAAGCTTGCAAATTTAAGGTTATAATTATATTGCAATTAAATGCAAAGGTGCAAGTGAGCTGGAGAAGAATGATGAAAATAATCCCTGGAGAAGGGAAACAAGAGGGACGAAGGACAAACGTAAATCTCCAAAACACAGCTAGGTGACTGGTGAGCGACCGAAAAAACCCGCCTGGTCCGGGTATTGAACCCGGGATTTCTCCATTACAGGTGGAGCGCTCTACCAACTAAGCTAACCAGGGGTTATACGTCAGTAGAGCAAACGGGTTTTATCAGCCGCCACCAGTCTAACACCAACAAGAGTGAAGCTTGCAAATTTAAGGTTATAATTATATTGCAATTAAATGCAAAGGTGCAAGTGAGCTGGAGAAGAATGATGAAAATAATCCCTGGAGAAGGGAAACAAGAGGGACGAAGGACAAACGTAAATCTCCAAAACACAGCTAGGTGACTGTTGAGCGACCGAAAATATCCGCCTGGTCAGGGTATTGAACCCGGGATTTCTCCATTACAGGTGGAGCGCTCTACCAACTAAGCTAACCAGGGGTTATACGTCAGTAGAGCAAACGGGTTTTATCAGCCGCCACCAGTCTAACACCAACAAGAGTGAAGCTTGCAAATTTAAGGTTATAATTATATTGCAATTAAATGCAAAGGTGCAAGTGAGCTGGAGAAGAATGATGAAAATAATCCCTGGAGAAGGGAAACAAGAGGGACGAAGGACAAACGTAAATCTCCAAAACACAGCTAGGTGACTGGTGAGCGACCGAAAAAACCCGCCTGGTCCGGGTATTGAACCCGGGATTTCTCCATTACAGGTGGAGCGCTCTACCAACTGAGCTAACCAGGGGTTATACGTCAGTAGAGCAAACGGGTTTTATCAGCCGCCACCAGTCTAACACCAACAAGAGTGAAGCTTGCAAATTTAAGGTTATAATTATATTGCAATTAAATGCAAAGGTGCAAGTGAGCTGGAGAAGAATGATGAAAATAATCCCTGGAGAAGGGAAACAAGAGGGACGAAGGACAAACGTAAATCTCCAAAACACAGCTAGGTGACTGGTGAGCGACCGAAAAAACCCGCCTGGTCCGGGTATTGAACCCGGGATTTCTCCATTACAGGTGGAGCGCTCTACCAACTGAGCTAACCAGGGGTTATACGTCAGTAGAGCAAACGGGTTTTATCAGCCGCCACCAGTCTAACACCAACAAGAGTGAAGCTTGCAAATTTAAGGTTATAATTATATTGCAATTAAATGCAAAGGTGCAAGTGAGCTGGAGAAGAATGATGAAAATAATCCCTGGAGAAGGGAAACAAGAGGGACGAAGGACAAACGTAAATCTCCAAAACACAGCTAGGTGACTGTTGAGCGACCGAAAATATCCGCCTGGTCAGGGTATTGAACCCGGGATTTCTCCATTACAGGTGGAGCGCTCTACCAACTAAGCTAACCAGGGGTTATACGTCAGTAGAGCAAACGGGTTTTATCAGCCGCCACCAGTCTAACACCAACAAGAGTGAAGCTTGCAAATTTAAGGTTATAATTATATTGCAATTAAATGCAAAGGTGCAAGTGAGCTGGAGAAGAATGATGAAAATAATCCCTGGAGAAGGGAAACAAGAGGGACGAAGGACAAACGTAAATCTCCAAAACACAGCTGGGTGACTGTTGAGCGACCGAAAATATCCGCCTGGTCAGGGTATTGAACCCGGGATTTCTCCATTACAGGTGGAGCGCTCTACCAACTGAGCTAACCAGGGGTTATACGTCAGTAGAGCAAACGGGTTTTATCAGCCGCCACCAGTCTAACACCAACAAGAGTGAAGCTTGCAAATTTAAGGTTATAATTATATTGCAATTAAATGCAAAGGTGCAAGTGAGCTGGAGAAGAATGATGAAAATAATCCCTGGAGAAGGGAAACAAGAGGGACGAAGGACAAACGTAAATCTCCAAAACACAGCTAGGTGACTGTTGAGCGACCGAAAATATCCGCCTGGTCCGGGTATCGAAGCCGGGATTTCTCCATTACAGGTGGAGCGCTCTACCAACTGAGCTAACCAGGGGTTATACGTCAGTAGAGCAAACGGGTTTTATCAGCCGCCACCAGTCTAACACCAACAAGAGTGAAGCTTGCAAATTTAAGGTTATAATTATATTGCAATTAAATGCAAAGGTGCAAGTGAGCTGGAGAAGAATGATGAAAATAATCCCTGGAGAAGGGAAACAAGAGGGACGAAGGACAAACGTAAATCTCCAAAACACAGCTAGGTGACTGTTGAGCGACCGAAAATATCCGCCTGGTCCGGGTATCGAAGCCGGGATTTCTCCATTACAGGTGGAGCGCTCTACCAACTGAGCTAACCAGGGGTTATACGTCAGTAGAGCAAACGGGTTTTATCAGCCGCCACCAGTCTAACACCAACAAGAGTGAAGCTTGCAAATTTAAGGTTATAATTATATTGCAATTAAATGCAAAGGTGCAAGTGAGCTGGAGAAGAATGATGAAAATAATCCCTGGAGAAGGGAAACAAGAGGGACGAAGGACAAACGTAAATCTCCAAAACACAGCTGGGTGACTGTTGAGCGACCGAAAATATCCGCCTGGTCAGGGTATTGAACCCGGGATTTCTCCATTACAGGTGGAGCGCTCTACCAACTGAGCTAACCAGGGGTTATACGTCAGTAGAGCAAACGGGTTTTATCAGCCGCCACCAGTCTAACACCAACAAGAGTGAAGCTTGCAAATTTAAGGTTATAATTATATTGCAATTAAATGCAAAGGTGCAAGTGAGCTGGAGAAGAATGATGAAAATAATCCCTGGAGAAGGGAAACAAGAGGGACGAAGGACAAACGTAAATCTCCAAAACACAGCTAGGTGACTGTTGAGCGACCGAAAATATCCGCCTGGTCCGGGTATTGAACCCGGGATTTCTCCATTACAGGTGGAGCGCTCTACCAACTGAGCTAACCAGGGGTTAGACGTCAGTAGAGCAAACGGGTTTTATCAGCCGCCACCAGTCTAACACCAACAAGAGTGAAGCTTGCAAATTTAAGGTTATAATTATATTGCAATTAAATGCAAAGGTGCAAGTGAGCTGGAGAAGAATGATGAAAATAATCCCTGGAGAAGGGAAACAAGAGGGACGAAGGACAAACGTAAATCTCCAAAACACAGCTAGGTGACTGTTGAGCGACCGAAAATATCCGCCTGGTCCGGGTATCGAAACCGGGATTTCTCCATTACAGGTGGAGCGCTCTACCAACTGAGCTAACCAGGGGTTAGACGTCAGTAGAGCAAACGGGTTTTATCAGCCGCCACCAGTCTAACACCAACAAGAGTGAAGCTTGCAAATTTAAGGTTATAATTATATTGCAATTAAATGCAAAGGTGCAAGTGAGCTGGAGAAGAATGATGAAAATAATCCCTGGAGAAGGGAAACAAGAGGGACGAAGGACAAACGTAAATCTCCAAAACACAGCTAGGTGACTGTTGAGCGACCGAAAATATCCGCCTGGTCCGGGTATTGAACCCGGGATTTCTCCATTACAGGTGGAGCGCTCTACCAACTGAGCTAACCAGGGGTTAGACGTCAGTAGAGCAAACGGGTTTTATCAGCCGCCACCAGTCTAACACCAACAAGAGTGAAGCTTGCAAATTTAAGGTTATAATTATATTGCAATTAAATGCAAAGGTGCAAGTGAGCTGGACAAGAATGATGAAAATAATCCCTGGAGAAGGGAAACAAGAGGGACGAAGGACAAACGTAAATCTCCAAAACACAGCTGGGTGACTGTTGAGCGACCGAAAATATCCGCCTGGTCCGGGTATCGAAGCCGGGATTTCTCCATTACAGGTGGAGCGCTCTACCAACTAAGCTAACCAGGGGTTATACGTCAGTAGAGCAAACGGGTTTTATCAGCCGCCACCAGTCTAACACCAACAAGAGTGAAGCTTGCAAATTTAAGGTTATAATTATATTGCAATTAAATGCAAAGGTGCAAGTGAGCTGGACAAGAATGATGAAAATAATCCCTGGAGAAGGGAAACAAGAGGGACGAAGGACAAACGTAAATCTCCAAAACACAGCTGGGTGACTGGTGAGCGACCGAAAATATCCGCCTGGTCCGGGTATCGAAGCCGGGATTTCTCCATTACAGGTGGAGCGCTCTACCAACTGAGCTAACCAGGGGTTATACGTCAGTAGAGCAAACGGGTTTTATCAGCCGCCACCAGTCTAACACCAACAAGAGTGAAGCTTGCAAATTTAAGGTTATAATTATATTGCAATTAAATGCAAAGGTGCAAGTGAGCTGGACAAGAATGATGAAAATAATCCCTGGAGAAGGGAAACAAGAGGGACGAAGGACAAACGTAAATCTCCAAAACACAGCTGGGTGACTGTTGAGCGACCGAAAATATCCGCCTGGTCCGGGTATCGAAGCCGGGATTTCTCCATTACAGGTGGAGCGCTCTACCAACTGAGCTAACCAGGGGTTAGACGTCAGTAGAGCAAACGGGTTTTATCAGCCGCCACCAGTCTAACACCAACAAGAGTGAAGCTTGCAAATTTAAGGTTATAATTATATTGCAATTAAATGCAAAGGTGCAAGTGAGCTGGACAAGAATGATGAAAATAATCCCTGGAGAAGGGAAACAAGAGGGACGAAGGACAAACGTAAATCTCCAAAACACAGCTGGGTGACTGTTGAGCGACCGAAAATATCCGCCTGGTCCGGGTATCGAAGCCGGGATTTCTCCATTACAGGTGGAGCGCTCTACCAACTAAGCTAACCAGGGGTTATACGTCAGTAGAGCAAACGGGTTTTATCAGCCGCCACCAGTCTAACACCAACAAGAGTGAAGCTTGCAAATTTAAGGTTATAATTATATTGCAATTAAATGCAAAGGTGCAAGTGAGCTGGACAAGAATGATGAAAATAATCCCTGGAGAAGGGAAACAAGAGGGACGAAGGACAAACGTAAATCTCCAAAACACAGCTGGGTGACTGTTGAGCGACCGAAAATATCCGCCTGGTCCGGGTATCGAAGCCGGGATTTCTCCATTACAGGTGGAGCGCTCTACCAACTGAGCTAACCAGGGGTTATACGTCAGTAGAGCAAACGGGTTTTATCAGCCGCCACCAGTCTAACACCAACAAGAGTGAAGCTTGCAAATTTAAGGTTATAATTATATTGCAATTAAATGCAAAGGTGCAAGTGAGCTGGACAAGAATGATGAAAATAATCCCTGGAGAAGGGAAACAAGAGGGACGAAGGACAAACGTAAATCTCCAAAACACAGCTGGGTGACTGGTGAGCGACCGAAAATATCCGCCTGGTCCGGGTATCGAAGCCGGGATTTCTCCATTACAGGTGGAGCGCTCTACCAACTGAGCTAACCAGGGGTTATACGTCAGTAGAGCAAACGGGTTTTATCAGCCGCCACCAGTCTAACACCAACAAGAGTGAAGCTTGCACATTTAAGGTTATAATTATATTGCAATTAAATGCAAAGGTGCAAGTGAGCTGGACAAGAATGATGAAAATAATCCCTGGAGAAGGGAAACAAGAGGGACGAAGGACAAACGTAAATCTCCAAAACACAGCTGGGTGACTGTTGAGCGACCGAAAATATCCGCCTGGTCCGGGTATTGAACCCGGGATTTCTCCATTACAGGTGGAGCGCTCTACCAACTGAGCTAACCAGGGGTTATACGTCAGTAGAGCAAACGGGTTTTATCAGCCGCCACCAGTCTAACACCAACAAGAGTGAAGCTTGCACATTTAAGGTTATAATTATATTGCAATTAAATGCAAAGGTGCAAGTGAGCTGGACAAGAATGATGAAAATAATCCCTGGAGAAGGGAAACAAGAGGGACGAAGGACAAACGTAAATCTCCAAAACACAGCTGGGTGACTGTTGAGCGACCGAAAATATCCGCCTGGTCCGGGTATCGAAGCCGGGATTTCTCCATTACAGGGGGAGCGCTCTACCAACTGAGCTAACCAGGGGTTATACGTCAGTAGAGCAAACGGGTTTTATCAGCCGCCACCAGTCTAACACCAACAAGAGTGAAGCTTGCAAATTTAAGGTTATAATTATATTGCAATTAAATGCAAAGGTGCAAGTGAGCTGGAGAAGAATGATGAAAATAATCCCTGGAGAAGGGAAACAAGAGGGACGAAGGACAAACGTAAATCTCCAAAACACAGCTAGGTGACTGTTGAGCGACCGAAAATATCCGCCTGGTCCGGGTATTGAACCCGGGATTTCTCCATTACAGGTGGAGCGCTCTACCAACTGAGCTAACCAGGGGTTATACGACAGTAGAGCAAACGGGTTTTATCAGCCGCCACCAGTCTAACACCAACAAGAGTGAAGCTTGCAAATTTAAGGTTATAATTATATTGCAATTAAATGCAAAGGTGCAAGTGAGCTGGAGAAGAATGATGAAAATAATCCCTGGAGAAGGGAAACAAGAGGGACGAAGGACAAACGTAAATCTCCAAAACACAGCTAGGTGACTGTTGAGCGACCGAAAATATCCGCCTGGTCTGGGTATCGAAACCGGGATTTCTCCATTACAGGTGGAGCGCTCTACCAACTGAGCTAACCAGGGGTTAGACGTCAGTAGAGCAAACGGGTTTTATCAGCCGCCACCAGTCTAACACCAACAAGAGTGAAGCTTGCAAATTTAAGGTTATAATTATATTGCAATTAAATGCAAAGGTGCAAGTGAGCTGGAGAAGAATGATGAAAATAATCCCTGGAGAAGGGAAACAAGAGGGACGAAGGACAAACGTAAATCTCCAAAACACAGCTAGGTGACTGTTGAGCGACCGAAAATATCCGCCTGGTCCGGGTATTGAACCCGGGATTTCTCCATTACAGGTGGAGCGCTCTACCAACTGAGCTAACCAGGGGTTATACGACAGTAGAGCAAACGGGTTTTATCAGCCGCCACCAGTCTAACACCAACAAGAGTGAAGCTTGCAAATTTAAGGTTATAATTATATTGCAATTAAATGCAAAGGTGCAAGTGAGCTGGAGAAGAATGATGAAAATAATCCCTGGAGAAGGGAAACAAGAGGGACGAAGGACAAACGTAAATCTCCAAAACACAGCTGGGTGACTGTTGAGCGACCGAAAATATCCGCCTGGTCCGGGTATCGAAGCCGGGATTTCTCCATTACAGGGGGAGCGCTCTACCAACTGAGCTAACCAGGGGTTATACGTCAGTAGAGCAAACGGGTTTTATCAGCCGCCACCAGTCTAACACCAACAAGAGTGAAGCTTGCAAATTTAAGGTTATAATTATATTGCAATTAAATGCAAAGGTGCAAGTGAGCTGGAGAAGAATGATGAAAATAATCCCTGGAGAAGGGAAACAAGAGGGACGAAGGACAAACGTAAATCTCCAAAACACAGCTAGGTGACTGTTGAGCGACCGAAAATATCCGCCTGGTCCGGGTATTGAACCCGGGATTTCTCCATTACAGGTGGAGCGCTCTACCAACTGAGCTAACCAGGGGTTATACGACAGTAGAGCAAACGGGTTTTATCAGCCGCCACCAGTCTAACACCAACAAGAGTGAAGCTTGCAAATTTAAGGTTATAATTATATTGCAATTAAATGCAAAGGTGCAAGTGAGCTGGAGAAGAATGATGAAAATAATCCCTGGAGAAGGGAAACAAGAGGGACGAAGGACAAACGTAAATCTCCAAAACACAGCTAGGTGACTGTTGAGCGACCGAAAATATCCGCCTGGTCTGGGTATCGAAACCGGGATTTCTCCATTACAGGTGGAGCGCTCTACCAACTGAGCTAACCAGGGGTTAGACGTCAGTAGAGCAAACGGGTTTTATCAGCCGCCACCAGTCTAACACCAACAAGAGTGAAGCTTGCAAATTTAAGGTTATAATTATATTGCAATTAAATGCAAAGGTGCAAGTGAGCTGGAGAAGAATGATGAAAATAATCCCTGGAGAAGGGAAACAAGAGGGACGAAGGACAAACGTAAATCTCCAAAACACAGCTAGGTGACTGTTGAGCGACCGAAAATATCCGCCTGGTCCGGGTATTGAACCCGGGATTTCTCCATTACAGGTGGAGCGCTCTACCAACTGAGCTAACCAGGGGTTATACGTCAGTAGAGCAAACGGGTTTTATCAGCCGCCACCAGTCTAACACCAACAAGAGTGAAGCTTGCAAATTTAAGGTTATAATTATATTGCAATTAAATGCAAAGGTGCAAGTGAGCTGGAGAAGAATGATGAAAATAATCCCTGGAGAAGGGAAACAAGAGGGACGAAGGACAAACGTAAATCTCCAAAACACAGCTAGGTGACTGTTGAGCGACCGAAAATATCCGCCTGGTCCGGGTATCGAAACCGGGATTTCTCCATTACAGGTGGAGCGCTCTACCAACTGAGCTAACCAGGGGTTAGACGTCAGTAGAGCAAACGGGTTTTATCAGCCGCCACCAGTCTAACACCAACAAGAGTGAAGCTTGCAAATTTAAGGTTATAATTATATTGCAATTAAATGCAAAGGTGCAAGTGAGCTGGACAAGAATGATGAAAATAATCCCTGGAGAAGGGAAACAAGAGGGACGAAGGACAAACGTAAATCTCCAAAACACAGCTGGGTGACTGTTGAGCGACCGAAAATATCCGCCTGGTCCGGGTATTGAACCCGGGATTTCTCCATTACAGGTGGAGCGCTCTACCAACTGAGCTAACCAGGGGTTAGACGTCAGTCGAGCAAACGGGTTTTATCAGCCGCCACCAGTCTAACACCAACAAGAGTGAAGCTTGCAAATTTAAGGTTATAATTATATTGCAATTAAATGCAAAGGTGCAAGTGAGCTGGACAAGAATGATGAAAATAATCCCTGGAGAAGGGAAACAAGAGGGACGAAGGACAAACGTAAATCTCCAAAACACAGCTGGGTGACTGTTGAGCGACCGAAAATATCCGCCTGGTCCGGGTATCGAAGCCGGGATTTCTCCATTACAGGTGGAGCGCTCTACCAACTGAGCTAACCAGGGGTTATACGTCAGTAGAGCAAACGGGTTTTATCAGCCGCCACCAGTCTAACACCAACAAGAGTGAAGCTTGCAAATTTAAGGTTATAATTATATTGCAATTAAATGCAAAGGTGCAAGTGAGCTGGACAAGAATGATGAAAATAATCCCTGGAGAAGGGAAACAAGAGGGACGAAGGACAAACGTAAATCTCCAAAACACAGCTGGGTGACTGTTGAGCGACCGAAAATATCCGCCTGGTCCGGGTATTGAACCCGGGATTTCTCCATTACAGGTGGAGCGCTCTACCAACTGAGCTAACCAGGGGTTAGACGTCAGTAGAGCAAACGGGTTTTATCAGCCGCCACCAGTCTAACACCAACAAGAGTGAAGCTTGCAAATTTAAGGTTATAATTATATTGCAATTAAATGCAAAGGTGCAAGTGAGCTGGAGAAGAATGATGAAAATAATCCCTGGAGAAGGGAAACAAGAGGGACGAAGGACAAACGTAAATCTCCAAAACACAGCTAGGTGACTGTTGAGCGACCGAAAATATCCGCCTGGTCCGGGTATGGAACCCGGGATTTCTCCATTACAGGTGGAGCGCTCTACCAACTGAGCTAACCAGGGGTTATACGTCAGTAGAGCAAACGGGTTTTATCAGCCGCCACCAGTCTAACACCAACAAGAGTGAAGCTTGCAAATTTAAGGTTATAATTATATTGCAATTAAATGCAAAGGTGCAAGTGAGCTGGACAAGAATGATGAAAATAATCCCTGGAGAAGGGAAACAAGAGGGACGAAGGACAAACGTAAATCTCCAAAACACAGCTGGGTGACTGTTGAGCGACCGAAAATATCCGCCTGGTCCGGGTATTGAACCCGGGATTTCTCCATTACAGGTGGAGCGCTCTACCAACTGAGCTAACCAGGGGTTAGACGTCAGTAGAGCAAACGGGTTTTATCAGCCGCCACCAGTCTAACACCAACAAGAGTGAAGCTTGCAAATTTAAGGTTATAATTATATTGCAATTAAATGCAAAGGTGCAAGTGAGCTGGAGAAGAATGATGAAAATAATCCCTGGAGAAGGGAAACAAGAGGGACGAAGGACAAACGTAAATCTCCAAAACACAGCTAGGTGACTGTTGAGCGACCGAAAATATCCGCCTGGTCCGGGTATCGAAGCCGGGATTTCTCCATTACAGGTGGAGCGCTCTACCAACTGAGCTAACCAGGGGTTATACGTCAGTAGAGCAAACGGGTTTTATCAGCCGCCACCAGTCTAACACCAACAAGAGTGAAGCTTGCAAATTTAAGGTTATAATTATATTGCAATTAAATGCAAAGGTGCAAGTGAGCTGGACAAGAATGATGAAAATAATCCCTGGAGAAGGGAAACAAGAGGGACGAAGGACAAACGTAAATCTCCAAAACACAGCTGGGTGACTGTTGAGCGACCGAAAATATCCGCCTGGTCCGGGTATTGAACCCGGGATTTCTCCATTACAGGTGGAGCGCTCTACCAACTGAGCTAACCAGGGGTTAGACGTCAGTAGAGCAAACGGGTTTTATCAGCCGCCACCAGTCTAACACCAACAAGAGTGAAGCTTGCAAATTTAAGGTTATAATTATATTGCAATTAAATGCAAAGGTGCAAGTGAGCTGGAGAAGAATGATGAAAATAATCCCTGGAGAAGGGAAACAAGAGGGACGAAGGACAAACGTAAATCTCCAAAACACAGCTAGGTGACTGTTGAGCGACCGAAAATATCCGCCTGGTCCGGGTATTGAACCCGGGATTTCTCCATTACAGGTGGAGCGCTCTACCAACTGAGCTAACCAGGGGTTATACGTCAGTAGAGCAAACGGGTTTTATCAGCCGCCACCAGTCTAACACCAACAAGAGTGAAGCTTGCAAATTTAAGGTTATAATTATATTGCAATTAAATGCAAAGGTGCAAGTGAGCTGGAGAAGAATGATGAAAATAATCCCTGGAGAAGGGAAACAAGAGGGACGAAGGACAAACGTAAATCTCCAAAACACAGCTAGGTGACTGGTGAGCGTCCGAAAATATCCGCCTGGTCCGGGTATTGAACCCGGGATTTCTCCATTACAGGTGGAGCGCTCTACCAACTGAGCTAACCAGGGGTTATACGTCAGTAGAGCAAACGGGTTTTATCAGCCGCCACCAGTCTAACACCAACAAGGGTGAAGCTTGCAAATTTAAGGTTATAATTATATTGTAATTAAATGCAAAGGTGCAAGTGAGCTGGAGAAGAATGATGAAAATAATCCCTGGAGAAGGGAAACAAGAGGGACGAAGGACAAACGTAAATCTCCAAAACACAGCTAGGTGACTGTTGAGCGACCGAAAATATCCGCCTGGTCCGGGTATTGAACCCGGGATTTCTCCATTACAGGTGGAGCGCTCTACCAACTGAGCTAACCAGGGGTTATACGTCAGTAGAGCAAACGGGTTTTATCAGCCGCCACCAGTCTAACACCAACAAGAGTGAAGCTTGCAAATTTAAGGTTATAATTATATTGCAATTAAATGCAAAGGTGCAAGTGAGCTGGACAAGAATGATGAAAATAATCCCTGGAGAAGGGAAACAAGAGGGACGAAGGACAAACGTAAATCTCCAAAACACAGCTGGGTGACTGTTGAGCGACCGAAAATATCCGCCTGGTCCGGGTATTGAACCCGGGATTTCTCCATTACAGGTGGAGCGCTCTACCAACTGAGCTAACCAGGGGTTATACGTCAGTAGAGCAAACGGGTTTTATCAGCCGCCACCAGTCTAACACCAACAAGGGTGAAGCTTGCAAATTTAAGGTTATAATTATATTGCAATTAAATGCAAAGGTGCAAGTGAGCTGGACAAGAATGATGAAAATAATCCCTGGAGAAGGGAAACAAGAGGGACGAAGGACAAACGTAAATCTCCAAAACACAGCTAGGTGACTGTTGAGCGACCGAAAATATCCGCCTGGTCCGGGTATTGAACCCGGGATTTCTCCATTACAGGTGGAGCGCTCTACCAACTGAGCTAACCAGGGGTTATACGTCAGTAGAGCAAACGGGTTTTATCAGCCGCCACCAGTCTAACACCAACAAGGGTGAAGCTTGCAAATTTAAGGTTATAATTATATTGCAATTAAATGCAAAGGTGCAAGTGAGCTGGACAAGAATGATGAAAATAATCCCTGGAGAAGGGAAACAAGAGGGACGAAGGACAAACGTAAATCTCCAAAACACAGCTAGGTGACTGGTGAGCGACCGAAAATATCCGCCTGGTCCGGGTATTGAACCCGGGATTTCTCCATTACAGGTGGAGCGCTCTACCAACTGAGCTAACCAGGGGTTATACGTCAGTAGAGCAAACGGGTTTTATCAGCCGCCACCAGTCTAACACCAACAAGGGTGAAGCTTGCAAATTTAAGGTTATAATTATATTGCAATTAAATGCAAAGGTGCAAGTGAGCTGGACAAGAATGATGAAAATAATCCCTGGAGAAGGGAAACAAGAGGGACGAAGGACAAACGTAAATCTCCAAAACACAGCTAGGTGACTGGTGAGCGACCGAAAATATCCGCCTGGTCCGGGTATTGAACCCGGGATTTCTCCATTACAGGTGGAGCGCTCTACCAACTGAGCTAACCAGGGGTTATACGTCAGTAGAGCAAACGGGTTTTATCAGCCGCCACCAGTCTAACACCAACAAGGGTGAAGCTTGCAAATTTAAGGTTATAATTATATTGCAATTAAATGCAAAGGTGCAAGTGAGCTGGACAAGAATGATGAAAATAATCCCTGGAGAAGGGAAACAAGAGGGACGAAGGACAAACGTAAATCTCCAAAACACAGCTAGGTGACTGGTGAGCGACCGAAAATATCCGCCTGGTCCGGGTATTGAACCCGGGATTTCTCCATTACAGGTGGAGCGCTCTACCAACTGAGCTAACCAGGGGTTATACGTCAGTAGAGCAAACAGGTTTTATCAGCCGCCACCAGTCTAACACCAACAAGGGTGAAGCTTGCAAATTTAAGGTTATAATTATATTGCAATTAAATGCAAAGGTGCAAGTGAGCTGGAGAAGAATGATGAAAATAATCCCTGGAGAAGGGAAACAAGAGGGACGAAGGACAAACGTAAATCTCCAAAACACAGCTAGGTGACTGGTGAGCGACCGAAAATATCCGCCTGGTCCGGGTATTGAACCCGGGATTTCTCCATTACAGGTGGAGCGCTCTACCAACTGAGCTAACCAGGGGTTATACGTCAGTAGAGCAAACGGGTTTTATCAGCCGCCACCAGTCTAACACCAACAAGGGTGAAGCTTGCAAATTTAAGGTTATAATTATATTGCAATTAAATGCAAAGGTGCAAGTGAGCTGGAGAAGAATGATGAAAATAATCCCTGGAGAAGGGAAACAAGAGGGACGAAGGACAAACGTAAATCTCCAAAACACAGCTAGGTGACTGTTGAGCGACCGAAAATATCCGCCTGGTCCGGGTATTGAACCCGGGATTTCTCCATTACAGGTGGAGCGCTCTACCAACTGAGCTAACCAGGGGTTATACGTCAGTAGAGCAAACGGGTTTTATCAGCCGCCACCAGTCTAACACCAACAAGAGTGAAGCTTGCAAATTTAAGGTTATAATTATATTGCAATTAAATGCAAAGGTGCAAGTGAGCTGGACAAGAATGATGAAAATAATCCCTGGAGAAGGGAAACAAGAGGGACGAAGGACAAACGTAAATCTCCAAAACACAGCTAGGTGACTGTTGAGCGACCGAAAATATCCGCCTGGTCCGGGTATTGAACCCGGGATTTCTCCATTACAGGTGGAGCGCTCTACCAACTGAGCTAACCAGGGGTTATACGTCAGTAGAGCAAACGGGTTTTATCAGCCGCCACCAGTCTAACACCAACAAGGGTGAAGCTTGCAAATTTAAGGTTATAATTATATTGCAATTAAATGCAAAGGTGCAAGTGAGCTGGACAAGAATGATGAAAATAATCCCTGGAGAAGGGAAACAAGAGGGACGAAGGACAAACGTAAATCTCCAAAACACAGCTAGGTGACTGGTGAGCGACCGAAAATATCCGCCTGGTCCGGGTATTGAACCCGGGATTTCTCCATTACAGGTGGAGCGCTCTACCAACTGAGCTAACCAGGGGTTATACGTCAGTAGAGCAAACGGGTTTTATCAGCCGCCACCAGTCTAACACCAACAAGGGTGAAGCTTGCAAATTTAAGGTTATAATTATATTGCAATTAAATGCAAAGGTGCAAGTGAGCTGGACAAGAATGATGAAAATAATCCCTGGAGAAGGGAAACAAGAGGGACGAAGGACAAACGTAAATCTCCAAAACACAGCTAGGTGACTGGTGAGCGACCGAAAATATCCGCCTGGTCCGGGTATTGAACCCGGGATTTCTCCATTACAGGTGGAGCGCTCTACCAACTGAGCTAACCAGGGGTTATACGTCAGTAGAGCAAACGGGTTTTATCAGCCGCCACCAGTCTAACACCAACAAGGGTGAAGCTTGCAAATTTAAGGTTATAATTATATTGCAATTAAATGCAAAGGTGCAAGTGAGCTGGAGAAGAATGATGAAAATAATCCCTGGAGAAGGGAAACAAGAGGGACGAAGGACAAACGTAAATCTCCAAAACACAGCTAGGTGACTGTTGAGCGACCGAAAATATCCGCCTGGTCCGGGTATTGAACCCGGGATTTCTCCATTACAGGTGGAGCGCTCTACCAACTGAGCTAACCAGGGGTTATACGTCAGTAGAGCAAACGGGTTTTATCAGCCGCCACCAGTCTAACACCAACAAGAGTGAAGCTTGCAAATTTAAGGTTATAATTATATTGCAATTAAATGCAAAGGTGCAAGTGAGCTGGACAAGAATGATGAAAATAATCCCTGGAGAAGGGAAACAAGAGGGACGAAGGACAAACGTAAATCTCCAAAACACAGCTGGGTGACTGTTGAGCGACCGAAAATATCCGCCTGGTCCGGGTATTGAACCCGGGATTTCTCCATTACAGGTGGAGCGCTCTACCAACTGAGCTAACCAGGGGTTATACGTCAGTAGAGCAAACGGGTTTTATCAGCCGCCACCAGTCTAACACCAACAAGGGTGAAGCTTGCAAATTTAAGGTTATAATTATATTGCAATTAAATGCAAAGGTGCAAGTGAGCTGGACAAGAATGATGAAAATAATCCCTGGAGAAGGGAAACAAGAGGGACGAAGGACAAACGTAAATCTCCAAAACACAGCTAGGTGACTGTTGAGCGACCGAAAATATCCGCCTGGTCCGGGTATTGAACCCGGGATTTCTCCATTACAGGTGGAGCGCTCTACCAACTGAGCTAACCAGGGGTTATACGTCAGTAGAGCAAACGGGTTTTATCAGCCGCCACCAGTCTAACACCAACAAGGGTGAAGCTTGCAAATTTAAGGTTATAATTATATTGCAATTAAATGCAAAGGTGCAAGTGAGCTGGACAAGAATGATGAAAATAATCCCTGGAGAAGGGAAACAAGAGGGACGAAGGACAAACGTAAATCTCCAAAACACAGCTAGGTGACTGGTGAGCGACCGAAAATATCCGCCTGGTCCGGGTATTCGCCTCGAGATCGAACCGTGTCGCCACCGTGCGGCCGAAATTGGAAACGCGCGAAAGCGGGGACACCGCCGTGCGTCGTCTGCTACGGGCGCCCGCTCAGAAGCATGGATCTCGACGACGAAAGCCCTTTTCAGACTGAGCTTGACAATCCTTATTAAATGTTTTATGTTTTTGTTGCCGTTTCTTCTTACTAAAGGTTGTGTTGTATCGTTTCCCATGCGTAGAAATTCAGCAAAGCGATTATTATTAAGTCGGAAGCTTCCATAATCTTAGTGTGTAGGTTTGTATACAATCGCTGGTCCCACGTATTTTTGTTATCTCGCACAAACCGTGGCTTTCATAAAGCGTTGAATGTTGAGTGGGTCTGTGGTTTGATTAGAAAATTAACCCGACTGATCGCTATCCTTTAATAGACTAACCAATCAATAAATCCGTATGTTGATTTTTTGCCGGTCTTATTGCGTGAAAGACGTTAAAACTACACCTTTTTTAACTGGTTTTGCTATGTCATAAATGGCATATTGCATTCCCATTCTAAACTTCACGTTGTGAGTCCTACATAAATATGAACACTCGAAGCCTTTTAAAATGAAGTATTTTTTAAAGTTATTATTGAAACAGTATAATCGCCCTCGGTGAAATGACAAGCACGCTGAAGTGGTTTACCGTGCAAACCGGTGTCACAAAAATCAAGACGTCAAAAATATTAAAGCAGGCATTTTTTACTCCTTGTTGACTTTCTCCAGCACAAGACTCCAATTAACCGGCAGAAAGAAAATTGCAATAAAGCATTACTTGAATAATCTGAAAGTCAATCGATGAACTGCCCAGTCCCATATACGTAAGGTGAGGGCGGAGGGTGATCGGAAAGTCTCGTGAAGGTCGCTAGCCCTCATCAGTAAAAGAGTATCACTGCGGCCGATGCTGTCTGTGTCGTGGTGCGCGTCGTTTGTTGGGGTCGCAGAGTCTACTGTGTTAGAATACAAAATTATTTAGCCAGAAATGTATAGTATTAGCCTCTTGACATCCGCGGCACTCACCGAGAAAATTGAAGCTGGTGAACCCACACTACCGAGAAAAGCATTTAATAACAGGAACATTGCTGCGTTGCTCGGTTACACTCGTTTATTATAGTCACGGCAGATATATTAGAACAGTGTATTTCACTTGTTTCAGTTGTCCTGCCAACCGTGCAGTTTGCAGATCTTAACTAGAAGAGACACACTCTCCTCATTGCAACGCAGTACATTTGTTCAGACTCCAAACAACTTACCCACACTATGGCAAAGTGAAAGGGCAGAGGAACTCAATAGCATGGTAATTTCCAATACAGCGCTAACTTAACTTCATTCTAAATATTTATATTACTGCAAAAGCTAGAAGTTAAAAACGAAAGCACAGAAGCTGTGATTTCACAGCCCACAGTACCAGTATTATGTTATCTGGGTTGGAATTTATTGTTCTTTTTTTTTTTAATTCCCACGTTGATGAACCGATACATTCATTTTAAAAGAGACAAATATTTAACATAAATATTCCAGTTCAGCGGGAGACAGGCATCAGTCGTGATGATCCATGCTTTCCAACGTCTGCCCAGAGCAGACGACGCACTCACAGAAGCGATTATAAAACTTTGGGCCGCACGCTTGCAGCACGATTCGATCTTCACTGAAGTACCGAACAGTACCGCATCCTTTTCCGCAAGAATCGTTTTCCCACCGATAGTACGCGACAAAATAAACGCAAGAATCTACGCCGTCTCGCGCGCGAAGGTGGAGAGCCTATGGGGCGGCCGTTCTCCTATCCCCGCTTTGATGATGATGATAGCGCGACCGTAGCGCCACCTCTAGGTCGATCTCGAGGCCAATTGAACCCGGGATTTCTCCATTACAGGTGGAGCGCTCTACCAACTGAGCTAACCAGGGGTTATACGTCAGTAGAGCAAACGGGTTTTATCAGCCGCCACCAGTCTAACACCAACAAGGGTGAAGCTTGCAAATTTAAGGTTATAATTATATTGCAATTAAATGCAAAGGTGCAAGTGAGCTGGACAAGAATGATGAAAATAATCCCTGGAGAAGGGAAACAAGAGGGACGAAGGACAAACGTAAATCTCCAAAACACAGCTAGGTGACTGGTGAGCGACCGAAAATATCCGCCTGGTCCGGGTATTGAACCCGGGATTTCTCCATTACAGGTGGAGCGCTCTACCAACTGAGCTAACCAGGGGTTATACGTCAGTAGAGCAAACGGGTTTTATCAGCCGCCACCAGTCTAACACCAACAAGGGTGAAGCTTGCAAATTTAAGGTTATAATTATATTGCAATTAAATGCAAAGGTGCAAGTGAGCTGGACAAGAATGATGAAAATAATCCCTGGAGAAGGGAAACAAGAGGGACGAAGGACAAACGTAAATCTCCAAAACACAGCTAGGTGACTGGTGAGCGACCGAAAATATCCGCCTGGTCCGGGTATTGAACCCGGGATTTCTCCATTACAGGTGGAGCGCTCTACCAACTGAGCTAACCAGGGGTTATACGTCAGTAGAGCAAACAGGTTTTATCAGCCGCCACCAGTCTAACACCAACAAGGGTGAAGCTTGCAAATTTAAGGTTATAATTATATTGCAATTAAATGCAAAGGTGCAAGTGAGCTGGAGAAGAATGATGAAAATAATCCCTGGAGAAGGGAAACAAGAGGGACGAAGGACAAACGTAAATCTCCAAAACACAGCTAGGTGACTGGTGAGCGACCGAAAATATCCGCCTGGTCCGGGTATTGAACCCGGGATTTCTCCATTACAGGTGGAGCGCTCTACCAACTGAGCTAACCAGGGGTTATACGTCAGTAGAGCAAACGGGTTTTATCAGCCGCCACCAGTCTAACACCAACAAGGGTGAAGCTTGCAAATTTAAGGTTATAATTATATTGCAATTAAATGCAAAGGTGCAAGTGAGCTGGACAAGAATGATGAAAATAATCCCTGGAGAAGGGAAACAAGAGGGACGAAGGACAAACGTAAATCTCCAAAACACAGCTAGGTGACTGTTGAGCGACCGAAAATATCCGCCTGGTCCGGGTATTGAACCCGGGATTTCTCCATTACAGGTGGAGCGCTCTACCAACTGAGCTAACCAGGGGTTATACGTCAGTAGAGCAAACGGGTTTTATCAGCCGCCACCAGTCTAACACCAACAAGGGTGAAGCTTGCAAATTTAAGGTTATAATTATATTGCAATTAAATGCAAAGGTGCAAGTGAGCTGGACAAGAATGATGAAAATAATCCCTGGAGAAGGGAAACAAGAGGGACGAAGGACAAACGTAAATCTCCAAAACACAGCTAGGTGACTGGTGAGCGACCGAAAATATCCGCCTGGTCCGGGTATTGAACCCGGGATTTCTCCATTACAGGTGGAGCGCTCTACCAACTGAGCTAACCAGGGGTTATACGTCAGTAGAGCAAACGGGTTTTATCAGCCGCCACCAGTCTAACACCAACAAGGGTGAAGCTTGCAAATTTAAGGTTATAATTATATTGCAATTAAATGCAAAGGTGCAAGTGAGCTGGACAAGAATGATGAAAATAATCCCTGGAGAAGGGAAACAAGAGGGACGAAGGACAAACGTAAATCTCCAAAACACAGCTAGGTGACTGGTGAGCGACCGAAAATATCCGCCTGGTCCGGGTATTGAACCCGGGATTTCTCCATTACAGGTGGAGCGCTCTACCAACTGAGCTAACCAGGGGTTATACGTCAGTAGAGCAAACGGGTTTTATCAGCCGCCACCAGTCTAACACCAACAAGGGTGAAGCTTGCAAATTTAAGGTTATAATTATATTGCAATTAAATGCAAAGGTGCAAGTGAGCTGGACAAGAATGATGAAAATAATCCCTGGAGAAGGGAAACAAGAGGGACGAAGGACAAACGTAAATCTCCAAAACACAGCTAGGTGACTGGTGAGCGACCGAAAATATCCGCCTGGTCCGGGTATTGAACCCGGGATTTCTCCATTACAGGTGGAGCGCTCTACCAACTGAGCTAACCAGGGGTTATACGTCAGTAGAGCAAACAGGTTTTATCAGCCGCCACCAGTCTAACACCAACAAGGGTGAAGCTTGCAAATTTAAGGTTATAATTATATTGCAATTAAATGCAAAGGTGCAAGTGAGCTGGAGAAGAATGATGAAAATAATCCCTGGAGAAGGGAAACAAGAGGGACGAAGGACAAACGTAAATCTCCAAAACACAGCTAGGTGACTGGTGAGCGACCGAAAATATCCGCCTGGTCCGGGTATTGAACCCGGGATTTCTCCATTACAGGTGGAGCGCTCTACCAACTGAGCTAACCAGGGGTTATACGTCAGTAGAGCAAACGGGTTTTATCAGCCGCCACCAGTCTAACACCAACAAGGGTGAAGCTTGCAAATTTAAGGTTATAATTATATTGCAATTAAATGCAAAGGTGCAAGTGAGCTGGAGAAGAATGATGAAAATAATCCCTGGAGAAGGGAAACAAGAGGGACGAAGGACAAACGTAAATCTCCAAAACACAGCTAGGTGACTGTTGAGCGACCGAAAATATCCGCCTGGTCCGGGTATTGAACCCGGGATTTCTCCATTACAGGTGGAGCGCTCTACCAACTGAGCTAACCAGGGGTTATACGTCAGTAGAGCAAACGGGTTTTATCAGCCGCCACCAGTCTAACACCAACAAGAGTGAAGCTTGCAAATTTAAGGTTATAATTATATTGCAATTAAATGCAAAGGTGCAAGTGAGCTGGAGAAGAATGATGAAAATAATCCCTGGAGAAGGGAAACAAGAGGGACGAAGGACAAACGTAAATCTCCAAAACACAGCTAGGTGACTGGTGAGCGACCGAAAATATCCGCCTGGTCCGGGTATTGAACCCGGGATTTCTCCATTACAGGTGGAGCGCTCTACCAACTGAGCTAACCAGGGGTTATACGTCAGTAGAGCAAACGGGTTTTATCAGCCGCCACCAGTCTAACACCAACAAGGGTGAAGCTTGCAAATTTAAGGTTATAATTATATTGCAATTAAATGCAAAGGTGCAAGTGAGCTGGACAAGAATGATGAAAATAATCCCTGGAGAAGGGAAACAAGAGGGACGAAGGACAAACGTAAATCTCCAAAACACAGCTGGGTGACTGTTGAGCGACCGAAAATATCCGCCTGGTCCGGGTATTGAACCCGGGATTTCTCCATTACAGGTGGAGCGCTCTACCAACTGAGCTAACCAGGGGTTATACGTCAGTAGAGCAAACGGGTTTTATCAGCCGCCACCAGTCTAACACCAACAAGAGTGAAGCTTGCAAATTTAAGGTTATAATTATATTGCAATTAAATGCAAAGGTGCAAGTGAGCTGGACAAGAATGATGAAAATAATCCCTGGAGAAGGGAAACAAGAGGGACGAAGGACAAACGTAAATCTCCAAAACACAGCTAGGTGACTGGTGAGCGACCGAAAATATCCGCCTGGTCCGGGTATTGAACCCGGGATTTCTCCATTACAGGTGGAGCGCTCTACCAACTGAGCTAACCAGGGGTTATACGTCAGTAGAGCAAACGGGTTTTATCAGCCGCCACCAGTCTAACACCAACAAGGGTGAAGCTTGCAAATTTAAGGTTATAATTATATTGCAATTAAATGCAAAGGTGCAAGTGAGCTGGAGAAGAATGATGAAAATAATCCCTGGAGAAGGGAAACAAGAGGGACGAAGGACAAACGTAAATCTCCAAAACACAGCTAGGTGACTGGTGAGCGACCGAAAATATCCGCCTGGTCCGGGTATTGAACCCGGGATTTCTCCATTACAGGTGGAGCGCTCTACCAACTGAGCTAACCAGGGGTTATACGTCAGTAGAGCAAACGGGTTTTATCAGCCGCCACCAGTCTAACACCAACAAGGGTGAAGCTTGCAAATTTAAGGTTATAATTATATTGCAATTAAATGCAAAGGTGCAAGTGAGCTGGAGAAGAATGATGAAAATAATCCCTGGAGAAGGGAAACAAGAGGGACGAAGGACAAACGTAAATCTCCAAAACACAGCTAGGTGACTGGTGAGCGACCGAAAATATCCGCCTGGTCCGGGTATTGAACCCGGGATTTCTCCATTACAGGTGGAGCGCTCTACCAACTGAGCTAACCAGGGGTTATACGTCAGTAGAGCAAACGGGTTTTATCAGCCGCCACCAGTCTAACACCAACAAGGGTGAAGCTTGCAAATTTAAGGTTATAATTATATTGCAATTAAATGCAAAGGTGCAAGTGAGCTGGACAAGAATGATGAAAATAATCCCTGGAGAAGGGAAACAAGAGGGACGAAGGACAAACGTAAATCTCCAAAACACAGCTGGGTGACTGTTGAGCGACCGAAAATATCCGCCTGGTCCGGGTATTGAACCCGGGATTTCTCCATTACAGGTGGAGCGCTCTACCAACTGAGCTAACCAGGGGTTATACGTCAGTAGAGCAAACGGGTTTTATCAGCCGCCACCAGTCTAACACCAACAAGAGTGAAGCTTGCAAATTTAAGGTTATAATTATATTGCAATTAAATGCAAAGGTGCAAGTGAGCTGGAGAAGAATGATGAAAATAATCCCTGGAGAAGGGAAACAAGAGGGACGAAGGACAAACGTAAATCTCCAAAACACAGCTGGGTGACTGTTGAGCGACCGAAAATATCCGCCTGGTCCGGGTATTGAACCCGGGATTTCTCCATTACAGGTGGAGCGCTCTACCAACTGAGCTAACCAGGGGTTATACGTCAGTAGAGCAAACGGGTTTTATCAGCCGCCACCAGTCTAACACCAACAAGGGTGAAGCTTGCAAATTTAAGGTTATAATTATATTGCAATTAAATGCAAAGGTGCAAGTGAGCTGGAGAAGAATGATGAAAATAATCCCTGGAGAAGGGAAACAAGAGGGACGAAGGACAAACGTAAATCTCCAAAACACAGCTAGGTGACTGTTGAGCGACCGAAAATATCCGCCTGGTCCGGGTATTGAACCCGGGATTTCTCCATTACAGGTGGAGCGCTCTACCAACTGAGCTAACCAGGGGTTATACGTCAGTAGAGCAAACGGGTTTTATCAGCCGCCACCAGTCTAACACCAACAAGGGTGAAGCTTGCAAATTTAAGGTTATAATTATATTGCAATTAAATGCAAAGGTGCAAGTGAGCTGGACAAGAATGATGAAAATAATCCCTGGAGAAGGGAAACAAGAGGAACGAAGGACAAACGTAAATCTCCAAAACACAGCTGGGTGACTGTTGAGCGACCGAAAATATCCGCCTGGTCCGGGTATTGAACCCGGGATTTCTCCATTACAGGTGGAGCGCTCTACCAACTGAGCTAACCAGGGGTTATACGTCAGTAGAGCAAACGGGTTTTATCAGCCGCCACCAGTCTAACACCAACAAGAGTGAAGCTTGCAAATTTAAGGTTATAATTATATTGCAATTAAATGCAAAGGTGCAAGTGAGCTGGACAAGAATGATGAAAATAATCCCTGGAGAAGGGAAACAAGAGGGACGAAGGACAAACGTAAATCTCCAAAACACAGCTGGGTGACTGTTGAGCGACCGAAAAAACCCGCCTGGTCCGGGTATCGAACCCGGGATTTCTCCATTACAGGTGGAGCGCTCTACCAACTGAGCTAACCAGGGGTTAGACGTCAGTAGAGCAAACGGGTTTTATCAGCCGCCACCAGTCTAACACCAACAAGAGTGAAGCTTGCAAATTTAAGGTTATAATTATATTGCAATTAAATGCAAAGGTGCAAGTGAGCTGGACAAGAATGATGAAAATAATCCCTGGAGAAGGGAAACAAGAGGGACGAAGGACAAACGTAAATCTCCAAAACACAGCTGGGTGACTGTTGAGCGACCGAAAAAACCCGCCTGGTCCGGGTATCGAACCCGGGATTTCTCCATTACAGGTGGAGCGCTCTACCAACTGAGCTAACCAGGGGTTAGACGTCAGTAGAGCAAACGGGTTTTATCAGCCGCCACCAGTCTAACACCAACAAGAGTGAAGCTTGCAAATTTAAGGTTATAATTATATTGCAATTAAATGCAAAGGTGCAAGTGAGCTGGACAAGAATGATGAAAATAATCCCTGGAGAAGGGAAACAAGAGGGACGAAGGACAAACGTAAATCTCCAAAACACAGCTGGGTGACTGTTGAGCGACCGAAAAAACCCGCCTGGTCCGGGTATCGAACCCGGGATTTCTCCATTACAGGTGGAGCGCTCTACCAACTGAGCTAACCAGGGGTTAGACGTCAGTAGAGCAAACGGGTTTTATCAGCCGCCACCAGTCTAACACCAACAAGAGTGAAGCTTGCAAATTTAAGGTTATAATTATATTGCAATTAAATGCAAAGGTGCAAGTGAGCTGGACAAGAATGATGAAAATAATCCCTGGAGAAGGGAAACAAGAGGGACGAAGGACAAACGTAAATCTCCAAAACACAGCTGGGTGACTGTTGAGCGACCGAAAATATCCGCCTGGTCCGGGTATCGAACCCGGGATTTCTCCATTACAGGTGGAGCGCTCTACCAACTGAGCTAACCAGGGGTTAGACGTCAGTAGAGCAAACGGGTTTTATCAGCCGCCACCAGTCTAACACCAACAAGAGTGAAGCTTGCAAATTTAAGGTTATAATTATATTGCAATTAAATGAAAGGTGCAAGTGAGCTGGAGAAGAATGATGAAAATAATCCCTGGAGAAGGGAAACAAGAGGGACGAAGGACAAACGCAAATCTCCAAAACACAGCTGGGTGACTGTTGAGCGACCGAAAATATCCGCCTGGTCCGGGTATTGAACCCGGGATTTCTCCATTACAGGTGGAGCGCTCTACCAACTGAGCTAACCAGGGGTTATACGTCAGTAGAGCAAACGGGTTTTATCAGCCGCCACCAGTCTAACACCAACAAGAGTGAAGCTTGCAAATTTAAGGTTATAATTATATTGCAATTAAATGAAAGGTGCAAGTGAGCTGGAGAAGAATGATGAAAATAATCCCTGGAGAAGGGAAACAAGAGGGACGAAGGACAAACGTAAATCTCCAAAACACAGCTGGGTGACTGTTGAGCGACCGAAAATATCCGCCTGGTCCGGGTATTGAACCCGGGATTTCTCCATTACAGGTGGAGCGCTCTACCAACTGAGCTAACCAGGGGTTATACGTCAGTAGAGCAAACGGGTTTTATCAGCCGCCACCAGTCTAACACCAACAAGAGTGAAGCTTGCAAATTTAAGGTTATAATTATATTGCAATTAAATGAAAGGTGCAAGTGAGCTGGAGAAGAATGATGAAAATAATCCCTGGAGAAGGGAAACAAGAGGGACGAAGGACAAACGCAAATCTCCAAAACACAGCTGGGTGACTGTTGAGCGACCGAAAATATCCGCCTGGTCCGGGTATTGAACCCGGGATTTCTCCATTACAGGTGGAGCGCTCTACCAACTGAGCTAACCAGGGGTTAGACGTCAGTAGAGCAAACGGGTTTTATCAGCCGCCACCAGTCTAACACCAACAAGAGTGAAGCTTGCAAATTTAAGGTTATAATTATATTGCAATTAAATGAAAGGTGCAAGTGAGCTGGAGAAGAATGATGAAAATAATCCCTGGAGAAGGGAAACAAGAGGGACGAAGGACAAACGTAAATCTCCAAAACACAGCTGGGTGACTGTTGAGCGACCGAAAATATCCGCCTGGTCCGGGTATTGAACCCGGGATTTCTCCATTACAGGTGGAGCGCTCTACCAACTGAGCTAACCAGGGGTTATACGTCAGTAGAGCAAACGGGTTTTATCAGCCGCCACCAGTCTAACACCAACAAGAGTGAAGCTTGCAAATTTAAGGTTATAATTATATTGCAATTAAATGAAAGGTGCAAGTGAGCTGGAGAAGAATGATGAAAATAATCCCTGGAGAAGGGAAACAAGAGGGACGAAGGACAAACGCAAATCTCCAAAACACAGCTGGGTGACTGTTGAGCGACCGAAAAAACCCGCCTGGTCCGGGTATCGAACCCGGGATTTCTCCATTACAGGTGGAGCGCTCTACCAACTGAGCTAACCAGGGGTTAGACGTCAGTAGAGCAAACGGGTTTTATCAGCCGCCACCAGTCTAACACCAACAAGAGTGAAGCTTGCAAATTTAAGGTTATAATTATATTGCAATTAAATGAAAGGTGCAAGTGAGCTGGAGAAGAATGATGAAAATAATCCCTGGAGAAGGGAAACAAGAGGGACGAAGGACAAACGCAAATCTCCAAAACACAGCTGGGTGACTGTTGAGCGACCGAAAATATCCGCCTGGTCCGGGTATTGAACCCGGGATTTCTCCATTACAGGTGGAGCGCTCTACCAACTGAGCTAACCAGGGGTTATACGTCAGTAGAGCAAACGGGTTTTATCAGCCGCCACCAGTCTAACACCAACAAGAGTGAAGCTTGCAAATTTAAGGTTATAATTATATTGCAATTAAATGAAAGGTGCAAGTGAGCTGGAGAAGAATGATGAAAATAATCCCTGGAGAAGGGAAACAAGAGGGACGAAGGACAAACGCAAATCTCCAAAACACAGCTGGGTGACTGTTGAGCGACCGAAAAAACCCGCCTGGTCCGGGTATCGAACCCGGGATTTCTCCATTACAGGTGGAGCGCTCTACCAACTGAGCTAACCAGGGGTTATACGTCAGTAGAGCAAACGGGTTTTATCAGCCGCCACCAGTCTAACACCAACAAGAGTGAAGCTTGCAAATTTAAGGTTATAATTATATTGCAATTAAATGAAAGGTGCAAGTGAGCTGGAGAAGAATGATGAAAATAATCCCTGGAGAAGGGAAACAAGAGGGACGAAGGACAAACGCAAATCTCCAAAACACAGCTGGGTGACTGTTGAGCGACCGAAAAAACCCGCCTGGTCCGGGTATCGAACCCGGGATTTCTCCATTACAGGTGGAGCGCTCTACCAACTGAGCTAACCAGGGGTTATACGTCAGTAGAGCAAACGGGTTTTATCAGCCGCCACCAGTCTAACACCAACAAGAGTGAAGCTTGCAAATTTAAGGTTATAATTATATTGCAATTAAATGAAAGGTGCAAGTGAGCTGGAGAAGAATGATGAAAATAATCCCTGGAGAAGGGAAACAAGAGGGACGAAGGACAAACGCAAATCTCCAAAACACAGCTGGGTGACTGTTGAGCGACCGAAAAAACCCGCCTGGTCCGGGTATCGAACCCGGGATTTCTCCATTACAGGTGGAGCGCTCTACCAACTGAGCTAACCAGGGGTTATACGTCAGTAGAGCAAACGGGTTTTATCAGCCGCCACCAGTCTAACACCAACAAGAGTGAAGCTTGCAAATTTAAGGTTATAATTATATTGCAATTAAATGAAAGGTGCAAGTGAGCTGGAGAAGAATGATGAAAATAATCCCTGGAGAAGGGAAACAAGAGGGACGAAGGACAAACGCAAATCTCCAAAACACAGCTGGGTGACTGTTGAGCGACCGAAAAAACCCGCCTGGTCCGGGTATCGAACCCGGGATTTCTCCATTACAGGTGGAGCGCTCTACCAACTGAGCTAACCAGGGGTTAGACGTCAGTAGAGCAAACGGGTTTTATCAGCCGCCACCAGTCTAACACCAACAAGAGTGAAGCTTGCAAATTTAAGGTTATAATTATATTGCAATTAAATGAAAGGTGCAAGTGAGCTGGAGAAGAATGATGAAAATAATCCCTGGAGAAGGGAAACAAGAGGGACGAAGGACAAACGCAAATCTCCAAAACACAGCTGGGTGACTGTTGAGCGACCGAAAATATCCGCCTGGTCCGGGTATCGAACCCGGGATTTCTCCATTACAGGTGGAGCGCTCTACCAACTGAGCTAACCAGGGGTTATACGTCAGTAGAGCAAACGGGTTTTATCAGCCGCCACCAGTCTAACACCAACAAGAGTGAAGCTTGCAAATTTAAGGTTATAATTATATTGCAATTAAATGAAAGGTGCAAGTGAGCTGGAGAAGAATGATGAAAATAATCCCTGGAGAAGGGAAACAAGAGGGACGAAGGACAAACGCAAATCTCCAAAACACAGCTGGGTGACTGGTGAGCGACCGAAAAAACCCGCCTGGTCCGGGTATCGAACCCGGGATTTCTCCATTACAGGTGGAGCGCTCTACCAACTGAGCTAACCAGGGGTTATACGTCAGTAGAGCAAACGGGTTTTATCAGCCGCCACCAGTCTAACACCAACAAGAGTGAAGCTTGCAAATTTAAGGTTATAATTATATTGCAATTAAATGAAAGGTGCAAGTGAGCTGGAGAAGAATGATGAAAATAATCCCTGGAGAAGGGAAACAAGAGGGACGAAGGACAAACGCAAATCTCCAAAACACAGCTGGGTGACTGTTGAGCGACCGAAAAAACCCGCCTGGTCCGGGTATCGAACCCGGGATTTCTCCATTACAGGTGGAGCGCTCTACCAACTGAGCTAACCAGGGGTTATACGTCAGTAGAGCAAACGGGTTTTATCAGCCGCCACCAGTCTAACACCAACAAGAGTGAAGCTTGCAAATTTAAGGTTATAATTATATTGCAATTAAATGCAAAGGTGCAAGTGAGCTGGAGAAGAATGATGAAAATAATCCCTGGAGAAGGGAAACAAGAGGGACGAAGGACAAACGTAAATCTCCAAAACACAGCTGGGTGACTGTTGAGCGACCGAAAATATCCGCCTGGTCCGGGTATCGAAGCCGGGATTTCTCCATTACAGGTGGAGCGCTCTACCAACTGAGCTAACCAGGGGTTAGACGTCAGTAGAGCAAACGGGTTTTATCAGCCGCCACCAGTCTAACACCAACAAGAGTGAAGCTTGCAAATTTAAGGTTATAATTATATTGCAATTAAATGCAAAGGTGCAAGTGAGCTGGACAAGAATGATGAAAATAATCCCTGGAGAAGGGAAACAAGAGGGACGAAGGACAAACGCAAATCTCCAAAACACAGCTGGGTGACTGGTGAGCGACCGAAAATATCCGCCTGGTCCGGGTATCGAACCCGGGATTTCTCCATTACAGGTGGAGCGCTCTACCAACTGAGCTAACCAGGGGTTATACGTCAGTAGAGCAAACGGGTTTTATCAGCCGCCACCAGTCTAACACCAACAAGAGTGAAGCTTGCAAATTTAAGGTTATAATTATATTGCAATTAAATGAAAGGTGCAAGTGAGCTGGAGAAGAATGATGAAAATAATCCCTGGAGAAGGGAAACAAGAGGGACGAAGGACAAACGCAAATCTCCAAAACACAGCTGGGTGACTGTTGAGCGACCGAAAAAACCCGCCTGGTCCGGGTATCGAACCCGGGATTTCTCCATTACAGGTGGAGCGCTCTACCAACTGAGCTAACCAGGGGTTATACGTCAGTAGAGCAAACGGGTTTTATCAGCCGCCACCAGTCTAACACCAACAAGAGTGAAGCTTGCAAATTTAAGGTTATAATTATATTGCAATTAAATGCAAAGGTGCAAGTGAGCTGGAGAAGAATGATGAAAATAATCCCTGGAGAAGGGAAACAAGAGGGACGAAGGACAAACGTAAATCTCCAAAACACAGCTGGGTGACTGTTGAGCGACCGAAAATATCCGCCTGGTCCGGGTATCGAAGCCGGGATTTCTCCATTACAGGTGGAGCGCTCTACCAACTGAGCTAACCAGGGGTTAGACGTCAGTAGAGCAAACGGGTTTTATCAGCCGCCACCAGTCTAACACCAACAAGAGTGAAGCTTGCAAATTTAAGGTTATAATTATATTGCAATTAAATGCAAAGGTGCAAGTGAGCTGGACAAGAATGATGAAAATAATCCCTGGAGAAGGGAAACAAGAGGGACGAAGGACAAACGCAAATCTCCAAAACACAGCTAGGTGACTGGTGAGCGACCGAAAAAACCCGCCTGGTCCGGGTATCGAACCCGGGATTTCTCCATTACAGGTGGAGCGCTCTACCAACTGAGCTAACCAGGGGTTAGACGTCAGTAGAGCAAACGGGTTTTATCAGCCGCCACCAGTCTAACACCAACAAGAGTGAAGCTTGCAAATTTAAGGTTATAATTATATTGCAATTAAATGCAAAGGTGCAAGTGAGCTGGAGAAGAATGATGAAAATAATCCCTGGAGAAGGGAAACAAGAGGGACGAAGGACAAACGCAAATCTCCAAAACACAGCTAGGTGACTGGTGAGCGACCGAAAAAACCCGCCTGGTCCGGGTATCGAACCCGGGATTTCTCCATTACAGGCGGAGCGCTCTACCAACTGAGCTAACCAGGGGTTAGACGTCAGTAGAGCAAACGGGTTTTATCAGCCGCCACCAGTCTAACACCAACAAGAGTGAAGCTTGCAAATTTAAGGTTATAATTATATTGCAATTAAATGCAAAGGTGCAAGTGAGCTGGAGAAGAATGATGAAAATAATCCCTGGAGAAGGGAAACAAGAGGGACGAAGGACAAACGTAAATCTCCAAAACACAGCTAGGTGACTGGTGAGCGACCGAAAAAACCCGCCTGGTCCGGGTATCGAACCCGGGATTTCTCCATTACAGGTGGAGCGCTCTACCAACTGAGCTAACCAGGGGTTAGACGTCAGTAGAGCAAACGGGTTTTATCAGCCGCCACCAGTCTAACACCAACAAGAGTGAAGCTTGCAAATTTAAGGTTATAATTATATTGCAATTAAATGCAAAGGTGCAAGTGAGCTGGACAAGAATGATGAAAATAATCCCTGGAGAAGGGAAACAAGAGGGACGAAGGACAAACGCAAATCTCCAAAACACAGCTAGGTGACTGGTGAGCGACCGAAAAAACCCGCCTGGTCCGGGTATCGAACCCGGGATTTCTCCATTACAGGTGGAGCGCTCTACCAACTGAGCTAACCAGGGGTTAGACGTCAGTAGAGCAAACGGGTTTTATCAGCCGCCACCAGTCTAACACCAACAAGAGTGAAGCTTGCAAATTTAAGGTTATAATTATATTGCAATTAAATGCAAAGGTGCAAGTGAGCTGGACAAGAATGATGAAAATAATCCCTGGAGAAGGGAAACAAGAGGGACGAAGGACAAACGTAAATCTCCAAAACACAGCTAGGTGACTGGTGAGCGACCGAAAAAACCCGCCTGGTCCGGGTATCGAACCCGGGATTTCTCCATTACAGGTGGAGCGCTCTACCAACTGAGCTAACCAGGGGTTAGACGTCAGTAGAGCAAACGGGTTTTATCAGCCGCCACCAGTCTAACACCAACAAGAGTGAAGCTTGCAAATTTAAGGTTATAATTATATTGCAATTAAATGCAAAGGTGCAAGTGAGCTGGAGAAGAATGATGAAAATAATCCCTGGAGAAGGGAAACAAGAGGGACGAAGGACAAACGCAAATCTCCAAAACACAGCTAGGTGACTGGTGAGCGACCGAAAAAACCCGCCTGGTCCGGGTATCGAACCCGGGATTTCTCCATTACAGGCGGAGCGCTCTACCAACTGAGCTAACCAGGGGTTAGACGTCAGTAGAGCAAACGGGTTTTATCAGCCGCCACCAGTCTAACACCAACAAGAGTGAAGCTTGCAAATTTAAGGTTATAATTATATTGCAATTAAATGCAAAGGTGCAAGTGAGCTGGAGAAGAATGATGAAAATAATCCCTGGAGAAGGGAAACAAGAGGGACGAAGGACAAACGCAAATCTCCAAAACACAGCTAGGTGACTGGTGAGCGACCGAAAAAACCCGCCTGGTCCGGGTATCGAACCCGGGATTTCTCCATTACAGGTGGAGCGCTCTACCAACTGAGCTAACCAGGGGTTAGACGTCAGTAGAGCAAACGGGTTTTATCAGCCGCCACCAGTCTAACACCAACAAGAGTGAAGCTTGCAAATTTAAGGTTATAATTATATTGCAATTAAATGCAAAGGTGCAAGTGAGCTGGACAAGAATGATGAAAATAATCCCTGGAGAAGGGAAACAAGAGGGACGAAGGACAAACGTAAATCTCCAAAACACAGCTGGGTGACTGTTGAGCGACCGAAAATATCCGCCTGGTCCGGGTATCGAAGCCGGGATTTCTCCATTACAGGTGGAGCGCTCTACCAACTGAGCTAACCAGGGGTTAGACGTCAGTAGAGCAAACGGGTTTTATCAGCCGCCACCAGTCTAACACCAACAAGAGTGAAGCTTGCAAATTTAAGGTTATAATTATATTGCAATTAAATGCAAAGGTGCAAGTGAGCTGGACAAGAATGATGAAAATAATCCCTGGAGAAGGGAAACAAGAGGGACGAAGGACAAACGTAAATCTCCAAAACACAGCTGGGTGACTGTTGAGCGACCGAAAATATCCGCCTGGTCCGGGTATCGAACCCGGGATTTCTCCATTACAGGTGGAGCGCTCTACCAACTGAGCTAACCAGGGGTTAGACGTCAGTAGAGCAAACGGGTTTTATCAGCCGCCACCAGTCTAACACCAACAAGAGTGAAGCTTGCAAATTTAAGGTTATAATTATATTGCAATTAAATGCAAAGGTGCAAGTGAGCTGGACAAGAATGATGAAAATAATCCCTGGAGAAGGGAAACAAGAGGGACGAAGGACAAACGTAAATCTCCAAAACACAGCTGGGTGACTGTTGAGCGACCGAAAAAACCCGCCTGGTCCGGGTATCGAACCCGGGATTTCTCCATTACAGGTGGAGCGCTCTACCAACTGAGCTAACCAGGGGTTAGACGTCAGTAGAGCAAACGGGTTTTATCAGCCGCCACCAGTCTAACACCAACAAGAGTGAAGCTTGCAAATTTAAGGTTATAATTATATTGCAATTAAATGCAAAGGTGCAAGTGAGCTGGACAAGAATGATGAAAATAATCCCTGGAGAAGGGAAACAAGAGGGACGAAGGACAAACGTAAATCTCCAAAACACAGCTGGGTGACTGTTGAGCGACCGAAAATATCCGCCTGGTCCGGGTATCGAAGCCGGGATTTCTCCATTACAGGTGGAGCGCTCTACCAACTGAGCTAACCAGGGGTTAGACGTCAGTAGAGCAAACGGGTTTTATCAGCCGCCACCAGTCTAACACCAACAAGAGTGAAGCTTGCAAATTTAAGGTTATAATTATATTGCAATTAAATGCAAAGGTGCAAGTGAGCTGGACAAGAATGATGAAAATAATCCCTGGAGAAGGGAAACAAGAGGGACGAAGGACAAACGCAAATCTCCAAAACACAGCTGGGTGACTGTTGAGCGACCGAAAAAACCCGCCTGGTCCGGGTATCGAACCCGGGATTTCTCCATTACAGGTGGAGCGCTCTACCAACTGAGCTAACCAGGGGTTAGACGTCAGTAGAGCAAACGGGTTTTATCAGCCGCCACCAGTCTAACACCAACAAGAGTGAAGCTTGCAAATTTAAGGTTATAATTATATTGCAATTAAATGCAAAGGTGCAAGTGAGCTGGAGAAGAATGATGAAAATAATCCCTGGAGAAGGGAAACAAGAGGGACGAAGGACAAACGTAAATCTCCAAAACACAGCTGGGTGACTGGTGAGCGACCGAAAATATCCGCCTGGTCCGGGTATCGAACCCGGGATTTCTCCATTACAGGTGGAGCGCTCTACCAACTGAGCTAACCAGGGGTTAGACGTCAGTAGAGCAAACGGGTTTTATCAGCCGCCACCAGTCTAACACCAAGAGTGAAGCTTGCAAATTTAAGGTTATAATTATATTGCAATTAAATGCAAAGGTGCAAGTGAGCTGGAGAAGAATGATGAAAATAATCCCTGGAGAAGGGAAACAAGAGGGACGAAGGACAAACGTAAATCTCCAAAACACAGCTGGGTGACTGGTGAGCGACCGAAAATATCCGCCTGGTCCGGGTATCGAAGCCGGGATTTCTCCATTACAGGTGGAGCGCTCTACCAACTGAGCTAACCAGGGGTTAGACGTCAGTAGAGCAAACGGGTTTTATCAGCCGCCACCAGTCTAACACCAACAAGAGTGAAGCTTGCAAATTTAAGGTTATAATTATATTGCAATTAAATGCAAAGGTGCAAGTGAGCTGGAGAAGAATGATGAAAATAATCCCTGGAGAAGGGAAACAAGAGGGACGAAGGACAAACGTAAATCTCCAAAACACAGCTGGGTGACTGGTGAGCGACCGAAAATATCCGCCTGGTCCGGGTATCGAAGCCGGGATTTCTCCATTACAGGTGGAGCGCTCTACCAACTGAGCTAACCAGGGGTTAGACGTCAGTAGAGCAAACGGGTTTTATCAGCCGCCACCAGTCTAACACCAACAAGAGTGAAGCTTGCAAATTTAAGGTTATAATTATATTGCAATTAAATGCAAAGGTGCAAGTGAGCTGGAGAAGAATGATGAAAATAATCCCTGGAGAAGGGAAACAAGAGGGACGAAGGACAAACGTAAATCTCCAAAACACAGCTGGGTGACTGTTGAGCGACCGAAAATATCCGCCTGGTCCGGGTATCGAAGCCGGGATTTCTCCATTACAGGTGGAGCGCTCTACCAACTGAGCTAACCAGGGGTTAGACGTCAGTAGAGCAAACGGGTTTTATCAGCCGCCACCAGTCTAACACCAACAAGAGTGAAGCTTGCAAATTTAAGGTTATAATTATATTGCAATTAAATGCAAAGGTGCAAGTGAGCTGGAGAAGAATGATGAAAATAATCCCTGGAGAAGGGAAACAAGAGGGACGAAGGACAAACGTAAATCTCCAAAACACAGCTGGGTGACTGGTGAGCGACCGAAAATATCCGCCTGGTCCGGGTATCAAACCCGGGATTTCTCCATTACAGGTGGAGCGCTCTACCAACTGAGCTAACCAGGGGTTAGACGTCAGTAGAGCAAACGGGTTTTATCAGCCGCCACCAGTCTAACACCAACAAGAGTGAAGCTTGCAAATTTAAGGTTATAATTATATTGCAATTAAATGCAAAGGTGCAAGTGAGCTGGAGAAGAATGATGAAAATAATCCCTGGAGAAGGGAAACAAGAGGGACGAAGGACAAACGTAAATCTCCAAAACACAGCTGGGTGACTGGTGAGCGACCGAAAATATCCGCCTGGTCCGGGTATCGAACCCGGGATTTCTCCATTACAGGTGGAGCGCTCTACCAACTGAGCTAACCAGGGGTTAGACGTCAGTAGAGCAAACGGGTTTTATCAGCCGCCACCAGTCTAACACCAACAAGAGTGAAGCTTGCAAATTTAAGGTTATAATTATATTGCAATTAAATGCAAAGGTGCAAGTGAGCTGGAGAAGAATGATGAAAATAATCCCTGGAGAAGGGAAACAAGAGGGACGAAGGACAAACGTAAATCTCCAAAACACAGCTGGGTGACTGGTGAGCGACCGAAAATATCCGCCTGGTCCGGGTATCGAACCCGGGATTTCTCCATTACAGGTGGAGCGCTCTACCAACTGAGCTAACCAGGGGTTAGACGTCAGTAGAGCAAACGGGTTTTATCAGCCGCCACCAGTCTAACACCAACAAGAGTGAAGCTTGCAAATTTAAGGTTATAATTATATTGCAATTAAATGCAAAGGTGCAAGTGAGCTGGAGAAGAATGATGAAAATAATCCCTGGAGAAGGGAAACAAGAGGGACGAAGGACAAACGTAAATCTCCAAAACACAGCTGGGTGACTGGTGAGCGACCGAAAATATCCGCCTGGTCCGGGTATCGAACCCGGGATTTCTCCATTACAGGTGGAGCGCTCTACCAACTGAGCTAACCAGGGGTTAGACGTCAGTAGAGCAAACGGGTTTTATCAGCCGCCACCAGTCTAACACCAACAAGAGTGAAGCTTGCAAATTTAAGGTTATAATTATATTGCAATTAAATGCAAAGGTGCAAGTGAGCTGGAGAAGAATGATGAAAATAATCCCTGGAGAAGGGAAACAAGAGGGACGAAGGACAAACGTAAATCTCCAAAACACAGCTGGGTGACTGGTGAGCGACCGAAAATATCCGCCTGGTCCGGGTATCGAACCCGGGATTTCTCCATTACAGGTGGAGCGCTCTACCAACTGAGCTAACCAGGGGTTAGACGTCAGTAGAGCAAACGGGTTTTATCAGCCGCCACCAGTCTAACACCAACAAGAGTGAAGCTTGCAAATTTAAGGTTATAATTATATTGCAATTAAATGCAAAGGTGCAAGTGAGCTGGAGAAGAATGATGAAAATAATCCCTGGAGAAGGGAAACAAGAGGGACGAAGGACAAACGTAAATCTCCAAAACACAGCTGGGTGACTGGTGAGCGACCGAAAATATCCGCCTGGTCCGGGTATCGAACCCGGGATTTCTCCATTACAGGTGGAGCGCTCTACCAACTGAGCTAACCAGGGGTTAGACGTCAGTAGAGCAAACGGGTTTTATCAGCCGCCACCAGTCTAACACCAACAAGAGTGAAGCTTGCAAATTTAAGGTTATAATTATATTGCAATTAAATGCAAAGGTGCAAGTGAGCTGGAGAAGAATGATGAAAATAATCCCTGGAGAAGGGAAACAAGAGGGACGAAGGACAAACGTAAATCTCCAAAACACAGCTAGGTGACTGTTGAGCGTCCGAAAATATCCGCCTGGTCCGAGTATTGAACCCGGGATTTCTCCATTACAGGTGGAGCGCTCTACCAACTGAGCTAACCAGGGGTTATACGTCAGTAGAGCAAACGGGTTTTATCAGCCGCCACCAGTCTAACACCAACAAGGGTGAAGCTTGCAAATTTAAGGTTATAATTATATTGCAATTAAATGCAAAGGTGCAAGTGAGCTGGAGAAGAATGATGAAAATAATCCCTGGAGAAGGGAAACAAGAGGGACGAAGGACAAACGTAAATCTCCAAAACACAGCTAGGTGACTGTTGAGCGACCGAAAATATCCGCCTGGTCCGAGTATTGAACCCGGGATTTCTCCATTACAGGTGGAGCGCTCTACCAACTGAGCTAACCAGGGGTTATACGTCAGTAGAGCAAACGGGTTTTATCAGCCGCCACCAGTCTAACACCAACAAGGGTGAAGCTTGCAAATTTAAGGTTATAATTATATTGCAATTAAATGCAAAGGTGCAAGTGAGCTGGAGAAGAATGATGAAAACAATCCCTGGAGAAGGGAAACAAGAGGGACGAAGGACAAACGTAAATCTCCAAAACACAGCTAGGTGACTGTTGAGCGACCGAAAATATCCGCCTGGTCCGGGTATTGAACCCGGGATTTCTCCATTACAGGTGGAGCGCTCTACCAACTGAGCTAACCAGGGGTTATACGTCAGTAGAGCAAACGGGTTTTATCAGCCGCCACCAGTCTAACACCAACAAGAGTGAAGCTTGCAAATTTAAGGTTATAATTATATTGCAATTAAATGCAAAGGTGCAAGTGAGCTGGAGAAGAATGATGAAAATAATCCCTGGAGAAGGGAAACAAGAGGGACGAAGGACAAACGTAAATCTCCAAAACACAGCTAGGTGACTGTTGAGCGTCCGAAAATATCCGCCTGGTCCGAGTATTGAACCCGGGATTTCTCCATTACAGGTGGAGCGCTCTACCAACTGAGCTAACCAGGGGTTATACGTCAGTAGAGCAAACGGGTTTTATCAGCCGCCACCAGTCTAACACCAACAAGGGTGAAGCTTGCAAATTTAAGGTTATAATTATATTGCAATTAAATGCAAAGGTGCAAGTGAGCTGGAGAAGAATGATGAAAATAATCCCTGGAGAAGGGAAACAAGAGGGACGAAGGACAAACGTAAATCTCCAAAACACAGCTGGGTGACTGTTGAGCGACCGAAAATATCCGCCTGGTCCGGGTATTGAACCCGGGATTTCTCCATTACAGGTGGAGCGCTCTACCAACTGAGCTAACCAGGGGTTATACGTCAGTAGAGCAAACGGGTTTTATCAGCCGCCACCAGTCTAACACCAACAAGAGTGAAGCTTGCAAATTTAAGGTTATAATTATATTGCAATTAAATGCAAAGGTGCAAGTGAGCTGGAGAAGAATGATGAAAATAATCCCTGGAGAAGGGAAACAAGAGGGACGAAGGACAAACGTAAATCTCCAAAACACAGCTAGGTGACTGGTGAGCGACCGAAAATATCCGCCTGGTCCGGGTATTGAACCCGGGATTTCTCCATTACAGGTGGAGCGCTCTACCAACTGAGCTAACCAGGGGTTATACGTCAGTAGAGCAAACGGGTTTTATCAGCCGCCACCAGTCTAACACCAACAAGGGTGAAGCTTGCAAATTTAAGGTTATAATTATATTGCAATTAAATGCAAAGGTGCAAGTGAGCTGGACAAGAATGATGAAAATAATCCCTGGAGAAGGGAAACAAGAGGGACGAAGGACAAACGTAAATCTCCAAAACACAGCTAGGTGACTGTTGAGCGACCGAAAATATCCGCCTGGTCCGGGTATTGAACCCGGGATTTCTCCATTACAGGTGGAGCGCTCTACCAACTGAGCTAACCAGGGGTTATACGTCAGTAGAGCAAACGGGTTTTATCAGCCGCCACCAGTCTAACACCAACAAGGGTGAAGCTTGCAAATTTAAGGTTATAATTATATTGCAATTAAATGCAAAGGTGCAAGTGAGCTGGACAAGAATGATGAAAATAATCCCTGGAGAAGGGAAACAAGAGGGACGAAGGACAAACGTAAATCTCCAAAACACAGCTAGGTGACTGGTGAGCGACCGAAAATATCCGCCTGGTCCGGGTATTGAACCCGGGATTTCTCCATTACAGGTGGAGCGCTCTACCAACTGAGCTAACCAGGGGTTATACGTCAGTAGAGCAAACGGGTTTTATCAGCCGCCACCAGTCTAACACCAACAAGGGTGAAGCTTGCAAATTTAAGGTTATAATTATATTGCAATTAAATGCAAAGGTGCAAGTGAGCTGGAGAAGAATGATGAAAATAATCCCTGGAGAAGGGAAACAAGAGGGACGAAGGACAAACGTAAATCTCCAAAACACAGCTAGGTGACTGTTGAGCGACCGAAAATATCCGCCTGGTCCGGGTATTGAACCCGGGATTTCTCCATTACAGGTGGAGCGCTCTACCAACTGAGCTAACCAGGGGTTATACGTCAGTAGAGCAAACGGGTTTTATCAGCCGCCACCAGTCTAACACCAACAAGAGTGAAGCTTGCAAATTTAAGGTTATAATTATATTGCAATTAAATGCAAAGGTGCAAGTGAGCTGGAGAAGAATGATGAAAATAATCCCTGGAGAAGGGAAACAAGAGGGACGAAGGACAAACGTAAATCTCCAAAACACAGCTAGGTGACTGTTGAGCGTCCGAAAATATCCGCCTGGTCCGAGTATTGAACCCGGGATTTCTCCATTACAGGTGGAGCGCTCTACCAACTGAGCTAACCAGGGGTTATACGTCAGTAGAGCAAACGGGTTTTATCAGCCGCCACCAGTCTAACACCAACAAGGGTGAAGCTTGCAAATTTAAGGTTATAATTATATTGCAATTAAATGCAAAGGTGCAAGTGAGCTGGAGAAGAATGATGAAAATAATCCCTGGAGAAGGGAAACAAGAGGGACGAAGGACAAACGTAAATCTCCAAAACACAGCTGGGTGACTGTTGAGCGACCGAAAATATCCGCCTGGTCCGGGTATTGAACCCGGGATTTCTCCATTACAGGTGGAGCGCTCTACCAACTGAGCTAACCAGGGGTTATACGTCAGTAGAGCAAACGGGTTTTATCAGCCGCCACCAGTCTAACACCAACAAGAGTGAAGCTTGCAAATTTAAGGTTATAATTATATTGCAATTAAATGCAAAGGTGCAAGTGAGCTGGAGAAGAATGATGAAAATAATCCCTGGAGAAGGGAAACAAGAGGGACGAAGGACAAACGTAAATCTCCAAAACACAGCTAGGTGACTGGTGAGCGACCGAAAATATCCGCCTGGTCCGGGTATTGAACCCGGGATTTCTCCATTACAGGTGGAGCGCTCTACCAACTGAGCTAACCAGGGGTTATACGTCAGTAGAGCAAACGGGTTTTATCAGCCGCCACCAGTCTAACACCAACAAGGGTGAAGCTTGCAAATTTAAGGTTATAATTATATTGCAATTAAATGCAAAGGTGCAAGTGAGCTGGACAAGAATGATGAAAATAATCCCTGGAGAAGGGAAACAAGAGGGACGAAGGACAAACGTAAATCTCCAAAACACAGCTAGGTGACTGTTGAGCGACCGAAAATATCCGCCTGGTCCGGGTATTGAACCCGGGATTTCTCCATTACAGGTGGAGCGCTCTACCAACTGAGCTAACCAGGGGTTATACGTCAGTAGAGCAAACGGGTTTTATCAGCCGCCACCAGTCTAACACCAACAAGGGTGAAGCTTGCAAATTTAAGGTTATAATTATATTGCAATTAAATGCAAAGGTGCAAGTGAGCTGGACAAGAATGATGAAAATAATCCCTGGAGAAGGGAAACAAGAGGGACGAAGGACAAACGTAAATCTCCAAAACACAGCTAGGTGACTGGTGAGCGACCGAAAATATCCGCCTGGTCCGGGTATTGAACCCGGGATTTCTCCATTACAGGTGGAGCGCTCTACCAACTGAGCTAACCAGGGGTTATACGTCAGTAGAGCAAACGGGTTTTATCAGCCGCCACCAGTCTAACACCAACAAGGGTGAAGCTTGCAAATTTAAGGTTATAATTATATTGCAATTAAATGCAAAGGTGCAAGTGAGCTGGAGAAGAATGATGAAAATAATCCCTGGAGAAGGGAAACAAGAGGGACGAAGGACAAACGTAAATCTCCAAAACACAGCTAGGTGACTGTTGAGCGACCGAAAATATCCGCCTGGTCCGGGTATTGAACCCGGGATTTCTCCATTACAGGTGGAGCGCTCTACCAACTGAGCTAACCAGGGGTTATACGTCAGTAGAGCAAACGGGTTTTATCAGCCGCCACCAGTCTAACACCAACAAGGGTGAAGCTTGCAAATTTAAGGTTATAATTATATTGCAATTAAATGCAAAGGTGCAAGTGAGCTGGACAAGAATGATGAAAATAATCCCTGGAGAAGGGAAACAAGAGGGACGAAGGACAAACGTAAATCTCCAAAACACAGCTAGGTGACTGGTGAGCGACCGAAAATATCCGCCTGGTCCGGGTATTGAACCCGGGATTTCTCCATTACAGGTGGAGCGCTCTACCAACTGAGCTAACCAGGGGTTATACGTCAGTAGAGCAAACGGGTTTTATCAGCCGCCACCAGTCTAACACCAACAAGAGTGAAGCTTGCAAATTTAAGGTTATAATTATATTGCAATTAAATGCAAAGGTGCAAGTGAGCTGGACAAGAATGATGAAAATAATCCCTGGAGAAGGGAAACAAGAGGGACGAAGGACAAACGTAAATCTCCAAAACACAGCTAGGTGACTGGTGAGCGACCGAAAATATCCGCCTGGTCCGGGTATTGAACCCGGGATTTCTCCATTACAGGTGGAGCGCTCTACCAACTGAGCTAACCAGGGGTTATACGTCAGTAGAGCAAACGGGTTTTATCAGCCGCCACCAGTCTAACACCAACAAGGGTGAAGCTTGCAAATTTAAGGTTATAATTATATTGCAATTAAATGCAAAGGTGCAAGTGAGCTGGACAAGAATGATGAAAATAATCCCTGGAGAAGGGAAACAAGAGGGACGAAGGACAAACGTAAATCTCCAAAACACAGCTAGGTGACTGTTGAGCGACCGAAAATATCCGCCTGGTCCGGGTATTGAACCCGGGATTTCTCCATTACAGGTGGAGCGCTCTACCAACTGAGCTAACCAGGGGTTATACGTCAGTAGAGCAAACGGGTTTTATCAGCCGCCACCAGTCTAACACCAACAAGAGTGAAGCTTGCAAATTTAAGGTTATAATTATATTGCAATTAAATGCAAAGGTGCAAGTGAGCTGGACAAGAATGATGAAAATAATCCCTGGAGAAGGGAAACAAGAGGGACGAAGGACAAACGTAAATCTCCAAAACACAGCTAGGTGACTGGTGAGCGACCGAAAATATCCGCCTGGTCCGGGTATTGAACCCGGGATTTCTCCATTACAGGTGGAGCGCTCTACCAACTGAGCTAACCAGGGGTTATACGTCAGTAGAGCAAACGGGTTTTATCAGCCGCCACCAGTCTAACACCAACAAGAGTGAAGCTTGCAAATTTAAGGTTATAATTATATTGCAATTAAATGCAAAGGTGCAAGTGAGCTGGAGAAGAATGATGAAAATAATCCCTGGAGAAGGGAAACAAGAGGGACGAAGGACAAACGTAAATCTCCAAAACACAGCTAGGTGACTGTTGAGCGACCGAAAATATCCGCCTGGTCCGGGTATTGAACCCGGGATTTCTCCATTACAGGTGGAGCGCTCTACCAACTGAGCTAACCAGGGGTTATACGTCAGTAGAGCAAACGGGTTTTATCAGCCGCCACCAGTCTAACACCAACAAGGGTGAAGCTTGCAAATTTAAGGTTATAATTATATTGCAATTAAATGCAAAGGTGCAAGTGAGCTGGAGAAGAATGATGAAAATAATCCCTGGAGAAGGGAAACAAGAGGGACGAAGGACAAACGTAAATCTCCAAAACACAGCTAGGTGACTGTTGAGCGACCGAAAATATCCGCCTGGTCCGGGTATTGAACCCGGGATTTCTCCATTACAGGTGGAGCGCTCTACCAACTGAGCTAACCAGGGGTTATACGTCAGTAGAGCAAACGGGTTTTATCAGCCGCCACCAGACTAACACCAACAAGAGTGAAGCTTGCAAATTTAAGGTTATAATTATATTGCAATTAAATGCAAAGGTGCAAGTGAGCTGGAGAAGAATGATGAAAATAATCCCTGGAGAAGGGAAACAAGAGGGACGAAGGACAAACGTAAATCTCCAAAACACAGCTAGGTGACTGGTGAGCGACCGAAAATATCCGCCTGGTCCGGGTATTGAACCCGGGATTTCTCCATTACAGGTGGAGCGCTCTACCAACTGAGCTAACCAGGGGTTATACGTCAGTAGAGCAAACGGGTTTTATCAGCCGCCACCAGTCTAACACCAACAAGGGTGAAGCTTGCAAATTTAAGGTTATATTTATATTGCAATTAAATGCAAAGGTGCAAGTGAGCTGGAGAAGAATGATGAAAATAATCCCTGGAGAAGGGAAACAAGAGGGACGAAGGACAAACGTAAATCTCCAAAACACAGCTAGGTGACTGGTGAGCGACCGAAAATATCCGCCTGGTCCGGGTATTGAACCCGGGATTTCTCCATTACAGGTGGAGCGCTCTACCAACTGAGCTAACCAGGGGTTATACGTCAGTAGAGCAAACGGGTTTTATCAGCCGCCACCAGTCTAACACCAACAAGGGTGAAGCTTGCAAATTTAAGGTTATAATTATATTGCAATTAAATGCAAAGGTGCAAGTGAGCTGGACAAGAATGATGAAAATAATCCCTGGAGAAGGGAAACAAGAGGGACGAAGGACAAACGTAAATCTCCAAAACACAGCTGGGTGACTGTTGAGCGACCGAAAATATCCGCCTGGTCCGGGTATTGAACCCGGGATTTCTCCATTACAGGTGGAGCGCTCTACCAACTGAGCTAACCAGGGGTTATACGTCAGTAGAGCAAACGGGTTTTATCAGCCGCCACCAGTCTAACACCAACAAGAGTGAAGCTTGCAAATTTAAGGTTATAATTATATTGCAATTAAATGCAAAGGTGCAAGTGAGCTGGAGAAGAATGATGAAAATAATCCCTGGAGAAGGGAAACAAGAGGGACGAAGGACAAACGTAAATCTCCAAAACACAGCTAGGTGACTGTTGAGCGACCGAAAATATCCGCCTGGTCCGGGTATTGAACCCGGGATTTCTCCATTACAGGTGGAGCGCTCTACCAACTGAGCTAACCAGGGGTTAGACGTCAGTAGAGCAAACGGGTTTTATCAGCCGCCACCAGTCTAACACCAACAAGGGTGAAGCTTGCAAATTTAAGGTTATAATTATATTGCAATTAAATGCAAAGGTGCAAGTGAGCTGGAGAAGAATGATGAAAATAATCCCTGGAGAAGGGAAACAAGAGGGACGAAGGACAAACGTAAATCTCCAAAACACAGCTAGGTGACTGTTGAGCGACCGAAAATATCCGCCTGGTCCGGGTATTGAACCCGGGATTTCTCCATTACAGGTGGAGCGCTCTACCAACTGAGCTAACCAGGGGTTATACGTCAGTAGAGCAAACGGGTTTTATCAGCCGCCACCAGTCTAACACCAACAAGGGTGAAGCTTGCAAATTTAAGGTTATAATTATATTGCAATTAAATGCAAAGGTGCAAGTGAGCTGGAGAAGAATGATGAAAATAATCCCTGGAGAAGGGAAACAAGAGGGACGAAGGACAAACGTAAATCTCCAAAACACAGCTAGGTGACTGTTGAGCGACCGAAAATATCCGCCTGGTCCGGGTATTGAACCCGGGATTTCTCCATTACAGGTGGAGCGCTCTACCAACTGAGCTAACCAGGGGTTATACGTCAGTAGAGCAAACGGGTTTTATCAGCCGCCACCAGTCTAACACCAACAAGGGTGAAGCTTGCAAATTTAAGGTTATAATTATATTGCAATTAAATGCAAAGGTGCAAGTGAGCTGGAGAAGAATGATGAAAATAATCCCTGGAGAAGGGAAACAAGAGGGACGAAGGACAAACGTAAATCTCCAAAACACAGCTAGGTGACTGTTGAGCGACCGAAAATATCCGCCTGGTCCGGGTATTGAACCCGGGATTTCTCCATTACAGGTGGAGCGCTCTACCAACTGAGCTAACCAGGGGTTATACGTCAGTAGAGCAAACGGGTTTTATCAGCCGCCACCAGTCTAACACCAACAAGGGTGAAGCTTGCAAATTTAAGGTTATAATTATATTGCAATTAAATGCAAAGGTGCAAGTGAGCTGGACAAGAATGATGAAAATAATCCCTGGAGAAGGGAAACAAGAGGAACGAAGGACAAACGTAAATCTCCAAAACACAGCTGGGTGACTGTTGAGCGACCGAAAATATCCGCCTGGTCCGGGTATTGAACCCGGGATTTCTCCATTACAGGTGGAGCGCTCTACCAACTGAGCTAACCAGGGGTTATACGTCAGTAGAGCAAACGGGTTTTATCAGCCGCCACCAGTCTAACACCAACAAGAGTGAAGCTTGCAAATTTAAGGTTATAATTATATTGCAATTAAATGCAAAGGTGCAAGTGAGCTGGACAAGAATGATGAAAATAATCCCTGGAGAAGGGAAACAAGAGGGACGAAGGACAAACGCAAATCTCCAAAACACAGCTGGGTGACTGTTGAGCGACCGAAAAAACCCGCCTGGTCCGGGTATCGAACCCGGGATTTCTCCATTACAGGTGGAGCGCTCTACCAACTGAGCTAACCAGGGGTTAGACGTCAGTAGAGCAAACGGGTTTTATCAGCCGCCACCAGTCTAACACCAACAAGAGTGAAGCTTGCAAATTTAAGGTTATAATTATATTGCAATTAAATGCAAAGCTGCAAGTGAGTTGGAGAAGAATGATGAAAATAATCCCTGGAGAAGGGAAACAAGAGGGACGAAGGACAAACGTAAATCTCCAAAACACAGCTGGGTGACTGTTGAGCGACCGAAAAAACCCGCCTGGTCCGGGTATCGAACCCGGGATTTCTCCATTACAGGTGGAGCGCTCTACCAACTGAGCTAACCAGGGGTTAGACGTCAGTAGAGCAAACGGGTTTTATCAGCCGCCACCAGTCTAACACCAACAAGAGTGAAGCTTGCAAATTTAAGGTTATAATTATATTGCAATTAAATGCAAAGCTGCAAGTGAGCTGGAGAAGAATGATGAAAATAATCCCTGGAGAAGGGAAACAAGAGGAACGAAGGACAAACGTAAATCTCCAAAACACAGCTGGGTGACTGTTGAGCGACCGAAAAAACCCGCCTGGTCCGGGTATCGAACCCGGGATTTCTCCATTACAGGTGGAGCGCTCTACCAACTGAGCTAACCAGGGGTTAGACGTCAGTAGAGCAAACGGGTTTTATCAGCCGCCACCAGTCTAACACCAACAAGAGTGAAGCTTGCAAATTTAAGGTTATAATTATATTGCAATTAAATGCAAAGCTGCAAGTGAGCTGGAGAAGAATGATGAAAATAATCCCTGGAGAAGGGAAACAAGAGGAACGAAGGACAAACGTAAATCTCCAAAACACAGCTGGGTGACTGTTGAGCGACCGAAAAAACCCGCCTGGTCCGGGTATCGAACCCGGGATTTCTCCATTACAGGTGGAGCGCTCTACCAACTGAGCTAACCAGGGGTTAGACGTCAGTAGAGCAAACGGGTTTTATCAGCCGCCACCAGTCTAACACCAACAAGAGTGAAGCTTGCAAATTTAAGGTTATAATTATATTGCAATTAAATGCAAAGGTGCAAGTGAGCTGGACAAGAATGATGAAAATAATCCCTGGAGAAGGGAAACAAGAGGGACGAAGGACAAACGCAAATCTCCAAAACACAGCTGGGTGACTGTTGAGCGACCGAAAAAACCCGCCTGGTCCGGGTATCGAACCCGGGATTTCTCCATTACAGGTGGAGCGCTCTACCAACTGAGCTAACCAGGGGTTAGACGTCAGTAGAGCAAACGGGTTTTATCAGCCGCCACCAGTCTAACACCAACAAGAGTGAAGCTTGCAAATTTAAGGTTATAATTATATTGCAATTAAATGCAAAGCTGCAAGTGAGCTGGAGAAGAATGATGAAAATAATCCCTGGAGAAGGGAAACAAGAGGAACGAAGGACAAACGTAAATCTCCAAAACACAGCTGGGTGACTGTTGAGCGACCGAAAAAACCCGCCTGGTCCGGGTATCGAACCCGGGATTTCTCCATTACAGGTGGAGCGCTCTACCAACTGAGCTAACCAGGGGTTATACGTCAGTAGAGCAAACGGGTTTTATCAGCCGCCACCAGTCTAACACCAACAAGGGTGAAGCTTGCAAATTTAAGGTTATAATTATATTGCAATTAAATGCAAAGGTGCAAGTGAGCTGGACAAGAATGATGAAAATAATCCCTGGAGAAGGGAAACAAGAGGAACGAAGGACAAACGTAAATCTCCAAAACACAGCTGGGTGACTGTTGAGCGACCGAAAATATCCGCCTGGTCCGGGTATTGAACCCGGGATTTCTCCATTACAGGTGGAGCGCTCTACCAACTGAGCTAACCAGGGGTTATACGTCAGTAGAGCAAACGGGTTTTATCAGCCGCCACCAGTCTAACACCAACAAGAGTGAAGCTTGCAAATTTAAGGTTATAATTATATTGCAATTAAATGCAAAGGTGCAAGTGAGCTGGACAAGAATGATGAAAATAATCCCTGGAGAAGGGAAACAAGAGGGACGAAGGACAAACGCAAATCTCCAAAACACAGCTGGGTGACTGTTGAGCGACCGAAAAAACCCGCCTGGTCCGGGTATCGAACCCGGGATTTCTCCATTACAGGTGGAGCGCTCTACCAACTGAGCTAACCAGGGGTTAGACGTCAGTAGAGCAAACGGGTTTTATCAGCCGCCACCAGTCTAACACCAACAAGAGTGAAGCTTGCAAATTTAAGGTTATAATTATATTGCAATTAAATGCAAAGCTGCAAGTGAGCTGGAGAAGAATGATGAAAATAATCCCTGGAGAAGGGAAACAAGAGGAACGAAGGACAAACGTAAATCTCCAAAACACAGCTGGGTGACTGTTGAGCGACCGAAAAAACCCGCCTGGTCCGGGTATCGAACCCGGGATTTCTCCATTACAGGTGGAGCGCTCTACCAACTGAGCTAACCAGGGGTTAGACGTCAGTAGAGCAAACGGGTTTTATCAGCCGCCACCAGTCTAACACCAACAAGAGTGAAGCTTGCAAATTTAAGGTTATAATTATATTGCAATTAAATGCAAAGCTGCAAGTGAGCTGGAGAAGAATGATGAAAATAATCCCTGGAGAAGGGAAACAAGAGGAACGAAGGACAAACGTAAATCTCCAAAACACAGCTGGGTGACTGTTGAGCGACCGAAAAAACCCGCCTGGTCCGGGTATCGAACCCGGGATTTCTCCATTACAGGTGGAGCGCTCTACCAACTGAGCTAACCAGGGGTTAGACGTCAGTAGAGCAAACGGGTTTTATCAGCCGCCACCAGTCTAACACCAACAAGAGTGAAGCTTGCAAATTTAAGGTTATAATTATATTGCAATTAAATGCAAAGGTGCAAGTGAGCTGGACAAGAATGATGAAAATAATCCCTGGACAAGGGAAACAAGAGGGACGAAGGACAAACGCAAATCTCCAAAACACAGCTGGGTGACTGTTGAGCGACCGAAAAAACCCGCCTGGTCCGGGTATCGAACCCGGGATTTCTCCATTACAGGTGGAGCGCTCTACCAACTGAGCTAACCAGGGGTTAGACGTCAGTAGAGCAAACGGGTTTTATCAGCCGCCACCAGTCTAACACCAACAAGAGTGAAGCTTGCAAATTTAAGGTTATAATTATATTGCAATTAAATGCAAAGCTGCAAGTGAGCTGGAGAAGAATGATGAAAATAATCCCTGGAGAAGGGAAACAAGAGGAACGAAGGACAAACGTAAATCTCCAAAACACAGCTGGGTGACTGTTGAGCGACCGAAAAAACCCGCCTGGTCCGGGTATCGAACCCGGGATTTCTCCATTACAGGTGGAGCGCTCTACCAACTGAGCTAACCAGGGGTTAGACGTCAGTAGAGCAAACGGGTTTTATCAGCCGCCACCAGTCTAACACCAACAAGAGTGAAGCTTGCAAATTTAAGGTTATAATTATATTGCAATTAAATGCAAAGGTGCAAGTGAGCTGGACAAGAATGATGAAAATAATCCCTGGAGAAGGGAAACAAGAGGGACGAAGGACAAACGCAAATCTCCAAAACACAGCTAGGTGACTGTTGAGCGACCGAAAAAACCCGCCTGGTCCGGGTATCGAACCCGGGATTTCTCCATTACAGGTGGAGCGCTCTACCAACTGAGCTAACCAGGGGTTAGACGTCAGTAGAGCAAACGGGTTTTATCAGCCGCCACCAGTCTAACACCAACAAGAGTGAAGCTTGCAAATTTAAGGTTATAATTATATTGCAATTAAATGCAAAGGTGCAAGTGAGCTGGAGAAGAATGATGAAAATAATCCCTGGAGAAGGGAAACAAGAGGAACGAAGGACAAACGTAAATCTCCAAAACACAGCTGGGTGACTGTTGAGCGACCGAAAATATCCGCCTGGTCCGGGTATCGAAGCCGGGATTTCTCCATTACAGGTGGAGCGCTCTACCAACTGAGCTAACCAGGGGTTAGACGTCAGTAGAGCAAACGGGTTTTATCAGCCGCCACCAGTCTAACACCAACAAGAGTGAAGCTTGCAAATTTAAGGTTATAATTATATTGCAATTAAATGCAAAGGTGCAAGTGAGCTGGACAAGAATGATGAAAATAATCCCTGGAGAAGGGAAACAAGAGGGACGAAGGACAAACGTAAATCTCCAAAACACAGCTGGGTGACTGTTGAGCGACCGAAAATATCCGCCTGGTCCGGGTATCGAAGCCGGGATTTCTCCATTACAGGTGGAGCGCTCTACCAACTGAGCTAACCAGGGGTTAGACGTCAGTAGAGCAAACGGGTTTTATCAGCCGCCACCAGTCTAACACCAACAAGAGTGAAGCTTGCAAATTTAAGGTTATAATTATATTGCAATTAAATGCAAAGGTGCAAGTGAGCTGGAGAAGAATGATGAAAATAATCCCTGGAGAAGGGAAACAAGAGGAACGAAGGACAAACGTAAATCTCCAAAACACAGCTGGGTGACTGTTGAGCGACCGAAAATATCCGCCTGGTCCGGGTATCGAAGCCGGGATTTCTCCATTACAGGTGGAGCGCTCTACCAACTGAGCTAACCAGGGGTTAGACGTCAGTAGAGCAAACGGGTTTTATCAGCCGCCACCAGTCTAACACCAACAAGAGTGAAGCTTGCAAATTTAAGGTTATAATTATATTGCAATTAAATGCAAAGGTGCAAGTGAGCTGGACAAGAATGATGAAAATAATCCCTGGAGAAGGGAAACAAGAGGAACGAAGGACAAACGTAAATCTCCAAAACACAGCTGGGTGACTGTTGAGCGACCGAAAATATCCGCCTGGTCCGGGTATCGAAGCCGGGATTTCTCCATTACAGGTGGAGCGCTCTACCAACTGAGCTAACCAGGGGTTAGACGTCAGTAGAGCAAACGGGTTTTATCAGCCGCCACCAGTCTAACACCAACAAGAGTGAAGCTTGCAAATTTAAGGTTATAATTATATTGCAATTAAATGCAAAGGTGCAAGTGAGCTGGAGAAGAATGATGAAAATAATCCCTGGAGAAGGGAAACAAGAGGGACGAAGGACAAACGCAAATCTCCAAAACACAGCTAGGTGACTGGTGAGCGACCGAAAAAACCCGCCTGGTCCGGGTATCGAACCCGGGATTTCTCCATTACAGGTGGAGCGCTCTACCAACTGAGCTAACCAGGGGTTAGACGTCAGTAGAGCAAACGGGTTTTATCAGCCGCCACCAGTCTAACACCAACAAGAGTGAAGCTTGCAAATTTAAGGTTATAATTATATTGCAATTAAATGCAAAGGTGCAAGTGAGCTGGAGAAGAATGATGAAAATAATCCCTGGAGAAGGGAAACAAGAGGGACGAAGGACAAACGTAAATCTCCAAAACACAGCTGGGTGACTGTTGAGCGACCGAAAATATCCGCCTGGTCCGGGTATTGAACCCGGGATTTCTCCATTACAGGTGGAGCGCTCTACCAACTGAGCTAACCAGGGGTTAGACGTCAGTAGAGCAAACGGGTTTTATCAGCCGCCACCAGTCTAACACCAACAAGAGTGAAGCTTGCAAATTTAAGGTTATAATTATATTGCAATTAAATGCAAAGGTGCAAGTGAGCTGGAGAAGAATGATGAAAATAATCCCTGGAGAAGGGAAACAAGAGGGACGAAGGACAAACGTAAATCTCCAAAACACAGCTGGGTGACTGTTGAGCGACCGAAAATATCCGCCTGGTCCGGGTATTGAACCCGGGATTTCTCCATTACAGGTGGAGCGCTCTACCAACTGAGCTAACCAGGGGTTAGACGTCAGTAGAGCAAACGGGTTTTATCAGCCGCCACCAGTCTAACACCAACAAGAGTGAAGCTTGCAAATTTAAGGTTATAATTATATTGCAATTAAATGCAAAGGTGCAAGTGAGCTGGACAAGAATGATGAAAATAATCCCTGGAGAAGGGAAACAAGAGGGACGAAGGACAAACGTAAATCTCCAAAACACAGCTGGGTGACTGTTGAGCGACCGAAAATATCCGCCTGGTCCGGGTATCGAAGCCGGGATTTCTCCATTACAGGTGGAGCGCTCTACCAACTGAGCTAACCAGGGGTTAGACGTCAGTAGAGCAAACGGGTTTTATCAGCCGCCACCAGTCTAACACCAACAAGAGTGAAGCTTGCAAATTTAAGGTTATAATTATATTGCAATTAAATGCAAAGGTGCAAGTGAGCTGGACAAGAATGATGAAAATAATCCCTGGAGAAGGGAAACAAGAGGGACGAAGGACAAACGTAAATCTCCAAAACACAGCTGGGTGACTGTTGAGCGACCGAAAATATCCGCCTGGTCCGGGTATCGAACCCGGGATTTCTCCATTACAGGTGGAGCGCTCTACCAACTGAGCTAACCAGGGGTTAGACGTCAGTAGAGCAAACGGGTTTTATCAGCCGCCACCAGTCTAACACCAACAAGAGTGAAGCTTGCAAATTTAAGGTTATAATTATATTGCAATTAAATGCAAAGGTGCAAGTGAGCTGGACAAGAATGATGAAAATAATCCCTGGAGAAGGGAAACAAGAGGGACGAAGGACAAACGTAAATCTCCAAAACACAGCTGGGTGACTGTTGAGCGACCGAAAATATCCGCCTGGTCCGGGTATCGAAGCCGGGATTTCTCCATTACAGGTGGAGCGCTCTACCAACTGAGCTAACCAGGGGTTAGACGTCAGTAGAGCAAACGGGTTTTATCAGCCGCCACCAGTCTAACACCAACAAGAGTGAAGCTTGCAAATTTAAGGTTATAATTATATTGCAATTAAATGCAAAGGTGCAAGTGAGCTGGAGAAGAATGATGAAAATAATCCCTGGAGAAGGGAAACAAGAGGGACGAAGGACAAACGTAAATCTCCAAAACACAGCTGGGTGACTGGTGAGCGACCGAAAATATCCGCCTGGTCCGGGTATCGAAGCCGGGATTTCTCCATTACAGGTGGAGCGCTCTACCAACTGAGCTAACCAGGGGTTAGACGTCAGTAGAGCAAACGGGTTTTATCAGCCGCCACCAGTCTAACACCAACAAGAGTGAAGCTTGCAAATTTAAGGTTATAATTATATTGCAATTAAATGCAAAGGTGCAAGTGAGCTGGAGAAGAATGATGAAAATAATCCCTGGAGAAGGGAAACAAGAGGGACGAAGGACAAACGTAAATCTCCAAAACACAGCTGGGTGACTGGTGAGCGACCGAAAATATCCGCCTGGTCCGGGTATCGAAGCCGGGATTTCTCCATTACAGGTGGAGCGCTCTACCAACTGAGCTAACCAGGGGTTAGACGTCAGTAGAGCAAACGGGTTTTATCAGCCGCCACCAGTCTAACACCAACAAGAGTGAAGCTTGCAAATTTAAGGTTATAATTATATTGCAATTAAATGCAAAGGTGCAAGTGAGCTGGAGAAGAATGATGAAAATAATCCCTGGAGAAGGGAAACAAGAGGGACGAAGGACAAACGTAAATCTCCAAAACACAGCTGGGTGACTGGTGAGCGACCGAAAATATCCGCCTGGTCCGGGTATCGAACCCGGGATTTCTCCATTACAGGTGGAGCGCTCTACCAACTGAGCTAACCAGGGGTTAGACGTCAGTAGAGCAAACGGGTTTTATCAGCCGCCACCAGTCTAACACCAACAAGAGTGAAGCTTGCAAATTTAAGGTTATAATTATATTGCAATTAAATGCAAAGGTGCAAGTGAGCTGGAGAAGAATGATGAAAATAATCCCTGGAGAAGGGAAACAAGAGGGACGAAGGACAAACGTAAATCTCCAAAACACAGCTGGGTGACTGGTGAGCGACCGAAAATATCCGCCTGGTCCGGGTATCGAACCCGGGATTTCTCCATTACAGGTGGAGCGCTCTACCAACTGAGCTAACCAGGGGTTAGACGTCAGTAGAGCAAACGGGTTTTATCAGCCGCCACCAGTCTAACACCAACAAGAGTGAAGCTTGCAAATTTAAGGTTATAATTATATTGCAATTAAATGCAAAGGTGCAAGTGAGCTGGAGAAGAATGATGAAAATAATCCCTGGAGAAGGGAAACAAGAGGGACGAAGGACAAACGTAAATCTCCAAAACACAGCTGGGTGACTGGTGAGCGACCGAAAATATCCGCCTGGTCCGGGTATCGAACCCGGGATTTCTCCATTACAGGTGGAGCGCTCTACCAACTGAGCTAACCAGGGGTTAGACGTCAGTAGAGCAAACGGGTTTTATCAGCCGCCACCAGTCTAACACCAACAAGAGTGAAGCTTGCAAATTTAAGGTTATAATTATATTGCAATTAAATGCAAAGGTGCAAGTGAGCTGGAGAAGAATGATGAAAATAATCCCTGGAGAAGGGAAACAAGAGGGACGAAGGACAAACGTAAATCTCCAAAACACAGCTGGGTGACTGGTGAGCGACCGAAAATATCCGCCTGGTCCGGGTATCGAACCCGGGATTTCTCCATTACAGGTGGAGCGCTCTACCAACTGAGCTAACCAGGGGTTAGACGTCAGTAGAGCAAACGGGTTTTATCAGCCGCCACCAGTCTAACACCAACAAGAGTGAAGCTTGCAAATTTAAGGTTATAATTATATTGCAATTAAATGCAAAGGTGCAAGTGAGCTGGAGAAGAATGATGAAAATAATCCCTGGAGAAGGGAAACAAGAGGGACGAAGGACAAACGTAAATCTCCAAAACACAGCTGGGTGACTGGTGAGCGACCGAAAATATCCGCCTGGTCCGGGTATCGAACCCGGGATTTCTCCATTACAGGTGGAGCGCTCTACCAACTGAGCTAACCAGGGGTTAGACGTCAGTAGAGCAAACGGGTTTTATCAGCCGCCACCAGTCTAACACCAACAAGAGTGAAGCTTGCAAATTTAAGGTTATAATTATATTGCAATTAAATGCAAAGGTGCAAGTGAGCTGGAGAAGAATGATGAAAATAATCCCTGGAGAAGGGAAACAAGAGGGACGAAGGACAAACGTAAATCTCCAAAACACAGCTGGGTGACTGGTGAGCGACCGAAAATATCCGCCTGGTCCGGGTATCGAACCCGGGATTTCTCCATTACAGGTGGAGCGCTCTACCAACTGAGCTAACCAGGGGTTAGACGTCAGTAGAGCAAACGGGTTTTATCAGCCGCCACCAGTCTAACACCAACAAGAGTGAAGCTTGCAAATTTAAGGTTATAATTATATTGCAATTAAATGCAAAGGTGCAAGTGAGCTGGAGAAGAATGATGAAAATAATCCCTGGAGAAGGGAAACAAGAGGGACGAAGGACAAACGTAAATCTCCAAAACACAGCTGGGTGACTGGTGAGCGACCGAAAATATCCGCCTGGTCCGGGTATCGAACCCGGGATTTCTCCATTACAGGTGGAGCGCTCTACCAACTGAGCTAACCAGGGGTTAGACGTCAGTAGAGCAAACGGGTTTTATCAGCCGCCACCAGTCTAACACCAACAAGAGTGAAGCTTGCAAATTTAAGGTTATAATTATATTGCAATTAAATGCAAAGGTGCAAGTGAGCTGGAGAAGAATGATGAAAATAATCCCTGGAGAAGGGAAACAAGAGGGACGAAGGACAAACGTAAATCTCCAAAACACAGCTGGGTGACTGGTGAGCGACCGAAAATATCCGCCTGGTCCGGGTATCGAACCCGGGATTTCTCCATTACAGGTGGAGCGCTCTACCAACTGAGCTAACCAGGGGTTAGACGTCAGTAGAGCAAACGGGTTTTATCAGCCGCCACCAGTCTAACACCAACAAGAGTGAAGCTTGCAAATTTAAGGTTATAATTATATTGCAATTAAATGCAAAGGTGCAAGTGAGCTGGAGAAGAATGATGAAAATAATCCCTGGAGAAGGGAAACAAGAGGGACGAAGGACAAACGTAAATCTCCAAAACACAGCTGGGTGACTGGTGAGCGACCGAAAATATCCGCCTGGTCCGGGTATCGAACCCGGGATTTCTCCATTACAGGTGGAGCGCTCTACCAACTGAGCTAACCAGGGGTTAGACGTCAGTAGAGCAAACGGGTTTTATCAGCCGCCACCAGTCTAACACCAACAAGAGTGAAGCTTGCAAATTTAAGGTTATAATTATATTGCAATTAAATGCAAAGGTGCAAGTGAGCTGGAGAAGAATGATGAAAATAATCCCTGGAGAAGGGAAACAAGAGGGACGAAGGACAAACGTAAATCTCCAAAACACAGCTGGGTGACTGGTGAGCGACCGAAAATATCCGCCTGGTCCGGGTATCGAACCCGGGATTTCTCCATTACAGGTGGAGCGCTCTACCAACTGAGCTAACCAGGGGTTAGACGTCAGTAGAGCAAACGGGTTTTATCAGCCGCCACCAGTCTAACACCAACAAGAGTGAAGCTTGCAAATTTAAGGTTATAATTATATTGCAATTAAATGCAAAGGTGCAAGTGAGCTGGAGAAGAATGATGAAAATAATCCCTGGAGAAGGGAAACAAGAGGGACGAAGGACAAACGTAAATCTCCAAAACACAGCTGGGTGACTGGTGAGCGACCGAAAATATCCGCCTGGTCCGGGTATCGAAGCCGGGATTTCTCCATTACAGGTGGAGCGCTCTACCAACTGAGCTAACCAGGGGTTAGACGTCAGTAGAGCAAACGGGTTTTATCAGCCGCCACCAGTCTAACACCAACAAGAGTGAAGCTTGCAAATTTAAGGTTATAATTATATTGCAATTAAATGCAAAGGTGCAAGTGAGCTGGAGAAGAATGATGAAAATAACCCCTGGAGAAGGGAAACAAGAGGGACGAAGGACAAACGTAAATCTCCAAAACACAGCTGGGTGACTGTTGAGCGACCGAAAATATCCGCCTGGTCCGGGTATCGAAGCCGGGATTTCTCCATTACAGGTGGAGCGCTCTACCAACTGAGCTAACCAGGGGTTAGACGTCAGTAGAGCAAACGGGTTTTATCAGCCGCCACCAGTCTAACACCAACAAGAGTGAAGCTTGCAAATTTAAGGTTATAATTATATTGCAATTAAATGCAAAGGTGCAAGTGAGCTGGAGAAGAATGATGAAAATAATCCCTGGAGAAGGGAAACAAGAGGGACGAAGGACAAACGTAAATCTCCAAAACACAGCTGGGTGACTGGTGAGCGACCGAAAAAACCCGCCTGGTCCGGGTATCGAACCCGGGATTTCTCCATTACAGGTGGAGCGCTCTACCAACTGAGCTAACCAGGGGTTAGACGTCAGTAGAGCAAACGGGTTTTATCAGCCGCCACCAGTCTAACACCAACAAGAGTGAAGCTTGCAAATTTAAGGTTATAATTATATTGCAATTAAATGCAAAGGTGCAAGTGAGCTGGACAAGAATGATGAAAATAATCCCTGGAGAAGGGAAACAAGAGGGACGAAGGACAAACGCAAATCTCCAAAACACAGCTAGGTGACTGGTGAGCGACCGAAAAAACCCGCCTGGTCCGGGTATCGAACCCGGGATTTCTCCATTACAGGTGGAGCGCTCTACCAACTGAGCTAACCAGGGGTTAGACGTCAGTAGAGCAAACGGGTTTTATCAGCCGCCACCAGTCTAACACCAACAAGAGTGAAGCTTGCAAATTTAAGGTTATAATTATATTGCAATTAAATGCAAAGGTGCAAGTGAGCTGGACAAGAATGATGAAAATAATCCCTGGAGAAGGGAAACAAGAGGGACGAAGGACAAACGCAAATCTCCAAAACACAGCTAGGTGACTGGTGAGCGACCGAAAATATCCGCCTGGTCCGGGTATTGAACCCGGGATTTCTCCATTACAGGTGGAGCGCTCTACCAACTGAGCTAACCAGGGGTTAGACGTCAGTAGAGCAAACGGGTTTTATCAGCCGCCACCAGTCTAACACCAACAAGAGTGAAGCTTGCAAATTTAAGGTTATAATTATATTGCAATTAAATGCAAAGGTGCAAGTGAGCTGGACAAGAATGATGAAAATAATCCCTGGAGAAGGGAAACAAGAGGGACGAAGGACAAACGCAAATCTCCAAAACACAGCTAGGTGACTGGTGAGCGACCGAAAATATCCGCCTGGTCCGGGTATTGAACCCGGGATTTCTCCATTACAGGTGGAGCGCTCTACCAACTGAGCTAACCAGGGGTTAGACGTCAGTAGAGCAAACGGGTTTTATCAGCCGCCACCAGTCTAACACCAACAAGAGTGAAGCTTGCAAATTTAAGGTTATAATTATATTGCAATTAAATGCAAAGGTGCAAGTGAGCTGGACAAGAATGATGAAAATAATCCCTGGAGAAGGGAAACAAGAGGGACGAAGGACAAACGCAAATCTCCAAAACACAGCTAGGTGACTGGTGAGCGACCGAAAATATCCGCCTGGTCCGGGTATTGAACCCGGGATTTCTCCATTACAGGTGGAGCGCTCTACCAACTGAGCTAACCAGGGGTTAGACGTCAGTAGAGCAAACGGGTTTTATCAGCCGCCACCAGTCTAACACCAACAAGAGTGAAGCTTGCAAATTTAAGGTTATAATTATATTGCAATTAAATGCAAAGGTGCAAGTGAGCTGGACAAGAATGATGAAAATAATCCCTGGAGAAGGGAAACAAGAGGGACGAAGGACAAACGTAAATCTCCAAAACACAGCTGGGTGACTGGTGAGCGACCGAAAATATCCGCCTGGTCCGGGTATTGAACCCGGGATTTCTCCATTACAGGTGGAGCGCTCTACCAACTGAGCTAACCAGGGGTTAGACGTCAGTAGAGCAAACGGGTTTTATCAGCCGCCACCAGTCTAACACCAACAAGAGTGAAGCTTGCAAATTTAAGGTTATAATTATATTGCAATTAAATGCAAAGGTGCAAGTGAGCTGGACAAGAATGATGAAAATAATCCCTGGAGAAGGGAAACAAGAGGGACGAAGGACAAACGTAAATCTCCAAAACACAGCTAGGTGACTGGTGAGCGACCGAAAATATCCGCCTGGTCCGGGTATTGAACCCGGGATTTCTCCATTACAGGTGGAGCGCTCTACCAACTGAGCTAACCAGGGGTTAGACGTCAGTAGAGCAAACGGGTTTTATCAGCCGCCACCAGTCTAACACCAACAAGAGTGAAGCTTGCAAATTTAAGGTTATAATTATATTGCAATTAAATGCAAAGGTGCAAGTGAGCTGGAGAAGAATGATGAAAATAATCCCTGGAGAAGGGAAACAAGAGGGACGAAGGACAAACGTAAATCTCCAAAACACAGCTAGGTGACTGGTGAGCGACCGAAAATATCCGCCTGGTCCGGGTATTGAACCCGGGATTTCTCCATTACAGGTGGAGCGCTCTACCAACTGAGCTAACCAGGGGTTAGACGTCAGTAGAGCAAACGGGTTTTATCAGCCGCCACCAGTCTAACACCAACAAGAGTGAAGCTTGCAAATTTAAGGTTATAATTATATTGCAATTAAATGCAAAGGTGCAAGTGAGCTGGACAAGAATGATGAAAATAATCCCTGGAGAAGGGAAACAAGAGGGACGAAGGACAAACGTAAATCTCCAAAACACAGCTAGGTGACTGGTGAGCGACCGAAAATATCCGCCTGGTCCGGGTATTGAACCCGGGATTTCTCCATTACAGGTGGAGCGCTCTACCAACTGAGCTAACCAGGGGTTAGACGTCAGTAGAGCAAACGGGTTTTATCAGCCGCCACCAGTCTAACACCAACAAGAGTGAAGCTTGCAAATTTAAGGTTATAATTATATTGCAATTAAATGCAAAGGTGCAAGTGAGCTGGACAAGAATGATGAAAATAATCCCTGGAGAAGGGAAACAAGAGGGACGAAGGACAAACGTAAATCTCCAAAACACAGCTAGGTGACTGGTGAGCGACCGAAAAAACCCGCCTGGTCCGGGTATCGAAGCCGGGATTTCTCAATTACAGGTGGAGCGCTCTACCAACTGAGCTAACCAGGGGTTAGACGTCAGTAGAGCAAACGGGTTTTATCAGCCGCCACCAGTCTAACACCAACAAGAGTGAAGCTTGCAAATTTAAGGTTATAATTATATTGCAATTAAATGCAAAGGTGCAAGTGAGCTGGAGAAGAATGATGAAAATAATCCCTGGAGAAGGGAAACAAGAGGGACGAAGGACAAACGTAAATCTCCAAAACACAGCTAGGTGACTGGTGAGCGACCGAAAAAACCCGCCTGGTCCGGGTATCGAAGCCGGGATTTCTCCATTACAGGTGGAGCGCTCTACCAACTGAGCTAACCAGGGGTTAGACGTCAGTAGAGCAAACGGGTTTTATCAGCCGCCACCAGTCTAACACCAACAAGAGTGAAGCTTGCAAATTTAAGGTTATAATTATATTGCAATTAAATGCAAAGGTGCAAGTGAGCTGGAGAAGAATGATGAAAATAATCCCTGGAGAAGGGAAACAAGAGGGACGAAGGACAAACGTAAATCTCCAAAACACAGCTAGGTGACTGGTGAGCGACCGAAAAAACCCGCCTGGTCCGGGTATCGAAGCCGGGATTTCTCAATTACAGGTGGAGCGCTCTACCAACTGAGCTAACCAGGGGTTAGACGTCAGTAGAGCAAACGGGTTTTATCAGCCGCCACCAGTCTAACACCAACAAGAGTGAAGCTTGCAAATTTAAGGTTATAATTATATTGCAATTAAATGCAAAGGTGCAAGTGAGCTGGAGAAGAATGATGAAAATAATCCCTGGAGAAGGGAAACAAGAGGGACGAAGGACAAACGTAAATCTCCAAAACACAGCTAGGTGACTGGTGAGCGACCGAAAATATCCGCCTGGTCCGGGTATTGAACCCGGGATTTCTCCATTACAGGTGGAGCGCTCTACCAACTGAGCTAACCAGGGGTTAGACGTCAGTAGAGCAAACGGGTTTTATCAGCCGCCACCAGTCTAACACCAACAAGAGTGAAGCTTGCAAATTTAAGGTTATAATTATATTGCAATTAAATGCAAAGGTGCAAGTGAGCTGGAGAAGAATGATGAAAATAATCCCTGGAGAAGGGAAACAAGAGGGACGAAGGACAAACGTAAATCTCCAAAACACAGCTAGGTGACTGGTGAGCGACCGAAAAAACCCGCCTGGTCCGGGTATTGAACCCGGGATTTCTCCATTACAGGTGGAGCGCTCTACCAACTGAGCTAACCAGGGGTTAGACGTCAGTAGAGCAAACGGGTTTTATCAGCCGCCACCAGTCTAACACCAACAAGAGTGAAGCTTGCAAATTTAAGGTTATAATTATATTGCAATTAAATGCAAAGGTGCAAGTGAGCTGGACAAGAATGATGAAAATAATCCCTGGAGAAGGGAAACAAGAGGGACGAAGGACAAACGCAAATCTCCAAAACACAGCTAGGTGACTGGTGAGCGACCGAAAAAACCCGCCTGGTCCGGGTATCGAACCCGGGATTTCTCAATTACAGGTGGAGCGCTCTACCAACTGAGCTAACCAGGGGTTAGACGTCAGTAGAGCAAACGGGTTTTATCAGCCGCCACCAGTCTAACACCAACAAGAGTGAAGCTTGCAAATTTAAGGTTATAATTATATTGCAATTAAATGCAAAGGTGCAAGTGAGCTGGACAAGAATGATGAAAATAATCCCTGGAGAAGGGAAACAAGAGGGACGAAGGACAAACGTAAATCTCCAAAACACAGCTAGGTGACTGGTGAGCGACCGAAAAAACCCGCCTGGTCCGGGTATCGAAGCCGGGATTTCTCCATTACAGGTGGAGCGCTCTACCAACTGAGCTAACCAGGGGTTAGACGTCAGTAGAGCAAACGGGTTTTATCAGCCGCCACCAGTCTAACACCAACAAGAGTGAAGCTTGCAAATTTAAGGTTATAATTATATTGCAATTAAATGCAAAGGTGCAAGTGAGCTGGAGAAGAATGATGAAAATAATCCCTGGAGAAGGGAAACAAGAGGGACGAAGGACAAACGTAAATCTCCAAAACACAGCTGGGTGACTGTTGAGCGACCGAAAATATCCGCCTGGTCCGGGTATCGAAGCCGGGATTTCTCCATTACAGGTGGAGCGCTCTACCAACTGAGCTAACCAGGGGTTAGACGTCAGTAGAGCAAACGGGTTTTATCAGCCGCCACCAGTCTAACACCAACAAGAGTGAAGCTTGCAAATTTAAGGTTATAATTATATTGCAATTAAATGCAAAGGTGCAAGTGAGCTGGACAAGAATGATGAAAATAATCCCTGGAGAAGGGAAACAAGAGGGACGAAGGACAAACGCAAATCTCCAAAACACAGCTAGGTGACTGGTGAGCGACCGAAAAAACCCGCCTGGTCCGGGTATCGAACCCGGGATTTCTCCATTACAGGTGGAGCGCTCTACCAACTGAGCTAACCAGGGGTTAGACGTCAGTAGAGCAAACGGGTTTTATCAGCCGCCACCAGTCTAACACCAACAAGAGTGAAGCTTGCAAATTTAAGGTTATAATTATATTGCAATTAAATGCAAAGGTGCAAGTGAGCTGGACAAGAATGATGAAAATAATCCCTGGAGAAGGGAAACAAGAGGGACGAAGGACAAACGCAAATCTCCAAAACACAGCTAGGTGACTGGTGAGCGACCGAAAAAACCCGCCTGGTCCGGGTATCGAAGCCGGGATTTCTCCATTACAGGTGGAGCGCTCTACCAACTGAGCTAACCAGGGGTTAGACGTCAGTAGAGCAAACGGGTTTTATCAGCCGCCACCAGTCTAACACCAACAAGAGTGAAGCTTGCAAATTTAAGGTTATAATTATATTGCAATTAAATGCAAAGGTGCAAGTGAGCTGGAGAAGAATGATGAAAATAATCCCTGGAGAAGGGAAACAAGAGGGACGAAGGACAAACGTAAATCTCCAAAACACAGCTAGGTGACTGGTGAGCGACCGAAAAAACCCGCCTGGTCCGGGTATCGAACCCGGGATTTCTCCATTACAGGTGGAGCGCTCTACCAACTGAGCTAACCAGGGGTTAGACGTCAGTAGAGCAAACGGGTTTTATCAGCCGCCACAAGTCTAACACCAACAAGAGTGAAGCTTGCAAATTTAAGGTTATAATTATATTGCAATTAAATGCAAAGGTGCAAGTGAGCTGGACAAGAATGATGAAAATAATCCCTGGAGAAGGGAAACAAGAGGGACGAAGGACAAACGCAAATCTCCAAAACACAGCTAGGTGACTGGTGAGCGACCGAAAAAACCCGCCTGGTCCGGGTATCGAAGCCGGGATTTCTCCATTACAGGTGGAGCGCTCTACCAACTGAGCTAACCAGGGGTTAGACGTCAGTAGAGCAAACGGGTTTTATCAGCCGCCACCAGTCTAACACCAACAAGAGTGAAGCTTGCAAATTTAAGGTTATAATTATATTGCAATTAAATGCAAAGGTGCAAGTGAGCTGGACAAGAATGATGAAAATAATCCCTGGAGAAGGGAAACAAGAGGGACGAAGGACAAACGTAAATCTCCAAAACACAGCTAGGTGACTGGTGAGCGACCGAAAAAACCCGCCTGGTCCGGGTATCGAACCCGGGATTTCTCCATTACAGGTGGAGCGCTCTACCAACTGAGCTAACCAGGGGTTAGACGTCAGTAGAGCAAACGGGTTTTATCAGCCGCCACAAGTCTAACACCAACAAGAGTGAAGCTTGCAAATTTAAGGTTATAATTATATTGCAATTAAATGCAAAGGTGCAAGTGAGCTGGACAAGAATGATGAAAATAATCCCTGGAGAAGGGAAACAAGAGGGACGAAGGACAAACGCAAATCTCCAAAACACAGCTAGGTGACTGGTGAGCGACCGAAAAAACCCGCCTGGTCCGGGTATCGAAGCCGGGATTTCTCCATTACAGGTGGAGCGCTCTACCAACTGAGCTAACCAGGGGTTAGACGTCAGTAGAGCAAACGGGTTTTATCAGCCGCCACCAGTCTAACACCAACAAGAGTGAAGCTTGCAAATTTAAGGTTATAATTATATTGCAATTAAATGCAAAGGTGCAAGTGAGCTGGACAAGAATGATGAAAATAATCCCTGGAGAAGGGAAACAAGAGGGACGAAGGACAAACGTAAATCTCCAAAACACAGCTAGGTGACTGGTGAGCGACCGAAAAAACCCGCCTGGTCCGGGTATCGAACCCGGGATTTCTCCATTACAGGTGGAGCGCTCTACCAACTGAGCTAACCAGGAGTTAGACGTCAGTAGAGCAAACGGGTTTTATCAGCCGCCACCAGTCTAACAACAACAAGAGTGAAGCTTGCAAATTTAAGGTTATAATTATATTGCAATTAAATGCAAAGGTGCAAGTGAGCTGGAGAAGAATGATGAAAATAATCCCTGGAGAAGGGAAACAAGAGGGACGAAGGACAAACGTAAATCTCCAAAACACAGCTAGGTGACTGGTGAGCGACCGAAAAAACCCGCCTGGTCCGGGTATCGAACCCGGGATTTCTCCATTACAGGTGGAGCGCTCTACCAACTGAGCTAACCAGGAGTTAGACGTCAGTAGAGCAAACGGGTTTTATCAGCCGCCACCAGTCTAACACCAACAAGAGTGAAGCTTGCAAATTTAAGGTTATAATTATATTGCAATTAAATGCAAAGGTGCAAGTGAGCTGGAGAAGAATGATGAAAATAATCCCTGGAGAAGGGAAACAAGAGGGACGAAGGACAAACGTAAATCTCCAAAACACAGCTAGGTGACTGGTGAGCGACCGAAAAAACCCGCCTGGTCCGGGTATCGAACCCGGGATTTCTCCATTACAGGTGGAGCGCTCTACCAACTGAGCTAACCAGGAGTTAGACGTCAGTAGAGCAAACGGGTTTTATCAGCCGCCACCAGTCTAACACCAACAAGAGTGAAGCTTGCAAATTTAAGGTTATAATTATATTGCAATTAAATGCAAAGGTGCAAGTGAGCTGGACAAGAATGATGAAAATAATCCCTGGAGAAGGGAAACAAGAGGGACGAAGGACAAACGTAAATCTCCAAAACACAGCTAGGTGACTGGTGAGCGACCGAAAAAACCCGCCTGGTCCGGGTATCGAACCCGGGATTTCTCCATTACAGGTGGAGCGCTCTACCAACTGAGCTAACCAGGAGTTAGACGTCAGTAGAGCAAACGGGTTTTATCAGCCGCCACCAGTCTAACACCAACAAGAGTGAAGCTTGCAAATTTAAGGTTATAATTATATTGCAATTAAATGCAAAGGTGCAAGTGAGCTGGAGAAGAATGATGAAAATAATCCCTGGAGAAGGGAAACAAGAGGGACGAAGGACAAACGTAAATCTCCAAAACACAGCTAGGTGACTGGTGAGCGACCGAAAAAACCCGCCTGGTCCGGGTATCGAACCCGGGATTTCTCCATTACAGGTGGAGCGCTCTACCAACTGAGCTAACCAGGAGTTAGACGTCAGTAGAGCAAACGGGTTTTATCAGCCGCCACCAGTCTAACACCAACAAGAGTGAAGCTTGCAAATTTAAGGTTATAATTATATTGCAATTAAATGCAAAGGTGCAAGTGAGCTGGAGAAGAATGATGAAAATAATCCCTGGAGAAGGGAAACAAGAGGGACGAAGGACAAACGTAAATCTCCAAAACACAGCTAGGTGACTGGTGAGCGACCGAAAAAACCCGCCTGGTCCGGGTATCGAACCCGGGATTTCTCCATTACAGGTGGAGCGCTCTACCAACTGAGCTAACCAGGGGTTAGACGTCAGTAGAGCAAACGGGTTTTATCAGCCGCCACAAGTCTAACACCAACAAGAGTGAAGCTTGCAAATTTAAGGTTATAATTATATTGCAATTAAATGCAAAGGTGCAAGTGAGCTGGACAAGAATGATGAAAATAATCCCTGGAGAAGGGAAACAAGAGGGACGAAGGACAAACGTAAATCTCCAAAACACAGCTAGGTGACTGGTGAGCGACCGAAAAAACCCGCCTGGTCCGGGTATCGAACCCGGGATTTCTCCATTACAGGTGGAGCGCTCTACCAACTGAGCTAACCAGGAGTTAGACGTCAGTAGAGCAAACGGGTTTTATCAGCCGCCACCAGTCTAACACCAACAAGAGTGAAGCTTGCAAATTTAAGGTTATAATTATATTGCAATTAAATGCAAAGGTGCAAGTGAGCTGGAGAAGAATGATGAAAATAATCCCTGGAGAAGGGAAACAAGAGGGACGAAGGACAAACGTAAATCTCCAAAACACAGCTAGGTGACTGGTGAGCGACCGAAAAAACCCGCCTGGTCCGGGTATCGAACCCGGGATTTCTCCATTACAGGTGGAGCGCTCTACCAACTGAGCTAACCAGGGGTTAGACGTCAGTAGAGCAAACGGGTTTTATCAGCCGCCACCAGTCTAACACCAACAAGAGTGAAGCTTGCAAATTTAAGGTTATAATTATATTGCAATTAAATGCAAAGGTGCAAGTGAGCTGGACAAGAATGATGAAAATAATCCCTGGAGAAGGGAAACAAGAGGGACGAAGGACAAACGCAAATCTCCAAAACACAGCTAGGTGACTGGTGAGCGACCGAAAAAACCCGCCTGGTCCGGGTATCGAAGCCGGGATTTCTCCATTACAGGTGGAGCGCTCTACCAACTGAGCTAACCAGGGGTTAGACGTCAGTAGAGCAAACGGGTTTTATCAGCCGCCACCAGTCTAACACCAACAAGAGTGAAGCTTGCAAATTTAAGGTTATAATTATATTGCAATTAAATGCAAAGGTGCAAGTGAGCTGGACAAGAATGATGAAAATAATCCCTGGAGAAGGGAAACAAGAGGGACGAAGGACAAACGCAAATCTCCAAAACACAGCTAGGTGACTGGTGAGCGACCGAAAAAACCCGCCTGGTCCGGGTATCGAAGCCGGGATTTCTCCATTACAGGTGGAGCGCTCTACCAACTGAGCTAACCAGGGGTTAGACGTCAGTAGAGCAAACGGGTTTTATCAGCCGCCACCAGTCTAACACCAACAAGAGTGAAGCTTGCAAATTTAAGGTTATAATTATATTGCAATTAAATGCAAAGGTGCAAGTGAGCTGGACAAGAATGATGAAAATAATCCCTGGAGAAGGGAAACAAGAGGGACGAAGGACAAACGCAAATCTCCAAAACACAGCTAGGTGACTGGTGAGCGACCGAAAAAACCCGCCTGGTCCGGGTATCGAAGCCGGGATTTCTCCATTACAGGTGGAGCGCTCTACCAACTGAGCTAACCAGGGGTTAGACGTCAGTAGAGCAAACGGGTTTTATCAGCCGCCACCAGTCTAACACCAACAAGAGTGAAGCTTGCAAATTTAAGGTTATAATTATATTGCAATTAAATGCAAAGGTGCAAGTGAGCTGGACAAGAATGATGAAAATAATCCCTGGAGAAGGGAAACAAGAGGGACGAAGGACAAACGCAAATCTCCAAAACACAGCTAGGTGACTGGTGAGCGACCGAAAAAACCCGCCTGGTCCGGGTATCGAAGCCGGGATTTCTCCATTACAGGTGGAGCGCTCTACCAACTGAGCTAACCAGGGGTTAGACGTCAGTAGAGCAAACGGGTTTTATCAGCCGCCACCAGTCTAACACCAACAAGAGTGAAGCTTGCAAATTTAAGGTTATAATTATATTGCAATTAAATGCAAAGGTGCAAGTGAGCTGGACAAGAATGATGAAAATAATCCCTGGAGAAGGGAAACAAGAGGGACGAAGGACAAACGTAAATCTCCAAAACACAGCTAGGTGACTGGTGAGCGACCGAAAAAACCCGCCTGGTCCGGGTATCGAAGCCGGGATTTCTCCATTACAGGTGGAGCGCTCTACCAACTGAGCTAACCAGGGGTTAGACGTCAGTAGAGCAAACGGGTTTTATCAGCCGCCACCAGTCTAACACCAACAAGAGTGAAGCTTGCAAATTTAAGGTTATAATTATATTGCAATTAAATGCAAAGGTGCAAGTGAGCTGGACAAGAATGATGAAAATAATCCCTGGAGAAGGGAAACAAGAGGGACGAAGGACAAACGCAAATCTCCAAAACACAGCTAGGTGACTGGTGAGCGACCGAAAAAACCCGCCTGGTCCGGGTATCGAACCCGGGATTTCTCCATTACAGGTGGAGCGCTCTACCAACTGAGCTAACCAGGGGTTAGACGTCAGTAGAGCAAACGGGTTTTATCAGCCGCCACCAGTCTAACACCAACAAGAGTGAAGCTTGCAAATTTAAGGTTATAATTATATTGCAATTAAATGCAAAGGTGCAAGTGAGCTGGACAAGAATGATGAAAATAATCCCTGGAGAAGGGAAACAAGAGGGACGAAGGACAAACGTAAATCTCCAAAACACAGCTAGGTGACTGTTGAGCGACCGAAAAAACCCGCCTGGTCCGGGTATCGAACCCGGGATTTCTCCATTACAGGTGGAGCGCTCTACCAACTGAGCTAACCAGGGGTTAGACGTCAGTAGAGCAAACGGGTTTTATCAGCCGCCACCAGTCTAACACCAACAAGAGTGAAGCTTGCAAATTTAAGGTTATAATTATATTGCAATTAAATGCAAAGGTGCAAGTGAGCTGGACAAGAATGATGAAAATAATCCCTGGAGAAGGGAAACAAGAGGGACGAAGGACAAACGTAAATCTCCAAAACACAGCTAGGTGACTGGTGAGCGACCGAAAAAACCCGCCTGGTCCGGGTATCGAACCCGGGATTTCTCCATTACAGGTGGAGCGCTCTACCAACTGAGCTAACCAGGGGTTAGACGTCAGTAGAGCAAACGGGTTTTATCAGCCGCCACCAGTCTAACACCAACAAGAGTGAAGCTTGCAAATTTAAGGTTATAATTATATTGCAATTAAATGCAAAGGTGCAAGTGAGCTGGACAAGAATGATGAAAATAATCCCTGGAGAAGGGAAACAAGAGGGACGAAGGACAAACGTAAATCTCCAAAACACAGCTAGGTGACTGGTGAGCGACCGAAAAAACCCGCCTGGTCCGGGTATCGAAGCCGGGATTTCTCCATTACAGGTGGAGCGCTCTACCAACTGAGCTAACCAGGGGTTAGACGTCAGTAGAGCAAACGGGTTTTATCAGCCGCCACCAGTCTAACACCAACAAGAGTGAAGCTTGCAAATTTAAGGTTATAATTATATTGCAATTAAATGCAAAGGTGCAAGTGAGCTGGACAAGAATGATGAAAATAATCCCTGGAGAAGGGAAACAAGAGGGACGAAGGACAAACGTAAATCTCCAAAACACAGCTAGGTGACTGGTGAGCGACCGAAAAAACCCGCCTGGTCCGGGTATCGAACCCGGGATTTCTCCATTACAGGTGGAGCGCTCTACCAACTGAGCTAACCAGGAGTTAGACGTCAGTAGAGCAAACGGGTTTTATCAGCCGCCACCAGTCTAACACCAACAAGAGTGAAGCTTGCAAATTTAAGGTTATAATTATATTGCAATTAAATGCAAAGGTGCAAGTGAGCTGGACAAGAATGATGAAAATAATCCCTGGAGAAGGGAAACAAGAGGGACGAAGGACAAACGCAAATCTCCAAAACACAGCTAGGTGACTGGTGAGCGACCGAAAAAATCCGCCTGGTCCGGGTATCGAACCAGGGACCTCTCTATAACAGGGGGTCAGAAGACAACTCGTCTTCTTTTGCCCCAGCCCCCCAGACCCTTTTTTTGTGTCTGAAATAAAAGATACATACATACATACATATGATTATAAATAGGAACCTGCTGTGCGTCATCGGAAACTAACTTACAAATACTGAGTGCGTGGGAGGCGCATTAGTGCGCTTGAGTAACGACTCGTGGAACAGGCACACGGCTGGGGTGAGGAAACACGGATAAGAGACGAAAAAAGCCTGAGGGCGCGTTATCGAACCTATATATAGCCTTGCTCCTGCTGCACAACTGTTAACTTCAGCGCTCCACCGTGCTTTTCACGTGCTCCAAGTCTGTCTAATATTGACTGATTTTGTGGTTTTGATGACGTTTAGCTGGTTTCATCTTAAAACAATATGTTTATATTCAAAACTGCAGCGTTACTAGACATACTTTCGTTAAATATAGCCGAAGAATTGTAACTTTTAGCTCACTATACCAAATACGATATAGCTTCGCCAATACTGGAAACTCCTTCGAAAACCAATGGGAGCGTCGACGAACGTGACAGTGGCGCCTCTAGCGGACTCGGAGTTTACGGAAGCAGACGACGCAATGGAAAATTATAGGCTCGGCGACGTCCCCGAGCTTTGCGTGTCCCGTTTCGTCACCCCAACAGCAGAAACAATTCATTACGGTTAGCCCGCTTGCAAAGCGGAATCCACTGATCGCAACTGCAACGACAATCAAACAGCAACGCGCTAAGAAACAAAGATAGACCAATTTATTTAGAGGTTTCAAACGCCACTCAGGGAGATCAAACGCTTTTGAAGCTCATCTGGAAAGTGGAAAAAAGGCGTTCAACTACTGGAACAATGTCGTATGAGGATTTCTGTTGATCTGTTGCAAACTGCGTTGTCGCAATTTCTTACCTGAATAGGTGATTAATAAACTGTGCGCAAACGAGATGTTAAATTGACCAGAACAAGCACAGAAGCCTCTGCAGCTTTACAAAAACAAAAAAGTAACGAGAAAAATGACCGAACTTTGCAGAAAATATGGGGTCCGTATCCCAGACGAAAATATAAATAAATGGGGAACAGTCGCGAACAACGGCGAATGAAGCAAAAAAGTTAGCAGATGATACAAAGACACAAATCACCCAGCAAAGACCTCCTTCAACGACGACGATCGCACGGGGCGTCAGTAGGAGCATTGAATGTCAGCAAGTGGTGCTCGCGGTTGGTGTTGAGTCTACAACAAACTAAGTCAAAGCAACACGACGAAACTATTAAAAATAAAAAGAGGGTCATTTTTTTTCAGCTTCCCATTACACGTTTGTTTATTTGCTTTCGCGGCGTTGGTAGGAACTAAGAACAAACAACAGGAAAGGAATAACGCAGTCTAGCTTACACTGCCCTTTAAATAAGAGTCGCACGCTGCAATCTGCTTCGTGCTAGCAGTGTGTGACCTTTTTTTCTTCGCATTTCTTTTGCCAGTGACATTGGCAGGCTGTTTGTTTACTCGCTTGGCGAAGCAGTTGAAAAGTGCATTCAAGTACTTGTTGACGTACATGTCCAGACAATCCTTGTACACCGTGCCTTTGTTTTGAGTGTTGATCAGCGGCCTCAAGTGCGTTTTCAGCTGAACATCTTGTTTGGAGAAATATATCAGTGAAATGTGTGTCGAAGGCACGGCTGATGTTTCCGGCTAGGTGACGAGCTAAGCCTTAAGGTGGTGTCATTTTCGCGTGCGAGTATTTCTTGTTTTTAAGCAAAATGTCTTTCGAGCTCTTTCATGTTTCTGATAGCAAGCATGATAACAGATCTGACTGGCTGCCCGCCCAGCTACATAGGACTGGGGGTTCAATAGTGCATCTGGTCTGTCGTCCGTGAAGTTCTCAGTGATCTCCATGGGGTTGTCATAATAGTCTGTTGAGGCGTCAGTGGCGCCAAACTTGGACAGCTCTTCCAGCTTAATTTGAAGTAACTTAATTACTCAGGTTTGTTCGGTCTTCGGGAAGCGGAAGAAGGTTTTTCCACCACATAACAAAAACTTGTTTTTGCAGTGGTAAGCAGCACATGGCATGCCTGCTGTCTCCAAGTATGTGCTGGTGTCTGCCCGAAAACGGCCGGTTGATCAACCAACGATGACCCATAGCCAGACGTGACCACGTACTCAAATAAAATCCGAATAAAAATGTATAACGAGTTTACACTTTTTTGTACATTTATTAAGTATCAAAAAGTACATTAGAAGATTTTGGATGAGAAACTCAAAAGAAGGCGAACATATGGTTATCACAGACGACAATGAAAAAAAAAAAAACATCAATAACAACAAAGTTGCACATGGCCCTCCAGATGTCCGGGCGTAGCGTAGCAGACAAACCGGTGGTAATAAGCGACGAAACGACGAAACGGCCGTACTGCATCGCCAACTTCGCGATCTGCGCCGAATAATTCGCGCCGGAAATTAACGCGAATTTCGTTTATCGAAAGGGTCGGCGACTTAGCATCGTCACTAATCTCGAAGCACATTACAGGCTGTGCGAGAGCTTCCTCTGACCACCGCTGAGTGCCGCGAAGGAGACGAGAGGCTGTCGCTTCGTCGTTTGCGTTTTTTTTTTTTTTTGTTCTGGTTTGTTTATGAAAACGCGATGAAATTTTAACCCATAAGTCTGTTCAGTTCGGCCAGATAGTTCTGATATAGTTCTGTCCGAGTTCAAAGGAGTGCAAGGGTCGTGCAGTGGAGGCGGAGAGCCAGTGCAGCCGCTTTGTTAGGACAGGCGCGCTATGATCTGCCTCCGTAGCGGAAGCGAAGTTGTCGTCTGCATGTGTTGGTTCTTGTTTCTCCTTCCCCCGTCGTATTCTGCGTAAAATTCTTATGCTTAGAATGGAGGTCCACCTTGGCCTTTCTTCGACCGGAACTTCAGCCATCCCCACCCTTTTTCTCTCTTTCACCAGTTCGTTAGGCCCCTTCCGTCCCTTCCCCCCTCCACCTTTCCTCCCCTTACTTCCCTCCCCCCTCTTCCTTCGTGCTTCATGGTTTCCCTACCCCTTCCCTGATAACGCGTCCCTCACCTTCCTTTTTCTTCGAGAGAAAGACCCTCGCCCGTCGGATCTGTGATTAAACGTCTGCTGCCAGTTTGGTATTCGTCTTGTCCGTCCCTGTGTTTTATGTTCTTCTCACTGCTTATGCGGAAAGCAAGTCGTCTGCTACTTCCGCAGGAGTTGCGGTGACTTCGGAAAGGCGCAGAGCTTTGACTGGCTGATTAAAGGATAGTGGGTAGAGCTCAAAGCAAGCTGCCTTGAGGTCTACCCACTATCCTTCAATCAGAACCAATCAGAGCTCGGCGTCGTTCTGACGACACCACAACCCCTGCAAAAGAAGCTGACAAACTTGCACTCTGCATATTACATTAAGGTTTCGGCGGTTGGCGTTTTTTTAATTTTAAAGAATACAAACGAGACATTTTCATGGAATGTTTCTTTATTCGAGTGTACTAAAAACGTTTCCAGCGCGAACTGCGTTTCTGTCTGCATTTTTAACGGTTACAGACCACTTCCTATCGTTTCCATAAGCTTTCGTGGCCTTCGACCGTGTATGCCACGATATAAATTACATTTTTTAGCAACAGACACATAAAAGTTTCTCAAGTCTCGCATTTCGACGATATGTTCGCGGCATCAGGATGATTTCGCGTCGGGAGCTACCGGCGGCAGCGCGCGGTAGTGGCCATTTGGAAAACGTAGGCCCGACGAAGGCATCGCCTTGACCAAAAAAGTTGTCGACCGTCACTTTGACGTCAAGTTGAGGCGTTCTTTTAGAGCGCAGCTCTTAGGCGCCCGTTTCCGGCTTGAGCGGCGTCGCCGTCGCCGTCGGCGTCGGCGTAACCGAACGTCCCATGCTGCAACGTGCGGGGAGGAGGAGGAGGGGGAGGAGGAGAAGGAGGGAAAGGGGGAGGTGGGAGAAGGGAGGATGGAGGAGGAGAAAGGGGGGAGGAGGAGGGATCATGAGGAGGAGGAGGGAGGAGGTGGAGATAAGGAGGGAGGAGGAGAGGAGGAGCAGAGGCTACAGATGAAGCGAAGGGGCATACCCTCCCCTCAGTGCCCTCCCCTCCTACTCCTCCTTAAGAGCTGGGCTCTAATTCGGCGTTACAGGAAGTTGTAAACGCCTTTCATTTTATTATTGTCAAAAAAAAGTGAAAGCCGTTTACAAATCCCTGTAACGCCGAATTGGAGCGCAGCTCTTGAGGAGGAGGAGTGAAGGGTACTGAGGGGAGGGTAGACCCCTCCCCCTTCTCCTCCTCCTCCCCTCATTCTTTAATATGCTCCGGGGGGGGGGGTGTCACGTGACTTCGGGGAGGGGGTCACGTGACCTCGGGGAGGCGTGACCTGGGGGTGACCTCAAGGCCACGTGACCCCAAAGGTGACCCCCACGTGACCTTGGGGTCACGTGACCTGGAGGGGTCACGTGACCTCGGGGGGTCACGTGACCTCAGAGGGGTCACGTGACCTGGGGGTCACGTGACCTTGAGATGACCTTGGAAGGGGTCACGTGACCTTGGGGGTCACGTGACCTCGGGGGTCACGTGACCTTGGGGAGGCGACCACGTGACCTCGGGGGTCACGTGACCTCAGAGGGGTCACGTGACTTGGGGGTCACGTGACCTTCAAAGGGTCACGTGGGGTCATCTTGGGGTCACGTGACCTTGAGATGACCTTGGAAGGGGTCACGTGACCTTGGGGGTCACGTGACCTTGGGATGACCTTGGTTACGCCGACGCCGACGGCGACGGCGACGGCGACGCCGACGCCGACGCCGACGCCGACGCCGACGGCGACGCCGCTCAAGCCGGGAACGGGCCCCTAAGAGCTGCGCTCTAAAAACGTCCAGGTGGAACTACCAAGCCAATGCCGATTGTCGGCGATTTTTTCCCAGGCCAGTTAGTAGGCAACCCCAGATACCAGCGAAAAGTACACAGTATTATGCACAGCGACAGGGGCATGCGAGTGCCAATGCATAGTAAATTTTATACCTCTGCGATGTATCGGAGTCGTCAGTATTCATCCTAGAGCTGCTGGAGGCGAGGGCTACCAAGAGTGTAATATCTTTTTTTGTGCCTCTTAGAAGCAATATTAACATAGTACCACGTACCATAAAGAAAAATAGTGATCTCCCTTTTACACATTCACCACAGGGAGCCAAAACTGCGCAAGCAGGAGCGCCAAGGCGCTTTCAGAATATAATATTAGAGCTAATTCCTGTCCTCTGTTAGGATCTTGCTTCCGCCTCCACCGGTACTACAATATTTTTATCAATGAGAGCAAGTATTACCTCCGTATCGGCGTTACTGTTCAACATGGCAGACATTTGAGTAAGAGCTCCCAGAAATGACACCGGGAGTGTCGCGTGCTGTCGTCGTCTGCTATCGTCGTCGTGCCTCTGCACGAACTCTGAACTGGCTTTGGCGCACGTGCTCTGTTTTGAGGAACTGGCTCTGAACTTATTCAGAAGTGGGTTTAATTGAACGCGCCAGTGCAGCGGTCATGCTCCTTCCGGCTGAATCGAATGCGCCAGTTCATGAACTGGTGCACTAGTTCAGCCAGGTCAGGCGAATCGGACAAATCTGTGCGCCGATATACTGAGGAAGAGGGTGAGGCGAGGAACGACAAAACGCTGTGCTCTGTTTCCAATGATTAGTAGATAGACCTAGAGCTGCACTCGTCGAACTCGCTAGAACGCAGAACGCCGGCGTCCGACGTTTGGATTTCGCATTCGAACGGGTTTCACCAGCGCAATGGAGACAAAGGCTGCCTTTGTCTTTACTGAGCTCGTCGCTAGCCTTGGCCCTACCCTCTAATCAATCCAACCAGACCTCGCCTTTCTGACGCCCCCTCGTGTTGTAGTCTACTCCTGTCCCTGGGTGTCTCGGCGCACAGTTACATGGACATTAAGCAGGGGACTAAGAATGGTAAGGCTGGTGATGGGGGAAAATTGTCATCACCAGCCTTACCATTCTTACTAAGAATGGTAAGGCTGGTGATGACAATTTTTACTTAATAATAGGGCTAGGGAACACGCATTTCGATGCAGCTTCGCTCGTCCTTTCTAATGTCTTCGTTCGCGCATTTAGAGGGCGTCGCGGCGGCGTTTGTTTGCGTATACTCCTTTAACTCTGTTAGCGGCGGGTCTGATGGAAGCGAGCCACAGGCCGGGCTTAATTGCAAAAACTGCGGCTAGCTGCGGGCCAGTCGGATGATTTCCGCCGGCCAAATTTTACCCGCGGGCCGGATTTTGGAGACACGTTCTCTAGGCTACTGAAGCATTTAAAAGGATCCAGGAGCGGTACATTGGTCTGGGCATGCGGCCTTATGTCTCGCGCTAAGTACGTTCTTGCAAGCCTTGCCACATGTTTAACCCACTCTCCCAGAAACTATTATGGCTGTAAGCCGGTAGCTGGGCTGGTAGTTGAACTGATCGAATCACCTTCAATTACGCCTTGGCAACCCAGGCACCTTCTGGCTGTGGTGCATAAACTCACCAAATCTGTACAAGGATTTCGCCGACGTGTCCTTGCAAGCAAAAATATCTTGGCATAGATGCTGGAGGCCTTTTGTCGCCACGGTTTTCTGAATAGGAGTATTTCAAGAGACAAGGGCAAAGCCTTCGTGAAGAACGTGAGTACGGCCGTGATGAAACATCATGGAATCAAGCAAAGACGCATGGTACCACACCTACCTGCTTATGGCTTGGTTGAACGCCACAATGGCATTTCGAAGCAGTGCCTCGTGGCCTATTTTCACGAGCTCAAGGATTGGGACCTCAGAAACCCGTATGTGGCATTGGCCATGCAGACTTTTAAAATTGTTCTAAGAGTGTAAACTGTAGCGCTCATGTGTCATGGAATTCAGTTACGGAAGCCTAGAAAGGCAGACTTGCACTTTTCGAGAAAAAGAAAAAAAGATAGTAAAACGTTAGTAACTGCAGCAGTTTCTACCATTTTTTTACCGTTGCTTTTTTTTTACTAGCTATCTACTTCCTCAAACGCGCGACAGCTTGCAGAAAGTTGGCAGCTGCAGCAGTTATCGTATTTTCCTGACTATACGGAGAGCCAGTTGTCTGCTTCTTGCGTAGAAGTTGCGGTGACGTCAGAACGACGCCGAGCTCTGATTGGCTTTGATTGAAAGGATAGTGTGTAGGCCTCAATGCCAGATGACGTGAGGCTTCCCGCTATATTTTATTTTCAATCAGCCAATAAGAGCTTGGCATTCGGACATAAGGACATCACCTGTGCATGAAGCAGACGAACTTGCGCTCCGCATAGCCCGCGCCCGTTGTTCAATATGCTGGGGCCGATATCACCCGAAAAAAAAGAAAAAGTATTTTTCTTATATAGTCCGCACCCGGTGCATAGTCCGCACCATGTGTGTAGTCCGCACTTAGTCACTAATCCGAACGTCAGAATTATCACACACTCTGCATCTTGACAAATGCCTCGTGTATTACCTCACAAGGGATCTTGTATCATACATAAACCACCATTAATATACTCTTTTATTTATAAAAGTATTTGCGTCTTGTCACAGTGAACGATCTAGAAAAACACGAGACCTTGTATAGTGCGCACCTGTAGATAATCAGCACAGGGAAAAATTTAAACTTTTAAAGTCCCCGGAACATACAGCAAATAATACGGTACCACCTTTTTTTTTTTGTTCGTTACTACCTTTTTACTAGTTACTTACTACCTGAAACGCGCGACAGGTACTAACTTCAGCTGTTATTAGCAGGAAAGGCAGGAACCACCACTGATGCTTGGAATACTGTACCTGGTATACCTGGTTTTCTTTTTATAAAGTACGTTCGGAATATCCTTTATAGCGCTAAATTATTACTAGTTTCTAAATTGCACTGTCTAAGTATTGCATTTTTGGAAATAAGAAGCATGGGGCAAGGTGAAAGTGCCGGGAGCAGAGCTCTCAACATGTGTCCCGTTGACCTGTTACAGACCCTGCTGCTGCCCTTCGCCTTGGCTTCGCGACTGCACTTTGAAGATTAAACGCTTCGAATGAAGACAGTCGACTGCCGCCTTCAAGCCGAAAATGACTTCATCATTGAAATCCTCCCAGCATACGACCATTGGAAGGGGGAATTCATCAGTTTTGACCACTACAAAAACCATTGCTTCCTTCTGGAATCGACAGTGGGCACGACGAAAACGCCGGGAGCAGACTACTCAACATCTGTCCCGTTGACTTGTTACAGGTTATTTACACCAATTCGTTCAAAAGGGATGAAATATTTCTTATCGTTGTGCCAAGCCCACTCGCATTGTTAGCCATTGCGTGTGACTGTTACCATGTATGCAGATTATTGTTATGGGGTGACAAAGAGGAAAACTCTGGTTCGACAGTCTGAGAAATGTTCAGATCTCTTATGGAGTGTCAAAGGGCCATTGAAACGTGTTGGCCTAAATGAAAAGAAGTTATGAAAAGTGACTGAAATGACTGTGAGGAGCATTGGCATACGGATGAATCAGCTAGAAATCAATGTTAGGGAAAAGCAAGATAAAATAGAACCTGTCGATAGCCTAAAGCTCTGTGTCATGAAAATGAAAGCGGCTCTAAATTTCCAGAATAGAAAGCTGATCGTTGTGGAGGCCAAAGTCGGAGAGCTAATTTGGTTGTTTTTGGAGTGAACGAGTCTTCAGAAAAGAGAGAAGAAGAACTGCGGCACGGAGTTATTAAAAAGTGTTCCGGGATAAAATGGGCGCAAGGTGCTCGTCCGTAGCACGGATTCACTTGCTCTGGACACCTGCTGCAAATCGTCCTGTTATGCTGTATTTTCAATATTATCGAGAAAAACAGGTGGTACAACGATACACTGAAAAACTAAAAGGAACGCGCATATTTGAGCAAAATGAATGCTCACCAGGAATGCCAAGAATACGAAAAGAACTTTGGAAAAGCGCCAAAACAGATAAGAAAAGAGGAAAGAAGGTTTTACTGGTAAATGATAAACTTCGCATTGATAACACGTACTACATGTGGGATGACGTTATTAAGATACGCGTACCAGTACAGTCTGAGAGTAGTGCGGCGTCTAACCCATACCGATTACAGCCATCGGCGCACCGGTTACCGGTCTATCTTTGAACGCCAGAAGTATTGCTAACAAAGTCGATTTTCTTGAAATTTTGCGTCTTTCTCACGATCCTCGTTTAGTGGTACTAACAGAAGCTTGATTAGTTTAAGGAATTCAGGATAATAAAATTGTTCAGCCCGGTTATCATGTGTACAGACGCGATCGTGGCTCACGCGGTGGAGGCGTGTTGTTCTTTGCAAAATTATATATCAATGTATCCGTACTTGATCATATTGAGGGCCATGAAAGTTTTTGTTTTTTGTAACACTGTCATTATGGAAATTTAATTTGTGGGTGTGTGCTCTTCATCAAGCTCGAAACGTCACATATTTGTTTCTTGATAGTATATACAATCACCTGCTGGCACTGCGTAGGCCAAACGCGATTGTAACGGGCGATTTTAATTTACCGATTTTTGATTGGAAGCAGTAGGCTACAGATCCTCCAGGCAGCATTTATGTTATGTTAGGCATGATGCTAGCCTTAAATGGGTTAGGACACGAAAACTAAACGGATAGATTATTCTTGAAATGGGATACTCATAGGCTACTTAGTATATACACCAAGTTATGCAATTTTTAGAGCTCTTGGAATTGCAATAATCAATTTACGAATTTTTATCATTTTCATCTGGCGACCATGCACTGCGCAAGTTAGTCACACCATAGTGTCCACAAACCACGCGATCATGAACGCTCTCTTATTCTAGGCGAACCCGTGACCGCCCAGGCTCTCCCCCTCAGCGCGGTACGATCAAAACCACTCACGCAACTCGGCAACCCAAAAGCTATTCTCGCTCTTGCCCCCGGCCCGTTAACCTTTCACCCCGCATGCGTCTGCGAGATATTGCCGGACGACGGTGACCACGGCGAGTTCCTCCGTAACTCGCCGTCGCTGGAGCTGGTCGCCAGCGGGTCGCAGTCAAAAATGAACAGCTTCCAACATCCCTTGATAGCAATCACACTCATCGCTGCTGCGATCAATGTCGAACGCTTTGACAAGGCATGTGATGCCGTAGACGTAATCGTCACGGACCGCATGCTCGAAATGCGGAAGGTAAACGATGAAGCCGAGGTTCGAGACGCCAAGAGAGCCCAGTCTGTGAGTGCGTGCAAGGGGACGCCGCGCGGGAGGCTGGCTACGGAGCCAGCCTTTCGTTCCGCCCGGATCCGCCCCTCCGAGAGACCCGCATATAAACCGATTTCTCCACGAAACTATCGCGCTATTTTCAAAATCAATTTAGCAGTATTATAGGAACATACAACGGGTCCTAGCAGTGGAGTCATCTCATATTTTATTTATGGCGTGTCATGACCCCTTTATACCTTGATAAAAGCGTTCGTGAGTGCGCTCGCGAGAGTGCTCTTCTAGATATTTCTTTTTGTTAGTCAAATGTTTTCTGAGAATGTGTTTAGTGTTGGAACCCGGTATTTTAGATCATCGCTTGTGGTATTTTTGTTCCATTGTTAAAAGACTGGAAGCACAAGGAATCGTTCTGTTCTAAATATTAAAGAATTTGAAAGGGTTACTAAGGAAAACATTATTAATTACCTGGATGCTGAATTAAATATTACCTCTGAGGATAATGCTTGTAGTTTATGGGTGAAGTTTAAGGACGCTATAAAGTTTTCTATTGAATATTGTGTCCCTTCGAGGAAAGTACGGAAAAATCGCAAAAAGCTTCGGGTTAGTCTGGAAATTATTCAGATTAAACGCAAAATAAAGCAGCGCAGAAGGCAACATTGCACCTGAACAGGGCAATTTCAGGAAATAAGACAGGAATTGGTGGTGAAGATAAGTCTGTCAAAAACAAACTATTTTAATGTAATACTTTCTGAATTTATTAAATTTAAACAACAAAAAATTATGGCGTTACCTTTGAAAAAAAAAAAAAAAAAAACGAAGTACCGGAAAAACTAAAACTATATGGGGATTTTGTACCCGAGGATAGGAAAACAGTACAAGCTTTCAATCGTTACTTTCAAAGTGTGTTAAATGCAAAAAAGGAACCACGAGGTGCAAAACCAGTAAGCCCGTGGTAACGTGGTTTTGTCCGTTTCAGTGGAAAGGGTTTTGACCATGCCACGTAAGCTAAAAGTTAAGAAAAGCTCAGTTCCAAATAGTCTCCCCGATGCTTTTTAAAGCGCTACACCGAACAGTTGGTTTAATATTTAGCTAATATCTTTCGAGTTTCGTTACTCACTGGTGAAGTGCCTAATGAATGGAATAGAGCTTGATAATACCGACTTTAAAAAAAAAGGAGATAAATGTTTAGTGTGAAATAATCGGCCAGTATCAATGACTTGTAATTGTTGCAAGTTACAAGAGCACGTGGTGAGCGGTTATATTAAAAGTTTTTTGTTTCAACTGAGGGGGTATTTTATCGACTGTGCAGCATGGATTTATGAAGTGAATGTTTACCGTCACGCAACTTGTGACGATAGTTCATGAGTTTTCCGCGATACTCGATGAAATGGGGCAAGTTGATGTAATTTTTTTTCGATTTTTTTTTTTGTAAGGCTTTTGACAAGGTACCACTTGGGAAACTGATATATAAGCTAGATCGCTTAGATTTGCCTTCTTATATTATCATTTGGATTGCAGAATATTTAAGAAATATAACACTGTTGATGTTGACGGTCATGTTTCCAAGGTTCTTGCTGTCACATCTGATGTATTTAAAGGACTGTGTTAGGGCGTTTTCTTTTCCTAATATATGTTAATGATCCCGCTGAAATAGTGCCGCGGTCGTTTTCGATAAAGTCGTTCGCTGACGACTGTATTATATTTAAAGAGATTAACT